>NC_136728.1:8070176-8697676 GCF_936440315.1 Barbus barbus | reverse complement strand
GTGTGTGTGTGTGTGTTCGTATATATATAAATAAACACACATAAAAAGTATCAAAATATTATATTAATATAATACTAAACAAAATATACAAAATATATTACAATTAAATGTAATACTTAAAAAATATATTATTATTATTATTAATAAATTATTATTTAATTTCCATTGTGTTAAAAAGCTGAAATAAAATAATTAAAAACTAAACAATTATTATTAACAACAACAACAAACCAATAAATGGCAAATATTTATTATATAATATTTACTTTTTTATTTAATTTAAGATTTAAATGATATATTATTTAAATTATATTTTTATTATAAATATAAAATTACTTAAATTATTTAATTATATGGACTTTTTTTTTGGGAGTTTCCTTAAACTAGTTTGTCATGCATTCCTTTATTTCAACACATTTACAAGTAAATCCTAGTATTTTAAACTTGCGATTAATTGTGATTAATCACAGTCCAGGACTGTGATCAACGCGATTCAATTTTTTAATCGATTGACAGCACTAATATATATATATATATATATATATATATATATATAAATTATTTAATGTTCATTATTACATCAAACCATTATGAGCAAATGTTAGTCATAAATTATATTATATTATATATGCCTGATAATTTAGTTTGTCTAGAGACATGCACATGGAACCAATACTGCTTTCATTTCTATAAAATGTATAATCTGTGAAGCTTTGCTAAAGACAGATTAAATAGGACTGCTGACATTCATAGACGTAATGAGTACCATCCATCACGCCTGCCAATACAGACACAACATCTACACAACAACATCTGTGTGTGTGCTGCCTTATTCAAGCGTTCCTTACCACCACTTCCACAGGTGTTCTTCAGGTATACACACACACACACACACACACACACACACGCATACCTGGCTGCCTGCCCTCACACTGAGCCTTCAACATGCAGCCGATTACCTCATAGACCTGCAAAGCCAAAGACACACAGCTGCAGGTCTAGCAACCCCAAGGAATTCTGGGATACAAGCCCAGTGATGAAAATAAGACTCAGGACATGTCACACAGTGCTCATTCATCCATGTGTGCTTTAACAAGAGCAGACTCAGACTTTACAAAACTCTCTATGAGCCGCACACTAACAGCAAACAAGGAGGCTTTCAAACCTTTCTACTTCACACAAAGTTGTTTTATTAAATGAGTCCTAACGAATCACTGCAGGAATATTGCAGGTTCAAGTTAAGTTCTATTGACAGAATTTGTGCCATAATGTTGATTACCATAGAAAATTATTTGGATTCATCCATTTTTTCATCCATCCATATTTTTGTACATTTACTGTCAGTATCGTTTTGTTTTTTTTGTACATGCAGCATGGTAATACCATGCTATTGTTTGAAATACACTGGAGTAACATGTAAAAATATGGTATATGGAATATGGTAGTGAGTAGTAACAAAATAGTATGGTATTACCATGTGATACCATGATAATTTATTAAAAATATTGAATATGAAATAAAAATTCATCAAAAATTAATTTACACTCAATATAGTATATGTTCCTGGTGTTACTGAGAAGGATCCATCTGTACATTCAACTTCAAAATAGGAAATAAATAAATACATAGTCAAAATAAGGAATGTATCATGGAGGGGAAATATATTATACCCCTCAATACACCTCTTCACACACTATTCCTTGACCAAAAGCACTTTGAAAGTGCCGCAGTGTTCCCATGTGCCCTGTACACTATTGAACAAACAGAAAACACACATTTCCTCATGAATCACTTCTGCAGTTACAGCATCAGATGATTATGAACATAGATCAAACAATTGAGTGATATTATGGCTGCAGCACTGGCTCATTTGGCTCTGATACGGTGTGTTTTTGTGTAATGTTGAGGGTCTCTGCATGTTGTGCAGAAGCTCAGAGCTTCTGATGATCAGAAGAACTTGCTTCTCAGTGTATTTGATCATCACAACAAAACACATCAGGCATGAGCTAGAGAGAGACAGAGACGCAGAGAAAAACAGACCACACTGAAACCACAATAGCCTGTTTACTGTTTGCTAACACGGAGAAACCAGTCCAGAGATCATCAAGATAACCAAATCTGCACGACCTCAAAACTTCTGCACGGTGGACAATAAATAAGCTGGGGGGGGGGGGAGGAATACATTGAAAGAGTAACAAGAATTTTATATAGACTTTGGGATGGGAATTTTTGATTTAGGCCAGTAAACAAACATCTTTAACCTAACAGCTATTCATTCTCAAAACATGAATGTATAATATTTGAAGTGTTGCAGTTAGATATAACCGAAATCAAAAAGAAAGCAAGCAAGAAAAAAAGAAAGAAAATAAATGTGCCCATTGAGCTCACAAATCAATACTGACATACTACAAGAAAAAATATTTATATTATTATTAACATTATTTTGATTTAAAAAAGATAAATTATTACATTAATAATAATATTTTACTATACTACTGTTATTTTTAAATAATACATTTGAATTTCCATTACTTTAAAAAGCAATAATAAAATAAAAAAATAAAAAATTTGTGATAAAAAACAATAGCAGTCAACAACCACGAAGAACTTAGCTTGTTATATTATTTATATATTTTATATAGTTATTTCAAATATATAAATAAATCGTATATTAATTATGTATATATAAATAATAAATATAAAGAATCTATAGGTATTTATAATAATAATAATAATAATAATATGTTTTTCATTTTAAATAATTTGTTTTATTAAATACATTATGCTGATATTTTTAAATATATCATGCTAATATATTTATTTATATTTTAAGTGTGTTCAATAGTTCACAAGGCACATGGCAACATTTTTGGGAACTTGTTTTGAAAGAGTGAATAGAGAGGTTTATTGATGACATTTTCCTATAATTCCATTTAAATTATTCATTTCCATTGTGTTAAAACACAAAATAAAGTAATAGTGGCTAAAAATGATGCATAAAAAGCACAAGCACTCAAGCACAAGCAATTTTCTAATTTTCCTCCGAAAATCTAGTTCTCTTGCAATAAAACTGTCGTTAATTGCTAGCCGTTAATTGCAGCTAATTTGCAATTATCAACTTGAATCCCTGTAGACATGCTTAGGTTCTAGCTGCACATTGTTTATAGTGTAGTGTAGGGTTTGTTTGCACTGCTGACGAGCGAATTTAACTGAGACTGAGGTGCTCCTACAGCACTGTTTCCATCAAACATTATCTAGTAACACTGATTTCCCATCTTATGAATATTCACATAGTGGGCGTGGCCTACTAATGAGCGCAGGCTGTTCTAGAATGTGTTGGCTAATAAAAAGCTAATAACAACCAACTGATGACTGACGATGAAAGCATGGAGTCATAATATACCAGAACATTTTCACAAAGACACATGAAAGGACACGGCCTGATTTTAATCCAGAAGCGTATCTCTAGAGAACAAGGATATGTGTCAGCAAAAACTGTGCTGGTTATCCTCTGCTACTGGTCAATACAGATGGCTTTTCACCAAAACATGGCATCATCCTAAAGATCAGCATATCTAATCCAAAACTGCCATTTGATACAGTGGACAGTATGTAAATTCAGCCTCAGAATCTGTTGCTCCTCATGTTAGCATGCTAACATCCAGAAGCCTGTTGCCATCGCTGTTAGACTGCAGATCCCAAATGACGGCTAATTACAGGCACCTAATTTATCCATGTTCATCGCTGCTGTGAGACAAATCAGAAAACACTAAAGCGTAGAGGGATTTGAAAGAAGAATCAGCACCCTCCTGTGAAACTACGCCTCCTTTATATTTAGCAACAAAGCCTGAGAAGATTCAGTCTCTCAGACCTAGTTAGAGAGAAACACTCCTCTGTTCAAAAGAAGATCTATCTATCTATTATGCACACAATGCAAGTTTTAAAGCACCTTACATGTTGTTGACCAGCTCAGCTTGATGTGAATGAGTCTCTACGGGCCGCACAGCCTCATGGGTAACCTGCACCTGCACACCTGGTAGGAGTGTGTGTTTTGTTTTTGCTGACTAATATCGGCCGACAAGCCAGCTGCTTGAGGGATCTCGATGTGTCTACTAGCCCAAAACAAACACTACAGTACATACTCAGTATGTTCCTCACTATACAGATGGTCTTTTGTTCATGGAAAATGATCTGTAAGCTATTTCTCCACCCTCAGTAGATGTGGAGAAGCAACACATAATATTGCAGTTGTCTGATTTAACACAACACACATTGGTTTCCACCATCACACTTTCTCAACCAATCAAGACATAGTACAGAATAATAAATCAAAAGCAGAAACAGCTTTCAGTCCTCATCGAGTCTCCTCAGAAGCGTGTGTTGATAGGTGAAGCAGTGCCCACCGGATGCCAGGCACACCAGATGGAGTCTCCACACCCCTCTGCTGGGCTCAGTTTAGTGCCAGCTTTTCAAATTGGACTATAATGTGCAATCTAATAAGGGGGATGACATAATATTTTCATCAGCTACCGCTACTCTTGGTTTCGGAAAACAAATTCAAAACAATTATGTATGACGTCATACTGGTCTCAGAGTTTCAAAATGAATGAAGCGCTAAACCATTTCCAAGTATAAAGAGAAACAAAGTAGAAAAGTATTTATGAAACCAATTTGCTTTATAGGATTCAGATGTAAAAACACTTACTTATTATATATTATAATGTCATTATAGAAATATACCGTACATAATACTGTATTTATACATTATTTAGCCTATTATAAAAATAATTAAAGAAATGAAAGTGGGCCATAATGATAATAATAATAATTAGAGCTGTCAAATGATTAATCGCGATTAATCGGATACAAAATAAAAGTGTGTATATTTATTATGTATATATAAATACACACACATACAGTATATATTTTGAAAATATTTTAATGTATTTACGTCTATATTTATATTCATATAATTTATATTATAAATAAATATATTTAATATATAAACATATTTTTCTGAAATATATACATGCATGTGTATTTATATATACATAATAATTATACACAGTACATACACATATATTATGTAAACAAAAACTTTTATTTTGTATCCGATTGATCGGGATTAATCGTTTGACAGCACGAATAATAATATAAAAAATAATTTTAAAATGATTCTATCTATCTATCTATCTATCTATCTATCTATCTATCTATCTATCTATCTATCTATCTAAAAATAAATAAATAAACAAACAGTGATAGTTGCTGTAAATGGTGGTCAATTTCTTTTTCTATAGATGTGTAAAATATCACTAATGTGAACTAGCAACGAGTCATGTTTTCTACACGCCATTTTTCCAATCAAATTAAATAAAAACAAAACCTGTTTGTCACTGCAACAAAATGAACTGTGTGTGGAAATGACAAGCCACGCAACATTAAACACAGTTCTGAATAAGCCACGTTTTCTCTGTGACAGTGTTTGGTGTGTCCTTGCATTCTCAGGAACAGATTCTTCACCGAGACAGATCTTCACAGACACCAGACTCATTCACACTTCAGTTTACACATCTGTCATGTGGTTTAACACATCTCTACATGTGTCATGACAAAATAGGGGGTTATTTTCATTGCCTCAATTCAGAGAACCCGTCCGCCTTCGTCAATACAAATATAAACAAATATAATATAAATCGAAAGATCACTTGATATGTAAGTAACAGTTTTGTGGCCTTCAGTCCGTGACTCCATGTGTGTTAGCTTTGAGGCTAATATCTACACTGCAACCTATTTCTGAACGATTAGTGACACCGATGTGTCTGAAGTCATGTGACTGAACACTGGAATAACGACTGGTGAAAATTTAGCTTTGCATCACAGGAACAAATTATGATTTTATTTTGGGCCACTTTGATTCTGACATTTTTATTTTTATTATTTTTTATATTAAAATATATAATAAATTATATATTTATATTTCCAGTGGCATTTCCATATGTACTTTATTATTTATTTTAAACTTATTTTTATAATATATTTTATAAATATATTTATGTTACATTATGAAAATATTATGAAAGTATAATTTTACTGAAACATTATGAGATTGTATTGTAACTGAACAGAATTTTTTAAATATCAGTATATATAATAAAAAAAATATTTATGAAACAATCTGCATTGTGGAATTCTTTTATTACTATTTTAAAAATATATATATATTTTATTTATTTATATATATGATAAAAATAATCAATTTAATTAAATAAAATGCCAAAATAAAAAGAAAAGAAAACAAAACAAAACATAATATTTCATTATATAATAAATATATAATCAGATATAAATTATGTTCTGAGTTTGTATTGTGATCAAATAGAAATTCATTAGTTGTTGTGAATAGTGGTAAATCTGTTACCTCAAAAATATTCATGTGAATTTCAATAATAATTCTAAAATATTGCTAATGTGAACTAACCAACATGCTATTTTTTCAATAAATAAAACAAAACCTGTTTATTAAATACTAAGTAGTTATTTTACATTTATATTATTTTACAATATTGCTGTTTTTAATGTATTTTTGATCAAATAAATGCAGGCTTGGTGAACATCAAGACTCAAAATTATTATTATTTTTTTAAATTCAAACATATTTAAAAAAAATAAATAAATAATAATTATTCCAAATGTTGGCCGGCAGTGTTGTAAATAATGTATGTTCCCAAAAGTAAAAAAAAAAAAAAAAAAAAACCTGTTTAATTATTTCTCTTCGTGGGAAAACAGATAAAAAAATATTGATGACTCATCCTGCACTACAGAGATTTTTATCCAATCAAAAGCTCCCCAGAAGGAGAATGTCCCACCCCTAAAACCACCAGTGATTACCAAGTTTTGTTTGTTTTTAAAGATCGATATGCTCTGCCCAACCTTACTGTTTCAACAGGAAATACCTCAACAGAATGAAACAAGCAAGTTTACCTGGAATTCAAAAATAAATTATTGCTAGTACAACACACACACACACACACACATGTTGGTTTTTGTGGTTTATGGGGACTCTCCATAGGCGTAATGGTTTTTATACTGAACAAACTGTGTGTGCTATTGCCCTACACCAACCCTACACCTAAACTTAGCCCTCACAGGAGACTTTGTGCATTTTTAGATTTTCAAAAAAACACCATTTAGTATGTTTTTAAGCCTTTTGAATTACGGGGACATAGGTAGTGTCCTCATAAACCACCTTCATATTGTAATAACTCTGTCATACCCATGTCATTATACAAATTTGTGTCCCCATAAACCACATAAACATGCACACACATACACACACACACAAACAAACAGTACAAGTCATCACAAGGATTCAACGGAAACGTGCTAGTAGGACGAGTTCTCTGGTTCTTAATGGATGATGAATTAATTTATTATCTTTGTGTGGGCTTCAAATCAAGTCCCGTATAAACAGCGCATCCCGTGTGAGTTAAGTGTACAGACAGACAGCAATGGAGATTCAGATGTGACATCTTGTTCCAGCCTGATGTCATGTCTGGTCTTAACACTCGTTCTCTACACATGACTGATGAGGTAAGAGGCTTATTCAGTACATTGAGTCTGCGCTACATTTGCCAAACCAGATATATTATGATAATGTGCTCGGCTGTGAACTGAAAACCTCTTTTGAATTTCCTTTGCAGGACAATGTTGCCACACAAACTGTGAGTCTAAATGGCTGAAAGGTCAACGAAAGCCTCATCTCACAATAAAATAGATATAAAAAAAAAATAATAACAGCTCTCAGATCACTTAGAGAGTGCTGATAGCTCAGCCGTGCATGAAAAATGCATGAAAGAGATAAAAATACAGTCAGTTATCATAGATATTATATCACAATATGATTTCATGGATACAATAAATTAAAAATATCTTAAACATAAGTTAAATGTAGGTTGTTCAGTTGTCATCTCACAGATAGATAGATAGAAAGATTTCCAGTTAATATTTTCCACATTATATGTGTAAAATCTTATACAGTACAATTGAGATGCACTGTTTTCTTTCAAAATTCAAAACAAGCGTAGCCTTTATTTATTAATATATAAAAAAGACACTAATGGACAGTGTTGAGGTCCACTATGCTGAACAGTTCCAGTATTATTTCCCTATTCTGTGAAAAGAAATTACTAAAGTAATGAAATGGATATCAACCACAAACACATGCTTTATTATTACAGACATATGTTCCAGAATGTTATACAAACCATGGAGTTTGCAAAGCTAAAGGGATACGTTTACACTGGACACTGATCCGCAGTCACGGGACGTGTTTCTGCTGTCGGAACCTGCTCCAAAGCAGCAGATTCAATGACTGAATTTCAATGCAGGGTAGAAAAGGCTATTCAGCCTCTGAATCAATCACTCACTTCCATCTCTCCTCCTCCAGCCACAATGCTAAGCTTGTGCGTGTGTGTTGGTATGGATGCAAAAGCCGGACGGAAGTATGGGAAAGAGGATACGTACCGGATCTGTTGAAGACTCAAGCCATTATCAAGAGCATTTCAATGTGTCTGGTAATAACTCCAGTCGTACAAGGTACAAGCAAAAAATTGATTCAAGTAGTGTTCAGTATTTCACAGCCACTGTTAGATAATAATCAGGATTCCATTAAAGCTAATGAGAATATTTAAAAAGATATTCCATCATTTATTCGCTACATGTCATTCAAAACCCCTTTGCCTTTCTTTCTTCTGTGAAATACAAAAGGAGATATTTTAAATGATGTGCTGGTTGCTCTTTTCCAATACAGTGAATGGGAAGTCGTGCTTTAATGCTTTAGTAAAGATGCAAAACCACCATGGAAGTATCATATGAAGACTCTACATGACTAATTGCACTATATTTCAATTCAGATTTGTGAGATATTTATATTTTATTTTAATTACCCAAAACAATATTTTTAATAGTTTTAGTTCTACAACACTGATTCCACATTTGCATTTTTGTTTTGGTGAATAACAGCATATAGATTTGTCAGATTCTCACACAAACCTATCATATTACATGATATATCATATATCAAAAGATGCAGCATACAGTTGTAATATGTACTACTTTTGTCATTTTGAAGCTTGACAGCCTTAATCTTCATTAAACTGAAAACAGGACATTCCTCAAAATTCACGATGAGAATGCGATGACAGAATTTCTGAGAACTGCACATTTTGGCTGAGCATTCTGGCAGAATGACAAAGAACTGCTTTGAAATGAGTGATTAGCCTTTACTAGCTGAAAAAACATCTATCTGCATACGTGATTCCTTTTCACAACTGTGGAATTTGAGGAAATGGTTTCATTAATTTTAGATGGGTTTATTAATGCAAGTTCATCCGACACATTAGTTTCAACTTGCAGATCTGCACAAATATTCCCAAAGATGAGGTCGGCTACGATGGATCTATCTCGTCTCTTACATGAGGAATTAGATGACTGACTTTGGCTGGTTCAGGTCAAATCTTTTCGGATGGAAACAACGAGCGGGGTCAAGTGTCATGAGGAAAGTGCATTTCGTCACCACCCTCCTTCCCTTTCTAACTCTATCTCTGACGCCTCGACTCGAGAGGCACATGGCGGCATCTCGGTATGTCTGCAGCTGCCAGTCAGACCCATCTGGTCGTGTAAGTGTTTGCTCCACCAGCTGAGAGAAAGCTCAGAAATCCAGTTCTCACTGCAGCAGCAGATGCTGCAGCCAACAACAGGCGTCTAAACAAACCTGATAGAGAGTGTTGACTTTGGCATGCCTATATTATTCATGTGATATTCACGGGTTTCACACTGACAAAGACACATTCAGTCTTAAAAATAAACATTCCAAAAGAGGAGTTTCGCAGCGATGTTCCTGAAGAACCATTTTTGGGTTCTCCATTTTTGCGTTCCTCAACCATTTTTGAGAACCTTTTAATAAGAACATTTTAGTACTCCAAAATAACCTTTTTTTCCACTATAAAATTTTTTTTGTCCAATGGAAAGATTCCACGTATGTTAAAGTTTCTTTATGGAACCACTGTTTCCAAATAAAAACCTTGATTTTTAAAGGGGTAGTTCACCCAAAAAGTCTGTCATTAATTACTCACCCTCATGTCGTTCCAAATCCTGTAAGACCTCCATTCATCTTCAGAACACAAATTAAGACATTTTTTATTAATTCCGAGAGCTCTCTGACCCTCCCATATACAGCAAGGGTCCAGAAATGTAGTAAGGACATTGTTAAAATAATCCATGTGACATCAGGGGTCAGACAGCTCTCGGAATTCATCAAAAATATCTTAATTTGTGTTCCTGAGATGAGCAAAGGTCTTACAGGTTTGGAACGAAATGAGGGTGAGTAATTAATGACAGAATTTTCATTTCATAGTACGCAGTAGGCTGGCCAATTTTAATTGTCTCAGTACTCTCTCCATTTTACAAAGATGGGGATATCTGAGATGCGATAAGTAGAGAATTTCCGATATACTCAAAATTATGTACATAAACGGCTCAGGGGGTGATTTCTTTTGCGCTACACCAAATCTTGCGATTATTGGTGTTCAAAGGATGATGTCATTACACACACCAGTTTATTGATAAAATGCTAGTTGTTTGTAAACAGGCTACAGACAGCAAATTTCGCAAATATTTTTATGCATTTTCAACAACAGAATAGCTCAAAAATTGGATGGAAACTTAAGAATTGACACATAAATTCTTGCATTTCATTTTCATGGAGTTCTTGTCAAACAAACAAATTTAAATGATCTGATGAAAATTCAATTACCGCATCTGTCAAAAATCAGTAACTGAGCTCAGTTTGTTGTTTGGCTGAATAATTTCTGGTTCAGTCAGTAGTAAATTCACTAGCTAATGCCTGTAAATTGTGGGGAGTTGTGGCCTAATGGTTAGAGAGTCGGACTCGTAATCCAAAGGTTGCGGGTTTGAGTCTCGGGCCGGCAGGGATTGTAGGTGGGGGGAGTGAATGTCCAGCGCTCTCTCCACCCTCAATACCATGACTGAGGTGCCCTTGAGCAAGGCACCGAACCCCCAACTGCTCCCCGGGCGCCGCAGCATAAATGGCTGCCCACTGCTCCGGGTGTGTGTTCACTGCTGTGTGTGTGTTCACTGCTGTGTGTGTGCACGTTGGATGGGTTAAATGCAGAGCACGAATTCCGAGTATGGGTCACCATACTTGGCAGTATGTCACTTCACTAAATGGTGAAATTTTCCCATTTAAAACAATAACTGTCCGCATAGACGTAAAGACAGGACTTAGCTTATTAGCTTTAGCATTTTCCTCAAGCATGGCTCTGGTCCAGTCCTGTTCTAGTAAAGGCTCTGTGTTTGGGCCTGGACTCTCTACGGATTGGCAAGGGAACAGACAGAACCAACATGGCTTTGAACGCAGCGGTAGGGTAGGCCGGCTGCGCCAGAACCGGGCCTCTCCATTTCTCTCATTGTGTCTCTCTCTTGTTCCTGTCCTACTTTTCAGCCATCTGAACAAGAGCTCAGCTAATACAACATCGGTTGACCCAAATCTACAGGGGTCCATCAGGTGATATACATGAAGACAATTACAAAGATTTCCCCATGTGAAACATAGTTTGTTATAGAGTGACATATGGAGCAAGGTGCAATTTCACAGCTGAATGTCGACACAGAGGTGTCAGGTTGTCTGGAGACGGAAAACGTCTCAAAGTGCAAATGAGATTTTACCAAAACTGTACAGACATTTTACTCTAGCAAGTTAAACAACTGGGGGAATAAACTGATGTGTTATATTTCTAATGGAGGGCCCTATGATATCTGCGAGGCAAAACCGTGGAATTCAGTCATAAAAATGTCCCAAAATTTTGGATTATGAACCTGCTCTGTGTTTCTCAGTTTCATGCATGATACTCATGGTGTTTTCAGCATCTGCCGCAGTGGCAGTCCTCCTTATACGCAAAGTACACAAGTTGTGTAAAACCTCCGAACCAGCAGGAGGCCCCTTTGCTCTCAAAGATGATTATGTGATTAATAGAAATTTAGTTTCATTGTTGACTTTGGCTTCCATTATGAAAATGCCATGCTGCATTCTGTGCACCATACTAAAAATGAGTTGAAAACATTTTGATGTAAAGCCAGAGAGATCATACAGTATCTGACTGTTAACAGTATATACAGACAGTAAGGGTGAGGGGTGATCTGTTTTCCACCTTGTCAGTTCTCCCTTGCTCACTTCTCACTTTCAAAATATATAGTTAATTTTGGTACACAACAGCTCGTTGTTGTCTCCTGAGAGAGTTCTGTAGGGAAACAAAGGCTCAGCAGGACACTGGGTGGAGATGACGTGTTTGTTGAGCTCGCTTTGCCTGCTGCGTGTCAGTTTGTGTCTGGGCTGTCATTTTCTTGCCCCCATCCCCCATGACAGAGTAAACGCCACAGTACGAATGTCACCGCTGGCCACCAGCCCTTCGTCGTGTGCGTGTGTTTGTCCAACGAGGGTGTGTTTGTGCCAAAACACCCAGGGTCCCTCTTGATTGAATTTTCAGTCACTTATGCGTCTCAGCGTGGCTTTCTTCCAGATACAATTGACATTGTCTCACTCTTCCTTTAGCGAAGAGCCCAAACATCCTTATCCTTCACCCCTCCTTCATCCTACTCTTTTTCACCTTTCCATTCTCTTACGCTATTGAGAGATGCTTTTGGTCTCATCGGATTGTTTTAATTCATGTCCTACTTCTGCCTAGTTGAAGTATGCAGAAATCCTTCAAATGTAGTGGAATGGCCTACTTACTTCCAGTGAATATAATATAGAAAGAATATGAAGTTCACCCAATTGCTCCTCCCACATTAGATCTGAATGTGTTTTTGCAGTATATTGATCTGTACTCGGCTGCATTCATTGAGAATAAAGCTTGTAATAATTGCATTTAGAAGGTATTCAAATGCATTTATTTTTTATATATTATATTTCTTACTACTGTTCAAAAGTTTAGAATCAGCAATGTTTTTGAAAGAACTTTCTTATCACCAAGGCTTCATTTATTTTATTGAAAATACAGTAAAAGTTTTAATATTTTGCAGTTTTATTTAAACAAATATATATATTACTCCATTTCTATTTCTTCTAGCCATTACTCCAGTCTTCAGTGTCACATGATCCTTGAGAAAATCATTCTAATATAGATGTGATGCTCAAGAAATGTTGAAAATAATAGTATAATAATAATAAATTATTTTGCGCTACTAAATAATTTTTGTGGATACATTTTTTAGGATTATTTGATTAATAAAAAGCACAAAAGAACAGCACTGAAATGGAAATCTTGGTAACATTATAAGGGTCTTTACTGTCACAATTGATTAATTTAAATGTGTACTTGCTGAATAAAAGTATATATAAAAAAAAAAACCTGAACCCCAAACTTTTGAACATTAGTGTATGTACACCAATCAGGCATAGCATTATGATCACTGACAGGTGAAGTGAACAACACAGATTATCTCTTCATCACAGCACCTGTTATTGGGTGGGATATATTAGGCAGCAAGTGAACATTTTGACCTCAAAGTTTAAGGATAAGGATAAGGACAAGCATAAGGATTTGAGTGAGTCTGAAAAGGGCCAAATTGTGATGGCTAGACGACTGGGTCTGAGCATCTCCAAAATTGCACCGGTCTGCAGTGGTCAGTATCTATCAAGAGTGCTCCATGGAAGGAACAGTGCAAGGGACATTTTTCCTAGTTATTGCCATGGCAAAAAGTGGTCTAATTTATCTGAATTCACCTTTATCTATTCAAGCTATGGAGCCTCAGCCTTTGCAGTGCCACATGTACTGTTGGGTAATAGTACGCACGTCCAAAAGGACAAAATATGTATTTTTGAACTAGAGGGCGCTGTGGAGCAGATGAGGCACATTGCCCCAGAATTGCAATATCAAATCTAAAGATATCCTAAGACAAATTTAACTGTTAAATTTCAGTCTTTAACCACGGTAAGCACCTCAAAACGTTGCTTGAAAATTTAAAAATCATCCAACATGGCTGACTTCCTGTTGGGCAGAGTCAGATAAAACCAAATAAATTTTGTCCTACATGATGTCATCAATGACCATACTGAATTTCGTCCACTTCGAAAAAACTTCATCCTGATCACAGCCTGCATTTGGTGGCACTATAGAGCCCTTTGACCACAACTAAGCCCAATCACTACATAACTTTCCAATTTTTCACAGGTCTGATGTGTCAATTTCATGAGTTTTGAGCATGGCAAAGGCCTCAAAAATTAGCATATTCTTTCTCTCTCTCTCTATATATATATATATAATATTACTAAAAACATGCCAAAATCAATAGAGGCCTGCACTGGAGAACTGAAAAACTGTGTGCATTGAGCAATCACAGTGTGCACAGTGGCCATAAAGGGGGTGCTCATGAGCATCCTTCTGAAACCGAAAATGACAAACAGGACATGCCATGATCTTGTGGACCTGATGGACATGTGCAACCGGAGGCCATTAGATAACCATTAACTAGTAAAAGTCAACATAAATGGTGTTTGCAACTCATTTCCTTTTCAAAAATGAATAAAAATGTCCTACAAACTAGGACAGAGGTGACCTCAACTGAAAGGGAAAGAGTTATTACATTTTGATGAAAGATTTTCATTGGAATAACGTGCAACTATGACTCATTCTCAATATGACTCATTCATTTAACACAAAGGGAACATTTTAGTTGTCCTTTTAAAGCTAATATAACACCGCAAAGTTAAACTATTGTTCCCAAAACAGATGAGCTGGTGTCAAATAAAGACACACACAAAAAAAGCAGCCTCTTACAAAGTGCCTATATTCCTCCACAATTAGGAGATGCACAGAGAAAGTAGTTGATAATGTTAGTATCGTTAATGCTAGCATGTTTCGCTATCACTTAAAACAAAGGGAAACATTTTCTGTTGAAAAAACGTAGCACTCATGCCGAAAGATGCTTAAAATCCTGCGCCAAGTCAACTAAAGGCGACAACATAAATATGGTTATAGTAGCAAAGTGGATGAAATTAAAGACTTCTCAATGTAGATTTTTACTGTGGTAACTGGCTAATAGCTAGGACAACACACTATTAGCACACTAACTTTGTGCATATTTCAGCTTTGATACTAACCACTACTCAACCTTTTGGCAACATAAGAATTATTTAGTTCTGAAATCATTGGGAGTGAAAGAAATACTTCTTAAACATTCATGGTGATGTAATGACATATTCTAACAACATTAATATTACAATATCCTGTAAAACACAGGGTCCATTTGTGACGTCAAGTATTCAATGTACATGAATGGCAAGTTAAAAATCCTTCAAGCATTTACTGAAAACCCTATTCATATTTTTACTCCTGCAGCTGTTCCTGAAATACAATGAAATCAATGCTAATTTTGTTTCCACATCCTACACAATTGAAACATCTTGTAGATTCCTGTAAATACATCAGTGTTTGAGTCACTCATGAGTCAAATGAGTGTAACCTGCTAAAATGAAAAACCATCAGCAAATTACATTTCCAGACCCACACAGAATGTACATTTTCACATTTTCTGAGCTTATTCTCAGGAAAAATCTGTTTAAATGGTAAATTAAATATTTAAAAATATATTCAAACCATTAGTGTGTGCTTCAAAGCACACACACGCAAATGATAAATGATGTTTAAATTCAGTTATTTCAGGGCCAGTTCAATTCTGCAAATTTATTTAAATATTTTAATATAATTATTAAATTATTATTAATATTATTTAAATGGAATGTCAGAAGTAAACCAAAATGAAAAATGGAATTATAATGAGAAAACAGCTAAATAATATACATAAATGATGTTTAAATTGTGGTAATTATACACCATTATGCATATTTCTTCCTTGATTTAATTTTAGGTCAATCTGATAAAATGTATGGAAGCTTGTTTCTGACAAAGGATAAAATACATAAATAAATAATTAAATAATTTATCTCACAATTCAGACTTTTTCCCCTCGCAGTTCTGAGTGTATATCTCACAAATTCTGAAGTGAGAATTGCAAGATACAAACAGAATTGTGAAATTAAAAAAGTTGCAATTATCTTTTTAACTTTTAGGGAAAGATATAAAAAAAACAAAAAAAAACAAACCAAACTAAATATCAGAAGTGCAAGATTTAAGAAATTCTGTGGAAGATATGAAATATAAACATTACATATGAGTAATGTACACTTGGCATTGTGAGAAAAAATTATTTTTTTACTCAGATTTGTGAGTTTATATATTTATTTTTTTCAGAATTGCCAGAAACTGAATTGTGAGGTATAAACGTACAACTTATTAAAGATGGAAAAAAAAAAAAATCGCAATAACCTTTTTATTTTTTTTATTCTGTGGCAGAAACTGGCTTCCATTAAAATGTGTGTAATTTCTTGAGATTAATCATCAAGCATCTAAATCATCACCAGACTCCAAACAAATTCATAACCTCTGCCTTCAAAGTTCAAAACACAGGGCTGATCTCAGAACTGTGACCCTAAGTAACACTGTCCTCATACCTCCATCATAAGAACTTCTCACCCTGTCCATCTCCAGTATGTTCTTCAGCCTCACGCCAGACAGTCCTGACCTGACCCAGCGTCTGTCGGTTTGAGGGCCATATTTAACCTGTCAGGTTATCCGTCCGATAGCCGCTGTTCCTGGTCCAGTCTCCGAGCTGTCAGCCAGATTCCTCACCACACTTTGAGTTTCTCCACAGACTGTCAGTCACATCTGAAGTTTGACTCTCCCTTCGGCTTATTGAGAACAAGCTGATCTTTCTTAAGGACATCTGCACTAGGTTATTCAGCGAGTGACTGGTTTTAGTTCTGACTATAAAAGGTGATGTCATTACATTTGGTTACAAAACACTCAAGAATCAAGTAAGTCAATTGTTAGGTGAGCTATTTCATGAAAAGTTATGGGTTTACACAATTTGACCTGTGGTATAATTGGCATCATTTTTAATTGTATGTAATTGGTCCAATACTGGATATTTAATAGTGCTGCACATTTATCCTATTTTTACATTTAGATGCACCTTTTGCAACACTGACTTAAAGTTAATCTAAAAATAAATACACATTTTAAAATGACCTACTTGGTTTTTTATTTTTAGATTTATTTATTTTTATTATATTTTGTGTATAATTGTATAGAATTTTAACTCCCACTATCATTTTTGGGCCATAATATATAAACTTTGCATAAAGAAAGGATGAACTGTTTTAGACATGTTCACAACCAACAACAAGCTGCTTGACTTGCCATAGTCTCCTCTATAAACCTGCTTCAGCCCTGCACTCATCTGAATTGCTTCTGAATGAGAAATAACACAATCTCAACCTCATCTGCACAGGTCCAGACAGTATAATCACATGAGTCACATTAAACTACGGCTGCAGCAATTAATCAATAAAAGCGATCATGAAAATAATCAACGGTATCGATTAATCTTGTCTGTGCGCTGTGCATGGAAAATATCTGCAGTCACGTCACTTTACAGTAGTAAATAAAGCCTTTCCATGGATAAAACGCTTGTGGAGAACAGTGGAGGACACAAAGTGAGCTGCTGGAAGAAAAATGTATGACCCAAGTTGTCCTAAACATGAAACTGTGTCATATTAATTACTCACCCTCATGTCGTTCCAAACCCATAAGACCTTCGTTCATCTTCGGTACACAAATTAAGATATTTTCAATGAATTACGAGAGCTCTCTGACCCTCCCATATACAGCAAGGACCTTAACACGATCAAGGCTCAGAAACGTAGCAAGGAGATTGTTAAGTAAACCATGTGACATCAGTGGTTCAACCATAATGTCATAAAGCTACGAGAACAGAATGAAAACAAAAATAATGACTTTATTCAACAATTAATCTCCTCTGCGTCACCCTATACCGCCATTTTGGAGTGTATCACATACGTAAACAATGTATGCTGTTCTGTGTCAGCAGCACCGTATGAGTATACACGGTTTATGTTGTTTACGCTTGGATCTGAACATAAACAACGTATCCGCGTCAATACATTGCATACATTGTTTGCGTATGTCATACTCTCCAAAATGGCACTATAGGGTGACGCAGAGGAGACGGATTGTTGAATAAAGTCGTTATTTTTGTTTTCTTTGTTGTTTTCTTGTAGCTTTATAACATTATGTAGCTTTATAACATTATCACTGATGTCACAAGGATTATTTTAATGATCTCCTTGCTACGTTTCTGAGCCTTGATCGTGTTAAAGGAACACTCCACTTTTTTGAAAATAGGCTCATTTTCCAACTCCCCGAGAGTTAAACAGTTCAGTTTTACCGTTTTCAAATCCATTCAGCTGATCTCCAGGTCTGGCAGTAGCACTTTTTGCATAGCTTAGCATAGATCATTGAATCTGATTAGACCGTTAGCATCTAGTAGTCCCCCGCTATATCATAACCACATGACTAGTTACCTAGCTGGCAGTGTTGGGGAGTAGTTAACTACAAGTAGCGACGCTACTAACTTAACTACATTTTTCAGTAGCTTGGCAGTAGCTCAGTTGCTTTTTAAACAGTGTAGCTTTTCCAGTAGCTAACTACTTTTTGCAGCAAGTAGCGGTGTAGCGCGAGCAAAAGCTACATTGCGTTTTGTCGAGCCTGCGCGAATCAGCGCGATGCAAGGATATTCTTCTTGTTAGATTACAAACTCATTTTTTGCCATTACCGCCACCTGTTGTTTAATCACGCATCTTGCGGCTAACGGTTCACTGACGTACAGAAGTGGGTTGACACACCCATATTATCCATGATGGAGCAAGACGTGGCGGCAGATTTGGAGGATGGAGAAACAACTAACGTTAATTACCCATGGCCTTATTTGTCCAAGTTCATGTCTCTCAAAGAAACGACAAGTAAAGGTTACACTTTTTGTAACAGTCTGAGATATTTGAGTGTTGTGTGTAATAAAACAATACTCTTTGAAATCATAATTGTATTGCATTGTTTTAAACACTAAATATTTTACTTAAAACATTCCTCAGGCACTTATTCGGTTATTTATAATATACGTTGTTCAAAAAAATCAAAAGTAGTTTCAATGTAGCTAGCTACTTTTTGATAGTAACTTGTAGTGTAGCTAACTACTTTTCCAAAAGGGTAGCTTGACTGTAGTTTAACTACTTTAACTTACGAGTAGCTTGTAGCTTGTCAAACTACAGTTTCAGAGTAGCTTCCCCAACACTGCTAGCTGGGGACTACTTTCAGGCACTGCGTAATATCAACCATGGTACGGCAGCAAAGTTCCTTGATTATTATGTCGGAATGAGAGTATAGTTCTTAGCCATATCGGCCTAGAAAATCACAACTTTTAATTTTCCGTCAGTCTTAGTACATGATGTAACTACAGAAGAAGTTTTAAATAGGAAAAATATTGAAACTCTTTTGTCATTTTTTAGCGAGAATGCTAACGGTCTAATCAGATTCAATGATCTATGCTAAGCTATGCTAAAAGTGCTACCACCAGACCCAGAGATCGGCTGTCATCATTTACTCACCCCCTTTCAAAGCCGTATTTCCTTTTTCTGTGTAACGCAACAAGAGGTGAATTTCTGAAAAATATGCTGGGCAGTCTTTTTAATAAAATGAGAGTGAATGAGGACTGGAGTTGTCAAGCTCTGAAATGACACAAGGGTTTGTAAATGATGACAGAATTTCCATTTTTGGTGAAACAATTCCTTTCACAAGATTTCCGAGTACTCGCTGATTTCCCCCGGGATAACATGGGATTAAAAACACTGATAGAGCCCCTGCTTAGTGACCTCACAGAGCCTCTACATTTCAGAGATCCCACCATGACAGTTCAAATCCCACAGATCCTCACACTACTCCCTCTCAGAATGGCCTCATTCAGGACATCCCATCGAAGCTTTAGTTTCAGTAGCAAATTACTACACAAACAGATCAGTCTCTGAACAGTTCTGATCCCTGTGATTATCTCCATAAATAGGAGTGAAAACAACAATTTAATGCAATTAAGAATTATAAAAAATCAAGGTCAAATATCAACACTCAGCAAGTGCCAAATGAGTGTCAAATAAGCTTTATGGTAAGTACATAGAAAAAAAATATATTTCTAATAAACAATGCAAACAGCAATACAGTCAGTTTGTTAGGTATATATATAAATATATATATATTTATCTTATTTTATTTTTTGTGCCAAATCTTTTAAATTTTTTTGCCATTTAAGCCCTAAGAGAGACAAATAATAAAATCTGAAATTATTCTGTTCAATATGATTCAATTGCACATTTTTACATTTTGATGAAAAAGTTCAAAGAAAAGACAAATACACGTTTTATGTGATAAACAAGCACAATAAGAATATGAATGTGTAAAAAAGTAAACAGTCTAAATTTGTATTTTATGTGTTAAATATATATATATGTACATGCATATTATAAGCTGTACTATATTATATTATATTATATTATATTATATCATATCATAATAGTTTCTGCTTTTGATTTGGCCATATAACTATACTGGCAAAAAAATTCTTGATTTGTCTTTGACTGAGAACATAGCAGACAGGCCTTTTTTTACACAATAAGACTAGCAATGTGTAAGAAATTAAACAGGAGTTTTATTTTATGTTGACTTTAAATTCTAATACATGTGCATTTCACTGAATTTTAATTTGAAGTATATATTTATAATAAACACACACTAACACATATTTTATTAACAGTTTATAATTTTACAGTAGTTTCTGTGTGGCTTGTGGCCATGAAACTACACTGGCAAGCTTTTTTGATTTGTCTGGAGTATCTGAGTGTCCAAATGTACGCCCTGACAATCAGTATGAACGTTGACACCGAGATTAGAGCCAGAGAAGACGAACGAGACCGATCTCAGGAAATTAAAGTCATCACAGAATGACCCGTCCCATCTAGAAAAGCCCTCGCTGACCTGCGCAACCCTTCTTGATTTTCTCCCTCCTCTCGCTGTCTTTTCAATCCCTTCATTCCTTACTCTCTCTCACTTTCTCTCTCTCTGGACCAGTCCTCTCCACAATCCCTTTCGCCTTCTGGGTGACCTCTCTCTGCCTTTGGACAGACCACTTAACATTGCTTCCCCACCTGTGGTGCGGCAGAGGGAGCGGGTCGCACTTCAAAGCCCCGTGCAGTGATTGAGCACTGATTGCTGTGGGCCACTTGACTCATTTCATCTCATCTCAAGGACTAAAACTTCTGGAGAATGAGGTGGGAGGCAGATGGAATGCTGCGGAAAAACAGAAAGCTTCTGCTTTTGATGGGATGAGCTTCCTGTTGAGCAACACTGAAATGGTCCTGAACATTTACATAGTCAAACAATCAAAAAAGGACAATATATTACAGTTCTCCACAAGTTAAATCCAGAATACAACTATATTTAAGCTGCTTTCATGTTGATGCTCTAAATATAGTGTAGTCTAAAAATGCAGAGGTTGTTATGCTTTACAGAATTACATCTTATGAAAAAACATTTTCCCTCACTCTTGATTACATTTACATTTGTTATTGGCAGATACTTTGCTACTACAGGGACTTTCCTACTAAACTGCATACAATGTGTTTATGCCAATTAATAGTTCACCCAAAATGAAATTTTTCTTGGAGTGCCAAGTTTGACTATGCAAAGGCAGGGAGAAATGACAGACCAGAATTGAAATTAAATCAAACTGCTTCAGAAGACTTAGAATACAGCAGATAAATATGTACGGACTTACATTTACGATACACTTATGGTTAGTTTTGGGACTTGAAAATCACTGGTTATTATATACTGTATGTTTACTGTATGGAAAAGAGCAGCAGGAACAGTGTTCAAAACATCTCCAATATTGAGTCCAAGGATAAGTATATGAGAATTAAATTATAAATTATGGAGTTCAACCAATAAAATGTTTTAAATCTAAAAAAATTGTCTTAATTGGCATTGATCCATGAAGAATCTTTAACATCCATGGAAACTTTCCATTAAGAGTTCTTTATAATAAAAAAGGTTTTTCAGATTATTAAAATGTTCCTTACACTAAGTGGTTCTTTTAAGAACTGATCACTGAAAGATTTGTTGTTCTTTTAGAAACTGTTCACTAAAAGGTTCACTGGTTCCCTCTGTCCACGTCCCACTAGTTGTGACCCACCAACCTTGAAACCTCAAAAGCTGTACAAAAAAGCATCAAAGTCTGTGATCTCTTTTAACAAATTAATTAATTTTATGTCAGATTACAGAGCCGATCTCCAGACTGATCTCAGTAAAGTGCTTACAACATGGACAGAATTCCATGTAGAAACTGATCGGTTGCCAAACATTGTCCCTTGGAGCCCCGTCGGACACAGGCCCTCAGTGGCTTCAACGGCCTGGGGTTTCCGCTTTGGTGCCTTGCCCTGATAATCCCATCTGTCTCCAAATCATCCTCTTTTCTCCGTTTCAGAGAAATAAAAACCTGGAGTTTTGCAGACTGGGTCAACATGGGCATGTCAGATTTTATGACAGCATCTGAAACAATCAGGTCAAGGTCATACAGTACATGTTCATGTGTGCCGCCTACTTTTGGAGCGCAACATTTAATAAGATGAAACAACCGAAAGAAAGGCCGTCCACCTGAAAGAGTGCCGATTGTCTGCCGTGAAAGTGGAATGCAGCTTTATGTTTGTGTGGTAATGTGTCGCATTTATCGCATCTCAGAGGAACCTGTTTGGCCTTTTCTAAATTTCCCCTCAAGGATCAATAAAATATCCCCGTGACTATTTATTATTTCCTCATGCTTTGAGTTTAACCTTAAGTCCCTAGTAAGATTTATGACTGTCAACTCAGAATGTAGATCAATATTATAAGTTTGCAGGAGCCTAGTTGTATTACAGCATCAGAAATTAATAATAATGTTAAAATAATAACTTACATACATACATACACACACACATCAATAAACGCAGCACACAAACCTTTATAAAGCCTGTTTGCACATTGCCAGAAAAGTCTACCTTCGAACGTGTGAAAGTTTCCTGTTACAGACAAGCTGTTAATAAGAAAATAAAATATTTTTGAAAGGATTCAGTGTGCCTAGAGGTGTCAGCAAGTCAGCTGGCGATCTTGTGGGTGTGTCTGATGTTAAAACAATCGGACAAGTGCATGATAGCCAGCATTGAAACTTCCTCCTGACTGACAATATTAAGAAACCACAAGCACACAATAAAGCATTGTTATACAAGTTCACTAAGAAGTCAAATGTCAAAAATCAAAGATACGGTATTCGATTTTACAAACACGATTTTATTCGGTTTAGGCTCTATCCTGAGCTCGGAGCCCTCCCTCCGGACAGCATGCCAAATATGCTTACTAATTGCTCAATCATATTTTATGTTAGTGCGAACTCGTGAAACTCTTTTGGCCTACAAACATGACAAAGCCACAATATCCCATAAATCAAATGAAGGTTAAAGGTGCAGTAAGTAAGTTTTTGCTAAACGTTTATCTGGCTCTTGTTGGACTCTATACTGACACCTTCTGGCCTGGATGCATGATTTTGTTTGTTTACTACCTACAGCTGTTTCACAATGTAGCTATTTGAACTTCTTTTCGCCTATGTTTCTCTTTGCTTAGATGTACATTATGTTTATGGTTTTAAAAGCACTAGTTTAAGGCTCGTTCACACCAAGGACAATAACTGTAACGATAAAGATATAGTTATAAAAATCGTTCTAAATTTAAAGAATCCACATTACAACTAACAATAACGACACAGTGGAACAACAATATTGCTGGAATAATTTTCAGAACAATTTTCCAGCTGATAAACCATAAAAACTTTGACAGCCAATCAGAATCCATCCTGCTTTAAAGTGCCATAACATTCAAAGCAGCAGATGACAAAACCGCAGTGCATACTTATAATAAACAGAAACTTATCGTGCGCTGGTGTGGACGCTGCTATAATAATCGTTGTAGTTATCTTTATATTTATCGATCTTAATGTAAACGGGCCTTTAAAGTGATATACAAGAAAATAGTTTACTGTTATTTATTAGTATTAAATATACTGTTATTTTAAGAATTAAATTTGTGGAAGCAGAATGGTCCCTATATAAGATAAAAGTTATAATTATTTAATCTTTTTTTTTTTTTTTTTGGTCAGAATATTTATTTATTTGGTAAATGCCCACTTTGTGACCTGCATCTAACTAACTGTACATTATCTTTGTCATACCTTAATTTATTTTAAATCATTATAAGTAATCTTGAAGCCCTCTAGAAGTTCCAACCAGCTGGTCTAGAGTATCCAACTCATATTACTGATATTTCCAAAATCGTTGTGCATTTTTTAACATCTAAAACTTCTCTAGACTGAGTGCACCTTTAAGCTTACTAAAAGAAAAAATACTGAGCCCAACAGCCCGGCTAAGGGCCTAAACGCACCATTGGTGGATAGCTAGTGGATTGTTTACAGGTACCTTCAGCCCACAGCACTGATAAAGTAGGCTATACTGTATATTAAAAGCATATAGATTGAATAACCAAAGAGCCTTTCTGACACACATAAACCAAGGCATGCTGATTTCTGCTTGAGATCTGTGCATATAGAGGCAGTGAACAAGAAAAGCATCCACAATCATCCTTCTTCTCACATTAAATATTTGATCATTATGTTGTAATCCATAAACGGATTTTCTGTTCAGCCTGTTACGCAACAGTCCCAGCCCGTACTGATATATAGCCATATAATGTGTCTACAGACAAAGAAAATTCATTCCCCAATCATATCGCAATGCATTTGATGATGATGCGCTGAAAAGACGCCCTTACCTCAAATCCACCAAAATAATCGGCTATTTATTATCCCACCCAAGTTCCTTTGTTCAAACCGGACTCGATTGGGCAAATAAATAAATAAAAACACTGTATACCCGCAAGATGCGTCTTATAGCGGTCCAGGCACGTACAGAAGACAGGTGCACCTGGATCTCCTCTTATTGCACACGGATGCTCCTTATGCCAGCAGGCTATTATTTAAGACGCGTCTTACCGTTCCTCAGTCAGTCCTTGGTGTATTCCTCATCGTTCATATAGCAGTCGAGAATGGCTTTAAAATCATATGCCCTGCCCGCTGTATTCTTTCACATCCTCATGTCATTCACTGATGCAGCAGTGGCACCGAAGACACGCCCACCTCATCTCTTACGCCCTCTTTAATGACGTAAAGGAGCAACAGACTCCGCCCACAGTTCATTGAACAACGTTATAAATGAGCTACAGACTCCGCCCACCGTGGAAAACAGCTGCCTGTTAGGATTGCTATCAGGGTCTGTGGTGTCACACAATTTTTTAATACACGACTGAAAAGACTTTGTGTTGTATGAAAACAAAATACTATCAGAACATACTATTTATTATTCACATTTACTACATAATATCGATAAGCGTTTTTCCCACAGCTTTTTTTTGTTGTTGCTTTATTTAGCATAATTTAATTTTTTATGTTGTTCATTACCTTTTTATGTTCAATTAACATAATAACATTAACATTTTACAAAGCTAGTACACAACTGAAACAACCTTTACATTTTTTTTTATATATAGAGAAAAATGAAACAAATACAAATATTATTTCCAAACATCGGTTTTTAATAATATACTTTTTATACATTTTATAATATTTCTTTGAATAACTTCTTACTCAGTTTTCATTTCCTCAATAAGACATTTATTTTAATGGATGACTTTTATTAAATGTCAATCAATAAAAAGCGACTGGTATTTGGTGTTGATTGGTAAATAATTTACTTTGCAATATTAGCCAGTTGTGTCATCAGATTCTAATTAAAAATGTTCAACAAGAGGTTCCTGTTGGATAGTTGTTTTATTATTATTATTGTTGTTGTTGCTGCTTAAATTTTTTGTCAGCCTATTTTATTATTATATTTATTACTTTTTATATTTTATATTCTTATTTGTCTTGTATATTTTATATTCTTGTTGTTGATTTAAACTTTTTGTTATTTTATTATTATTTATCACTTTTATATTATATATTATTATAATTATTGTTGTTGTTGTGGTTGTTTATTTTTATTTTATTATATTTATTACTTTTATGTTTTATAATATTCTTATTGTTGTTTTAATCTTTTGTTATTTATTATTATATTTATTACTTTTATATTTAATATTATTGTTGTTTTTGTTTTTATTGAGGGGTCTATTGGTGTATTTATTACTTTTTACGTATTTATTATTATTATTAATATTATTATTATTATTATTATTACTAGACATTCAAAATATAGTAAGTCATCTGTAAGCAAACAAATAAACAAACAAACAAATATAAATAAATAAATAAATAAATAAAATTCCCCTTCGAGAATATGGGCATTGATCAAAACGCTACAACACTGAATTTAACTGGAAATTTGGATTTTTTTTTAGTTTTGATGCTGAAAAAAAAAACGTTAAGACTTTCTACTAAAACCAGTGGAGAGCCTGTTGTTCGGTCTGGTGTATCAACAATAGCACACACTCTTCCGCCCTCTGCTGCTCATTTGTCTTCATAGGTTTGCACAGAGCTCGTTACAGACTGTGGTTTTACTGTATACCTTAGGCCACTTAGTTCACACGATCTGTATATTGATGAGGCCAAAACAGATTGACAGGAGCTGAAGTCCTCTGGAACAGAAATTAGAAACACACGAGACAACAATAGCATGCAACATACATTTCCTAAATCTGGAATGTATGAAGTTAATGTATGAAGCCTTGTTTGAAATAAACTCATATCACATCTCATGTAGTTTGGCATAAGAAATCCGAATCGTGAGAGGGTATAAAGGGAGATTCTATACTTAAACCAGACTTAAAACCCAAGCATAAGCTCTTCCTTCAACAGGAAAGTGACCCAAAATAGCGAGTAAAAACAACTGCACTGAAGTGGCTTTGAACCAGAAGGTTAATGTGCATGTCCTTAATCTTGTTTTTGGAGTGGCCTGAAAATCCTGCTCATATCTAACTCAGTCAGAGCAAATTTGCCAAAAAGAATGAGCAAATCTTCTTTAATTATCTTCTTAAATTATGTATTTATTTATTATAATACTTCTAAAAACACATTTAATGTAAAATAAAAGTAAAGTCACATTCCATGTCTTTTGTTGTTTATCCCAATATGGTCAGGTAACTTAGTCAACCAATGAATACTTTTATTTTTTACAGTGGGCTACCACATTTAATTCATTATTATTAATATAATAATATTTTATATTTGATCACTCTAAGTAATTTAGTATACATTATGAAATACTTTGCACTTATGACTGTTAAATAATCTCAGATAATTTATATAATCACAGTTTAAAGATTTTACCAGTAACAAGTCAACATAATGAACAGGTTTTGTTTTTTACAGTTGGCTGTATTATTTTTCATAATAATAATAATAATAATAATAAAAACAACAAAAGCAAAAAATGTATTAATAATATTATTATTGAATTGTATTATTATTATTGTTATTATTATATTTTTATTAATTATGAATAACCAACAACAAAACAATAATAATAATAATAATTATTATTATTATCATCTTAGCACTGTATATGAATGTGTATACTTTTAAAAATACTTTGTATTGGTTACTGTTAAATATTTTCAGATTTTATTACCAACAACAGTAAAAATATAATCATATTTTACTACTGTATATAAAAGTGTATATTTATTATGAAATACTTTGCCCTGATTACTGTTTTTCACAGACAAATTAACCTTGAACATAATGTTAGTATGTGTGTATAAGTGTGTAATAGCCTACTTCATGAAGACTGAATAATTCAGTATTTTGCGTTTGTGCATACCCTTGTCCTTTATATGGAATGCGGAATGAAGCGGGGGAATGGGGTAGACCCCGGGCAACTTGTTGGGCAAGTTTTGTTATTTAGACGCTCTTTGTCATTGGCAGCGCAGGACTGACCCATTTCAGTGAATGAACTGTGTGTGAGTGTGTGTATGGCGAATAGATGCGCTGGACAACATCGCGAACGATGAACGCCGGTTCGACGCTCTTTATTTTATCATTATGCTGTTTCGGTTTTATTCAGCCCAGATCGCCGACGCTGTCCTGTCCCAGCGGGCAGTTCTTACAAAAAAATCAGTGCGTTTTATGTCATCCCACCTGCACGGAGTGTAAGGGTCATGAGCTATTCGAGTGCACCGCTTGCGGTTTAGGTAAGTGATAGTTCACTATTATATTCTGCAGTTTAACACTGAAGTGTCTATTGGATCAAACTTTTTATAATACAATGAGGTGATGTTTTCAGAAATGTTACCACAACTTCTGACATTTATAAGAGTAAAAACTTATATTTGGAGCTGTTTGTGAGTAAGAAGACTTGTCGCTGGCAATGCTGTGAGTAAACAGGGACACTAGCTACTCGATATTTAATTAAAAATGTAAGTCAAAATACATCTTAAAGCGTTTTTGGGTTGTTTTGGCCATTGGGTGGTACGATTCTGTGGCAGCATTGTGCAGGTTCACAAAGGGGGTATTTCCAAGAGACAAACATCCCAGTCCTCCGTGCACAGCTGCTGTGGTGAAACAATGAAGCTGCTCTCCCTATTTATCAATGTGACAAAGACTGCTTTACCTCAAAAGAGTTTGTTTAGTGAGCTCAAACATGAAAGTGTCTTGCGCAATTTTAATTACAGGTAGAGTTGAAATTAAGGTCCACTCCGTAAATTAATCTATTGTGATTTTGAGCAGTAATCGATGACGCTGAGGGAGTTTAACAGTAGACTTTAAACTGCCAAACATGGGAGTGGGAAAAGGTGAGACCACTTCCTTTCCAGCATTGCGAGAGCTGATAATGTTTCTGTTTGGACATAGTTAAAAAATACCTCAAGTTATGCGAGGTAGCTACTGGAATTTTCTTTAGCGTCAGTCCCAGCAATCCAATCTGTGACCTAAAGTTACTAAATAAAGTTGCTAACAAAAATATGTTTTAAGAACGTTTTGCTAACGTTCCCATTCCATTTAGGTATTAAAACGGTATTTCTTAACGTTGTCTCTAGGTTATTTAGAATCTTAGAGAAAACACTAAGGGAATGTTTCATTTTTGCCAACATTATGGGAACATTACTTTTGAATGTTTTCTGAATGTTCTAAAATACATAATAACATTTAAAGGCCAATTCACACCGCACAGACAAACTTCAACAAACTAGTCTGTTGGAGTTTGATGGAGTGGGATCCTGTTGGTGTTGGTTGGAGTTGGCTGGAGTTTGTTTTCACCTGACTGAACATGCTTATAGATATAGAGTTGGTCGGTGTCTGTTGGTGCAGTGTGAACTTGACAGTTATTTTTCATTTCCAACAGCCAACTTGAGCCAACTTGTTTGTTGGCGTTTGTCTGTGCGGTGTGAATTGGCCTTAAATGTGTTAAACTAAAATGTTTCAGAAAAAGCGTTCCGTGAATAATGAATAAATTACGTTTTGAGAACACTCAATGAGAACAACTTTGAACAAATGTTCTTTTAAGGTTACTTGAAGAACACTTGTTCAGAATTTTAAAAGAACCTTTCCAAACTTTAAAAGAACATTAGCCAAACATTTTAGGTATTTTTGTCATACTTCATCAGAGTCTGATAGCTTCTCCCTTAACAGTTGATGCTAGCCATTGACTTCCATACTGTGACAAAATACTATGGAAGTCAATGGCTACCGTCAACTTTTTGTTTACTAAAATATCTTCTTGTGTGTTCAACAGAAGAAAGAAAATTATACAGGTTTGGAACAAGTGGAGTGTTAGTAAATGTTGACAGTTTTTTTCTTTTTTTTGGGTGAACTGTCCCTTTAAATCTGTGACCGTTAAATGCAGGAAGTTTTCCATTCTAGTTTCATCAGATAAATCAGTGCATCATTTGGGTATTTGAAGAGCACTTGCTAATGTTGGAATTTTTCAGTGTGAACACATTACTTGCACTATCGCGTAGTGTGCATATTGGGACATACTTTATCGGTATGCTTTTGTTATGGCATTTCTTTTTTCAGTGGTTCCAATGGCAAAGAATGCTGGGTAGTTAAAGTGTCAGTTCAACCAGAAATGTAAATCTTTTCCATAAAAAAGCTCCAAAGTAACAAAGCATTACAATGTTTAGTGTTCCATGTAGATTACTCCAAGTCTACGGAACAGATCGTAATTTAAGTAATTATTCTCCAATCTTTGCCATCCATTGTTGCTTATGATTAACAGCATATGTGTTTGGAACGACATGAGGGTGATTAAATAAATAATAACAGCATTTACATTTTTGGCTGAACTAGTACAGAATGAATAAGCAAACACTGGTCTTTAGCAAACCAAGCCGCTCTTATTCTGTTTAGTAGGCGTTCATGGTTGCCATCCCTCCTTTTCAACCATCTCAAGGAAGAGCGCTGAAAATCTTAATCTCTCTCTACACAGCCCGAGGTGGTTGAAGGGGGAGGCCTTGCATCCACCAGTGTGTGACAACTATAACATTGCCAAAAGTGTCCGTTCACTCTCCATAGCTCTTGTTTATGTGTCCCGGTCTAGGCAAAACCTGTCAGCCAGATCCCTGCTACTGTTTCTATTTAAAGAAGAGTTCATGATAGACACAAGGAGATGTTGATATCCGAGTTTCAGTTTTAGTGATTCAGTTTTAGTGATGTTTGCGGAAAGAGTAAGCATTTAATGCTGCTTCTAATCTTTCACTGCATTTATTTCACAAAACCTGCTAAGAACATGTCCTGGTTTTATTTCATGTCAAAATCATTTTCTTCAATCAGTGCATAAAGAAAGTGAAACCTATTTTTAAGATTTCAAAGATATGATGCATTAAACATATTTTACCCAAGTTCTCATTACCCTAATGTGGAGTTTGAGAAGTTTGGAGTCAATAATATGTATGTGTGTATGTGTAAGTAAAATGTCCTGATGCACTACAATATTGACAACTAGACTTTATTGTCATGAAAATAATGTCCAAATAAACATTCATGGCATTCACCCTCGGCTGCTAGTGTTGGAATAACTCATGACCAATGTCATAATATAACCTGCTTGGAAAACATGCGGTGATTTATTAAGAGGATGCCGGTAACACTTTACAATACGGTGACACTAATATGCATTAATTCATGCTTAACAAATGCACAGATAATCATGAGTTAATGTATAACTAATGAAGAACTAAACCATTTATTAACAATTACTACATCAGCAACAAATTAACATTCTATATGATTCATATATTAAGTAATCAATAAATTGGTATTAGTTAAATGTGTCAAAGTATTAATTCCCTAATGACAAATTATATTAACTAATAGTGTAACTTCATGTGTTAATTACCACAATGGTTTCAAGCATGCATTTCAACTTCCAGTTGTCTGCTTTAATTAATCATTATTTGCATGGGTATCATTATGGTATGACTTTACTTGTTGAGGCACATGACTAACTAACTAATTCAAAATCTATAACCACAATGACATATTACTTAACAATTAGTTAATAGTTCTGTGCCTCAACAAGTAAAGTAGACAACTTCCAGCAGACAACTGGAAGTTTAAAGGCATGGCTTCAACTCAATGTTGTAATTAACATATGAATTTACTTCATTAGTTGATAAATTAAGTTATTAGGTAATTAATACATTGATACATTTAACTAATTAAAATTTATTGATTACTTAATCTTTGAATCATATTGAATGTTCATTAGTTGCTGATGCAGTAATCATTAATAAATGGTTTAGTTCATCATGAGATATTCATTAATGATTATCTGTGCATTAATTAAGCATTATTTAATGCATATTTGTGCACCCGTATTGTAAAGTGTTACCAGGATGCCAGTGATCCATATAACCAGCAGGTTACAAAGTACATACAAATTCCTCGCAAACTGGACACGCACACACACACACACACACACACACACACACACATTTCTAAGAATTCAAATTCAAACATGAATCTATCCTCTGATCAGTGTAACTGGATCATTCTTCAAATAAAGGTCATTTGAATCACGAGTCCCCATGTTAAATGTATTTTGTGTGTGATTTCAGATGAGGAGGGGAAGGAGCGTTTCCTGTTTCAGGGCCACTGCAGGCTACACTGCCCACGAGAGTTTTATCCTGACCGAGAGCAGTACACCTGTCTTCCATGCATGGCTAACTGTGAGATCTGTGCTGACGCCAACATTTGTGCTAAGTGCAGAGAAGGCTACAATCTTCAGAGCGGCATCTGTCTGACAGTCTTGTGTGGAGTTGGTGAGTCTGTCTTTCTATAAAATATATTGACAGGCCGGTTTAGATGACAGAATAGAGCACTGCAGCGATGATGTAATTTTGTAGGCCAACCTGAAGTTACTTACTCTTCTTGTACACACTCAAAACTATAATTCGTCTTCACTTACTTTTAAGGCATTGTATAACAAGCAAATTGAGACACAGTACAAGTGCACACTCTTAAAAATAAAGGTGCTGTACAATGCCATAGAAGAACCTTTTTTTGTCTAAATGGCTCCATAAAGAACCTTTACATCTAAAGAACATCTCTCTGTTTCACAAAAGGTTCTTTGTGGTGAAAGAAGATTCTTCAGATTATAAAAAGGTAAGAAAGAGGTGGTTCTTTAAAGAACCTTTGACTGAATGGTTCTTTAAGCACCTTTATTTTTAATAATTTGTTACATTTATATAGCGCTTCTCTGGGTACTCAAGACTGCAAGAAGTAAAATGAAAGTACCACAATTACAGTTAAAAGACACATCTAATTTTATCAGCTAAAATTAGATGTGTTGCCCTTAGTATTAAGGCAATACACTACAGGCAAAACCATTGTTTTTTTCAGCCACTGGTCACATTAAAAAAAGAAAAACATTCAAAATACACATTTAAGTGTTAATTTTATTAATCCACTTTATCTATGCGAGTATGTAAATTTCATTAAAAGCCAATTTCACAAAAGAAATCAGAAATTTCTACTTTAGCACATGATCAGTGTTGTTTCCTTCTATATTTTTTACATTTTTACAGAGTTGTTTGTTCACATATTATTTGCCTAATTTATGCAACAAGTTTATTCATATGAATATGGTGATAATGTATGTCTACTTATTTATTTATATTATTTTTTTTTCTGACTGTCGACAATATTTCTGAATTATGGACTGAAAACTCCCTCTGTAAAGTTGAATTTGAATGACATTTGGCTAATCTAAATTGAGGAACTAACTATTGTATCACTTCTAAACAATCATGTAACACACACACACAGACACAGACACAGGCACAGGCACGCACGCACACACACACACACACGGCCAATGCAGCAGCTTCTTTAGGGCAGTCGTGGTCTAGTGGATAGAGAGTTGGACTTGTAACCCAAAGGTTGCAGGTTCGAGTCTCAGGTCCGGCAGGGATTGCAGGTGCGGGAGTGAATAACCAACACTCTCTCCACCCTCAATACCACGACTGAGGTGAGACCCTTGAGCACTGAACCTCCAACTCCACTGAACCAACCACCTGGGTGCGGCAGCATTGGCTGCCCACTGTTCCTGGGTGTATGCCCACTGTTCCGGGTGTATGTATATATATAGGGAAAGGGGAAGTGGTGTGTGGCCAAGTATGGTGACCCATACTCAGAATTTGTGTTCTGCATTTAAGTGCACACACAGCAGTGAACAATACAATATATATATATATATTATTATATATATTATACTCACAGACATTTGCTTGAATCACAGGTCAGGTTCAGGATCCGGATACGCAAGAATGTATAGACTGTGCTATAGGCTGTAAAACATGTTCCGCAGGTAAATAACACACACTTTTACATTTTAGCATTTTAACAGTGCAATTCATTATTGAATATTACGACTGATTATTCATTAATACTCATTAATACTCACTAATATTGTTGTGTGTCCACAACAGATGATCCAGAGGTTTGTCACAGCTGCACAGATGTCTACTTCTTGTAAGTTTCTATTGTATTTAAGAAATCGGTCTATTCTTGCTGCTATAATGTAGATAATGAAAATGTACTCACTCTCCGGCTAACCAAGATGTAGATGAGTTTGTTTCTTTATCAGAACAGATTTGGAGAAATTTATCATTACATCACTTGCTCACCAATCGATCCTCTGAATGGGTGCCGTCAGAATGAGAGCAGGTGATAAAAACACTGATTATGAACAGAGAAAACAAAATTATGAACAGAGGACTCATATTTTAGCAGGAAGCAATGGTTTGAAGCTAAAAACGTCTTGATGGATTAGTTTCTTACAAACACGCAACTTTTCACTTCACAAGACATTAACTGATGGACTGGAGAAGTGTGGATTACTGTGATGTTTTTATCAGCTGTTTGGACTCTCATTCTGACGGCACCCATTCACTGCAGAGGATCCACTGGTGAGCAAGTGATGCAATGCTACATTTCTTCAAATCTGTTCAGCTGAAGAAACAAACTCATATACATTTTGGACTGCCTGAGGGTGAGTAAATTTTTAGTTTGAGGTCTTTTGGGAGCGTATTTGCAGAGATGCTATGAAGAGAACAGAGGTTTTATTGTGTTTTGCTGTGTTGTGGCTTCCAGCTATTGTGTGCATCAGATTTCACTTTCAGTAACGGCCGGTTACCTGAGATCCATGCTGCTCAACATAGAGGCACTTCTTATGAGTTTTTCCCTCAACTCACTCAATCTGTCTTCTTTCTCTCTCTCCTCACTAATTTGAGCCCATCTCCTCCTCGCTCGGTTGAAACTGAAGGACTTTCTTTGCTCAGAGGGTTGGAGTGTCTCGTACGAGAGTCCTGACTAATGAATGTCCACTCATAGAGGAAAAGAGCAATGTTAATCCCCCCCGAACATTCCTCATGCTTTCATTGTGCTTGCGCCGTTGCCATGGCAGCTGTTGTCCGCCGTCTCACTCAAACATCTTGCTTAAGTCTTGAGTAGAGCCCTGCGCGGGACTGTTTTTTTCATCCCGCTCCCGCCCGCGCCCGCCGAATTTCTGACCATTACCGCCCGCTCCCGCAACGTGTGTGTTACACTCCCGCCCGCTCCCGCAATATTTATGTCCACTCCCGCCCGCACCCGCAAAACTCTGAGAATTTATTCCCGCACGATAATAGAGATGCATTGATTGTGTGTCTTCTCCCGTCCCGCGGGGGAAAAAAAACGTATTGTATTGCTATTATTAAAGAGATTCATGTTTGTTTCTTTCCCTGACCTGCATGTATTCTGACGCACTGGTAGGGAAGATGAATATAGCCTGGGCTATCGGGGACATCTAAAACGCTTAGGCTACCGCGCGTTTCTTTAGACTTCAAGTACTTTGATTTTGTTGACAATGACATCATGTCGCTAGGCTACCTCCCGATCCCGCAGTGTTTTTTTTTAGCCGCCCATTCCCGCCCGCAGCAAAGTTCAAACCGCCCGCTCCCGCGAGATTTGCGTTGGGTCCCGCGGGACCCGGCGGGTCCCAATCCCAATGCAGCCCTCTAGTCTTGAGTTCCAAAGTGAGGCACCTCTGTGTCTCAGACGGAGCACTTGATCAGCCATGCTTATCAACTGCTTAACTACAACAAGGTATTTGTTTAACATAGTGCAAACATGTAGTTTTATTCAATTTATCTCTACGTTACGACTTATCTTGATTCTTTTTATGATTTTAATACCTGCAAAAGACATCTACTTATCCTTTTTACTTACATTGCTACTATTTTCCACATTTTAGAATGATAATAAAGCCATCAAAACTATGAAATGACAAATAAACAATATGACCAAAAATGCAAGTCAAAATTTTATATGGCTTTGAAAGAACTCACAAATCTATTTTTTACATTTAAATTTATTCTTTTAACATTTATTTAACAGCATTTTTTGCATTAATAAAACTGTAATATTGCAAAATATTATTACAATTTAAGATAACTGTTTCTATTTTAATATATTTAAAAAGGTAATTTATTCATAAATGTTCAGCATCATTTCTCCAGTCTTCAGTGTCACATGATCCTTCAGAAATCATTCTAATATGCTGATTTGCTGCTCAAGAAACATTTATTATCAATGTTGAAGATATTTAAGTTTCTTAATATATATATTATATATTATATCTTAATATTTTTAAACTTTTTCAGGATTGTTTGATGAATAGAAAGTAATAAAAACAGAAAAAAATATAATTTTTTTGTAACATTGTAAATGTCTTTTCTGTCACTTTTAATCAGTTTAATGCATCCGTGCTGAATAAAAGTTTAGAAAAATCTTTTGAACTGTATGTTGGCTCATCTATGGTAGTATCTGGCATGATAATGGACCCTATTAGCTCAAAAATGAAGAAAAAAAACAATATTTGGCACCTGGTAATGGTTCTATAAAGCACAATTTGACAAATGTAATATAATGCTCACTATCTTTAAGAATATGTGGCATAGAGGTTCCCCTATGGTTACTAGCCAAAGAACAACTGTTGAGCAGCATTTTTGTTGAAGCACTAAAGTGCTATATATGGCACCTCTTGTGGTTCTTACATTGCACCATTTGACAAAGGTGCTATATGGCACTTAAAGTGGTTCCCCTATGATTACGAGCCAATGGACCACTTTTAGTGCTATTTAGCACCATTTTTGTTTAGAGTGTAGCATAAATTCTAATATACAATATTAACTAATAGCTTCTTGAAATGCTGGTTTTTATGTAATGTAAATGGAGCTTAATTGGCAGTGAGGTTATCACATATGGTCTGAATCCAGGACCAAACTACTGAGTCCAGTCTATTTTTCTAACTATTTTTGATGGTCATGGAAAATATATATATATATGTCCATATTGTGCCTGAAATGTCAATCTGTCTGTATTAATGTCTTGTCGAGCAGCTCTGATGATAGTGTTATAACACTTCCAGCTGTCATTCTTTAAATAGTCCCAGTTGTATATAGCAACACAGCAGGAAGTGCCTGGCAGGAGTTTCCTTCTTTGATAAGGAGAGACCAAGGTGCCATTAAATGGTCTTTTAATCTGTCCCTCATTTCCTCTCTTCCTTTAATGTGAAAGCTCTTTTATAACTTCTCTGGATAATTATCCATCAGTCCTCATAAACACTCAAACACTGCAGTCAGTCAGAAGATTGATTGGTTGATTTAACGATTGTGTTCTTCCCAAAATGGTCTATACAATAGATTTAATATTTTAAATTTAAGAATTTAAAATCAACTACTTTAAACTATGATCTCCAAATATGCTTTCATTTCCATTGTCATCTGAAATTTGGATGGATGAATAACTGAAACACTGCTGCAGGCGGTGGTGTTCATTTCTCTGGTGTGGTTTGGCTTCTCTGGTTACTCTTTCTGTCAAAGCACTGAAACCTACCGCCCGGGCTCCCATAATCTCAGTCTGCATTATTTTCCTCACCCTGAAGGAGGAGCTTGTGAATCACAGCGTCTTTGATTCAAAAGTAAGTCTACAAAGACTTTGCTGCACTGAAGCTGCTCCAAAGTCTTTGTAAGCAAGTTTTCAAACAGGTCTGAGTGATAGGAAAGATACTGATATTGGTCCAAGTTGATAGTGAGGCAACTAAAGAAACACTTCTGTGCACTGCATTTGAGTGTATATACCTTACTGTTCAACCAGCTGCTAAGTTCACTAACTTCACTGTGTTGAATTCAAATGAATTAATTATCTGTGTTTCCAAAGTTGCGTATGTAATGTATGTGAAATATATCATAATGTTTCAAAATTATTTTGCATATTGAACGTTTCCAAAGCATGTGTTAAAATTTGTGCAAAATCAAAATTAAAAAAATTGACACAATTGTGGCACTTTTAATAAATTACCTGATTTCGAGTATGCAAAAAAACAAAAAACATCAAGATATTTCCTTTCTTTCTCTGAGCAGATTATTCAGACTTTCAATGCCATTTTGAACTCATTTTATTTTTATTTTATTTTTTTTATTTGAATTTCAGTTCAGTCATGACAACTCTTGGAGTGATCATTTCAACCGGCAATTATTGGCATGGACATGAAATATTCATAAGCTTGATTTTGGCGGACGAGATCTGCTACGCTGCTGCTGTAGAGCAAAAACAATAAATAGTTCAGCTTAGTCAAAATAATGAAGGATGGCTGTTGCAAGAAATGTAGAACCCCCTAGCAGATCTCTACAGGTGGTGCTGGGGAGGCGGAGGGGTAACATAAGTTTAATTAGTTGTAATTACTATGACTAGTTGTAATACTAATTACTATGTATTTTTTGATATTTTAGTACATCAAATTAAGCTAAATGAAAATGTTTCCTTGGCAACTCAGCAACTTTTTTTCATATTTTATTTATTTCAATTAAAGTAACAGTTTTATTAATAGTTATAGTTTTAGTAGCCTAACTCTGTTGCGATCACACCAAATTTCTATACAAGTTAGACACAATGTGACTTGTAATTTTTAACGCTTACCCAAAGAAGGCAATAAACACTGTTTATAAAAACAACGATATGGCTCCCAATGGTCCTGGCTGTACAATGTCAGTAAAGTATGCAGGATTTCGGTCGTCTTCTGCATTCTCGATAACCGCACTCACAACTGAGCTGCAAGATTGCACAAAGCCACATGTTTTCGACATTACCTTCTTGCATAATTCTTCTAATGAACACAGAAAAAGCGCAAATAGTTTCAAAGTTCTGTAATGGCTCATCCATGCATGTTTATTCTAGAAAACAGCCCTCAAGGGATATGTTGAAGTCCTGCTTAAAGCAAAGCAATCAGTGTTTAGCTTCAATATGTGACAAGTCTATTGTTTGTTATCTCTGTGTGTAGATACAGACAGCAGTGTCGTCAGCACTGTCCCCAGAGGACCTATGAGGACCACAGTAGAGGACTGTGCATCAGCTGCCCGGAGCCATGTGTGGACTGCTGGAGCGATAGCCTGTGTCTCACTTGCCAGTCCGGATACTTCCTGAACAGTGCGTATGCTACTACCTCTGAACGCCTCGCTAAAGTTCACACTCATATTCCTGTCTGATAGCCATAGCTGTTTCAGTCACATTACTTTGGCTGGTTAAGTCTAGCCTAAAGCTACAATTTAAAATTAATTATACTTTAAAGTCATTTTGATTTATGCAGTTGTAGAGAGCTGTATCATATAGAGATGCTTGTGAAGAAACCCTGAGGGTCAAAACTCCAATGGGTCATTTATAATGAAACTTAAAGGGATAGTTCACCCAAAAATGAAACTTCTGTCATTAATTACTCACCCTCATGTCGATTCAAAATATCTTAATTTGTGTTCAGAAGATGAACAAAGGTCTTACGTGTTTGGAACGACATGAGGGTGAGTAATTAATGACAGAATTTTCATTTTTCAATGAACTATCAATGAACTAATGTTTTGCTGACATGTCAATAAAGCCAAAATAAACGGTCATAGAAATGCCCATATATTTATTAATATCGAACTATAGAATATTAAATATTTATGTACTTTGAATATAATGTTTAAAGTTTTTTTGCAACACTCACGTCACAATACATAACTGCAAACAAACAAAGTAAATAAATAAATAAATAAATAAATAGTTTCCCTTGCCATTGGTTGACCAAACGGATTGCCTTTATCGGCAGGGGGAAAAAAACACTTCTAAGAATTGCGAGAAAAAAAGTCAGAATTCTGAGATTAAACTCAGTTCTTTGTTTATATCTTGCAAGTCAAACAAAGTCAAAATTGTGACATAAACTCTGAAAAGGTCTGAATTGTGAGAAAAAAGTCACAATTGGTATTATAAATGTATTTATTTACCTTTTAAATGGCTTCCATACTTTTAACTTAAATCGGGGGAAATTCAATTAATTTCATCCATTCATTTACTGAAAGATTCAAAAATGTATATATGCCTTCATAATTTAATTTAATAATTTATGTAATAGTTAGTAATCATGTAAATAAAGGAAAAAAGGTTGGAAACGCCTGATAGAGCATTGCATGTATATCAGAGAAAGGACACTGTACACAGCAGCACTTTTCCCCTCACTAATTTGAATGGAAAATAGAAATGGGATGCAAATATAGTCAATGCAAAATCTGCGCAGGTTAGTGCTGTGATTCTGAATCTGAGAGGTTCATTCATGCAAATTGATGTTCAAGTTTTTGGAATTATACACACCTATTTATTCCTGAATATTACTATGTTAATATACAATGAAATATCACAACTGTTTTATCACCTGTGACCAACTACTGTTCAAACATTTGGGGTCGGGAAGATTTTTAAATGTTTTTTTTTGAAGAAGTCTCTTATGCTCATTATTTTATGAGGAAAATCATAACATTACAATTCTTTTTGCCTGAAAAAGATGGCACCTGTGTGAAGGAGTGTCCAGCAGACACATTTAAAGACTCCAGAGGGTGGCGCTGTCTACCCTGTCACAGCTCCTGTCTGACCTGCCACGGCCCTGGAGTGAGAGACTGTGACAGATGCAGTGGCTGGAGCCGGCCAGTTTATGGGAAATGCCCGGTGATCAGCTGCCTGGAAGGCCAATATGTTGATGGTGAGAAAGAAATCCTGCCATTTAACATAAGAATAGTTAAAAAGAAGATAAATCTACACTCTGTTGCAAACTTGCTGTTTAGTCTTAGATTTGCTGATGACTGTTGTAGTTGGTGTAATACTGTGCTCTGCTGGACATCTGGTAGTAATACACATAAAACGCTGGTTGATAATTTAGCAGGCATTTTCAAAAAAAATTTTTATGATGAAACTTAAAAAAACAAAAAAAACAAACAACAACAAAAAAAAAACAATAGTGTTTGGGGGCTATTTACTTAATATATTAATTGAATATTTGTAGCATTTTAACAGATATTTAATAATAAGAATATATAAAGGTTTAAGTTAAGGCGGGGACACACCAAGCCGATGTCGGGCCGACGGCGACCGGCAGTCGGGCTAGTTTGTTTGGTGTGTTCCACTCGTCGGGCTCACGTCGGCGGCAGTTTGCCCGATTCAACATGATAAATCGGCGTCGGGGCCATCGGCGAGAGGGAGAACTCCGATTGGATGTTCAGTTTAGCAAAGGAGGATCCACATGTAGGGGGTGGAGATGGGTAGGTTCAGGGGTGGAGATGGGGTAGGTTTAGGGATCAGGGGGTGGAGATGGGGTGGGTTTAGGGATCAGGGGGTGGAGATGGGTAGGTTTAGGTATATTTAATGTGGGAGGAGTTGGATCTGGATCCAACCACGCCCCCTGGATCTTGTAGGCTGATACGAGACGCTTCTCAAGGAGTCAGTGCCCGAGAATTACAGCAAAAGGGATGAAAATGAGCATGTAAACGAACGCGGTACAGACAGAAGGCTGTTTAAATGTTACGTGATCTTTCCCAATCATTCTAATATGCGAATATTTTTATAACAACATGAGTGCTTAAAAATGATTAAAGTTATCAACATTACTAACATTCAAAATGGTAAGCAAGCGCTGATTTGTTTACGTTTCGTTTATCTATCTCTCACGTATGCGCAGGACACAAGTGTTAGTTTGCCGTCAGCTGTAGTCTGTGAGGTGTGTTCGAGCGCAGCTTTTTGGTCCGACGCAAGGCGACAACATCGTCGGCTTCCGTCGCCGCTAGTTCTTTGAAGTCGGCTTGGTGTGTCCCAGCCTTTAGGACATCATCTAATTAGTCATTAATATTTTCTTAGCTGTAAAAACTGGGGTTTGTGTGACAATCTCTGTAAAACTGCTTTGGAACACCAATAAAAAGATACATTTTCAACTTAATATAAAGTAAATATTTTCCAAAAAAACAAAAAATCCTTTCAATGACAATAAATATTCAATTATTAATTTGTTTCCCATCTAATTTTTTTATTGCACAATATTGGCATATACACATGAAAATACAGCTGTCCTTATATTTTAAGAAGGTCCTTTTATTTTTATATTTTAATATTTCCATTTTAATAAAATTTTATATTTCTATAGCTTTAATTTATTTTTATTTCCATTTTAGTTTTAGTTATTTTAGAACTTCATCTTTTCTCAGTTCAACTTATTTCAGTTAGTTGCCAAAGCAACAGTTCTCATTTTCATTCAAGTTTTGAAATGTGAAGTTTCTCATCTAATTTCATCAATTTTCTGTAAATATTTATTTAATAAATGTGACCCTGGAGCACAAAACCAGTCTTAAGTCGCTGGGTTATATGTAGCAATTGCCAAAAATACATTGTATGGGTCAAAATTATCTATTTTTCTTTTATGCCAAAAATCAATAGGACATTAAGTAAAAATCATGTTCAGTGAATATATTTTGTAAATTTCCTACCATAAATAGAACAAAACTTAATTTTTGAATAGTAATATGCATTGCAAAGAACTTCCTTTGGACAACTATAAGGCGATTTTCTCAATGTTTTAATTTTTTTGCACCCTCAGATTCCAGAGTTTCAAATATTTGTATCTCTGCCAAATATTGTCCGATCCTAACAAACCATACATCAATGGAAAGCTTATTTATTCAGATGTATAAATCAGATGTAAAAAATAGTTTTTGTTTTCTGGTTTTGTGGTCCAGGGTCACAAATGGTTTTAGTTTGGTAAGGGGATCATTTTGGGGTTTTTGGAATCAAAAAGTTTGAAAATCAAGGTAGTAGATCAAGGAAAACTAACAGTTATAATAATCATTAATATATCAATTAATACTCTTTTTTAAGGGGAAAGTCGCACTTGCCATTACTGTGATAGATCCTGCCTGACATGTTACGGTCCCAAGGCTCAGAATTGCATCACATGTGCTACCGGTAACGTATAGGTTAGCTTTCCTTTCCCTGCCACCTGATAAACAGACTGTCAAAATTCCCTTTTAATGAGTTCCTGCTTCAAAAGCACGCCATGAATAGATAAGACATTTGCTTACGTAACATAGGTTCTTCACACCTCTGTTTGCTTTCTCAACAGAATACATGTTGGAGCAGGAGGCTGTATGTGTAGACCGCTGTCCTCAGGGTTTCTATGCGAACAGCTCCAGTCTTCTGTGTGAAAGGTGTTCTGCTAACTGCGAGGCCTGTGAGACCAGAGACGAGTGTGTGAGCTGTAAGACGGACACTTTCCAGCTATACCTGTTCCAGGGCAGCTGCTGGTCAGAGTGTCCAGAGTGAGTCATTATGGCTGGAACTTCTGAAATATGCTTTACAGGGGCCCAAGAAAGATTTGGACAGTTATAATATATCTATACTATAATATTATCATAAATATTTATATTTTATGGATCCTAACTATTGCAGTGATTTTAGATTTGACTTTGAAGCCTTTAATATTGTTAAAATACTTACTATGCTATATATATATATATATATATATATATATATTCTTGCAGAGGTTATTTTGAGACTGAGCTGGGGACATGCGAACCCTGCGATGAACTCTGTTTGACCTGCGATGGCACAAGCACGCAGTGTCTTTCGTGTCGAGAAGGCCTTCATCTGGCCAACGGGCAGTGCAGACAAAACTGCGGACCCATGAGCTACGTGGCAGAAGATGGCACATGCAGACACTGTGCTCCTCACTGTGACGTGTGCACAGATTTTACAACCTGTACAAGTGAGTGATCGTTACAACTGAAATAATTTAAACGAGTAGTAACAGATACATCCAAATGAGCACTGAAAACCTATCAGTGACACTTTAATGAAATTATATTGAACTAATCTTCCCTCTTATATTATCTTGTGTACTATCTATTAATGTGGAAATATGTGTACAGATCCTGTGCCACCTGTTCTGGTCCTCTCTCTGATGATTGCGAGACATGCTCTGCCCTCAACCCAAAACTCTACGAGGGCACGTGCTTGGAAGAGTGCCCAGCGGGAACTTATTACCAGACCTCTGATAAGGAATGCCAATAACTACAGCCAAGTTTTGGCTGTAGTTATACCATTAGCACACAAAACTGGTTAGTGCAAATTCTACCTTAAGCTCCAAGTATGCTTCAGTTTTATGTATAATCTAGGGTATGTGCATAGTGTGTGGCATGTATATTTCATTATCAGAATAGTATGCACAATTTTTCTAATCTTACATACTTTGCACCAAGGGTTTTCCGAGGGGGCGCCAACACTCATTACAGAGGGACACAAGCACCTCAATTTAGAAGTGTACACTCGAGCTAACAAATCACAAATCACTGGAGGGGCAATTTAACTCTCCGAGCTAATCAGGCGACTGATACATATCCTCAAAGGTTACAGTTATGGCATATTTGGAGAGATTGAGTTTTAGCAAAAACAACAAAAAACAAAATGAATGGGTGGCAGCAAAAGTTCCAGATGATTTGCAAAATGGCAGATAAACGTGTGTGAAACAAACAACTTGTAAAAGTGCATGTAGCATCCAATGACCCCTTTAAAGGGTTAGTTCACTTCCAGAATAAAAGAAATCATGATAATTTACTCACCCCAAAGTCATCCCAGATGTTCATGTCTTTCTTTCTTCAGTTGAAAATAAATTAAGGTTTTTAAGGAAAACATTGCATGACCAATGAGTTGAAGGTCCAAATTGCAGTTTCAGTGCAGCTTCAAATGGCTCTACTCAATCCAAGCCAAGGAATAAGGGTCTTGACTAGCGAAACGATATGTCATTTTCTAAAAAAATGTACCCAAAAAATTACATACATTTTAACCACAAATATGAAATCAAAGATGGCAGACTAAGTGGCGTGGGTGCATTGTGTGTTCTGAGTTAACTTTTCATTTGTGACTTATTTGTGACTGAAGATTTTAGATTATTTTTGCAAATTGCTGGACAAAAGTGCCACATTACATCCTGTTAATATTAACAACATTTGCGCGGTTCTGGAGCCTTCGGTCCCAGAAATTGTTCTTATTGTCTGTTCCAGTGGTACATACTGAAATGGGGAAAAGACATTTAAATTTACTGCTCCGTTTGCCTGGAATAATTAGCAAATTAAGTTGTAGCTTGGGGAGCTGGTTTCTCTAGATCTTTTTAAAATGATTTGAAACAATTTGGAAATGGAAACATTGGGCTGTTGTAACAAGGACGCTGGAGTTTGGTTAGAATCCATAAGCGGAAGTTTATTAGAGGACAGGGCTTTAAACAGTGATCGGTAAAACAGGCAGAAGGTCAAACCAGAGAAGCAGTTCATCGTTCTGTAGATGTTTTGACTCATGTATTGATCACCTTTTTTTGGAAATTTTATTTCATTTATATGCGTGTATGGATGGATGGATGTTATCTATTAAACCCATGTGAGCAGTGTTACTGTCAATCTTGTCCAGGACGCTCTTGTAAAAGAGATTTTTTATTCTCAATGTGCTTCTTTTCCTGGGAAAATAAATGTTGTAATAATAATAATAATAACAAATGTTCATCTTGCACTAGCTCTGCGATGCATGTCTTTATGCATTGCATAATCATGTTGGAAAAGTTGAGCGTGGTTGGTTCTTCATCTGTGTACTTCAGAAAGGTAGGGTAGGGCAGGGCAAAAACTCCATTTCATTTTCTCTTCCAACTTCAAAATCATCCGACATCGTTGTTTTACCTTTATTAGTAAAGGGTGTTTTACTTTCTTTGATCATTCGCGTTGTAAACACTAGGTCGGTTCTTCCGCCTAAGTCATGTATGTTTGATTACGCAATGAGTGAGGTCGAGCTAGAGCAAGACAAACACTTTTTTTTTTTTTAAATAACCAATAATTTTATTAGATAATACACTTATTCCTTGGTGGGATCACGTAGGGCCCTTTTAAAGCTGAATTTTAACTGCAATTTGGACCTTCAACCTGTTGGCCAACATTGAAGTCCACAATATGGATAAAATCTTTTAATGTTTTCCTCAAAAATCTTAATTTATTTTCAATTGAAGTAAGAAAGACATGAACATCTTGGATCAAGACATAGGAGTGAATCTTGAAGTGAACTAATCCTTTAAGTGCTTGTGTTCATGCACACTATCAAATTGGTGTATACTCTGAAAGGCTAGATGTTTGGCTGTATGCATGAAGATGCAACAACAGACGGCCAACACTGATGTGCACTTGCGTTAGGGGATTTAGAAAAAATATAAGTACAATTGAGTACAAAGACACTTTTCTCAAAAATTCTGGAGAGAAATGGTGCAGACACTGGACAAAAGTTGGGCAAAACAAAAATGAAACTTTCTAGTGCCCATGCACACATTAATGGAAACTTTCAAACGTAGTATACATTTGAAAGACTATGTGCTCAGCTGTACGTGTACAATAATAGTTTGTCAAAACCGGAGTATACTGGTTATTTGATGATTTATTTGCAATAACTGAACACAGTTAGGTAATTGTGATAATTTGGATAATTTATATGTCCCATATTTGGCTCCATAGAGTGTCACCAGACCTGTGCACGCTGTGAGGGTCCAGAACCCACCCAGTGTCTGCAGTGTGAAAAGGGTCTGGTTTTGGATCCCAACACCATGATGTGTGGAGTTACCGGGGATTTGGACTGCCCACCAAGAACGTTCCTCCAAAACAACCAGTTCATTTGCCAAGCATGTCATCGACTCTGCCAGTCCTGCGAAGGGCCAGGCCCCTCTGACTGCCAGACCTGCGCTCTGCCCAACTACCTTCACAGTACGAATGACCTGAGCTCGTATCATTGCATTTCTTTTGTATACTTCTACTGTTAAGAAAACAAAGACCTTGATTGGGATGTTTGTAATATGGATTTAAAGTGTTCATCAGTTGTGGTTTGACTTTTAATCCCTCTTTTGGATCTAAAATATAGTAGAAAGGAAAAACATGGTCTTTTGTTATAGAAGTTGTACAAGTAACTGGTTTAATGGGAACCTGTTTGTGTTCCAGATGGTTCGTGCGTGAGCAAATGTCCTGTAGGAACTTACAGTGCCCATGAGGAGGCTGACGGTGTAGAGCTGGGTTTCTGTATGCCCTGTGATCACGTGTGTGCCACCTGTACCGGGGCGTCTCCCAGAGACTGTTTGAGCTGTGCACCAGGCTACCTTCATCTGCTCTCTCATCTCTGCGTTAGCCACTGTCCCACAGGGTAAGATCCTCTTATGCACACACACATTTCATACAGCCTTTGGTAATTAAGAGCTTAGTTAATGGGAAAGCACCAGCAAAACATTGTTTGATTAAACAGTAGTTTCCCAAACTTCTCAGAACTTAAAGTAGTTAAAGACCTGAGCTACTTTGAAAAGGGTCAAATTGTTATGGCCACATGAAACGGTAAGGTTTGTGGGATGTTCCTGGTCAACAGGCATAAGAACCTACCAACAGTGATTAAAGGTGTGACAAAACCCAATCTGGCAATAGGGTGTTGAGCAGCCAAAGCTACAATGGACATTTGAGCATCAGATGGGCACCTTGGAGATGGGGAAGAAGGTCGCCTGATCCAATTATTCCCATTTTAATTTATATCAAGTGGATAGCTGTGCATATGTGCATTGTTTACCTGGGGAACTAATGGCACCAGGATGAACTTTGGAAAGACGACAACTGGCGGAGGGAGTGTGAGGCTGTTTACAACATTCTGCTAGGAAACCTTGGGTTTGGCCATACATGTGGATATTTGATATTTGCCACCTACCTAACCATTGTATATCCCTTCATGAAAATGATATTCTATGAGGGGAGTGTCCTCTTTCAGAAGGAGTTTGTGCCCTGCCACACTGCATAGGATCAGGAATCAATTGAGGAACATGAGATTCAAGGTGTTCCCCTGGCCTTCAAATTCCTTAGAACTCAATCCAATTGAGCATCTATGGGATGTGCTAGACCAGGGGTGCCCAAACCTGTTCATTGGGATCGACTGTCCTGCAAAGTTTAGCTGCAACTCTAATCAAACACACCTGCCTTTAATTTTCAGGTGATCCTGAAGACTTTAATTAGTTGCTTCAGGTGAGTTTGATTAGAGTTGGAGCTAAACTTAGCAGGACAGTCGTTCGCCAGGAACAGGGTTGGGCACCCCTGTGCTAGACCAATAGTTCTGTGGCTTCTCAAATCTGTCATTTCAAATTTGATGCCTGCTACAGGTCTCAAAATAGTTTGGACAGGGGAATGTTTACCATGGTGTAGCATCTCCTCTTTTCAAAAGAGTTTGAAGATGTCTGGGCATCAAGGTTATGAGTTTCTGGATTTTTGGTGTTGGAATTTGGTCTTGCCTGATATAGGTTTCCAGCTGCTGAAGAGTTCATGGTCGTCTTTGACATTTTTAGTTTAATGATGCGCCAAACGTTCTCACAGGACATGACAGCGCCTCTGGACCATGTTCACAAATGGCTTCCATTTTGCATGATAGAGCTTTAGTTGGCATCTGCAGATGGCACAGACGATTGTGTTTACTGACAGTGGTGTCTGTAAGTATTCCTGGGCCCATTTAGTAATGTCAATGACAGAATCATGCCGATGAGCGATGCAGTGTCGTCAGAGGGCCTGAAGACCATGGGCATCCAACAAAGGTATTCTGCCTTGTCCCTTACGCACAGAGATTTCTCCAGTTTCTCTGAATCTTTTGATGATGTTATGCACTGTAGATGATGAGATTTGCAAAGCCTTTGCAATCTGACAGTGAGAAACATTTTTTAAAGTATTTCACAATATTTTTACGCACTCTTTCACAGATTGGAGAGCCTCTGGCCATTGTTACTTCTGAGAGACTCTGCCTCTCTAATTATATCCCTTTTAAAGCTAATCATGTTACAGAGCTGATGTCAGTTAACTTAATTAGTTGCTAGATGTTCTCCCAGCTGAATCTTTTCAAAATGTCTTGCTTTTCAGCCCTTTGTTGCCCCCGTGCCAACATTTTTGAAACCTGTAGCAGGCATCAGAAATGAGCTCAGTTAGTGGATAAGTGTAAAATTTCTCTGTTTAAACATTTGTTATCTATGTTCTATTGTGAATAAAATATTGGCTCATGTGATTTGAAAGTCTTTCAGTTTTCATTTTATTCAAAAAAAAAAAAAAAAGTCAGGTTCAGGTTACAAACCATTAACTACGACTTCTCATACTCCTAATTAGGTAAGATTAGGGATGTAGAATATGATCTTGTAGAATATGTACTTTAGAAGTACTAATAAACAGCCAATATATTAAAGGGAAGGTTCACCCAAAAATAAAAATTCTGTCATTAATCACTCACCCTCAAGTCATTCCAAAGCCGTAAGACCTTCATTCATCTTGGGAACATAAATTAAAATATTTTGTTCCCAAGATGAACGAAGGTCTTACGGGCCCAGGTCCAGAAACGTAGTAAGGACATCGGTAAACCAGCCCATGTGACATCAGTGGCTCAACTTCAGGTTTGCAAAAGCTACGAGAATACTTTGTGCGCAAAGAAAAAAAAAAAAAAAAAGACTTATTATTCAAAAATAAATTATTCAACAATTCTTCTCCGCCATTTTGCAGAGTACCCAAGAGCATAATCGACATAATCAGCATTGTTTACGTTCTGGGAGCATGCGCATTAACGCAATCTGTGTAATCAGCGTTGTTTACGCTTTGGGGAAAGCGTGCGTATACATTGTGATACTCTCTAAAATCGCAGAAGACTATGAGGCGCTACATAGGATTTAAATCAAACTTCGCTTATCAATACATACATAGATATGAAATACACGTGCACACTAATATGAAATCCATACCAATACATATTGTTAGTAATGAATGCATATACACTTGTGAATAACTTACGTATACATATAAATTGACACATGCATACACCATACAATTTTATTTTGTATGTTTGCGCGAGTGTTTTATGGGTGTGTATGCGCGCATTGAGTTTATATGTATGTGCGAGTGTTTATAGGTGTATATGCATGGATCAAGTTTATATGTATATGCGAGTATGTATAGGTGTGTCTGCATTCATTACTAACATATGTATTGGTATGGATATCATATTAGTGTGCACGTGTATTTCATATATATATTTTGAACATCCAATAGTATATATGTATATGTGAGTAATTTATAGGTGTATATGCACATATTTTATGCATGTATTGATAAGCGAAGTTTGATTTAAATCCTACGTGGTGCCTCATAGAAGACAGTAACTCGGGGGAGAAGAATTGTTGAATATCATTTTTTTTTTCTTTGCGCACAAAGTATTCTCGTAGCTTCACAAAACTGAACTCGAACCACTGATGTCACATGGACTGTTTTACTGATGTCCTTACTACGTTTCTGGACCTGGAAATATTAGTTGCGTTGCTTTCTATCGAGGGTCAGAGAGCTCTCACATTTAATGAAAAATATCTTAGTTTGTGTTCCCAAGATGAGCGAAGGTCTTATGGGTATGGAACGACATGTAATTGAGTAATTAGTTAATAGTAAGTGTAATTAATGACAGAAGTGTCATTTTGGGATGAACTAACCCTTTAATAATAGGCATGCTAATAAGCAACTACTTAACTACTTAAGTGTTACTGTTTTTTTTATTTTACAAAATTCTATATTAATTATGTTATTATTTAATTGTTTTTGTTTTGTTTTTTGTTTTTACAGGCGTGTCTTGAGGCGCCTGTACCAAGTATAAGTCAGGATGATGCTATTCTGAGGTGCCAAGCGGCACAGCATGCATCTGCAGCTTTACCTGCCGCTCTGCTGCTAGCTGTAGTGCTAGCACTAGTTGTGTTTGCTCTGGTACAGGCGAGGGCCAAAAAAAGGTTATGCTGGAGAAGGAGTTATGAACGACTGAGTGGGGTGGCTAGAGAACAGCCCAGTCCTCGGCCCATGCCACATGGAGTACCAGAACCAGAAGACAGCGGAGACGAGGTGGACGTGGTCTACACCAGTCAAGATGGATCTGTATATCGACACTACGGTTTCATCCACAAGCCAGACACAGAAGAGGAGCAGGACGAAGACGATGCTAATGAGAACACACACCTCAGCAGAGCCTAAAATATGGTCACTAATGAGTCACATTCTAGTAATTCTTTATACGCACACTTCTGTGTTCAGAACTCACTGGATTGGAAGGTGGTAAAGATTTATAATAAATCAATACATGATAGCATCTTTATATGTGCTTTCCTGATACATATATTCTTATATATTGTATATATTTCAGAATTCAGAATATTGCTGCCAGTGTCTATGTAGATTACTTTTATGTTATTGTAATATAACCCTTTTCATAATGTAATGTAATATTTGTTAATGTTCTTAAAGACAGTTACCATAAAGTGGTACCAAACGTTTTTTTTGGAGGGGTGGTGATAGTTTATTTGTATAAACTGTACAGGTGACAGATAGTTTATTCGTATTTTCTTAATAAAGAATATTCAATCAATTTCAGAAAAGCCACTTTCTATCTCTTAATTAGTCGTTCTGCTGAACATGAAGTCTTGATAATGCAGTCACAATTAAGCATGATACCACATACTGTAGAAACATCCTACGTTTCATTTTATGATCATTTCACAAATGTGCGTATGTGTGATTCAGTGAATGAACGTATGGACAAAAAAAGTGTGTACACCTTTAAGATGTGAAATTTATGGCGCAAATGATCTTGAAATTGTGCGTATGATAAATAGTTTCAGATCTCTGCCTTGTAATCTGCCCGGTACACGGCATCACAACATGGTAAGGGGCATACAATTTCCTTCACACGCTTGATATATTCGGCCAATCACAACGCACTGGGTAGCTATCCAATCAGACGACACCTCGCTTTTTTGAACGATGAGATTTGTAAAAATTTGATTTGTGTTTCAGAAAGGCTGGGCATATAAGAGCAACTATAATGTACAGTATGTGGAAAATGTGTTTTTTGAACCTTAAACCACAAAGACATTAGAAATCTTTTTAGCAACGTCATATGACCCCTTTAAATTAGATTTTAACTAGGAAGTTTTGACTAGTCAAAAATCAGACTCAAGATATATGCAATTGTACTTTGACAGTAATATTAGCATGTTACTTTATCATGAATCTAAAAATGTATTTGAATGTGTTCATGAGCAATTAAAGGTATCTTACATTTGAATCATCAAGTCTAACATGGTTTTCAACATTTTTCAGAAATATAGTTGCATTGAATGTCACTTAATTACAGGTTTTGTTTGCAAAATGTAAATGTATTGTTAACACATCACATTGATAATCAATAATTAGAATTCAGATGAGATCAGCTAATCACAATGATTTTATCACCATAAGTAACCAACATCACTTGATCTTATCATCTGGGCTTCCTTTGCACAGCTAAGGTTCTCTATGCAGCTACAAGAGTCAAATGAAAACTAGAAAAATAAATAAATGGAACCAAGTGCCCAACTATATTGAACACTAATCACAATAACGGTGAATTAAAGTTGTCAATTAAAATCATTTTCAATAAAACATTCAACTCGACTGTTAATTCTGAAAATAACTTTTGGTACATATATGAAAAAAAATAAATCAAACAAACTGTTTGTAATGGTAATGCTGGTTGTGCATTAAATCAAAATGGACAGTAATCATTTGTTAGGACACATTACTAGTCTTGTGGGAAATAATTAACTGGTGCAAGTTAATATTCAGGAAAAAAAAAAAAAGTTTGTACCTGTCACGCTTAAGCTACTGTGCTGGAGCAAGGAATGCAGGAGAATAGCGATAAACAGACTTTAATCTTCTCACATAGAGATTCAAGACAGGCAAGAACACTTAAGCAAGGGGTTTGACGAACAATACCAGAACTCAGAATAAGGGACAGGCAGGAACTTATATACTAATCAAACTAAACAAGATAACTAAACACAGCTGACACAAATTAACTAATAAGAACAGGAACGACCAAATAAGGACAGAAGAACACAAGGGGAACACACATGTGACAGTACCAAGTATGTCCTTGGTAATCTCTAAATGTTTGTTTTCATAAAATCAAATTTGCTTACCTGAGTCAAGGTCAAGTTTTATTTATAAAGTGCATTTAAAAACAACAGATGCCATAATGGGAAAATGCAGTAATAAATAATTAAAATGGTTAATTAAAAATTGACATGTCTTGAGTTTGACACGTCTTATGTTGTTACTTCTCCTAAAATTGTATATAATCATTAACTTATCCAACATGCTGTTCTAGATGCACAACCTCAATTCCAAAAAAGTTGGGACATTTTGTTAAATGCTATACAAATCAAGAATCTGTGATTTGATAATTCTTGTAGTAATCGTTAGAATCATTGTTCTAACTTTAGCTTTTAGGGAATCACTCTTAAGATTCAATATTTATATGATTAATTGAGATTAATCAGAATGTCCAACTTATACCTTGTTAACGATACCTTATTAACGACTTGTCCAGCAAACATTAAAATCAGCACGTTATCTCTTAACAATTTTGTTTATCTTATTCGCGGCCAACGATAAAACAAACCAAATAGTTAGTTATCAAGCTCATGAGCACAGGTAAAACATTATCTTTTTGGCAAGTAATTTAGACTTGGAAAATCACATAGCAACAGACATGAGATTTCTTAATGGAATCAAAGTTTATTTCACTACTCTAACACAATACTAAGCTAAACAACACGAAACAAAAGACGTAAACAAACACACATTCGTTACAATGAATTGTTTTGATCTGAAGAGAGTTTTAGGTTCAAATGCTCGTTTTCAACCTGAGGGAAACACACACGCAATGGAACTCTTCTATCTTTACTCTTAAAAGATAAATACAGATTCAGGAGATTTTGTCTTACTTTGCTTTCGGTCGAGTTCAGTCTTTTCCCGGTTCAGAAAAGATCATGCGCTGATGGGCGGCTTGGTAGGTCATTGTCACGAGAATACTCTTCAGTGGTTCGTTGGCCTCGTTCTGACTTGATGAAGTTGGTTCAGTTTCTGAGGCTTTTAGATGTTAAAGTTCTTTGGAAGTGTAGCGCATGGCTCGGTTTCTAGCTCTTACAATTTCAGATTTTGGACCAGACTCAGAAGATTTTTGGAACGACTCACAGAAGCAATTATTAGCAAAGATGATAGTAAGAATTAATAAAATGAATGAACCACTCAAAGTATTGGTATGCAGCTAGTTTATGAAAAGGTAAGTGTATTTTTTTCTTTGTTTGATGTTTTGCATATGTTGTATTTTCTTTTCGAAATTGGCAGAAATGAAATAAAATAAAAACAAATGGATAACAGTAACACACAGTATTTGAAATGGATGATAAACACAGAAACAGTTCCCACACACAATTCCCAATGTCAGTTTCTGAAATTTGACCTCAGTGTCTGAATTTCAAGTTCTCAATCTCAAATGTCCCAAAAAAATATTAATGTTCATCAAAAATGAACTAATGAGCTCAGTCCATGAAGAAGGAAAAAACTTGAATTCTTGACTTCAGGAAAATCCAGGTAAATTGGAAAAAATATGCAATGTGTGTAGTTTTGTCCTACCCACTCAGAACTTTGTTTCTCACAACACTTTTTACAGGTTTCCAGGGACGAAATGATGGGATGGCTCGCCAGTCCAACCAGGGATAGGAAATCCACAGCAGGACAGAAATCTCGGAATCGGAATGGAACGGAACGGAATCTCAGCAGCAATCCAGGAACTCTCAACAGAGAATTAAATCAAAGGAAAGAAAAAATATACCAAAACAAAAAACCCGGCCAAGGAGAAATATGGATCAAGGAACAAAAGAAAAACTATTTTCCAAAGGAAAGATTTGAAAATTTCTCCTATCTGTTCAGTTCACAGCGCGCTCAGTTTTCACGAGGCACTTCTCACACGCGAGCTCTCTAAGAACTAATAACTCACAAATCTACTGTGCTTGTTAATAATTTATTGATAAATTATCACTGTTCATTCTTTACTCACTCAATTGATTTAATATCACTCGTGTCGTTCACAATCTCTCTCATCTAGTCTCAGCTTGATACCGATCTTTTTCTGGAAGCTTCTCAACTGAGGGCGGAGCTAACCTTTCACCTCACCAATCAAATTAATTCAGAAACGTTTTTATATTCTTTGAATTATTTATAATAAAATAAATACAATTTATGTCTTATTCTTCACTTACTATTAGTTTCATAACGATATGAATAAACTAATACTAATTAATTAATACTAGTGATCCAAACTAATGTACTGGGTTACACTCTCCCCTCCTGAATGTATGCAGGTCCCTCTGCATGCTCAAGGTTAAAGGGTTTCAATAGGGGAGTAATTTCTAAGGGCCTTCCAAATTGGTAGTAATCGCAGTACTCAGACTTGACAGCAGGGATTGGATAACTAAACTAAGGGGGTTACCCAGTTGCGGGTACTGAAGTCTTTTGGGGGGTTCACATTGTCTCCTTGAACGTCTAAGACCTCCACCAGTTTCAGTTAATTCACCCTGGTTATGTAGAGAGTCACAAGGAGTGGCACTTTCTGTTTGAGGGGAAAGGATACTTCCTTCTCGGGGTACATTTCCAGATGATTGTTCACCATCAGCATCCAATTTCTCACAATTCCTCATCGGTTCATTTTCATTTCCAGATCTATCAACCGAACTTTCATCAAGAATTTCAACTTCAGGCAGATCTGATGGGTTCCCTTCTACCAATTCCTCTGAAGTAGGATGATCAGCCTTCTGAACATTGGAGAATTCCATATCAGGTAAGTTTCCATTTTCAGCAGGTTCTTTCGGGCTAGGACATTCTTTATCCTTTTCCATCACAGGTTCAGCACCAGGTAAGTGGACGGTCCTTCTACTTCCAGTGGAAGAAACAGGTTTTGGGTTTGACAGAACTCGGGTTTCAATCTCGAAGGACCTTCCAGGAGCATAATGGTCAACTGGATCATAGTCTGACTCTGAACACTCGCTCACACTCTCAAACTCCTCAGGTTCCTCAGCACATCTGGCTCTGGTTCTGGTTCTGGGTTTACGAATCACTTTTCTTTCAACAGACTCATCAGATATCCACAGGAATCCACAGGGCAACAGCAGATCCCTGTGCAGAGTCCTCAGAGGTCCATTCTTTCTTTCTGGAGTCACCGTGTAAACAGGTAAATCTCCTGCCTTCTTGATTACAATGTAAACGTCAGGCTCCCACTTGTCTGCTAACTTGTGTTTTCCTCTCAGGCGTATGTTTTTCACCAATACACGATCACCAACTTCAAGGGTGGAGGCAACAACATGTTTGTCATACCTCTTCTTGTTTCGCTCCGCTACCTTTGAAGCATTTCCCGTTGCAACCTTGTAGCTTTCTTCAAGTCGCTTCTTGAGATCTTGTACATACTTGGAATGGGATCCAGACTTATTATTGACAGGTAACCCAAATGCCAGGTCGACCGGTAGTCGTGGTTGTCTCCCAAACATTAGTTCGTATGGAGAGAATCCAGTCACATCACTCTTAGTGCAATTGTATGCGTGCACAAGTGGTGTGACATAATCTTTCCATCTTGATTTTTCCTTGTTGTTCAGGGTTCCCAACATCTGCAGCAGCGTTCGATTGAAGCGTTCAACTGGATTGCCTCTCGGATGGTATGGAGTGGTTCTGGTCTTGGATATTCCAGCACATTTGCACAGTTCTTTAATGGTGCGAGACTCAAAGTCAGTACCTTGGTCACTATGGAGTTTTTCTGGGAATCCGTAGTGCACCAGAAAATTGTCCCATAGACATTTGGCTACTGTCTGAGCTTTCTGATTCCGTGTCGGTACAGCAACAGCGTACTTGGTGAAATGGTCTGTTATTACCAGTATATCCTTGGTGTTACTTTGGTCAGGCTCTAATGACAGGAAATCCATACAAACTAGCTCTAGCGGTCTGCTAGTTCTAATGTTCACCAATGGAGCGGCTTTCTCTGGTAGGGTCTTTCGTCGAACACAACGTTCGCAGGTTTTGACCTTCTTTTCCACTGCTGAGGCCATTTTAGGCCAGAAGAATCTTGATCGAACAAGGTCGAGAGTCCGTTCGATGCCCATGTGACCCATTTCATCATGGAGCTCCCTTAAGACTGCAGAACGAAGATAAACAGGTAATGCCAGCTGGTATGACGAGTTTCCTTCCTTTTGGCTTCTCCTGAATAGCACACCATTTTTCAGTTCCAGCCGATTCCATTCTTTGAACCATAGAATTAATTCAGGTGGAATGGTCTTGAAACAGGGCTTGTCATTTAACTCCAGCTGTCGGATAACTACTCCAATTTCTGGATCCATTCTCTGTCTTTCCCGCAGGTCCTCCTCAGACAACTGGGGAATCTCCGTGAAATTATAAGTATCCTCTTGTTGGAAGGCTTGTGGTAAAGCTTCCACATCAATAGCAAGGGATTCCACCAAGGTCACTGGAAGATGTGAAGAACCAGGGTTACCACACAACTGACCGAGATGGTGACGTTCACAGATAGCTTCAACGGCTTCTGCAGAAACAACCATTGAAGGGTCTTCTGTCAGATGATGGTGAGTGAACTGTTTAATTCTCTCCATCTCTTTTTGTGTCTCCAGGTCATCTAGAACTTCCTCTTGTGGCCTTCTAGATAGTCCATCCGCATCTTGATTTCTACTCCCAGCTCGGTATTGTATCTTGAAAGTGAATGTTGACAAACTTGACAGCCACCTATAGCTGGTGGCGTCTAGTTTTGCGGAGGACAGGATGTAGGTCAACGGATTACTGTCAGTTATCACAGTGAAATCAGTCCCGTACAAATAATCGTTGAATTTGGTGGTCACGGCCCATTTCAATGCCAGAAATTCTAACTTGTGGGCGGGGTAATTTGCTTCACTCCTGGTAAGTCCTCGGCTTGCAAAGGCGATGACTCTCATCTGTCCGTCTTGCTCTTGGTATAATGCTGCACCAAGCCCGGTGGTACTGGCATCTGTGTGCAACACATATGGGAGTTTGGGGTTAGCAAATCCTAATACTGGAGCAGAAGTGAGTTTCACAATGACAGTATCAAATGCCCTTTGACTTTCTGGCGTCCATCTTTCACCAAACTGTTCCTTCGAACTGAAATACTGTTTTGCTTCGTTTGTCTTTTTCTTGCGAACTTTCTGTAATGGAGGATACCCAGCAGTGAGATCATTAAGAGGCTTCACTATTTTCGAATAATCTTGCACAAACCTTCGGTAATAACCAGAGAATCCGAGAAAAGCTCTGAGCTCCTTAAGCGTTTTCGGCCTTGGCCAGGTTTTGAGGGCTTCCACTTTCGCTGGATCAGTTTCAACTCCACTCTGCGAAACTATATGGCCTAAGTACTTGACAGAGGTTTGGCAGAACTTGCACTTCTCAGGTGAAAGCTTTAGCTTGAACTCACGCAACCTTTTGAGCACTTCTTTCAGACGAGCTTCATGTTCTTCCAGAGTTCTTGAGAAGACTATCAGATCGTCAATGAACACAAGCACTTCCTTCCGATTGAGATCTCCCATACAACGTTCCATCAACCGTTGAAACGTGCTAGGTGCGTTCGTGATTCCTTGTGGCATCCTATTAAATTCCCAGAAACCTAATGGGCATACGAAAGCGGTCTTCTGCTTATCAGACTCTTCCATTTCAATTTGATAGTAGCCCGACTTTAGGTCGAGGACTGAAAACCATCTTGATCCGGTCAAGACTGAAAAGGCTTCTTCCAAGTTAGGAAGGGCGTATGCGTCTTTGATTGTCTGGGAGTTTAATTTCCTGAAATCAATGCACAATCGCACAGAATTGTTCTTCTTTCGCACCACAACTATAGGAGATGAGAATGGAGACTCTGACTCTCTGATAACTCCAGCTTCAAGAAGCTCTTGGAGATGCTGCCTGACTGCATCCACGTCTTGAGGGTGAATTGGTCTGGCTCTGTGCTTGAATGGTGTCTCATCACTAAGCTTTATCCGATGCTTCACTTGGTCAGTGTGTCCGTAGTCCAGATCGTGTAATGCAAAGACATCAGGCATCGAATTCAACAGTGATGTTATTCTCGCTTTCCACTCTGGCGTTAATGGAGACTCTCCAAAGTCAATTGGAATCTTTGACAGAGGTGGCTCTGTCTTCTCACTTCCAGTATCCACTTTAGAAGAATCTTTTTCCATCACTCGCTGGACTGCATGGATTTCAGCTATCACAGCCTTTGATGGAATTACTAGATCAGTTTGGGTGTCATTCTTCACTACTACTGGCAACTGAGCAAAGCGATGCCTTGAAGGTAGGCTGTGCAGACAACTTGCCACCATAAGACCACCGGGTAAGGAAACTGTGGTGGGCGGCTCCACTACGACCCATTTTTCAAAAAGAGGACTTCTCACTTGGACTAGTCCATCCAGAACTACAGTGCACCCTGCCGGTACAACTTCTTGTTGATTCCCTTTCAACTTCACACATCCCACAGTTCCACTGGAAGCGTGCAATTTCCTCTTCTGCAGCACATTTATCACAGCTTGATAGCCATAATAAAGTGACTTGATAACACCCGTGCCCCTTTGAGTGCAATCGGCATACAACACATCAAGCGAGTTGGTACCAATTAGAATCTGTGGTATGTTTGCCAGGTCTGGGACTATCAGAGCTAGCGTCGGGACCTCGGCTTGCACCCCCAGGAAACTTTCGGGAAACTTTAAGTTGAGCTCGACATAACCCAAATAGGGTACGGCTTGTCCGTTGGCTCCTTCTACTTCAAGGAGATGCTCCAAGGATTTCATGGGGTGCTTGCACAGGTATTTATCATAGTAGGACTTGGGAATGGTTGTCACCTGCGATCCAGTGTCTAGAAGGCAGTTCACTTCTCTTTCTTCAATTTGGATTCTGGCGGTGCACCTGGTCCCTACTAATCCAGTAGGTAATTCACAATGTGGAGATTCATGAGCATGCTGGTGCAACAGATATTCATTCTTATTAGGGCATTGTTCTCTTCTTCCCGTCTCTGTCCGCCCCGCAACTGAGACGGATTTCAGTTTAAATGGTTAGTGTTGGAGACGTTCTGCAGATCCCATCTGGCCTGTCGCTCTCTTAACTCACGGCGCTTCTCTTCAACCTTGCGAGGGTTTGGTTCATTTTCACAGTTAACAGCAAGATGTCTATCCTCTCCACAATGGAAGCAATAGCCAGGACGGGGTCTGCTGTGCGATTGCCAGGTGGGTCTTGAATTTCTATCCATCTCAGGTCCCATCGGTGTGGGTCGGTACTTTTCAGGAAAAGTGCTCAAAACCGGAGACTCTTGATATTCCCTCTGCGCTCTTGGGACAAGATGAGCTTGAAGTTCAGCTATCTGCTGCCTCAATTCAGAGAATTCCTCAACAGTAGGACTGATCTTTCCTTTACGAACTGGCTCTGGTTTCATCGCGGAGATCTGGGCTTGGAGTTTTGCAACCTCCTTCTTCAGGGTTTCGACTTCAGACTTTTCAGCTTTACTTTTGGACTTGGTTGACTTCGGCTTTTCACTTGACTGGCCTGACACCTCGTAAGTGGAATCTTCAGATGCATCACTGTAGCACACAACCTGTTGATGGGTCGCTGTTCGTAATTTAATTGGAACAGTAGAATGTCTGGTTATTCCGAGATGCTTCCTCATCCTTTCTTCTTTTAAAGTCTGTTTGTCCTCTGCAGTACGAATGAGAACTACCAGCTCAGCGAATGAAGGGGATGTGACTCTCTTTCCTTCCAGCTGCAACTCAGTGATTAGGCTGTTGTCCCAGCAACCTCTGCAAAATTGCTTGAGAAGGCAACGGTTCCGTTCAGCTTCAGCAACACCACCTCGTCTAATTGCCACACTCAGCATTACATGAAGACGGTGAAGGTAGGTGGAGGATTTTTCCCCTTGATTTTGCAAGGTGCTAATGAACTTCGCAAACAATTCATCTCCATCTTCCACTGAGCCATATACTGACTCCAACAGTTCCAAACACTCTAGTGGCAGGGCATACGGACCGATGTGTTTGACAACATCCGAGGCTGGAGGCAGTAGGCTGTCGAGAATCTTCCCAGTCTTGTGTAGATCAGAGAGAGACTTGTCATTCAGTAGGAAATCCACACTCGCACGCCAGGTGTCGAAGTCTGGTTCATGGCTTGGGCGAGGGATTCTTCCTGAAAAGGATTTCAGTCGGAAAGTAGCATGCGAAGAGGACAAGGATTCACTGGTCTTTACTACATGCTCCATCACTACTCGTTGGATTCCTGGTGGACTCAAAGCACTAACAGGTAGGTTCAAGGAAATGGTCTCTGCAACACTGGCGTCAGAACTCTGTATGTTATGAGGGGACTGTGCCAGGGTGCTCCCCTTGGCTGGGTTTTCAGGTCCTTGGGTTGGAACACTCAATAATGGAAAGATCTCTGGTGAGGGTATTGCAGCTGTTTCTGCTTGTCCCTGTTGCGCATTAACAGATAGTCGACATTCCGGATTCAAATTTGTGGGGGTACTCACTCGCACACAACTGTCATCTGCAGGCTGTTCACTTTCTGGAAACATCAACGCAGATATCTTCTGCAGCTCGCACTGGAGCACTTCCTGCACAGTTCTTCCACTGCCTCTGGCGATGGCCTTCAATTCTTCCAGGTACTCTTCAGTGATGTTTCCACCCATTTCAGAAGTGTATACACTACTCAGGCTGCGTACCTGGAACACAACATTAGCATCTAGTGTGCTTCTGATAGTCAAAGGCAGTGAGGCTTCTAAATTGTGCATGGCAGACTCGTGTGAGAATTCCACAATAGCACTGTGGTGATACTCTGACTTGGGATCGTCAATGATTACGTTGCGTTTGATGGACCCATATTTTAGCAAGCAGTCTTCTATTTCTAAATCTGGGTCAGAAAGTGTTAAGCCACTTACAATGACTGCTTTCTGGACGTTAATATTCTCACGTTTCACTATTTCCATATCTGCCTGTTTAACTGATTTCCTATAGAGCAAGGGAACGTATTTTTCTTACTTTTCACTTAAGCTCTTTGTCTATTTGTGATTATCAAGTTTTAACTTTTACACTTTGCTGCAATTTTGCTCCTGGCTGGCTCTCGCCAAGTTTTACATGTAGCGCATGGCTCGGTTTCTAGCTCTTACAATTTCAGATTTTGGACCAGACTCAGAAGATTTTTGGAACGACTCACAGAAGCAATTATTAGCAAAGATGATAGTAAGAATTAATAAAATGAATGAACCACTCAAAGTATTGGTATGCAGCTAGTTTATGAAAAGGTAAGTGTATTTTTTTCTTTGTTTGATGTTTTGCATATGTTGTATTTTCTTTTCGAAATTGGCAGAAATGAAATAAAATAAAAACAAATGGATAACAGTAACACACAGTATTTGAAATGGATGATAAACACAGAAACAGTTCCCACACACAATTCCCAATGTCAGTTTCTGAAATTTGACCTCAGTGTCTGAATTTCAAGTTCTCAATCTCAAATGTCCCAAAAAAATATTAATGTTCATCAAAAATGAACTAATGAGCTCAGTCCATGAAGAAGGAAAAAACTTGAATTCTTGACTTCAGGAAAATCCAGGTAAATTGGAAAAAATATGCAATGTGTGTAGTTTTGTCCTACCCACTCAGAACTTTGTTTCTCACAACACTTTTTACAGGTTTCCAGGGACGAAATGATGGGATGGCTCGCCAGTCCAACCAGGGATAGGAAATCCACAGCAGGACAGAAATCTCGGAATCGGAATGGAACGGAACGGAATCTCAGCAGCAATCCAGGAACTCTCAACAGAGAATTAAATCAAAGGAAAGAAAAAATATACCAAAACAAAAAACCCGGCCAAGGAGAAATATGGATCAAGGAACAAAAGAAAAACTATTTTCCAAAGGAAAGATTTGAAAATTTCTCCTATCTGTTCAGTTCACAGCGCGCTCAGTTTTCACGAGGCACTTCTCACACGCGAGCTCTCTAAGAACTAATAACTCACAAATCTACTGTGCTTGTTAATAATTTATTGATAAATTATCACTGTTCATTCTTTACTCACTCAATTGATTTAATATCACTCGTGTCGTTCACAATCTCTCTCATCTAGTCTCAGCTTGATACCGATCTTTTTCTGGAAGCTTCTCAACTGAGGGCGGAGCTAACCTTTCACCTCACCAATCAAATTAATTCAGAAACGTTTTTATATTCTTTGAATTATTTATAATAAAATAAATACAATTTATGTCTTATTCTTCACTTACTATTAGTTTCATAACGATATGAATAAACTAATACTAATTAATTAATACTAGTGATCCAAACTAATGTACTGGGTTACAGAAGCTTGAGTGTTGATATCTCTGTTTACTGCTCAATCATGATGTTAAATGACTGACAGCGTCCAGCAAGGAGCGAGCTGAGCTTAAGCTTTTCTTTTCAATTTCCAACAACAACCACAGACACAGTTGGGTATCTGTTTTTAACGGGCCGATTTGGGATCTGCCCCCCGGGCGACTGACCCAATCGGATTCTTCCTGTGGGGCGGAGCCCCGCCCTGCACAGCCCCTTTTCCATGCATACATTATCTGTTCAGGTATTTATCACATGAAAAACTTATTGACAGCAGATTTCTATTCGTATTGTAATCATGCATTGATGAGAACAAACAAATTTCATCCACACCAGCTTACTATTAATGAAATCAGCTTTCATCTGAAACCAAACACCACGTATTTGACATGCACAAAAAATACATATATCCTTTGTATTCATTACGCGGTTAATGCATCGATTAAACGATCCTAAATTCTAAATAAACACATCCAGTATGTGAACTGAACACTGGACATCAGGTGAAGTTATGCATCAGAAGATTACAACAATATCATACGTTCCAGCTTTGATTCTTGCTTCAGGAATGTGTTGAAATTAGGTGTGTGTGTGTGTGTGTATCCTGGTTTCGACCAGGTCTTACATTCTCTTGAACCTTTTTTAAATTTACAAAAGTACAAAGAAAAGGTTTCCAATATTTTCGCTGACCAACCTAATTGTATTTTGCAAATGTGGCACTCACATAGGTCTAAAAGACCACCCTGTTCCTGAGACAGAACTGCTCCCAAACCTCCATGGCTGGCATCTACCTCCAAGATAAAGGGAAGAGAAAAATCAGCATAAGCCAATAAAGGGGCAGAGGTGAGCCTACTCCTCAAAGCTTACTTGACACTGCTCGGTCCACGCCACACCAAAGCCCAACTCTGTTCGAGCCCTGGACTTACGACCGGCAAATTCAGCTACCAGACGGTGCAGAGGGGCCGCCAACTTGGCGAAACCCTTTACAAACCGCCTATAGTAACTAGCAAAACCCAGGAACGATCGAAGCCCTGCTAACCCCGTGGGACGCTGCCCTTGCTTCATCTTGCTTGGATCCGTCGACACCCCCTTGGCCGAAATAACATGTCCCAGATAACTTACTTCTGGCTGGAAAAACATACACTTAGGGTGCTTTCACACCTGCCTCATTTAGTTCAGTTGAATCGCACTAGAGTTTGTTTTCCCTCTTGGTGCGGTTCGTTTGGGCAGGTGAGAAAGCAGCAATCACACTCGGGTGCGCACCAAATGCGGACCAAACAAGCGTACCGAGACCTCCTTGAAGAGGTGGTCTCGGTACGCTTTCAAACGAACCCTGGACCGGTTCGTTTTGTGGTGAGAAAGCAATCCGACCCAACGGACCAACGAATCAAACGGTATCATAATTCATAACGGGAAATATGTTATATAAAAAGCAGCAGTCAGTGTCTTTTGTGTCTAGCAGTCAAGCGCTTTGAGTACCCAGAAAAGTCAAGTCACCTTTATTTATATAGCGCTTTTAACAATGTAAATTGTGTCAAAGTTGCAATCCAACATGGCGCTGATGATGGCAGCTATTGTGCGTTGCTCTTCAGTGTTCGTATTGTTTTTGTTTGTTTTTCCTGTTTTTTGTTTTTCAAATAAGATCAGTTTTACCAGGGATGATCTGTTGAACATTCGGCAGAACACACCACAAAGTCTTCTACCGGTTTTTGATTTTTCGGACGTTTTGCTGGACATTGTAGTTGGCGGAGCCGTAGCTCTGGTCAAACGCTTCAGGAGGACGTGCAGACGGGGGAAGAGAGCTGGTGCGCTCGTGAAGCTTCGTCAGCACGGATTTTATCCATCTGGCGAATCTCCACTCTCTACCCAACAAAACGGACAAACTCCTTCTGCTCTCCCGGACAAACAAGGATTTTTCTAACTCTGCTGCTTTGTGTTTCACGGAAACCTGGCTGAATGGCGACATACCGGACAGCGCGATTCATCTGCCTAATTATCAGCGCAGATCGGGACACGGAATCAACGGGGAAATCGCGCGGCGGCGGGAGTGCTTTTACATCAATGAGAGGTGGTGTACAGATGTAACTGTGTTAAAGAAGATGTGCTGTTCAGATCTAGAAACGCTCTTCATTAACTGAAAGCCGTTCTATTCGCCGCGGGAGTTCTGCTCGTTCATTCTCGTGAGTGTTTACATTCCACTGCAAGCGCACGTGAGCACAGCTTTACAGAAACTCACTCATCTGATCACAGAGAGTGAGCAACAACACCCGGACTCTGTTTTAATCATTCTCGGGGACTTTAATAAAAGCAAATCACTCCCGCGAACTGCCAAAATATAGGCAGCACATTACATGTCCCACCAGAGACAGTAATATATTGGATCACTGTTACACAACAATAAAGGACGCATATCACTCGGTTCCACGAGCAGCTTTAGGACTCTCTGATCACTGTTTGGTTAATCTTATTCCGTCCTACAGGCAGAAACTTAAGTCTGCAAAGCCTGTATTAAGATATGTTAAAAGATGGACTAACGAAACAGAGCTGGATATACAAGCCAGTTTCGACCTGACTGATTGGACTGTTTTTGAAGCTGCTGCAAATGATCTGGACGAGCTCACAGAGACTGTAACATCTTATATAAGTTTCTGTGAGCACATGTGCATTCCTACCAGGACTCATCTATTCTACAACAATGACAAACCATGGTTCACTGCCAAACTCAGACAGCTCCGTCAGGTCAAAGAAGATGCTCACAGAAAGGGGGATAAAAGTATTGTACAAACAGGCCAAATACACACTGGAAAAGGAGATCAGAGTGGCAAAGAGGAATTATTCTGACAAGCTCAGGAACAAATTCTCTTCCAGTGATCCTGCTTCAGTGTGGATCGGAATGAAGGACATCACCAGCTACAAGACACCATCCCCCAGCACTCTGGAGAATCAACACCTGGCAGACGACTTAAACAAGTTCTTTTGTCGTTTTGAACGATCACCCCACACCCGCCCAGAACACCTCTTCACACAACCATTCACACCTCCAGCAACCCCTCTCTCCCCCACACCTACAATTCAAATCAGCGAAGATGATGTGTGCCAGGTCTTCAGGAAGAACAAAAGGAGGAAAGCACCTGGTCCAGACGGTGTGTCACCAGCCTGCCTAAAAATCTGTGCTGATCAGCTGGCTGCCATCTTCACACAGATCTTCAATAGATCACTGGAGCTGTGTGAAGTCCCCTAATGCTTCAAACGCTCCACCATCATCCCCGTCCCAAAGAAACCCCAAATTACTAGACTTAATGACTACAGACCTGTGGCCCTAATGTCTGTAATGTCATGAAATCATTCGAAAGACTGTTTTTGGCTTATCTGAAGGACATCACTGGACCCTTACTGGACCCCCTGCAGTTTGCCTACAGAGCAAACAGGTCTGTGGGTGATGCAGTCAACATGGGACTGCACTTCATCCTGCAGCATCTGGACAGACCAGGAACTTATGTGAGGATCCTGTTTGTGGACTTCAGCTCTGCTTTTAACACCATTATCACAGAAACCCTTCAAAATAAACTAACTCAGCTCTCCGTCCCCACCTCCGTCTGCCAGTGGATCAACAGCTTCCTGACAGACAGACAGTAGTTAGTAAAGCTTGGTAAATTCACATCCAGCACTCAAACCATCAGCACTGGAGCTCCTCAGGGCTGCGTTCTCTCCCCACTGCTCTTCTCCCTCTACACCAACGACTGCACATCTAAAGACCCCTCTGTCAAGCTCCTGAAGTTCGCAGATGACGCCACACTGATCGGCCTCATCCAGGACGGTGACGAGTCTGCTTACAGACAGGAGGTTAAGGAGCTGGCTGTCTGGTGCAGTGTGCACTGTGGCTGCAGTGGAGTCATTCAGATTCCTGGGCACCACCATCTCTCAGGACCTGAAGTGGGACATTCACATTGACTCCATTGTCAGGAAGGCCCAGCAGAGGTTGTACTTTCTTCGCCAGCTGAGGAAGTTCAACCTGCCACAGGACTTACTGAAACAGTTCTACTCCGCCATCATCGAATCCATCCTCTGCACCTCAATAACTGTCTGGTTCAGCTCAGCTACCAAATCTGACCTCAGAAGACTACGGAGGGTAGTCCGGACTGCTGAGCGAATCATTGGTGCAACCCTCCCCACTCTCCAAGAACTGTACTCATCCAGAGTGAGCAAAAGGGCTGGCAAAATCACTCTGGACCCCTCACATCCAGCACACAACCTCTTTGAACTGTTACCGTCTGGTCGACGCTACAGAGCTCTGTGCACCAGAACGACCAGACACAGGAACAGTTTATTCTCTCAGTCAATACATCTCATGAACACTCAATAATAAACATGGAACACACAACTAATACATTATCCATTCACCACACTCACTTATTTTTATTTTTCTCATTTCTAATTTGCACATACTTGACCTGTACATACATAGTTGTCTATATTATTATTATATATTGTTTTTTTGCTGCTTTGTACATTGGTTATTGGCTATTTCTTGTTATTTTGTTTTTATTACCTGTGTCCTGTCCTGTTACTGTCTTTCTGTTGCACTGTGGAGCTTCTGTCACTACAACAAATTCCTTGTATGTGTAAACATAATTGGCCAATAAAGCTCATTCTGATTCTGAAAGCAACTGCACAATATCAAAAAAGGAAAATAGTGTGTCAATAATGTAAAATTAAAAGATAAAAAAAAAGCGCTATATAAAATGTAACAAATTATTATTTTGTGAATGCAAGTGAGAAATTGTGAGAAACTTTGATTTTGTTAGTGAGAATATTTGTTATTGCAGTTGAAAACCAAAGAGCACCTCTTCATATTAAAATGTTTTGTAATTAATTACTCTTCTCCGCGCATTACAAGAATGCTGTCCTGACGAAGCCTCGATTCCCTCTCGCTGTAACTGTATATATATATATATATATATATTAGTGAAAATATAATTATATATAGATAGATATATTAGAGAGGAATGACAGCTACATTCGTTTTGCGTTTGCCAGGACAGCTATAAAGCCGCAATAAGCCCGCGGAGAAAAACTTGTTAAGTTTTTCAAACAAGTGAACTCTGACCAATAAGACGACAGCTTTACTCACATGTGACTTGCATAAACACATTTTGGTACGCTTTGCAATGTTGCCGTGTGAAAGCAAAAAAAATCATCATTGTATTTGGTCCGGACCAAAGCAAGTGAACTAATGGACTTTCCTGGTGTGAATACACCCTTAGTTAATTTAGCCTTCTACCCCTCTCACTCCAACCGACTCAAAACCACCTCTAACCGCTCTAGATGTTGTGTCACAGAGGAGGAAAAAAACCACTATATCGTCCAAGTACAAAAGAAGGGACTGACACTGCTGATCCCCAAACACCCTCTCCATTAGCCTCTGGAAGGTGCCTGGGGCATTGCAGAGCCCGAACGGCATACGATTCCATTCAAAAAGATACTCCGAGAAAACCACATGAAACTTCAACAGCAGCGACCTCACCTGTTCCTGCTCAGTCTCTGATAACACAGACAAATCAAGCATCTTGATTTGTTCCTGTACTGAAGGAAGAACAGTGGGCATCTGAAAATTTACTGAGGCCGAAACTGATTTACATTCAGAGACGCCACAGGGCAAACTCACAATAAATACACTGTGCAAGGTGCCCAACACAGAGTTCCAAAAAAGCATTACATCAGTCTTACCTACATTAATGACAGGTACATAAATGGTACTTTGAGTCACTCGCATTAATGCAGCCGACGCCAAAAAACCTGCAGGCAACCCAGCTTCTGATGGTTCAAAGAGCACAGTTTCCCCAGTAAAGTGCCCAGAGCAAATGGCAGCCACCACTTTTATTGTGCCACCTGGAATACGACATGCGCTGCGACCCCGCAGTCGCACCTTACCCATAAGGCTTTTGTGACGGACAGCACTTACCTGAACACAGTGTTGTAATGCCTGAAACACTGGCTTAGATGCCCTTGACGCAGACAGCGCATCAAAAAGGGTGGTAGCGTGTTGCCCAAAGAGCTCCTGATAGCACCGGCTCAACACATTCATTCCCATATTTCCCAGGGACCTGAGCACCGGTGCCCCAGGGGGATCTCTGACTACCAACACGCCACATCCTGGAATTATCTGACCGCAAAGCTCAACACGTTCTCCATCACATTCACGGGCAAAATGGCCTGGCTTTTGACACTGACGACAGAGTAGTACCTCAGTCCGGGAGGACTGATGAACACGCTGAGGAAACCGCATACCCGCAACACTCTTGAGTAAGTTGGTCTAACTGTTGCTACTGTGACATTAACATCTCCTGCAGCTCCCTCAACTCGGACTGCCCGTGCACCCCATACTGGATGCCATAAGCCATTGGGACCGATTGACTCCTACCCTTCGCACCCCCTGGCATCCCCTCCCGCTCCCACCTAATAGCTTCCTCACGTATTTCTAATAAGGTAGAAGCAGGCTGGTGGCGAACTAATTGCTTCAGTTCACTGGAGGGCACTATCAGCGACATACTCGGCAAACTGATCACGCAGCACAATTTCGGCATTAGGTATAGCATTGGGTGATTGTCGTTTAACCTTCTCCAGGACACAGGAGTTGATGTCTTGATGTCAAGTACAATCACAATTAGTTTAATCAGACTACGCCACCCTGGTGGAGCACCAGAGAAATACTGCCAATAAGGACACAGGTACGTTTTACCAATTAAGGGCAAAGAAATAAATAAGCGAGACGTAAGTGTCAATACAAAAATACACTATATTATAAGAGCACTAATAAAATTCTCTCCCAGGAAACACACCACAAGATTATTAAAAATTATTCTCTTGGGCCAGGCTTAGCGGGAACAGGGCAGGCCGGCTGCAACTCGGGTGATCATCTAAACCCACCTAAATTCACACCACAAACACCTCACACACACTGTAAAGGAGATCGTACCAACACACATGGCACCCTGTGAAGCACACGCCACTGAAGGAAAGTGGCTAGCCTCCCTTGCTCCACACAGAGTCCTTACTGGCTCCTGGAGAAAAAAAATAAACACATTAACCAAAAAATTACAAAAGAAAATTGCAATAAATAAAGGATGAAGGGAAAAAAACTAATTGTACAGGCGCTGATGTAGTGACTCTAGTACTCCGGTCTCCTAATGACACTCAAGATGCAGCGGGAGCAGATCACAGTGCTTGAATGGCACCGAAATTACAAGACAATAAGCGGGGAAAATTATAAACTCGTTACAATGACCCAGTACAAGACATGTACAAAAAAAATATAAATTAACAATTTTAAAACTACAAAATACCAACCAAAAATAACAGAAAATAACAAAATAAATTAACACTGTTGTAAAAGAAGCCCAAAAGTACAAAAGAGGAAGACCACAAACAAAACAAACAAACCTTATACGGGAAAAACTAAATCAAGATAAAAACGGATAGATGGCCTAGCAAAAGTACAGAAGACTTCGCTTTCACAGCGAAGCCGTAAGCAATGACGTACAAATGTCCATAGTCAAAACAAAAACATTTTCCATAAGCAAAACAGCAGCGGTGTTACATGTAGCGTCTTCAACAAGGGATTAGTTTAGAGATTGTGATGTTCCATTCCACCTTTACGTTTAACAGAGGAAAAATCAAAACATTAAACCAAGTCAACCAAACCCCATGTGCAAGAGAGGGACAGGCGTACTTACGATTAAGGTTGAACGAAGACCAAACGCAAAGCTGTATGGTTACTCCAACAAGTAATGTGGCTCAATATACTGGCGAGTATTTGCACCCCCGCTCTTTGTTGCTATTACTGAGGGCAACACACAATAAATACCACCACTAATTGTTAAAGTTGTGCAATATTTTGTCCAGTCTTGATTGATACAAGATTTCAGCTGCTCATCTGTCTATAGTCGTCAATGTCTAATTCTCCATTTCATGATGGGCCGTACATTTTCAATAGGAGACAGATCTGCTGGCCAATCAGTCAAATCCACATGTGTCTATGAAACCACACTGTTGTAGCACATGCCGAATGAGACCTGGCATTCTCTTCATCTAATAACAATGGACTTCCCAGTCACCTATACAATTTGCTCTGCTGCATCCTCATACCATGACAAACATTTACTTTTTCCAAAGTACTCCTGAGCCCATGTGGCTATATTTAACACAGCAGCATGACAGCTACTCTCACAATGCCATCAGAGTCCTCAGGTTAATGTACTCAAAGGTTTCCTGTCTTGCCCTACATATACTGAGAGTTCACTAGATTCCCTAAATCTATTCACAATATTATGTATGGTGAATTTTTTTGTGATTTTGCATTGAGAAATGTGATTTTTGATTTGTTTGACATATCTCATGAAATTTGACACAAAATAGCTTTGCTGGCAAAGACTGAGATGATGCGTTTATACCCAAACATGATCCCCTCACCTACTACCAATTCACCTGCTTATTGTGGACTGTTTCAAAACAGTTTAACTTGGCTATTCTATAACCTTTTCATTTTAATTTTGCCTCTGCTCCAATGTTTATTTTTTATTTTTTTGAGTGTATTGCAACCATCAACATCAAAAAATTTTATATCTACAAAATACATTTAAGCTGATCAGTGAACACATTGGAAATCTTTTCTTTATAAAAGTTGAAAGAGAGTTAACAAAATCAAAAATTCTTGGTTTCACTGCATTTTACAAAATGTCCCAACCTTTTTGGAACTGAGGTTGACATACTTACTTCAGATGAATACAAAGATTTTTTAGAAACATAATTTAGCTCTGCGAGTCCCAACTCTGTGGGACCGCCAAATGTGGTGCTTTAAAAACCATGCAATACGAACATGCCTGTATGTCATACGACCCCAGTAGATGAATCAAGGACTCAATGACAACCAACGGTCACATGAGTGTTTTCTTATGTAAACCTCAGCATGTTGTGAAGCGTGATGTAAACACGTTGTGAAATTTAAGCGAGTACTGACAGTCCTTAGTACTTCCACATCACTTCTTGAGCGAGTTTCACAATGTTATGTTTTTCCCCACTTGGTTTTTAAATCATCAGCTTTGAAGATCAAGCACACTTTCAATATATGAAGAGTTCATTTGAAAGCGAAAGTGAAAGTTACGTGACATTTGGCCAAGTATGGTACTCGGAATTAACGCTCTGCATTTATACCATGCAAAGTGCACATACACAGCAGTGAACACACACCCGGAGCAGTGGGCAGCCATTTTTGCTGCGGTGCCCGGGGAGCAGTTCGGGATTCGGTGTCTTGCTCAAGGGCACTTCAGTCGTGGTATTTAGGGTGGAGAGAGCGCTGGTTATTCACTCCCCCCACCTACAATCCCTGTCGGGCCAGAGACTCAAACCCGCGACCTTTGGGTTATGAGTCTGACTCTCTAAACATTAGGCTGCGACTTCCCCTTGCAAAAACAGATAACTCCGTTTTTAACAATTCTCAAAAATCATGTTTTTTTCATTGTGCATTCCAATTAATGTCAATAAAACTGCATTTGGGTTATTTTGACTAGGTTAAAAAATAACAAAAAAATCAGCTAACTAACACAATAAAACAATAAAAACATGATAACATAATAAAAAACATGATTTTTGAAAATTAAAAAAATGAAGTTATCTGTTTTTGCAAACAATGTCTTCAAGATGGATTATTTTTATAAAAATCTTAATTTGTGTTCATCTAAAAAAAGCAAGTCACATACATCTGGGATGCCATTGGGGATAAGTAAATTACACAATTTAAATTTTTGAGTGGAGTATCTCATACATTAAAAATGCCATTCTGGTTGACAGATCTTTCACAGTCTGCATATACAGTATATGTACTTCCTTGCTATACGATCAGTGACAAGTTTGTAACAAGAAGATCAATAGAACAATTGTCTAGGTTGGGCATTTCCAAGACATTCTCCAACAAGTGAGAAAAGAGTTTCAACTGACATTGTATTTCTGGAAAGTGCAAGTATGATCATGCAAATCTATGAGAAAAGTAACAAAATACATTTCACTATTGTTAATGTAGAGTATCAGGCTCTTTTGCAAGTAACATTTCTCTGACATCTGGTACATGTAACATTTGCAAACACAATCAATTAATCGCTAACAGCTCAATAAAACTGATTCAACATTACAGACACTGCATTTCTGAGAGCACCTTGATCTTCCTTATTAACCTGCCAAATTATTTATTATTCACATCATTGTGTCCTTGGTGGGAAAATGACAGGGTAAATGGGCTACAAAACCCTTGAAGTTAAGGAATATTAAACAAGACAGGCTACAGATTTGGTAACGAAAAGACAAGCCTACCAACTTCCTAAAAGTGACCAACAGTTTTTAAAGGAGTGCAAGACATGCAATGTGATACTATAATTGTTATTTTAAATCATCTAATTGTTTTGAAAATGTATGTTTTCAGAACATCTTTGGTGTAAAAAAAAAAAGTGTATAGAGTTTTTATTTATTTATTATTATTATTTTTTTATTTTATATATATATTTTTTTTATGATATTGCTCACCGTGTTATTGGATAATCACACCCTCCAGGTAGGTGATGCCAACATCACCTGCAGTAACAATCAATCTCTTTTGCAGAAGTTAGCCCTTCCCCTTTTGTTCATGCCACGAGAGGCTGTTTTATACCTCACTGGCACAGACTTCTTCACTTGGCAGTTGTTTTAGGAAAGTCACAGTCTTAAAGAACTAACCATGAGACATAATCAGAAAATTCGGAAAATAATTTCCATCCTTTCTGTGAAAATAATCATAATCATAATTATTCTCCTGATAAATTATCCTGGACAAAGGACAAATTGTGCTCATAAGGAAGAGCTGGTCTTGAATCACTTACTAAAGCAGGATGTTGGAGATCTACAGGCTTGTTCTGCTGTTATTCAAGCAGACATGGATGGAGTGGACAAGGATGTTTTCAGGAAGCTCCTGGCTTCTAAAATAAGAAAACCCCTGCTTTCAGTGTCTTTTTACCTCAATGCAACAATGGATTGTCCATCCTACGTCCAAGAGAGAGGGTTTCTGACGGTTTCTTTCAGTAAAGAGGAGAAAGATTTTCCTATTGCTTACTCCATGGTGGTCCATGAGAAGATTGAGATGTTTGAAAGGCTCCTGAGAGCCATTTACACTCCTCACAATGTCTACTGTATTCATGTGGGCCAGAAGTCTCCTGAGATCTTTAAAGAAGCAGTAAGGGCCATTACGTCTTGCCTGACCAATGTGTTTGTGGCCAGCAAACTGGAGCGTGTGATCTACGCCTCCTGGTCTCCAGTTCAAGCGGACATCAACTGCATGAAGGATCTGCTCAAGTCACCTGTCCAGTGGAAGTATCTGCTCAACACATGTGGAACTGATTTCCCCATTAAAACCAATGCAGAAATGGTTCAGTCTCTAAAACACCTGAATGGAAAGAACAGTTTGGAGTCTGAGACTGTAGAGGCCAAAAAGTGGCGATGGCAGTATCATCATGACGTTACAAATGTTGTGACTCGGACAGATGTTAAAAAGTCGCCTCCACCAATTAAGACACCTATGTTCTCAGGAAATGCTTACTTTGTGGTTTCAAGAGAGTTTGTGGAGCATATCTTCAAAAGCAAAGAGACTCAAAACTTCATGGAATGGGAGAAAGACACGTACAGTCCAGATGAGCACATGTGGGCTACATTGCAGCGGATGCCTTCAGTACCAGGATCCAATCCTCCAAACATCAAGTATGAACAATCGGACATGAACGCAATTGCTCGTATGGTGAAGTGGAGCTATCATGAAGGAGATCTAAAGAGTGGGGCTTCTTACCCACCATGCACTGGGACGCACAGACGGGCAGTGTGCGTCTATGGAGCAGGAGACTTGAATTGGATTGTGCAGCAACACCATCTTTTGGCAAACAAGTTTGACCCAGAAGTAGACGATGTAGCCATCAAATGCATGGAAGCCTTTTTTTAAGGTACAAAGCTATTTATGGTCGATCATTACTAACAGTTAAAAAATCGGACATTATTTATTGATGTTTTTTAATAACAGGTTCAAAATCTTTCTGTATATTTTTGTGAATATTGTTGGAATCTTGTAATGGATATGACTGTGCAGTAAATGTAATAGTAAATGTAGTAGTTAAGGAGAGGCCCCCTGATATGATTGTAAAGTGCTTTGGGTGTACAGCAATACACAATAAATCACTATATAAATCCCACATTAATTCATTCATTAAGAAAGTATAATAAAAACATTTATGATGGGCTATCTGAGATGGTCATAATATTAAAAGGATGGTGCAAACTGTCAAATACTTCAAATTAATTTCTAATTTGTGTTATTTGTACACTTCAGAGAAGCTCTCTTTGTAAGGATTGCTAGTTCCTAAACATTTATATTTACTGATAACTACTTGCATGATCAGTACATGATATTGTGCTCTAACATATAAAAAAATGCACATTTATGTAAATACACAGTGTATCTATAAACATAAAAACAGAATTTGATTTCAGCAGGATTTCAGTACAATTCCTCGCAAAAACTTTGTTGTGTGGTTAAAGCTAAAAAAATTATATAAATAAAAAAACATTAAAGATGATTTTATTTACATTTTAAAAATGTATCCAAATCTTGTGGTTTCAATCATGTATTTTTAAATAAACTTTTGGAAATTGCATTCAAAATGCTTCCTCTAAATAACTCCCTAATGTTAAGAATTTATATCTTTTGATATATCTTCAATTCTGTTTTTTTTTTTCTTTCAAAATCAAAGTTGTGAGATAAAGTCGCAGTTACCTTTTTTAACTTTTGTTATTCCATGGAAATGGGCTTCCATTCTTCTCTCTTTTTTTGATCTTCAAGGGGGAAAATTTAAATTTACTGCATTTATTTACTGAAAGATTTGAAAATGTATGTATACATCCCTGAGCAAATTGATGTCAATGTTTTGGGAAACAGTACTACCCCACACTACTGCTTACTATTTCTTATTACTACTATAATATGCTATTAAATATTACAACTTACATTTGGCAATTTTTGACCTGTGAATGACTACTGTTCAAAATTTTGGGGTCAGGATGATTTTTTAATCTGACTTGAAAGAAGTCTCTTATGCTCACCAAGGCTGCATTTATTTAATGAAAATGATAAGAAATAAAAAAGTTATATTATGAAATATTACAATTTAGATCAACCATTTGACATTGTCATTTAACAGATGCTTTCATCCAGAGCGAATTACAAATGAGGATACTAGAAGCAATCAAATCTGAAGAAGTGCTGTGACAAGTCTTGGTTTGTCTAACACAGTAAACCTGTTAAGGTTTTTTTTATAATTAAAAGAAAACAAGTAGATACAATAGAAATAGAATAGAGTGTTACGTTTGATGGAAGAGATGTGTTTTTAGCCATTTCTTAAAAATGGCTAAGGACTCAGCTGCTCGGATTGAGTTGGTTTGATCATTCCACCAGGACGGAACAGCCTCTTTGAGATGGCACTACAATGTGCCATTCATTTGCAGAACGCACGCTTCTGGAGGGTCTAAAGTAGTGAATTTAGGTAAAGGAGTAGAGCCAGTGGTTGTTTTGTAGGCAAACATCAATGCCTTGAATTTGTAAAAACAGCTATTGGTAGCCAGTGCAAATTGATGAACAAAGGTGTGACATGCGATCTTTTCACTCGTTAAAGACTAATCTTGCAGCCACATTCTGTATTAGTTGTAGAGGTTTGATAAAATTGGCTGGAAGACCTACCAAGAGAGCATTACAATAGTCCAGCCTAGACAGAACAAGAGCTTGAACAAGTTGTGTAGCATGTTCTGAAACAAAGGGCCTGATCTTCCTAATGTTGTATAAAGCAAATCTGCAGGACTGGGCAGTTGTATCAATGAAATTCAGCTGATCATCAATCACAACTCCAAGGTTCCTGGCTATCTTTGAAGGAGTAACACTGTAAAAAAAATCCAATTAACAAAATATTGGAAGGGCAAAAATATTTAAGTTGAACTAATTTTATTGCTTGGGCTTAGTTGAGAATGCATATTGTATTAAGTCTGCACAAATATATTTTAAAAACATTAAATGAATGGTTATTTTCAAATGCAGTCAACATTCAGAATGCTAAATGTTGACTAAACTAATAAAAACAAATCCAGCCAACACTGGCATCATTCTGCACATGCACGCACCTGAGTGACTTTGTGGGAGAAACAGTGCCGCCATCTTGTCAAGTTCACGCGTCAGGTAAGTTACACTAAATAAATGTTATTTTTAAGACTAAATTTAACGAGAAAATCATGCAACATATCCGATTTTGTTGAGTGGACATTTCGAAAATGTTTTACGAGTTGTATATCTGAAGAAAAGTGGATATAAGACAGTGTATGTCAAGTTCAGGCATACATAAAAACAAATGATGTTTTGTTTGTGGCCATTCACTTCTTCCATCATGTAGCAATTCTTGGATGGGGGACCCCGTTCTGCTCAGATACTGATGAGGGCTCCGCTTTTCTTGGCTCTAATTCCTTTTCAGGTGGTCTTTCAGAGCATTTGTTTTAGAGTCTTTGTTTTAAGGTCAGTTTTGGCTTTCTCTAGTCACTGTTCTGCAGACTGCAGATGTCTTCTCATGTCTTTCGGGGAAGCTTTTAGTTCTCATTGGTCATGTTCAGCAACTGCAAGGGTTTCTTGGAGCTGTTCAACTTTTTCCTTTGTTTCCTGCTTCACTCTGTCTAGTTCCTTGAGTTTATCCTTGGTTTTCACTTCGAGCTTATCTGTGCAGCGTGATATGTGCAATAACTTTCTCAGGAACTCAGTGGTCTGATGCCTGAAATCATCTTGGACTTTCACTGTCAGCTTGTTTTTATCTCATCGTGCACCTCGGGGAAAAAGGGGCCGGGTCTCCGCGGAGTGTGTTTTCGGCCGCGATCGGACTGGAGGTACCACTTGTCCAGACGGCTTCTGGCCGGCTCGGCAGGATGCGCCCGCTCCAACCCGAGCTCATCCACTACCTTGGACAGGACGCTTAGGAGCTCGACATCACTGTGATGGAGGTCCCCCGCGTCGCTGCCGTGGGGTGCAGTGTAATCCAGCGGGCTGTTGGACCACTCCTCTCTCGCAGATGCTGCCACCGAAATGGCATCCTCCTCCTCTTCAGTGCCCCCCATGGCACCGAAAGACAACACATCTTGAGCGTCGGGGGAGGGGCAGAGATCAGCGGTCATGAAGCGCACTGGAAGGGGACCTGCAGCAGGGGGGTGAGGAGCATGTGGGCACTGATCCAGTGTGGGCTTGTCACCTGATGCTGACAGATCCGCATCAGAAACTCGCGGCACTTTCCTCCTTGGCTCGAAAGAGGCTGCAGAGCCAAGAGCGCGGCAGAGCTAGTTGGGCGAGTTCATCGCCTTGGACGATGGCTACATGGAGTCTGAGAGTCCGGAGACTCATATCTCCGCAGTGGGGGCAGTCCGACCCCCCAAGTGCCACCTCTGCGTGGGCGCGACCCAGGCAGAAGACACATGATTCGTGGCCATCAGAAGATTTGACTGGCTCTGCACAAGTGAGGCAATCGCGAATCATCTTTGCTTCCGAAGCTCACCGGAACACAGCAGGGGAAGAGAAGGCGTGTCCACTGCAGCGTGTAGACGATGAGTAGTTTTTTCTTGTTGATAGGTTTCTTGCTTCTAGTAGAATGTTGGCTGAAGGAAAAGATTCTGAATGAATGACATACTGCCTTATATAGAGTGGGATTCCCGCTCATATTTCACACGCTTGAACGCCATTGGCCAGTTTCACTGAGAGATATTTCGCAGAGAGTGGAAGCTAAAACGCGCAAGGCACCAGCCTTGGAGGCACCAGCGCAAACACTTGGATTGCTTTCAGTGGAAACAAATTAAAATAGCCTACGCCGTCATTTATTTATTTTTTTGATAAAGGTAAGAGTAATATTGGTGATTGGTGTCTGTATTCAGAAAGGCACGGAAAGCAACTGACACGTTCTAATAAAATAATGCGAGCCACTAAAGGGACATGGTTAGGTTCTTGCTAGCAGTAGCCTGTTACACTGCAGTGCATAAGATTTTACTTACCACATAAGAGTAAGGAGAGATGACTGAGGATGATGGTGAATGATTTACAGATCCTGAGCACCACTGACAAGCATCTGATCTTGTAAAATGTGTGGTAAGTACTGCCGCCCCATAGTATGAACAGAGTAAGTTACGTGTGATCGCGAATATCAAAAGTGGAACTATTCAACGATTGACTGATCGTTCAAAAGCAGTTTCAATGGCCCGCGTATTAATAGCAGCTCCCCGATGCCCGCATTTTATTAACAGTATAATTACCTGATGATATAACTGCGAGAGAAAGTATTGAAATATATATTTTCCTCCCTGTGTTTCCTTTCTGTGAGCTACTGAAATGAGCTGCACTGTGAAACAGCCAATCAGAGCAGAGCTCAACATTGAGCCGTACAGTGAAACAGCCAATCAGAGCAGAGCTCATTATTATTCATGACCCGTCCAAATAAGCCAATAACAGACCATTTCATTGTAGAGACAAATCCTAGGCTTGTAAATGGACACGTAAAACCGTTTTTGGAGATTTTTTGCCCTTACCTAAGCCACATACCTTCTATGTAGATATCAGAGAACAATTTAAAATATTGTATCAATGCATTCTATGGCACTTTAATGTTATACTGCGTTTCTTTTCTCGTGAACGCACTTCGGAAGAGGAGTTTGCCGTTCCGAACGAAAATGAACAACCGAATCGTTTCACAGGGCCATTCAAAGCATCTCAGTCAGTTCCCTAGGTAGTGAATCACTAGATTGTGCACACGAGTTCCTGCACTGGGAAAGACCGTGGCTCAGTAAACTCTGGGACAACTGATCAATCAATTTGTTAAACGTCACCACTGGTATTTATCAACAACCAGCAGTACCGTTATATTTTGATATTATTTTTATGCTATTTGAGGTAACTTAGCCCTATAATATGAAATGAACATGTTCTATTACAAATCCAGTCAGCATTAATGCTCCCTGTTGTGCAATGGATTGTGGAATTGATTTGTGCTAAAAAAAGGTTTCGTCAGAAATTTAATTAACTGATATTGATACAATGTAAATGATTTAAAAGGCATCATTTCATTTTTTGAACTTAAAATGTACTTTTCTTTCTCCATCAGAGTGTGGCCAAAGGTTGCATTGGTGCTTTGTCATCGTTGCAAGATTTCAGATGCAACCCAGTCAGTTCTTCCAAGGCACCAAATGCTGGCATGTGACCAGACCACTCCACTGCAACTACATACTGTGTGTACTTTCAAGGCGAGGATTTTATTGTTTTCATTCCAGGTAATATGTGTTAACTGTTTAGAATTTTTACTACAATTATAATGTGCTTTAATGCTCTCAGTGGCATCTGTGCTAATATTAGTCTGTTTAATTTTTATTCCTAGGTGAATGTAGCCACCCAGTCCGTATCCAGATCAGATGGTCACTGCAGTCACTCAGATCCAGACTGCATTCAGATCAGATGGTGGATCAGGACCTAGAGATGACCTCGACAGCTCTGAATGTCAGCGGAGACCAAGTCAGCTAGATGAGCTCCAGAGACAGATCCTCTCCAAAGACTTTGTTGCCGCTGTCGCCTTTGGCGTGCTTATTTGGGGACGCTTGGCTGATTGCAAAGAACTATTGGAAGAGAGCTGAACTGGATTATATCAACACTGAATCACCAGTGAACTGACTTTAACTGGAAACATGACTTGTTAATGTCCTCTTGCATTATTGACAAACTATTTTCCTGTTTGACTCTGTAAAGCTGCTTTGACACAATCAGTATTGAATAAAGCACTGTATAAATAAAGGAGACTTGACTTGATTTTATGTACTGTAACACCTGGTTCTTTTTTTTTCATTTTAAAGATGTAATACATAATGTAATTGTAAAAGTAATAATATTTGTAAATATTTGTTTACTAACATTTTGTTTAGCTTGTTTAGTTTTTTCTTAGTTCATTAAACAAAGTTTAAACTATAACTTTAAACTTTTAAACTTTGCAATATTTGTTTTGCAGATGTAATGTTTGTCAACTGGAGCTTTAAAGGGAAAGTTCACCCACAAATGAAAATATGCTGTTAATTTACTGACCCTTAGGCCACCCAAGATGTTAGGTGACTTTTTTCTTCATTTCTGTATGTTTAGTGTGTATGAAAAATTTTATAAATTAAGAATTGTTATTAAATAAAGGCTATTATGTGTTGTAAAGTGTGTGTTTTTAGTGATTGATCAACACCATTTATATGTTTATGTAGTTCCCCAGCAATTTCTTATGATGCCCAAATAATAAACCTTAGCTGAGGTAAGATATGAAACACATGGAGTAAACGGTTAAATTTTAATTGACATAACTTGCTGTAGTCTTCTAATGTTTGACCAATTAAAACATTTTAGATGAATGGACTATAAAACTAGTTCAGTAAAGGTTGAGCCAACTAAAAAATAACAATTCAGATAACATTTTGAAGTCAGAAATTGACTGAACGTAAAATTTCTGTGGAACTAGTTACTAAATAATAATTAGTTGAAACCGCATGCCATTTTTTAGTGTATGGTTGATGTGCCTAACTGGATGGTGAAATTGTGATGAAGTGATGGGTCTACTGAAACCACAAGCAGTTCTATGTGGGCAAGGTTGAGTTGAAGGAGATGGTCCTTCAACCAGCAAGAAATGACTTTTAGACATGCTGAGATGCAAGCAGCTATCACCGGATCATCAGGATTGAATAAGAGGTATACCTGTAGTTGAGTGTCATTAGAATAGCAGTGATATAAAAAGTGTTGTTTCTGAATGACAGAACTTAGTTATGCCATGTGGAAAGAGAAGATAAGTGGTCCAAGAACTGAGCCCTGGGGCAGTCCGGTAGCTAATTGTTATGACTTGGACACTACATTTTGAAGATGCCTTGAAGGAACTATCTGAGAGGTAAGACTTGAACCACTGGAGTGCAGTTCCTGAGATGCCCTTTGCCAATAGGTTTGACAGGAGGATCTGGTGGTGAACCATACCAAAAGCAGTGGACAGATCCAGCAAGATAAGTACTGAAGATTTGGAAGCTGCTCTTGTCAGTCTTAGGGCTTCAGCAACCGAAAATCCACTTCTGAAGCCAGACTAGTAGCTTTCCAGGAGGTTTTTCTGTGTGAGAAAGGCAGAGAGTTGGTTGAACACAACTTGTTCAAGTGTTTTTGCAATTAAAGGAAGAAGGGATACCAGTCTGTAGTTTTCTAAAAGAGTTGGGTTTCTTAAGTAGTGGGGTTATCCGAGCCTGTTTAAATGCTGAGGGAAAGACATCAGTGTGAAGGGATGTGTTAATTATGTGTCCGTGCGTGCAGGTACAACTGAAGAAATGGCTTGAAGGAGATGAGATGGAATTAGATCAAGTGGAAATGTAGCAGGATGATTGGAAAGGATGAGTTTAGAGACTTCTGCCTCAGAGAGTACCACAAATTAACAATTTATCTAACTCTCGCATGACATGAGTGAATATATGTTTGCTGGTAAGACAAGTGTTTGACAGGTTGTGGAGTGGAGAATTGTGCACTGATGGTTGTGATTTTATTAATGAAGTAAATGGAAAAGTCAAAAGTGTGATAATGTCCTCTGCTGGACATCTGGTAGTAATACACTTAAAACACTGACAACTTTGTCCTGTAATTTAGCATTGATTTTCAAAATGTTTTACACTGAATTGTTTAGAAATAATTTAAAATACTTTTGGAAGGCTTTAAGGTTAACATTTTACTAAATATATTGATTGAAGTTTTTTGACATTTTATTTTAACACCAGATTTGAAATGACTATGGTTTCATTTTATAATGTTATATTTTGGAAATCATTGAAGTAATCCTTACGCCAGAAATTAGGGTTTGTGGGACCAATATCCCCTGCAATCCTATATAACTGCTTCAGAACTCTAACATATAGAAAAAGATAAACTTTTAAGTTAGTATAATGAGAATATTTTCCAGATACAATTGTAATAACTCCAGCTTTCAATCAATGACAATAAAGATCTAATTATTTATTTTTGTCACACAAATATATAGCTGCCTTTATTTTTTTCCAAAGGTCTTTAATCATGTTATTCATATACTATTATTAATCGTTTTTATTTTGGATTAATTATATAATTATATTATATATATATATATATATATATTATCTTTCATTTTATATTGTGTTATCTGCTTTTGTCATTTTTATTGTATAGCAAATAGACACAATAATGTTTTTTTTGTTTTTTAACTCCGAAAGGGCAAAGTCGCACTTGTTACTGTGATAGATCTTGTCTGACCTGCTACTGTCCTAAGGTTCAGAATTGCATCACATGTGCTACCGGTAATGTATAGATTAGCTTTACTTTCCCTCCCACCTGATAAACAGACTGTTAAAGTTCCCTTTTAATGAGTTCCTGCTTCAAAAGAACTTGCTGAATAAATAAGACATTTGCCTACTTAATTACCAGGGTAAACAACAAAGTAACTTGGAAAGCATGTCACTGGCTCTGCCAGTCCTGCAAAGGACCTTCTGACTAGCAGAACCATGCTGTGCCCAACTACCTCCACAGTACAAATGACTTGAACTTACCTGAACTTATGTCAGTGCATTTCTGGGGGTATCTCCCAGAAACTGTCTTGAGCTATGCACCAGGCTACCTTCATCTGCTCTCTCATCTCATCGTTAGCCATTGCTCCAGATAAGATCTTCTTATGCACACAAACACACAAATTTAATTAATCGTTTGGTAATTAGTTAATAGAAAGCATGAGTGTTTCATTAAACCGTAGCTTCCCAAACTTCTCATATCTAAAAATAGTTAAAAATAGACCTGAGCAACTTTAACAAGGGTCAAATTTTAATGGTCTGTTTACCTGGGGAACTAATGGCACCAGGATGCACTGTGAAAATACGACAACTGGTGGAGGGAGTGTGAGGTTCTTTACAACATTCTGCTGGGAAACCTTGGGTTTGGCCATACATGTGGATGTCAATTTGATATGTGCCACCTACTGTACCTAACCATTGTATATCCCTTCATGGAAATTAAATTTCATCATGGCAGTGGCGTCTTTCAGAAAGATATTGTGCCCTGCCCCTGCCACACTGCATAGGATCAGGAATTAATTGAGGAACATTATGAAGAGTTCAAGGTCTTGCGCTGGCCTCAGAATCCCCCAGACCTCAATCCGATTGAGCATTTCTGGGATGTGCTGGATCAACTAATTCAATCCACAGTGACTTTGCTTCCCAGGGAAAGCAAGGAGCAATAACATGTAAATGTGTAATTTAGCTGTCAAATGCATAAATGTAAATGTAAAATGCAGAGCCTCAAATAAGCCTGAACTGCACTCTGATGACAAAAATATCTGTGTTCACAATAAACATACTCTTGACAAACTAGCCAAGTAATTAAATATTACAGGATTCCTTTATCAGAGCCATGCCAGTGCATGGCTACTGACATGTTGAGCTGTAATGCTCAAATTGGAAATTAAGGTTTGATTCTGACCTGCATTTCTTTCACTTCATGTGCCTTCCTCAGGCACTACAGCACAGGGAAACACTGTGAGAAGTGTGACCGTTTCTGTGAGCAGTGCTCGAACCCAGGGCCGGACGCCTGCAGGGTGTGCACACTTCCTCTGCTGGACCTGCAGGACACCAGGCAGTGTGTTGATCAGTGTCCGCAGCACTTTTATGAGAGTGAGCACAGCTGCAGACAGTGCAACACCAGCTGCAAATCCTGCACAGGTGCTTCCCTTATCATTTTCACACTTTGAGCTTCCATCATAGCAATATATCTTCATTCTTATTATTATGGCCCTTGTTTGATCACAAAATTGTATTTCAAAAAGATAGATCTGGTTGTTTGCTGGTCTGTATTACATTTCATTGTGCTAAAATGCATGCTATTGTAGGGCCCGTTTATTGGTCCAATGGAGGTTTCCAATAAAACGAGGAAGGTTTCTCTGCGTATTGCTTGTCTTTCCTTTTCGCAACACAACAAGATTAAATGCAATATATTTCTTTCACATGTAATAACTCGTTGTTTCATCTGACTCCATAAATGAAAGGGTTTTAATGATATCTGTGCATCATTAAAGTGAATGAATGTTTGATTGTTCTGTTAAGCTCTGATTATACTTTACCCGCTTAGATCAGGAAACTATATCGCTTCGAGTTCCTCACCAGGTCTCCGGCACAATTTTGTCAGTTCCAATGACCCAAAACAGAGGTATTTGGCTAAATATCTGAGATTTGCCGTATTCCCACGTGCACAATCGAAGATATTTAATACTTAGCCCCCTTGGCTGCCCCTCAGGAACTTAATTCAATCGTTTACTTTAGTAGAGTCTTCCTTTTGGCCACCATTTAAGAACATTAGTCGATCAACTTTACCTTTCTTCAAAATGGCTTTGTCTGGCCAAGCTCGTGGCTTTTCCCACGTAAACTTATCTAAAGTAACATTAAATTAGAACAGAGGTCATCGACGCATTCAGATCTAGGCTGATCAAACAGCATCTGCTGATTCTAGACAGAAACTTACTCGTCTCCTCATCCAAGCACACGTGAATTTAGGTATTGGGTATTAGTCGTCACTAATCCCTGACGCAAACTTGTGGAAATATACGAATCCGACAATCTACTTGGGAAAACAAATCTCAGAGTCGGTCAGAATACAATCAAACGTTTACAATTTATTGATCAGGTAATGAAGCAATAATTCAAAATCCAATTCATAAGGATAAAATCATCAGTTGAACATGTCATAACAACAATTCAGAAATAGAGGAATTTGTAGAAATTATTACCTGTCAACAAAAACTACACACAGCATTTGTGTGGGAAGTCAGCTTACAGACTCCGCGAACGTTTTTGCACCTTTTCCTTATATACCCAGCTAATTCAATATTCTTACCAAAAGGTGGCGTTTGTCATTATAATTACAATTTGGTTCCCTGTTGAGGGATTCACGCTGTGAGATCAGAATTTGTACTTGAATGGGTTCTTGTTTTACATGCAGGAGGTATCTGAATGGGGGATCTGGGGAGGGAAACACCTTTTCAAGAGACACATCACTTTTCTCATATTTTATAACTTCTTTTAGCTTTTCATTATGGTTGGGAGAATGAGACCATTTTACCAGGCGCACAGAGACACTTTAAATGATATCAAACACGTATAGTTACTTCTTGTGCATACATAGCATTGCATAGGTTTTCAGTGTATTTTAGGTGAGGAGGAGGAGGGGGTGAAGGGGAGATAGTGTGTGAAGTGTGAGTTGCACTGTGGGCTGCATCTCCGAAGTTCCTTTTACATATGCAGGAGATAGTTCAAGTGTTAATTTTCAGGAGAGCCTTTTGTTTCATCGATGGGTTGATCAGACATATTGGCACCAGCCTTACACTATAGATAGAACAATGAAACAAATCCTGTTGACTGGGCTACCAAGGCGATATATAATTAATCTCTAAGGAAGCTGCTTGGCTGACACAGGATTCCTGAAAGAACAAAACTTGAAACCAGGTGGTTAGTAGGTACTATGCCTCTAGTGTGAATTACATCCCTATCAATTTAGAACTCAATTAAAACGAAACGTACCAGGTTACGTATGTAACCCAGGTTCCCTGAAGGGAACGAAAGCTGTGTCCGAAAACGCTATGGGCAACGCCTTCAGCGTGACCACGCTCTGAATATTACCTGCAATCAGTCAAAAATAGAAGGGCGAGGCGTCACGGGCGGGGTGACGTCACGACCAGGAAGTATATAAGCACGTGCGGCGGGGCCGGCGTCAGCTTCAAGTCTTGAAGCAAGCGCTGGCAGGGATGCCGGAAGTGTGGCTACGAGACGCAGCTCTCGTTCCCTTCAGGGAACCTGGGTTACATACGTAACCTGGTACGTTCCCTTCCAGGAACTTCGAGCTGCGTCCGAAAACGCTATGGGGAACGATATACCAACGCTGCCACACTGACAAGTCCCTGCCTGATGTCAGGACGAAAGGACGGAAGAGCCTGGAGTGGCTCGAATGTCGAGGTCATAGAACCTGGCAAATGTCAGGGGCGTGGACCACCCAGCAGCGTTGCAGATGTCCTGCAGGGAGATACCTGCCAAAAAGGCCTTGGAGGCCACCACACCTCGTGTTGAGTGCGTTCTGACTCCCAACGGCGGGGGACGTTCAGAGGCGTCATACGCCAGATTAATGGCATCCACTATCCACCTACTAAGAGTGGGCTTCGTAGCAGGAAGACCCCTCTTAGGCGGACCAAAGCACACGAGCATTTGGTCCGACTTCCTCCACAGGGCAGCTCTGTGGATGTACGTGCCCAGTGCTCGCTTGGTTGATATGCCACGTCAAGTAGCGACCACTCCACAGACCGCGGGCAGGGTAGCCACTCATGACCGCACCCCAACCGGTGAGGGGGGCGTCCGTCGCAAGCGAGACGCGGCGACAAGGAGCTCCCAGCACCGGGCCCTGGGACAAGAACCAAGGATCCCTCCACATGTCTAAGGCACGGACAGCGGCGTGACACTTTGACAGCGCGGAGCGAGTCTCCCCTCAGGGAGACCCCCTTGGTCTTGAGCCACCACTGTAGGGGCCTCATGTACAGCGGGCCGAACGGATCACGTTGGACGCAGCTGCCATGAGCCCAAGCAGCCTCTGAAGCTGCTTGACAGTGAATGGCTGGCCTTCTCGCACTCTCCTGACTGCCGTGAGGATCGACTCGATCCGAGCAGGGGATAACCGTGCCTGCATTGTGGTCGAATCCCACACCACGCCTAGATAAGTGGTTCTCTGAGCTGGAGAAAGCACACTTTTCCTGGCATTTAGTCTTAACCCCAAGTCTTTCATGTGGGCGAGAATGACATCTCGATGCCGAACCGCCAACTGCTCTGATTGAGCGAGGATCAACCAATCGTTGATATAATTGTGTATGCGGATGCCCTGCAGTCGCAACGGGACCAGAGCTGCATCCACACACTTGGTGAAAGTGCGGGGTGAGAGTGCTAGGCCAAAGGGAAGAACCCGATACTGGTACGCTTTGCCCCCGAAAGCGAACCTCAGGAACTTCCTATGAGAGGGAAGGATGGAAACATGGAAATAGGTGTCTTTGAGGTCTATTGTGACAAACCAGTCCTCGGACCTGATTTGTGACACGACCTGCCTGACAGTGAGCATTTTGAACTTCAGCTTAAAGCGGTGTAAGCCGCTCCACCCCAGTAGGGGTCGCCCTCCATGGTCCTGGGGCTCGCCCGTCAGGACCTTTTGCGTGAGGAGCTGGTATGCGGAGGAGGCTGCGCCCGCCCAGCAGCCTCCTGAGTTTAGAGAGCGCATACCCTCTGCCCATCAAAGATGTTATAAGCAGAGCAGGAGCCTTCAAAGACGATGCCATAGAGGGAGACAGATAGCTCGCAAGCGTCTGCACAACCCGCGGCACCGCCCTGTACCCACGCTCATTCAGTTCCCGTGGGAAAGAATGGCCGGGACGAAAGGTTTCACCTGAGATCTCGACACCTCGGTGTGGAGATCGGGGAAAAAATGGAAGGCTCCCATGTAGAAGTGGCTCCTCAAACTGGGGTGAAAGAGGCGGCGAAACCTCGTGAACGCTCGTCACATCAACCTCCTCGGAGGAAGAAAGACGCAGCATCAAGCCCTCGTCTCGGGGGGAAGAGACCGCTTCCAAACGAGAGACGGGATACGGGAGGAGATAAGGACATACCCGTCTCACTCTCACCAGCCAGATCAGCCTGCGAGCTCCACGAGTGCAGCCGCCGCTCTGCCTCGGCAGAAGCGGGACTGAAACCGCACGGAGAGCTCGAGAGCGAACGAGGCGGCGAAACCTCGTCACGTCAACCTCCTCGGAGGAAGAGAGACGAAGCGTTGAGCCCTCGTCTCGGGGGGGAAGAGTACCGCTTCCAAACCGAGAGACGGGGCGTCAGATCTGGCGGATACGGGAGGAGATAGGGACATGCCCGTCTGACTCTCGCCAGCCAGATCAGCCTTTTTTTCTTTTCTGCGAGCCCCGCGAGCGCAGCCGCCGCTCTGCCTTTTCTCTCTCTTTTTTACGGCAGAAGCGGGACTGGCTTTATTTTTCTCTTATGCTTGTGCAAACACTGCAGCTTACAAAGCTAGGAAGACAAGCGGGGCGTCGAGCCCTCTCTCTGGGGGAAGAAACGCGGCTTCCGAACACAGAGAGCGGGCGCTGGATCTGATGATCCATGGGCCAGCACCGTGAGGAACACTCGCAAAGGCTCCCTCCTCGAAGAGAGCCCTCTGGGTGCTCACAGTGCAGGCAATCGGCTCCCTCGAGAGCCGACGCCGCATGCTCCGCACCCAGGCAGACCACGCACAGATTGTGTGTGTCCCCACTCGTGATGTAGCGAGGGCAGGGACTAACACACAACCTGAAACCCGATCTGGGATCGCCCATTGTCTTGGCCTTGGAGTTAGGCTTCTTTTAGGACAGACAACACTAAATAAGACTCACAAAATGGACTGACAATATAGAGAGCGCTTGCTGAATGACAGAAAGCTGACGCCGGCTCCGCCGCACGTGCTTCTATACTTCCTGGTCGTGACGCCTCGCCCTTCTATTTTTGACTGATTGCAGGTAACATTCAGAGCGTGGTCACGCTGAAGGCGTTCCCCATAGCGTTTTCGGACGCAGCTCGAAGTTCCTGGAAGGGAATTGCATTTTCCACTTTTTATTTTAAAACCGCAAAAATCTGGATTATAGTGAGGGGCTTACAATGGAAGTAAATGATGCCAATCTGAAACTCCTGTTATAATACACACAGATAAAACTTCAAGAATAAGAATGCATTTTGGTGTGCATGGTGACTTAAATATGTAATAGTAAATTATAGATTGAATGTAGTGAAATTCTAACCTAAAAATATCTCCAGATTACCATCTCTTTGAATGAAACACTCTTCTGTGTTGTTTGCAGACAACACTCCTCAGGGCTGTGTTAGATAGGATGTGTTACCCTTGCTGTGAAGAGAGCCGATGTTACTTACTGGCCAACACCTGCCTGTGGTAACAAATGTTAGTCTGTTAAACTTTTATTGATAAAAAAATGAACAGTATATATCCCTTTAAAAAGATAAGAGCTTTTTACTTGCAAAACAGTGTCATGTTCATTGTCTAAGACATTTTGCAACCATTCTTGTGTAAGACAACAATATTTGTGATTAAAACATGGATTCATATGCAGTTTAAGACCCGCACAAGTAAAATGAATACCTTATGAGCAGGGAAGGGCAATGTCTATGGTAACCTATTAAACTGTAAAATGATTGTAAAACGCATGATTTACAATTCAGATACAGGTTTAAAAAAAAAAAACAAAAAAAAAAAAAGATTTATAAAATTATAAACATCAGATTTCAGCCTTTTAAGCCTTAGAGGTAAGTCAGAAGTATCCTTTATTATATTAATTTAAAATATATATATTAATTGTTTAGATTTTTATAATGCATTAGATCCTTCGGTTCACATTTACACTTTTCTGAAAATAGCCGGTTCCCTTCAGGGATACAAAATGGGTTAAGATGTTAAGACGTTAAGATGTCCGCAACAAAAGAAATTTACAAAAGTGATTTTATGTTCATAGAAAGCACATTAAATGTAAATGTAAATGTAAGTAAAGTGTCTACTTTTAAGGTTTCAAATAAGTTTTTGGAGAATAAAATGTCAAAAGTTGAAATAATGTTACATTGTCACTAAGTGTAACGCAATATTTATGTAAAAATTCAAACAGCATGCTTATTCTGACTTGTACAAAATAATAAAGGGAGCATATTAAATTTGATTGTGCTTTAAATGAGTAAAAAATTCTTAACAACAAATGGGTAAAACCTAGGATAGTGGCAAATTTAAAAAAATGTAAAATTAGTATTTGGGGTGAAAGTAATTTGTCTTTTAATATGTCACGAATTGATTTTTGTTGTAAATATGCCTGACAAGATTGTTACACTGAATGACATTTTAGTGGGTGTCTACTGTAAATAAGGGAAAAATATATGATATTTATTTTTGCTCAGAAAAATGAAAAAAAAAAAAAAAAAAAATTGCAATTAAATTATACAGAAATCTTTTTAATTTTGGGGGAAAATCAACAATTTAAAGCAGTATTGCACTTATTGTGTTTATATTTATTCAATGAAATCATAGCCTTTAGAAGTTTAATCATCACATTAAGCCATATTGTGATTCTTTTCTTTCCGTCCCAAAATTGTGACACTGTCACATAAGACATACGTTTACCTGCTTATTGGGAGATGTTACAACACAACCTAATAGAGTATAAACAAGTATAAAGACTATAAATATTAAACTATTGATCTCTTTATAACAGATTTTACTAGGGCTGGGGATTAAAACAATATCCTATTGTGATAAAAATGTATTGAAGTTAATCGATTTTCTATGGATTCTGTCAGCTCAAATCTACAGACTGGCTCTGACCTTTGGCAACTAGCATCAACTTCTCCAGACTGTAAATCGGTGGAAAATCAGGGCAAAAATCATGTAGTGTATTCCAGCCATAGAGACTATAGATAAATTTACATCCATGTAATAAGAGGCTTCATAATGAGGCTAGTTTCTGTGTTCATCCCCATGAATGAAATGCTTTATTGGTTTGTTTTATTTGATTTTTGAATATGTGTTATTTAGCTGAACGCAGACTACTATAGATGTTACAATGTGCTTAAATTACACTTCATTATGAATATATAACTGATCAAATTGAATGCTTTGTTGCTTGATTTTGTGTTCTGTTATTTATTTATTTTTTGTTGTGATTGACTTTGTACCTTCAAAAAATATATATTTTTTAATTATTCTTTAAAAAGGTTGTTTAAAATAAACAAGATCGTTTAATAAAACATGATGTAAGCTTAATGGGAACAGGGGTATGCTTAAAGGTTACAAAAATGTATGCATTAAGCACAGCCAGACTTTTTGAATTTAATGATTTATATCTTAATTGAAATGCTTTTGTCATTTAAAATTAAATTAAATATTTTTTGTGTGAGAGATTAATATTTTATTTTAACATAACTTTTTGTACTGAAACCAATATCTTGGTTTGAAAAATGTCTCAATGTAGATTTTGGTGAGATTAATAGGTACGTTTACCCTACTAATTTTAATTTTTTCTTGTCCCTTGCTTAAGGCATAATATATATATATATATATATATATATATATATATATATATATATATATATATATATAAATATATATATATATATATATATATTTTTTTTTTTAAAGGCTTTCAGAATCAGCCCATTTTCTTGTAAAGCATCAGCAATCAGAATCGGCCGTGAAGAATCAAGATCAGTGCATTACTAAAAAGAAATGCTGGGACAAGTGTGTGGCAAAGAATTCAGGATCAGGTTCGACTAGTGAAACTTTTAATCATCAGGATGTTGCTGGCTGTTCCGCTCAACTGGCAATTGTGCTACTCCTTAATATTCATTGGGTGCTCCTAATTTTTTTTTTTTTTTTCTAACCAGTTAAAAAAGTTAATTTCGAGCCCTGCATTAACTGAGAGAAACATTCATGGACATTCATGGATCAAAGGAGAGTGTTTATTTTTGCTTTGTAATAAGAGTTCAGCACAAACGCGATTCATTCACTTAGTGAGCGTGACCATTTTTACACCTCTATGACACAACCCGTCAAAAGGCTTATATAAACACCTCAGAATAAGCCTGAAAACTTATCAGAGATACAACAGTGCATTCATATGTATTTTATGCAGAGTGCAAAGTGCAGTTCCACAAGGAACATTTTAGTTTTGTTATACTGCAATTGTATTTCTTATTGATGAGTCAGCAAACTTAACATGACTCGTTAATAAGCACCAGAACGTCTGACCATTTCCCTTTAGCACCTTTTACGTCTTGTGCAATGCTAAACCATTATTTTCAACTGCTTCACAATTCCCATAACAAGAGATAATTGTTGGTGCAGAATTGTCAGTATATTACAGGATGACTATATAAGTTAGACTTGTAATAGGCTATAAAAACTGTTGGAGTTAAAGAACATTAAGCCTATGTCAGCCTACAGATAAGACAATCAGCTTCAAAGCGACCAACATTTTTTAAATGTAGTGCCAGATGTGACAATGTAATACTTTTTTACATAATACTTTACTGTTTTGCAATATTTTTGTTTTTAAGAACATATTTGGTGTATAATATTTTTAATAATATTACTTTTTTACTGTAATATCGGATAATCGCACCCTCCAAGTAAGTTATAGCAACACCGTTGTCCAATAATTATTAATCACTTTTTCAGAGATAGGCCCTCCCGCTTTGTATAAGATTTACTATTTTGTCACATGAGAGGCTGATTTATACCTCACTGGCACAGGTTTAATCTCCTGGCAGTTTTTTCTGTAAAGTTATAATCTTAAAGACCTGAAAATGAGGTTTAACTATCAGAGGATTCTGAAAATTATCTTTATCCTGTCAGTGTTCCTCTTCTTGCTGAATTATCGAGGTCAAAAGACAAACTCTGCTCATAAGGAAGCGCTAGACTTGAATCACTTACTAAAGCAGGATGTTGGAGAACTACAGGCTTGTTCTGCTATTATTCAAGGAGACATGGATGGAGTGGACAAGGATGTTTTCAGGAAGCTCCTGGCTTCTAAAAAAAGAAAAACTTTGCTCTCCGAGTCATTCTACCTCAACGCAACCAAGGATTGTCCATCCTACATCCGAGACAGAGGATTTATGATGGTTTCTCTCAGTAAAGAGGAAAAAGATTTCCCCATTGCTTACTCTATGATGGTCCATGAGAATATTGAGATGTTTGAAAGGCTCCTGAGAGCCATTTACACTCCTCACAATGTCTACTGTGTTCACGTGGACCAGAAGTCTCCTGAGATCTTTGAAGAAGCAGTAAGGGCCATTACGTCCTGCCTGACCAATGTGTTTGTGGCCAGCAAACGGGAGCATGTGATCTACGCCTCCTGGTCTCGAGTTCAAGCGGACATCAACTGCATGCAGGATCTGCTCAAGTCACCTGTCCAGTGGAAGTATCTGCTCAACACATGTGGAACTGATTTCCCCATTAAAACCAATGCAGAAATGGTTCAGTCTCTAAAACACCTGAATGGAAAGAACAGTTTGGAGTCCCAAGCTGTAGAGTCTAAAAAGGGTCGATGGCAATATCATCACAATGTTACCAATGTTGTGACTCGGACAGATGTTAAAAAGTCACCTCCACCTATAAAGATCCCAATATTCTCAGGAAATGCTTACTTTGTGGTTTCAAGAGAGTTTGTGGAGCATATCTTCAAAAGCAAAGAGATTCAAAACTTCATGGAATGGGAGAAAGACACGTACAGTCCAGATGAGCACATGTGGGCTACATTACAGCGGATGCCTTCAGTACCAGGATCCAATCCTCCAAACATCAAGTATGAACAATCGGACATGAATGCAATTGCTCGTCTGGTGAAGTGGAGCTACCATGAAGGAGAACTGAAGAATGGGGCTCCTTACCCACCATGCACTGGGACGCACAAACGGGGAGTGTGTATCTATGGAGCTGGGGACTTGAATTGGATTGTGCAGCAACACCATCTTTTGGCAAACAAGTTTGACCCAAAAGTAGACGATGTAGCCATCAAATGTATGGAGGCATTTGTAAGGTACAAAGCTATTTATAGTCGATCATTACTAACAATTAAAAAAATATATGTTTTTAATAAGACGTAAAATATATTTAATAATAATATATTTTTTAATCTTTTTTATTCTTTTTAACAATGCAAATGTAATAGAAAATATAATATAAACATTTATATATTGTAAGTTGGTCAAATTATTAATAGGATGGTGCAAACTGTCAAATTAAAACTCAAATAACTAAAATGAGTAATTTAGTAAAAAATTATGTGTACACTTCAGAGCAGCTCTCTATGTTAGGGTTCCAAGTACCCACACATTTCACATTCAATGTTCCATACTTTTCCAGACTTCCCAGAATTCTCTGTAGATTATTTAGATACTATTTTCCATCCAACCATTAAAATCCAACTGTATGTTACATTATGACTATGTATGCTATTATGCTGCCAAATTATTTCCAGAATACTGTATCCAGGGAAGTTCCGAAGTACTTAAATCTGCAATCCTACAAAACATGATTGTATCTGATATGCTTTCAACACTTTCGATGACTACATGCATTTTAAATATTTGACAGTCATTATAAGTTTTAAGTTAACATTGTCACAAAATATTATTTTCAAAATAATTGAAGGATATGCTGTCCAGTATAATAATATTTGCTATACTATAAATTTACTTTATTATGAGGCATTATTATTTAACATTAAATTCACTGAGACTTGGACACAAATTTCCTTCTTTATAACAAACAATACATTTATCAACTTATTGTATAGTTTTCAACTTTATTGTATGTTATAAGCAAAGGTCAACAGCACAATAAATGAATCAAGAATGTTTAAATGTACATTGTGCAGGATCCAAGCAAGAATTACCATCATTGTGCAAAACAATTAAATCCGTGTGACCAAAAAGTCTTTGTGAGCATGACTTGTGACTATCAAATGTTCTAATCACTTGACTTTGTGTCGGTTTCTTTTCTGTATTCATTTAAAGGTAATTTTGTTTTAACATAATTGACTTTTTAAAAATGTATGTGGTATACATTTTAAGTATACAAGTAATAATTGTACAAAAAATAAATAGTGAAATATTACAATTTAAAATAAATGTTTTCTACTTTAAAATAATTTAAAATAAAATTTATTCTTGTGATGATGGCAAAGCTGAGTAGAGTTTGAATAAATTTAAAATGTCCTTGCTGATAAAAAAAAAAAAAATCACTCTATATAGCAAACCATTTACATTAATTAAATGTATCATAAACTAAAAATAGGATATGATTTGTTGAAAAATGGTATAAACAAGATGCATGGTTAAAGTGTGATTACAAAAATGAGTAGACGACACAAACACACCGACTGAAACACACACACACACACACACACACACACACACACACACTATTACATTATAATGTTATGGATACATTTATGTTATTATTGTTAATAATATTATGTTATCACTGTAATGATTTATATTATAATATTATGATAACTACCTCGCATTCTATGTCAAATGCTGACAAGAGAAAATGAGCATGGCTTGCAGCACCTAAGTTAAAATACTGTGCGTGTAGTAATAATGATAATAATAATAAATGTGTAAAAAAATAATGTGTGCTCTTATTAGTTTGTGGACAAAATCTCCCAAACTTCACCCTGATCAGGTGCTGAGTATCCATTTGTTTTCAATGCAGCAAACCTCGGGCCGCTTCATGTCATCTACCCACTCATTAAACTTTGATAGTTGAGTCACTGCAAAAAGATGGTCATTGTGTCAGTCATTGCGACAGTAAAGTAAATAAAGTACAGCACCATGCTCTTTTTAAAACCATTTTCAGGTTTAATGTTTGCCTATAATATAACGTAAATTAATTTTACTAGAATCACTGATAACTGAAAATGCAAAGCATCGTTCTGGCATGAGTTGGGCAAAATTTCCATCAGGAAAAAAGTGGATACTGCACACAAATCCTTGTGACAGCATTCAAATAAATTTTCAGTAAACATCCATTTACTGAAGTATTTGCATAACATGGCAAAGCTGGTTTGACAAGTATATCTTATGGTACACTCTACTGGAGACTCATTAGATCAGCCCTCATACACTGCTCTTAAAGAGATAGTTCACCTTCAGTTGGTCCCCATTGACGTGCATTGTATTTTTTTCCATACTATGGAAATCAATAGGGACCAGCAACTGAAGGTGAACTATCCCTTTAAAGGGTCATGAAACCCCAGAATACTTTTTGTGAAATTTTGACAGAGATGTTTGTGTTTCACATGCACATCATAGAAGACAATTTTAGCATCTGATAATTTTAACTGTTGGAGAAAACTGGTTGATTTAATTTTTTTTGCGCTATTTTCATCTTCCGGTTTTAAAATCTACATCATGTTGACGTCACAATTTGTGACATGGCAAAGGACTATAGTACATCGATGATGCGTCAGTGTCTATTAAATTATTCATGAGACTGCGTGTTCTATCCTATGAGAAGATGCCTTGCTTATTTACTCAAAACAGCATGTGTTGATTTGCTGTGACAGACGCTTCAGACTGTGAGATTGCGTATATTAACTCAGAGAAACGTTCATGGATCGATAGAGAGTGTTTGCTTTTGCTTTGTAATAAGAGTTTGGCACAAACATGATTCCTTCACTTAGTGAGTGTAACCGTTTTTACAGCTCCGTGACACAATATAGTAATCACACTTACAACCAGTTAAAATGGAGAAAAGTTGAGTCACACTGAGCATGGAGAAAAGAAAGAAGTATACAGAGTTGTCTGTGGATTTGAGAGAAAAAAATTGTGGAAAAACATGGACAATCTCAAGGCTACAAGTCTATCTCCAGAGATCTTAATGTTCCTGTGTCCACTGTGCGCAATATCATCAAGAGGTTTACAGCCCATGGCACTGTAGCTAACCTCCCTGGACATGGACGGAAGAGCAAAATTAATGAAAAATTATAACGAAGGATTGTTCGAATGGTGGATAAAGAACCCAGAACCTTCCAAACAAATTCAAGCTGATCTGTAGACACAGGGTACAACAGTGTCAGCTCGCACTATCCGTCACCATGAATGAAAAGGGATGCTAGAGTAAGAGACCCAGGAGGACACCACTGCTGACACAAAGGCATAAAAATGCAAGACTGGAGTTTGCCAAAACTTATGTGATAAAACCACAATCCTTCTGGGAGAACGTACTGTGGACAGATGAGAAAAAAGTACAGCTTTTTGGTAAAGGACGTCATGGCACTGTTTACAGAAAAAGAAATGAGGCCTTCAAAGACAAGAACACAGTCCCTACAGTCAAATATGATGGAGTTTCAAAGATGTTTTGGGGTTGCTTTGCTGCTTCTGGCACTGGATGCCTTGATTGTGTTAAAGGTATCATGATATCTGATGATTACCAAATAATTTTGGGGCGCAATGTAGTGGCCAGTGTTAGAAAGCTGCACCTCCACCAAAGGTCATGGTTCTTCCAGCAGGACAATGACCCGAAACACACTTCCAAAAGCACTCAGAAATGGTTACAAACAAAGCGCAATGAGTCCAGATATGAATCCCATAGAACACTTGCGGAGAGATCTCTGTAGTGCATAGTAGACCAGGACACACAAGTAATTTCAAAACATTCCTGAGCAGGAATTAAGCCTCCCACTCCCAGCATTTGACTGGCTGTCCAATTTCCTGCCCTAAATCTCCTTATCTCAGGAGTCCTCTAAAAAACAGGAGATATTTGAGAAGAACATCTGGATGTTTTTAAAGAACAGAACCTTCAATGTTCGTGACTAGTTTACCATAAATAAAGTCGAACAGTGCAAAGCCCGTTGCATCTGGAAAGGGTCCAGCACAGACAAAGACACACACAGATAATTCAACCAGAAACAGGACAAAGACCTCTGGATCTGGACACGACATCCTGACTGCCTAACATGTAATTCAATCCTGAGGAAGGCGGTTTTACAACCGACGTGTGGGCTAAGAAAATCTCCAGATGCGTGTCCAACGGACCACTCATGACCCCCGGACAACCCTTCTCTCTCTCACATTTGAACAATCATTTTCTTCTTATTAACAGACAAAGAGACTCAAATCTTGCTTAAGGATTGCAAAAAAGAACAAAGTATAATTGTTCCTGCTATTAAAGCAATATACTCAGAAGCAATATGTACAATATATTTACAATATATATTCAGGTTGTATTTCATGAAATAAAGCTTGTTGTGTTATTGGAACCTATGTATTCTTGTAATCTTTTGATGTCTAATTTTCCCGATCACTATTGTTTAGTTTCACATGCTTGGTGTGATTATTTAGAATTAAGGATCGTTTCATCTATGGCTTAACCGCGTAATAGATACAATTGATATATGTACTTTGGGTATGCAAAACACTTGGTGTTTGATTTCAAATGAAAGCTGATTTCATCAGCAATAATCTGGTGTGGATGGAAATTGTCTTTTATCATCATAAAGGTATGATTACAACACGTATAGAAATCTGCTGTCAATAGTTTCTTCATGTGATAAAATAACTGAACACAATGTATGCACGGAAAGAAGCCGTGCAGGGCGGGGCTCCGCCCCACAGGAAGAATCCGATTGGGTCAGTCGCCCGTGGGTGGATCCCAAATCAGCCCGTTAAAGACAGACGCCCAGCTTTGCGTGCTCTCTCTCTGCTTGCTCACGCGCTGTTTGAAACTTCGGCTCCTGCTCTGATCGCGCTGTTAAACCCATTCATGATTACAGGAAGCGATTAATTTCAGTTATTTTTTCCAAAGGAGGGGCTGCTGAATATTGAGTTAAGAGTGTAATTATATTAAAATTTTCTGAGAGAAGGGTTGCATTTTCTGACAGAATTGCAAGGGTGCCTATATTTTTGGCCATGACTGTGTATATGTTTTAGATGCAGAGTGCATTTATTTGTTTTTAACTCGATGGGAGCGAAATGAAACTGTCTGAACCTGAAGCTGTATGTGTTTTAAAACTGTGAGAACTAACCAGTGCTGAAACAGGGGGTTTCATGACCCTTTAAGATGTACTTTGAAATGCCTTCAAATGTGAGAACACAAAACCAGAAACAATTTTATTTCTAAATTCTAATTCCAGTTCTTAAGCTTTTTCCAAGTCATGTGACTGCTTTCATGTGACTTCATAAAAAAAAAATTATAATAATAATATATATATGTACAGTATGTATGTATGTATGTATGTATGATATATATATGTGTGTGTGTGTGTGTGTGTATCTAGGTTATTTTATTAAGAAAAGAAAAAAATATATATAGGCTATATATATATATATATATATATATATATATATATATATATATATACACACACATATATATATGTGTGTGTGTATCTAGGTTATTTTAAGAAAAAAAAATGTATATATATATATATATATATATATATATATATATATATATATATATATATATATATATATATATATATATTTTTTTTTTTTTTCTTAAAATTGTTTTGTGTAAGAGGATGTGTGTTATTTTGCTTTGTCCCATGCACTGCTCATTAAATTTGAATGAGAGTAGAATGCAGTCAAATTATAAAATTTAAAAATTTTGTTCTCTATTAATATTTTGTTAAACTCAATTTGAGTGTGTTGATCATTTGGTAATAAACACAATATTTTTATTTAATAAAAAATAAGAGTTTTTCCATGTCCCTTGAATGGTTGTCCACCCTGTTGTGTTGGGGAATCTGCCCATTTAAGAAAAGGCCATCCCCTTTAGTGACATCAGGACAACAGATTTTTTGTCTCTTCAATGGTTTTGCAATGAATTTCAACCTCTTAGGTGAATAAATTGGTGACTTTTCAATTGACAAATTTCCTTAGTATGACTTTGCTCACTTGCTTTTCCCAAGCTTAACATGTCCACCCTGTCGGCATAAAATATGCCAGAAGTGCATAAGTTTTTAATATACCAAATTCTCTTCAATAACCAGGCTACATATTTAGCTAGTCACAGTTTGTTGTAAGCTAATATGCTAACTGAAGCTCAAAATGTCCACCATTTAGACTCGATAGAGTGGACAGACACATGACAGGGTGGACTGAATGAAAATTAATGGGGAGAGGTCAGTATATCGGTGTGATTGAGGATGTAATTATATTATTTATTATATTATTTTTTTAGAAGTTGAATAAATGTTTAGTTTTCATATTTTGTCATGATTTGTGTGTTCTGCATTATGTGTCCACATCGTCACATGCTGGTCCACCCTGTCATCTTGATATTTTACAATAATATTTTAAATAATAATTCAATCATATCTATATAATCCAGTGTGTTCAATAGCTAGGTGTGGGGGCAAAAACATGGAAACAAAAAACTGCATCCAAATATTCACAGTTTTCTCCAAATAAGAACATGTGTGAATTGTATGAGTTTTTTAAAAAACACATGGTTTACATAAAATCTTTTATGTATTTATGATTTGAAAGCAAGAAAATAACCCTGTTTAGGAAAGGAACACCATAACTCTCAGAAAATATCATTTGCATCCTAATTTTGCAATGAAAACACATTTAACAGTAATATATATGTCCATGACAGGGTGGACATATCTTATGGTTCATGCTTCGAATAATGGCCCATAATTATCTAAAAAATGTGTGGGAGCTCAGCTAATATGTTTCTATAGTACTTGAGTGTCTACTATTTATGATATGACATAAAGCGTATGGGAAAATCAAAATGTTTGTGTATTGTGAGGGTTGAAAGGCACTCTATGGTGATACTGGCCCTTGAGCAAAGCACCGAATTTTGATACTGAGTTTGGGACATACAAATGTGGCAATGACCTCTGTTTGACCTGTGATGGCACAAGCACACAGTGCCTTTCGTATCTAAGTACCTGTACACACGGATAAGTGTTTAGCCAAACATTTTGTATTATTTCAATGATTTGTCCAGACGGATCGGGCATTTTGGGAGCCTAAAAACGTTATTTTTTAAAACTGGGTCATAGAGTGGATAAATCTAAAAATGACACCTTTGCATTTTCATGTTTACAGCCAACGGCGGACTATATACAGTGTGCAAGGTTTATGCACACGCTTCAAGTCTTTTTCTCAATTTTTAGCGTATCTCTGTGGCAGAATTACAGCACCACATACTGGTCTGGCATGTATACTACATCGTTTTGAGTTTAGTGGTTTCATGTGTACGCAGATATTTCTTGAGATGACGGCGTATTTACGGAAGAACAAAGGGGGGAAAAAAAAAGATCGGATAGGGAAAGCTCTGGCTTCATGTGGAAGACAAAACTGTGCCCCCATGAGCTACATGGCAGACAACTGCAAATGCACACACTGTTCAAGACTTCACTAACAAGAATAGTAACAGTTAGAGCTAAATGAGCACCGAAAGCCTGTTAGGAACACTTAAAAGAATGAAATTTATAAAAATTTAAAATAAAAAATTTAATTCATCTTCCATGTTAAATTATCTCATCTCATCTATGTATTAAATTGTAAATTTCACAGTTGGATTCCTTTGAATTATTGGGGAAATTAGATTACAGTGAATTTAAATTTAAAATATATCATGTTACTATTTGATATCAGGGTGCAGCTTTTTGTATCCTGCAAAGGGATGGGACTGTTTATCAGTTGTGGTTTGGCTTTCAGTTGCTCTCTTATTTCTAGAGTGCAGTACAAAGGAAAAACTGTGTTTTGTTCTATTTACACAAAACATTCATTTACTGGTTTTAACGGGAGCAGGTGGTTTCAACTGGTTCGTAAATCTACAATACATATGAGGAGGTTGACGGGGTAGAGCTGGGTTTCCGTATACTCTGTGATCATGTGTGTGCCACCTGCTCTGGTGTGTCTACTTTCATCAATTATCTGCTACTGTCCCACAGGATAAGACCATCTTACAAACCAAACAAATTCGTCCATTGTTGGTAAATAAAAGAATAGTGAAAATGAAAATTTGCTGAAAATCTACTTCCTCTCAGGCATCCAAGACATAGATGCTTCTTCATCAGAGCAGATTTGGAGAAATTTACCATTACCTTAGCATGCTCACATATGGATCCTCTACAGTGAATGGGTGCCATCAAAATGAGAGTTCAAACAACAACTGATAAAAAACATCACAATAATCCCCAAGTAATCCACACCACTCCAGTCCATCAATTCCTTGTGAAGAAAAGAAACAAATCAACAAAAACTTTGTGTTTGTAAGAAACAAATCCATCATCAGTGTTTTAATTTAAAATCATCCCTTTCGTTCAGTCCATAATCCATAATAACATCCTTCCTTTGTGAAAAAAGTCCATATTTCTTTCTGATAATGTTTATCAGCTGTTTTGACTCTCATTCTGACAGCACCCATTCACTGCAGAGGATCCATTGAAGAGAAAGTGATGCAAGTAATGCCAAATTTCTCCAAATCTGTTCCAAAAAAGAAACAGGATGGTCTGAGGCAGTGCCATAGGCAGAATTAGATTTTTGGGCAAAAGTGAGCGGGCACTATAACTTATGGACGGAGTCAGACTCAATTTTCAGGTCATTTCAATCTTTTCTTTGATCCTACTGAAAAATAAACCGTAGAATATGGAAGACACTTAGGCCACGTTCACACAGTAGCAGAATATGGTTGTCAGTCCTGTATTTGAGTCCTTAATATTTTCAAAGGACAAGTTGCTGTCTACTATAACACCCAGACTTTTGACTTTAGAGGACGTAACAGTACATCCGTCTAGTTGCAAATTGTAATCCAAGAGATTTTGTGTACTGTTTTTTTGTCCAATAAGTAATATCTCGGTTTTATATGAATTTAATAGGAGCAAATTATTGGTCATCCAATCTTTTAAATTCTTTACACAATCTATTAGTTTAGATAGTTGAGAAGTTTCATCTGGTCTTGTTGAGATATATAGTTGAGTATCATCAGCATAACAATGAAAACTAATCCCGTATTTTCTAATAATATTACCAAGAGGCAACATGTATATTGAAAATAGCAGAGGACCTAGGACAGATTCTTGTGGTACTCCATACTTTACTGGTGATAATTGAGATGAAATGAGCCAAGTGGTAGCGATCGGACAGGTAGGATCTAAACCATCTTAAATCAAGTAATACTAGCAATGAGATGCAGCCTTGGTCTGAAGCAAGAAGCAAGTCATTTGTATTTCTTAATAAGAGGCTTAATAACCGCCAGCTTGAATGGTTTTGGGACGTGACCTAAAGATAACGATGAGCTAATAATATTGAGAAGCAGTTCTTCTGCTACAGGTAACAACTCTTTCAGTATTTTAGTGGGTACAGGATCTAATAAACATGTTGTTGGTTTAGATGCACTGATAAGTTTATTTAGCTCTTCCTGTCCTATAGTTGTAAAGCACTGCATTTTTTCTTTGGGTTCAATGAATGAAGCTGAAATACTAGACGCAGTAGAATCTACATTTGATATTGTATTTCTGATGTTATCTATTTTATCAGTAAAGAAATTCATAAAGTCCTTACTATTAAACTGTGAGGGAATATTTAGATCGAGTGGCGTGTGTTTATTTGTTAATCTAGCCACTGTGCTAAATAAGAACCTTGGATTGTTTTGGTTATTATCTATGGGTTTGCGGATATGCTCTACCCTGGCAGCTTTTAGAGCCTGTCTATAGCTGGACGTACTGTTTTTCCACGCAATTCTAAAAACTTCTAAGTTAGTTTTTCTCCATTTGCGCTCAAGATTACGAGTTTCTTTCTTGAGAGAATGGGTATAACTGTTGTACCATGGCACAGTACGTTTTTCTCTAACCTTTTTCAATTTGAGGGGGGCAACAGCTTCTAATGTATTAGAGAAGATAGTGCCCATGTTGCTAGTCATTTCGTCTAGTTCATGTGTATTTATGGGTACACAGAGCAGTTGAGATAAATCAGGCAGGATATTTGTGAATCTGTCTTTGGTGGCTGGAACAATAGTTCTGCCCGGACGATAAACGGAGCCATATAATTAATATCAGTAATACGCAGCATGCACGATATAAGGAAATTATCGGTAACATCATCACTTTGAGGTACGATATCTATATCGGTAAGATCAATTCCATGCGATATAATTAAATCTAGTGTATGATTAAAATGATGAGTGGGCCCGGTGACATTTTGCTTGACTCCAAAAGAGTTTATTAGGTCGGTAAATGCAAGTCCTAACGCATCATTTATATTATCAACGTGAATGTTAAAATCTCCGACAATTAGCACTTTATCAACATTAGCCAATAGATCTGAGAGGAAATCTGCAAATTCTTTTAGGAAATCTGTATATGGCCCTGGCGGTCTATACACAGTAGCCAGAGCAAGAGATAGGAGAGATTTCTTTTGCATATCTAACAGTGTAACATTAAGCAGAAGTATTTTGAATGAGTTAAACCTCCTGTATCCTGTTTTCTGAGTAACATTGAGAATATCACTATATATTGTTGCAACACCGCCACCACGACCAGTCTGACGGGGCTCATGTTTATAACAGTAGCTTGGTGGAGTAGACTCATTTAGACCAAAATATTCATTTGGTTTAAGCCAGGTTTCAGTCATGCAGAGTACATCAAAATTATTATCTGTGATCATTTCATTTACAATAACTGCTTTAGGTGCGAGTGATCTAATGTTTAGGAGCCCAAGCTTTAAAAATTGTTTTTGTTAATTTCTGGTTTAATCACGATCAGATTTTTTCTAGATCCTGCATTAAATTTGTATTTTGACCTTGCTATTCGGGGAACAGACACAGTCTCTATAGATTGGACAACGCAAGTACTTCTATCTTTTAAGTGGGTAGAACAAAAGTCATCATAGCAGTTATTTGAGAATTGGCTTACTAGTCAGATGGAGCGTAGCGTCCTGGAGATGTTGTCCGACAGGAGTTCAGCTCCGACTCTGCTGGGGTGCAGGCCATCAGCACGGAAAAGCCTAGGACGCTCCCAGAAAAGATTCCAATTATTAACAAAGAGCAGTTTCTATTCTTTACACCATAACAATAACCATTCGTTTAAAGCAAAAAGTCTACTGAACCTTTCGTGTCCTCGTCAATACGTGGAAAGCGGTCCTGACATGATGATCGTCGTCGCGGGCGATGTGCTGCGTACCGTCTCGATCAGGCTCCTGAAGTCCCTCTACAGTGTCTCCGTCTGCCGCAGCTTGGTGTCGATAACCCCCGCGTGCAGCACGATAGCACAGATGCTCTCATCGCCCTTCAGGATTGCGGGTATATGCGCAGAAACATCGAGAACACGAGCACCGGGGAAACAGTGAGTGTGCACTTGAGCTAACGTAGCATGGACGTGCCGGACGATGGAGTCTCCGACGATCACAGCGTCGTGCTCCGTCTCGCGAAGGGGAGCAAAGCGGTTCCGGGTGGAGATCTCGAAAACCGGAGGCAGCGGAGGGGGAGAGGTCAACAGCTTCCGCTGCTGGTGCACCCAGGGTGCGTGGCGTCCCGGCGCTGGAGTGAAGGACATCTGGGAAGATCGCGTCCTGGGTGCACATGGTCTGTGCAGAGAAACACATGGAGTAGAGGTGGTGGGAGTGTTAGCAGCGTGCTGTATACTTACCCCGGACTTGTGAGCGTCAGCCCGGGATGTTTCCAGCGCGGCTCTCCGCTCTCTTAGATCCAGTTAGTTTTCCACTGGGGCCGCTCCCATCAGTTTTGCGTTCTGCACGCGATTCAAATGTTCCACTCTCCACCCAAATTTAAAAGCTGCTGTCCGTTAATGAAGATTTGACGAAGAACTCGAGGCTCGATTGGACTCTTGTCGTGTTGGAAAGTGATAAGACTTTCAGTTTTATGGATGTCGTCATCTTCGATTTTACTTTGATCACTGTCTCTATGGTTACTGGTAAGGAATAGGGGCTTGACTCCCTTTGCACGTTCATGCAGACAGTATTCTAAACTTAACTGTAAGCTGCTGTGTGAACGAGACATTTAGAGAATCACACCTATAAAGAAAATGCTGTTGTCAATCCCAAAATCTGACAGTGTGAACGTAGCCATAGTAAAACTACCACATCTCCGTCGGTATCAGAAACGTGCCCATTTTTAACATAACCTAACATAATTCACAATAGCCCCAATCTCTAAATACTATTGCAGTAGTTAAAAAACAAACAAACAAAAAAATAAACAAAAAACGGTAAAACTGTGTAGAAAGAATCTCTAACGCCAGGTCACTAATGCACATCTGCTCGACTAATACAAATACAAAACACAGAATTGAACTTGTAGCCTATCAGTCCCTAAAGTTATACAACATTGACATAGAAGAGAACTGTAGCTACAACCTGTCCACATACAAAACCTGAATAGCAGTTAGAATGAAAATTCAATAAGGCTTTATTAATTCCGAAACAGAAGTCATTTATAATGTTATCTGTAGCCTATGTTGTAATTTTCATTTAATCTATTCTACAGACTGTTCAAGGCATTGTATTTCCTCATCATATTTCCTCAAATATATTATATATAAATAAAGTGTATAATTATTTTATTCAGAAATTACATGTTTTTTTATTATTATTTGTTCATTCATTTTGTTAAATCTTTGAGGACAACTGGCAACAGTCTTAAATTCTTTAGACACCACACATTGCACGACTTTAAACACTGACGGAAAACACTGACTGAGCCCAAATTACATTCATAATTGGCCTGAAGTCTGTAGTTTTTAAAAAGTCCCTTTTACAGAATTATGCATTGCTGCTGTTTTTCTGAAATTTTGTAATATGCAACTCCAAATTACAGGCTACTGAATAGGTGAACACACAAGAAATCACAGGTGTGACATGCCCGAAACAGCCTGGACAACACCTAATTGCAGTGGTGTAACGTAACAAAGTAATAATACTTTGTTACAGTACTTAAGTATTTTTGGGAGTATCTGTACTTTACTTGAGTTTGTATATTTCAGCCAACTTTTACTTTTACTCCACTACATTTCCTAACTAAATGCACACTTTTACTTTGATACATTTCCCCGAACATTTAGTTACTTACTACAAAATAGTTAGAAGTCAGAAGAACACGGACAGCAGGAAAACATGTTTGACAAATCAGTGGTCTGGTGCTTCCAAGTTAGACTACTAAAAACACCTTTGCTCATGTGCAAACAAGTGCGCGCACAACCATGGATGATTAATTTTCCACTCAAGTCGAGTGTGCCAGCAAAAATGCTTCTGTATGCTTTTTATATTTATATAATTTAATATAGTTAACAATCTTTATCTCACAAAAGTACAGTTGTTTCTGCAGATATCAGCATGATAACACATTTAATAATCATTTTATACAAGTTCAGTAAAGCAATAAGTGACTTACATTTTAGACATAATACAGGGCTCCAGATGTCACGTGACCCATTCTGTTTACACCACCATGCTGGCAGGCATGGAGCGAATATGAAATGAATGGCGCCAGCATAAGTTTCAAGGTAACAGAGTTCACTGCGCACTTTAATTAAAAAAACATAGACCTGTAAATAGTAAAACTTAATAGATTAAACATAACAGATCCCTATAATGCCCCCGGGTGCTTTTAACGTGTATGAACGGATAGATTTCCTGACCTGCAATATCCTGATATGTACAACTACCTCATCAACTTTCCCTCCTAACCCTCCGGCTTTAAAAGCCAAAGGGGTACAAATGGACACAATCTAATTTTTTTATGAATATTCAGGAGTCTGCCGGCTAAAACCAAAATGCCGTCACTGGAAGGTTAAGTCAACTGTGTTGTTAGCTAACGTAATCAACCCTAACTGTCCTTGTAGGCAGCCAGCATAACTATATCACTGTGAGTACAGTATACATCATAAATGTCATAAAATCTTACCCGTTTAATCCCAGATGTTGTGTGTTAACACGTTTTATTGCAGTGGACCATTTTAGTCATCTGAGGAATACGATAAAATAATTTCCCCTTTGCTTTATGGGACAATCGCATGTGTGTAGGCTATATAGAAAAATGCATATTTTCAATTAAAGATAACTTATAGATTTAATATGGGCTGCTTTTGGTGCTCAACACTTTTTTTAATCGGCCATTTTGTGTGTTTTACGAATAAGATAGGCTACAAGGTTAAGAAGCTTACTTAATAAATGTAAAATGTTTTTTTCTCTATTTTACAATAGTGAAAGACAACCGTTTCCCTTATTGATCAAGTCTCAGCTAGATTGCATGTTTTCTTGCGCAGCTGGATGTTGGCTCATGAAAAATAATCACTGTGTCTATATTTGCCAAAATAGAAATTTACATTAGTTAAAACACGGAGGGGACTAGCATTATTAGAGTGAGTGCTGCTTATTGTGAAGCGGGAGAGGCCATCCGGCAGAGGATTCTGCAGCCTTCCTCGAACAGTTATGTTCAAGACTTTCTGATTTACTTAACGAATACTGCGTGAGGGGACGAGAAACTGGCCAAGGGAGATCACGTACGGGACACATAAATTAAGCCCAATATACGGGACATCTCGGCTAATATGGGGCGATTGGCAACCCTAGCTTTCCCCTGCATGTTCTGGCATCCACCATGTTAAAATGGTGTAAGGTTTGTAAGGTCTAAATAGTCTGGTTTTAAATTATTGTTCTACAACTGTCGATACCAATGCTACGGCTGCTAGCGCTCTCCTGGTTGCCTGCCAAAATGTCGGAGTTTAGATTGTGTGACGTCAACCTTCGGAGCTCTATTGCTTGCTTTTGCTCAATTTTGCCACGAAAACAGTTCCAAACAAAGATCACAGCACTATTTTGCATCTCTGGGCAATGGACAGTGTTTACTTATCAAATGAATCTGCTTTTTGAACGAATCGGTTTATAAAAATGATTCAGTGATTGATTTCACTCATTAGCACAGTCAAATGCTTTTTGTTTCTAAATGAATCAGCCATTTGAATGAATCTCAGTGACTCACTAATTAACAGTCACTTGCTGCCACCTACTGGCAGTTTTAATTTCACATTTCAACTATTTCTTAAATTATTTCAAATATCAGTATTCAACATTTTATGTTAAAAACAAAACATTAGGCCTGTTTATGCATCTGTAAGTGCAGTTTAAATGCATCCATGTCCCCTCTGAGATACACTAAACTGTGTAAATACATCTAAAATACATCCCTCCCCCACCTGGGTCAGTCTGATCACCTCTCTTTGTTCCTGCTCCCCAAGTATACCCCGGTCATCAAACGTGTGAAACCTACAACAAGGACTGTTAAAATCTGGCTGGAAGGTGCTGACTCCACTCTTCAACATCAATTCCAGCACACAGAATGGAGTGAGTTTGCTGCCCAGGCCACCACAAACTCTCAGATTAACATTGACACTTACACCAACTCTGTCATGGAGCACATCAACAGCTGTGTGAGCAGAGTGACTACACACAAAAAAATAAAAATCTTCCCCAATCAGAAGCCCTGGATGAACAGAGAGGTTCGCCTCCTGCTCAAAGCAAGAGATGCAGCCTTCAGGTCTGGAGACCAGGAGGCTTACAGCTCAGCCAGAGCCAACCTGAGGAAGGGTATCTGCCAGGCCAAACTCACACACAAACAGAAGATTGAAGAACACTTCAATTCTTCAGACCCCCGGCGTATGTGGCAAGGCATACAATCTATCACGGATTACAAACCACCTAACTCTGTGCCCCCCTCCAGCTCTGCCTCCCTCCCAAACGAGCTCAACCACTTTTATGCTCGTTTTGATCAAAATAATAAGGAGATCTCACTCAAAGCTGAGCATCAACCCAGTGAACTGCCTCTCACTCTCTCCACATCAGACGTTTACTCCACTTTGCGTAAGGTGAATGCACGGAAGGCAGCTGGCCCTGACGGAATACCTGGTCGTGTGCTTAAAGCCTGTGCGGAGCAGCTAGCTGAGGTCTTCACGGACATTTTCAATCTGTCCCTGGCCCAAACAACTGTCCCCACTATCTTCAAAACCTCCACCATCGTACCAGTACCGAAACATTCCACTGCCTCGGTCCCTAACGACTTCCGTCCTGTTGCACTCACCCCCATCATTGCCAAGTGTTTTGAGAAACTGGTTGCATCCCACCTAAAATCCTGTCTCCCTGCTACACTGGACCCATTCCAATTTGCCTATCGCCACAATAGGTCAACAGAGGACGCCATCTCAACAGCGCTTCACTCTGCCCTCACCCACCTGGACAGTCAAAACACACATGTGAGAATGCTGTTCATGGACTTCAGTTCTGCATTTAATACAGTAATCCCCTCCAAGCTGATCTCCAAGCTCAGCCAGCTTGGAATCAGCACACCCATCTGTAATTGGATTCTAGATTTTCTGACTAACAGACCTCAGTCCGTCAAGTTAGATAACCTCTCCTCCTCCATCATCACCCTGAACACCGGCGTGCCACAGGGCTGCGTACTGAGCCCTCTCCTGTACTCCCTCTTCACCCATGACTGTGTTCCTGTTTATGGCTCCAACACCATAATCAAATTTGCAGATGACACCACGGTGGTAGGTCTGATCAAGGATGACGATGAATCAGCCTACAGGGATGAGGTGCAGCACCTGGCTGTATGGTGTGCCACCAATAATCTACAGCTAAACACCCAGAAGACAAAGGAGATCATTGTGGACTTCAGGCGGACTAGGAGTCATGCACACACACCCATCTACATCAACGGAGCTGAAGTGGAGCATGTGTCGAGTTTCAAGTTCCTTGGCATCCACATCTCTGATGACCTCACCTGGTCCCATAACACCTCTACTCTGGTCAAAAAGGCACAGCAGCGCCTTTACTTCTTAAGGAGCCTTAAGAAAGTTCACCTGAATCCCAGGATCCTTGTGGAATTCTACCGCTGTACCATTGAGAGCATACTCACGAACTGCATCTCAGTATGGTACAGCAATTGCTCCGCATCTGACCGCAAAGCACTCCAGCGGGTGGTGAAAACTGCTCAACGGATCACCGGCACCCAGTTAACTTCCATTGAGAACATTTATTATAAGCGCTGTCTGGGCAGGGCAAGAAACATCATCAAGGATGCCTCTCACCCTAACCATGGACTTTTCACCCTCCTTCCATCCGGCAGGCGTTACAGGTGCCTACGCTCTCGCACCAGTAGGCTCAGGAAGAGCTTCTTCCCCGAGGCTGTGACACTTCTGAACGCCACACCACCAATCTAACCTGCACCTGCTTATTACTGCACTGGTCACAGTACTTTAAACACATGCATTTGCACTACTCATATTTTGCACAGACTGCACATCGTTCAAGTCATTACACTATAAACTGTTTAAAGTTGTTACTGTACAAGCACAGTAAACTATTTCTATAAAATATTGCACTACTGCTATTTTGCATAGAATACATTGTTCTATCAATACTTTGCACACTCATCCAGCTGTATTTATTTATTACCACTGTTCTCACGTTTCTGCTGTTCATAATGTGTATATATAATCTGTAATCTATATAATCTACATTGCTCTGTTCATAATGTACATACAATCCCTACATTGCATTCCTATTTTATATTCTGTATATACTCTGCTCAATACTGTATATAGCAATTCCACTGTATATTCTGTAAATCATATCTTCACTTACTCTGCACTTATATGTATATAAAACACTATATTCTTGCACTTCTGGTTAGATGCTAACTGCATTTCATTAGCTCTGTACTTGTACTCTGCATAAATGACAATAAAGTTGAATCTAATCTAATCTAATCTAATCTAAATGCTATTTCAGATACAGATTCCAGAAATGTTTTCTTATGTTGGAATAGAAGACACTAAGTACCAGATGAAGTGCTTTTTATTCTTACCCAAAAATACAAAATGGGAAAAAGAGTTAAAACTGAACACAATCAAGCTGTGTATGAACATTTTATATACACTCACCTAAAGGATTATTAGGAACACCTGTTCAATTTCTCATTAATGCAATTATCTAATCAACCAATCACATGGCAGTTGCTTCAATGCATTTAGGGGTGTGGTCCTGGTCAAGACAATCTCCTGAACTCCAAACTGAATGTCAGAATGGGAAAGAAAGGTGATTTAAGCAATTTTGAGCGTGGCATGGTTGTTGGTGCCAGACGGGCCGGTCTGAGTATTTCACAATCTGCTCAGTTACTGGGATTTTCACGCACAACCATTTCTAGGGTTTACAAAGAATGGTGTGAAAAGGGAAAAACATCCAGTATGCGGCAGTCCTGTGGGCAAAAATGCCTTGAGAATGGGCCGACTGATTCAAGCTGATAGAAGAGCAACTTTGACTGAAATAACCACTCGTGACAACCGAGGTATGCAGCAAAGCATTTGTGAAGCCACAACACGCACAACCTTGAGGTGGATGGGCTACAACAGCAGAAGACCCCACCGGGTACCACTCATCTCCACTACAAATAGGAAAAAGAGGCTACAATTTGCACAAGCTCACCAAAATTGGACGGATGAAGACTGGAAAAATGTTGCCTGGTCTGATGAGTCTCTTTTCTGTTGAGACATTCAGATGGTAGAGTCAGAATTTGGCGTAAACAGAATGAGAACATGGATCCATCATGCCTTGTTACCACTGTGCAGGCTGGTGGTGGTGGTGTAATGGTGTGGGGGATGTTTTCTTGGCACACTTTAGGCCCCTTAGTGCCAATTGGGCATCGTTTAAATGCCACGGCCTACCTGAGCATGAGTTTCTGACCATGTCCATCCGTTTATGACCACCATGTACCCATCCTCTGATGGCTACTTCCAGCAGGATAATGCACCATGTCACAAGCTTGAATCATTTCAAATTGGTTTCTTGAACATGACAATTTCACTGTACTAAAATGGCCCCCACAGTCACCAGATCTCAACCCAATAGAGCATCTTTGGGATGTGGTCGAACGGGAGCTTCGTGCCCTGGATGTGCATCCCACAAATCTCCATCAACTGCAAGATGCTATCCTATCAATATGGGCCAACATTTCTAAAGAATGCTTTCAGCACCTTGTTGAATCAATGCCACGTAGAATTAAGGCAGTTCTGAAGGCGAAAGGGGGTCAAACACAGTATTAGTATGGTGTTCCTCCTAATAATCCTTTAGGTGAGTGTGTATATATATTTATTTGTTTCGTTTCCATTTTGCACTTCCTTGTACTTTAACTTTCATTACTTAAAATACTTTTCATACTTAAGTACAATAAATATCACATACTTTAAGACTTTTACTGAAGTAATATTCTAAACAGTGACTTCAACTTCTACCAAAGTCATTTTCTGGTAAGATGTCTGTACTTTTACTTAAGTATGGCTTCCAGGTACTTTATACACCACTGCCTAATTGCCTAACACAGCTGTCAAACAAACTCATCAAGAATTATAGGCAAAAACATATGTTATTTATTTTAGTTATTTGAGATATAATAGATTTGTAACTGTTAAAAAATAGATATTAGATTCAAATAGATAAAAATATTATATTTGTATAGGTTAATAAATGGGGGTGTGGGGCATCAGAGTGGGTCCATCTGCTGCCAGCACCCCTGGCCTGAGGGTGAGTACACTTTCAGAAAATTCTTTTTTTGGTGAAAAACTTAAATTTTTGAGTGAACTATTAGTTCAATCAGATGGTTAATGCAACTCAAGCTCTTTTACATGAGTTTTCTGAATAAACCGATTCACTAAAATGAATCCAACATCCCATACAAGAAAAGGAAAGGAAAATTTAAGAAAAAGTGTTATTATTCAGCTCACTCAAATATGTGAGTACAGAGTGTGATATTTAACATATGGCAAAACTTCAGGGGGAAAAAAATTGCTTGTTTGTTGAGAACATGTTTTCATTGTTTTCAAAACAGCTAAATTACTCTGTCAAGGACTCTCTCATTATCTGTCAAGCTCATTAAATGTGTCATGAGAATTTGCATAGACTTTAATGCCCAAAAATGCTGCATACCCGACCTGTCAGCCATTCAAATGAAAACTAATTCAGATTTCCATGGGGAAAAAAACAAAATTTGTAACCCGAGTTTGTCAAGTACACGTAAGCTGGTCACTTTGGCATCTGTTGTAGTCTGGAACTATTTTAGAAGTTGCGATTAACAGTAAGCCTACATCTACTGGAATAGTGTTTGTCATTTATTCTGGATAATTGAAAATGTTTCTTTGCAGACACAAGTAGAGCCACACATAGCTCGAGCCTTCTCTATTCAAACCCATTAACGTAAAAATTGCCTCTAATAGAGGGTATACACGTGAAGTCACTGTAAGCTGGAGTGCCTGCGGTTCTGCCAACTGATTGGCAAAAAGACTGAGTGGCAGCATTGTTTTTCAATGTGAATGCTGCGACAGAACACACAAAACACATGTAAAATGAGAAAGAGCTGTGTGATTAACTTTACAAATAGACAAGAAATCAGATATTTTTTCAGACTTCCGAAAGCTACAGAAAAGAGAAGCAAATGAATCTCTGCAATGCAAAAAAACAAATGGACTCCAGGCAGCGAAACACAGATTTGCGGTTATCATTTTATGTCATTATGTTGAATTGTGCAGTAAAATCATACCCTATATATTGTATTGTTATATCTTGTATTGACAACTCGTCAATTAAATATTACCATCTTATATTCTGCATAACTTTGTTTAAACTGATAATTGTTTGTTTTACACACTTTTTTGCAGTTTCATCATTCAAATGGAATGCAAGGGACATATAAAAGATTTTATAATATATGTAAAAATACAAATCACTATGCAAATGGTAGAAGCCTCATGTTACGTTCGTTATGATCACAATGACAACATCCAGGGTCAACACGTTTCATGTACCACAGTGTAAAATTAAATAAATTTACATTTAACCAGTTTAATATGGAGAAGCGCTGATATGTAGACCTTCGTTTATGTGTTTTTGACTCACACTGTACCGTCCATGAAGTGTGAATAGTTTGCTATTTATGTTTGTTCGTTAGCATGGACTCACTAAATTTAACGTTAGCAAGTTTTTGCCAGAGATATCTTGCTGAAATGCAAGATGACATTAGCGTTCTGCTTGAGCAGATAAAAACTGTAACTTAATGAGAATATGACAACCAGAAAATGAACTTTTCATCTTCATTGCGATTGGGGTTGAATGTACAGGGACATTTTTGCTCTGTTTTGGTTGGGTTTAAGAAATAAAATAAATTCTGTTGCCTATCCTCTCAGGAAACCTGGAATCAGTGTTATAAGTACCCCAGGCACATCGTTTTTTCCATTTTTGTAGCATAAACACCATCAATAACAATAAATTATACATTTTATAACATTATCATATAATGCTATGTAAAATCTGTGCTGTCACTCCCACAGGTGCCTCATTACATTGGTGATGAATACCTTAATGCTGAACATGTAAATTAACACTATGGCATAACCTGCTCTGGAGCAGGTTTTGTTCAGACAGTAAGTTGTTATGGCTACATAATCCCTTTTACTTATCTGTAAATGTACAGATGGTAAGATGGTAAGAGCTGGTAAGTCACGACTTCAAACCACATCTCACGACTTTGTAGCGTTCCAGGCAAGTCACGCCAAACTGATTTATTTCTCATTTATTCCTTTATTTTTTTATTTATCTTTTTTTATTTATTGATCTATTTCTCACCATGTATGTTCGGGTTTGACTGCCGTTCCAGTGCACTTTCACAGGTAGAAGGCTGGAAAAACACGGCTTACAGGTTGCCTGGAATGCATCATTACACAAGCTGTTTTCTGGAATATCCTCTGGAAGACCCTGATTAGCTTGTTCAGGTGTGTTTGATTAGAGTATAAATCTCACTTGTCATGACAGAAAACATGGCTCCTCCCAAACTGCTGTCAGAAACCTTAGTTCACCCCAAAATGAAAATTAGTCCATGTGTTACTCAACCTAAAAGCATCCTAGGTGTATATGACTTTCTTCTTTGAGACATTTCCAATCAGAGTTAAAAAATTGTCCTGGCTCTTCCAACCATTTGAGTAGGTGGGTGTTTTTGTTCAACAGTCCAAAAGTAGTCAAATAAAGTGCGTGCATCTATAATAAAATGTGCCTCCTAAAATAAAGGCCCAAATAAATAAATAATAAAATAAAGGCCTCCTGTAGAAAACTGATGATTTTTTGTAAGAAAAATATCCACATTTAAAATGTTATAAATACTTTTTTTCTAACTTCTGCTGACTGTCATACGCAGAAGCCGTTCCGGGACATATTTTACAAATTACAAGAAAGATGTTTTCAGCTGAAACTGCAGTGTGTTTACACCCACACTTCTGTCTGTGTAAACAAAGCCTTTTAATGAACCAGATCAAGCAGATATGCAAACAATGCACTGTAACTGTCAAACACAAAAATATTAATCCCACGGTAAATAACGTCTCTTTCAGTTTGAATCCTGTAACAATTGTTACGGGGCCAGGCCCCAGTTTCACCCTACATACCACTGACAGTCTGGGCAGAACAAACAACAATTGCTGTCTTTTCAAGCTCAGGTTTTGCTCAGGATTTTAAGCCTTTAAATGAGTTCTGTTTTTACAGATACAGATATTTCCTGCATTATTATGTCATGTTAATTAATACTATATGCAAAAAGTAATATTTAAATGTATATTTGACCTACAACTATTAATTAGCATTTAGTTATCATCATGTCATTCCAACCCACTACGACTGACTTCCTTCCTTAAAGATGTTTAGCTGAATGTCACAAAATGAGTAAGCAGAACGATAATAGTATTTTTTTGGTGTGTGTGTATTCACATTATATTGTGTTAATTAATTTACAGCCAAAAAGTTATATATCCCTAGTTATATATAGTTATATATAGGCAGAAAAAGGCACATTTGGTGGTGGTTGGAAATGCTGTAAAAATCTGTTTGGAATCGACTGTGTTGGAGGTAACGTATTACAAGTAACGTGAGTTACGTAATCAGATTCCTGTAATTAACTAGTAAAGTAACTTTCAAATAAAATGAGCCAATATTTTATTCACAATAGAACATAGAGAACATAACAAATGTTTAAACTGAGAAATTTTACACTTATCCACTAAATGAGCTCATTTCAAATCTGATGCCTGCTACAGGTCTCAAAAAAGTTGGCACGGGGGCAACAAAGGCTGAAAAAGCAAGACATTTTGAAAAGATTCAGCTGGAAGAACATATAGCAATTAATTAAGTTAATTGACATCAGGTCTATAACTTGAAAAGGAATGTCTTAGAGAGAAAATTAACTTTTCATCTTCATTGCGATTGGGGTTGAATGTATAGGGACATTTTTGCTCTGTTTTGGTTGGTGTTTAAGAAATAAAATAATTATGTTGCCTATCCTCTCAGGAAACCTGGAATCAGTGTTACAAGTACCCCAGGCACATCGTTTTTTTCCATTTTTGTAGCATAAACACCATCAATAACAAATTATACATTTTATAACATTATCATATAATGCTATGCAAAATCTGTGCTGTCACTCCCACAGGTGCCTCATTAAATGGGTGATGAATACCTTAATGCTGAACATGTAAATTAACACTATGGCATAACCTGCTCTGGAAACGGTTTTGTTCAGACAGTAAGTTGTTATGGCTACTTAATCCCTTTTACTTATCTGTAAATGTACAGATGGTAAAATGGTAAGAGCTGGTAAGTCACGACTTCAAACCATGACTCACGGCTTTGTAGCGTTCCAGGCAAGTCATGGCAAACTGATTTATTTCTCATTTATTCCTTTATTATTATTATTATTTTTTTTTATCTTTTTTTATTTATTGATCTATTTCTCACCATGTATGTTCGGGTTTGACTGCCGTTCCAGTGCACTTTCACGGGTAGAAGGTGCTCTGTTTTGGTTGGGCCTGCTACAGGTCTCAAAAAAGTTGGCACGGGGGCAACAAAGACTGAAAAAGCAAGACATTTTGAAAAGATTCAGCTGGAAGAAAATATAGCAATTAATTAAGTTAATTGACATCAGGTCTATAACATGAAAAGGAATGTCTTAGAGAGGCAGAGTCTCTCAGAAGTAAAGATGGGCCGAGGCTCTCCAATCTGTGAAAGGGTGCGTAAAAAGATTGTGGAATACTTTAAAAACAATGTTCCTCAACATCAAAGTGCAAAGGCTTTGCAAATCTCATCATCTACAGTGCATAACATCATCAAAAGATTCAGGGAAACTGGAGAAATCTCTGTGCATAAGGGACAAGCCTGGAGACCTTTGTTGGATGCCCATGGTCTTCGGGCCCTCAGACGACACTGCATCACTCATCGGCGTGATTCTGTCATTGACATTACTAAATGGGCCCAGGAATCCTTCCAGAAACTAGGGATGTGCAGGTCTAGTCGACTAGTCAACTAAACGGTACAGCTCCTCCTAGTCGACACTGAAAACAATAGTCAATTACACAAGAGAAAAAAAAAACATGATTTTATCATTCAAATTACCATAATTTTAACATTACATTTAAAAAAATTTAAATAACAAGTTAAAATAAAACTCTTGAAAAAGAATGCATATCAAAATATTTAAATATTTTTAAAAGCATATCTGGGCAGACACTACATTTTTACCTCAGATCTCGCATGCGTTTTCTTCATGTCAATTGCGGCGAGTTCAAAATGACCACGCGAAGAACCAGCAAGATGTGGGATTATTTTGAATTAGAGGGAAATGGAAAAGTTTTGTGTAAACTGTGTAATGCCAAATTGTCTTACAATAACTCTACTGGAGCGATGCGTAATCATATTCAATACAGGCACGTATGTGTTAACTTGGAGGCTAGCCAAAGCCAGCAAATGTTTGGATCGCTCAGCAGCTCGCAGCTCCCGGTCTATCCCCTGCTGCCATCCGGCGACTGTCTAAAAGAGTGTCACTAAAGAGCAAATGCTAAAAGAGCTGCGGTGTTGTTCCAAATGCGTGCAGAACTCCCCTGCACGCTGATGACGGTCACAATCATGCTTGGGGAAATCCAACGCTGCACTCAGCGGAACTGACTGCTCTCATTGTGAGAGTTTCAATCTCACCTCTCTGCACTCGCAGATAGCTTTCTTTTCAGAAAGTGACTCTGCCCCTCGCGCCGTCCCGTTCTCTTCCTCCCAGGGACCTGCAAGGAAGAATCAGCGGGGCAGAGGATTCGAGCGGCCGGAGACGAGTGAGCTCATGTCGGTTCAGTGCCCGCGTGCCTCGCCATCACCGCAGAGAGAGGATTCGCCGGTCCTCTTCTCTCAACCTGATCAGCGGCCCTCTGTGGCTGCGAGTGACATGGTCTCATTCGGTGGGAGTAACGACGAACTGGATGACGGCCTTTCTCTGGCAGCTTCGGACACGGAAGAGTTATCGGGCTCGGTGGCTGACCCCACCCTCTTGCCACAGTCCTTTACACGCAGCGTCAGACCCAGAACGGATGAGGAGCGCCAACGCTCGTCCCCTTTCTTTCCCAAAGTCCACGACGAGCTCACTAAATGTGGCGCGCACCCTACTCGTCTCGCATCCGATCTTCTGCTTTCTCCACCCTCACCTCCATTGAGGGCGCAGAAGACAAGGGATCTCTGCCCGCCCACGTCTATCGGATGGAAGGCAAGGGCGAACCATTTGTCCAAGCTGTGCAGAGCCATGTCTGCACTCGCTGGATGCGCCTACTCCGGCCAAGGACTCCGACCCAAGATCGCCTTGGATCCAGCGCCTCAGAAGTCCTCCTGATCATCCAGGCAGAAAGAGGAGGGGCCTGAGTCTCGCTACCACCGGTCCACCCCGCAAATAGCCTCTAATCTGCCTCTTGTCACCCCGCTGAGCATTGGGTACAGAGGAAAGTGTATTATTGGTTCCCCATAGGCCCGCTCTAGCGCCCGGGAATCCGACCGCTGTGTTAGCGGAAAAAATAAAACACAAATATTTTCAAAAAGAGAGCAAATTTACTCTACTGCCTACCATAAGCGTCCTGCCCTTATGCAGCCAGTCTTTAGAGCCTATTCAACCTCTTGTCACGTGGGCCGAGACCTGGCAGGCCATCCCCGGTGTGTCAGAGTGGGTAATGGGTACGATAAGACGAGGTTATTCAGTCCAATTCGCTTGAAGACCACTGCGCTTCCGCGGTGTGGTCGCCACCACAGTGCGCAGCGAGGATGCCCAAGTCCTGCGCACAGAGGCGATGAATCTGCTGGTAAAGGGAGCCATAGAAATCGTTCCTCCAGCCCAGAGCGAGTCAGGCTTCTACAGCCGCTACTTCCTCGTCCCCAAAAAAGACAGTAGCCTGTGACCTATTCCAGATCTCAGACTCCTGAATCACGCCCTGATAAAAAGGTTGTTCAGGATGATCACATTGAAACAGATCCTCTCACAAATATGCCCAGGGGACTGGTTCATGTCACTGGATCTGAAAGACGCATACTTTCACATCCAGGTAGCCCTCCATCACAGACGATTCTTGAGATTCGCATTCGAAGGGGCGGCATATCAATACAAGGTCCTCCCGTTTGGGCTGTCCCTGGCTCCCCGCACTTTTACGCGATGCATGGATGCGACTCTCTCCCGTCTGCGACAGATGGGAATCCGCTTTCTCAACTACCTCGATGACTAGTAACCAAGTACGTTTTTCTGAAAAAAACGTGTTTTTGTTTCTGAAGCACATTTGTTATAGCAAAAGTTACAAGAAAAAAACTGATTTGATGATTCAGTCATCACGTAGTGGCCTGATTCCCTGCTCTCACCCAGAGTTTAACATTATTTAGATTTAATTATTTCACATTAGAGTAGCCCTAGAATACGACTGCATGACATTTTGTCCTGTTTTTATATTTTGAACATTTTTGTCATTATGCTGAAATTATTTGAATGGGATCATGTAGACTGACACAGATATCAAGATTCAGCGTATGAACCTCTACAATGGAAACTTTATTATTTTCAATAAAACAGTGCTTAGGCTTCCTGGAGGCTAAGTGAGGGCTGCCCGTGCAGGGCCAGCGCTAAGGGGCCAACGTTTTGCCAATGAGCAAATTCTCAGGGGCCCTGCGCTGGCAGCCCTAAGTGTTGGCAGGGTATCTCTCTCCGTGCCTGTGACTTCAGTTCCTGGCGAGTGCTTTTTTTTTTTTCAAGTGCATGGTCTGAATAAGTAAAACGAGGATTGTTTAGTTTTCAGACAATATAGCCAACATGAAGCCTACAATATAGCCTACATTTTTAAAAGCTGTTTTAATGCTATTCCTTGATAAACTTTCCTATTGTTTTTGACTTGTGTTTTAATATCTTGGCTAACGTTATGTGAAAATTAAGAATTCTGTCAGTCTGTTGATTGATTTTCTGATTTGAATAAATAAGCTATGCACTGGTTTGTGTTGAGTGTAAAATTAAATGATGACAACACGAGGTAAGCATACAGCATAATCGTGGCCTATTTTTAGCAGAATTCATTGAGGGATTTGACAGTGTGATTCAAAGATTAAGTATTTCAAGTGTAGGCTGTTATATAGACATGCTCACAGTTTTTTCTTTTGCCATTTTTTTGGGATTTTTAGCTTTTAGACTAGTCGGATACAGGCCTTGTGTTTCAGAAGGACAATGCAAAACGACATACTGCAGCTATTACAGAAATTATTCCCTTAATATTTCTTTTTTTTTTTTTTTGGCTCGTATAGTGAAAAACATGAGAAGTAAAGTATTTTGCATTAAACAGGCTGTTTTTGAAAATCAGTGCCTGAAATAAAGCTGATCTGAATTGTCATCGATGACTACAGTGTTAATCATTTTAATTATAGGCCTATAATTCATTGTATAAATTAATAGACCTGTAAGCTGCCAGGGCAGAGCATATCTGTCACGAATCCTGGCCATGCACTTCCACTCATTCACCACCAGAGGTCACCCGTTCACCACATGGACTTTTCACACTACACAACACATTGGACTCCATTTCCCACTATGCATTGCACAGATCAGCTGTCACCATTCACTCATCACACACACCTGATCACCATTTCACAATCACCATCACTCTATTTAAGCCTGGGATTGCTCTTGCTCACGGCCGAGTATTGTTAGCGTATATCACTCGCATAGCGATAGCAACTCTACAGAGCCATTATCCTAGTCCTAGTCTTGCCTTGTTTTCCTGCCGTGTCTGACCCTGCCCGTGTTTCCTGGATTAACCCTTCGCCTTGCTGTTTGGACTCTGTTTGCTCCCCGTTTGGATTATTGCTCTCGTCTCTGGATTATCTCTCTGCCTTGCCCCTTTGGATATTGTTCGCTGATCGTTGACCCACGCTTGCTCCACGGATTGCTCTGTCTTGCCTCCACCATACCTGTTTGCCGATGTCTGACCCTGCCTGTGTCTCACCATGTTTTATAATAAAGCTTTGCACATGGATCCGCACGTCTCACGTCTCGTCAGCCCCGTAACAGAATACTCGGCCAAAAGAGGATCCAGCGGCTTTTCTAATAGACATTGGCCAGGTATGGACACTGCACTACTGTTGTTAACCCTCGAGCAGGGTTCGAGACCGCTCGAGGAGTATATACAAGAGTATTTAGACCTCGCCCATGTTTCTGATCTGCCGGACTATGCACTTATAGATTTTTTTTGTGAGGGCACTAATCAGCCGCTCAAGTCTCAGTTAATCCGCGAGGGTCCCCGTTCATCTCTCAGTAAATCTATGGACTATGCTTTGCTGTGTGTGGGCTCTCCGTTCACTGTGGGTGTCGCGGAGGAACGCGGCACCGCACTCACTCACAAAATGGCGGCAGCAACAGCACCCCTTCACGTCGTCGCTGCCAAGCCAGAGTCTGCTCACGTCGTCGCTGCCAAGCCAGAGTCTGCTCACGTCGTCGCTGCCAAGCCAGAGTCTGCTCACGTCGTCGCTGCCAAGCCAGAGTCTGCTCACGTCGTCGCTGCCAAGCCAGAGTCTGCTCACGTCGTCGCCGAACTGCCAGAGGCTGTTACCACAGATTCAAGGTCAGTCCTTCGAGTGCTGATATCAAGGGTGATGGACCCACCACTGATGTCAGTGCGAGTAGCTGGCATTCCCAGGGCCTCAACCCTGGCTGTTACGGAGACTGTTCCCCTCACCTCAGTGCTTCCCGTTATGGCGGTCGCCATTTTGAGTGTGTGTGGGCTGTACACTGTGCTCCTGAGGCCTCTCCTGTCCACGAGTCTGCTCCTGAGGCCTCTTCAGTCCACGAGTCTGCCCCAGAACCTCCAGAGGAGGCGGCATCCACTGCAGAACCACCAGAGGTGGCAGCTTCCGCTGCAAAACCTTCCGAGGTGGTGGCGCCCACTCATGAACTCGCTGTCTGCCCCGTCACGGCCACGGAGGCCATCCCTGAACTCACGGTCTGCCCTGTCACGGCCACGGAGGCCGTTCCTGACCTCACGGTCTGCCCTGTCACGGCCACGGAGGCCGTTCCTGACCTCACTGTCTGCCCTGTCACGGCCACGGAGGCCGTTCCTGAACTCACTGTCTACCCTGTCACGGCCACGGAGGCCATTCCTGAACTCACTGTCTACCCTGTCACGGCCACGGAGGCCGTCCCTGAACTCACTGTCTGTCCTGTCACGGCCAAAGAGGCCGTCCGTGAGCTCGCGCCCTGTCCTGTCACGGCCAAAGAGGCCGTCTGAGCTCGCGCCCTGTCCTGTCACGGCCAAAGAGGCCGTCTGTGAGCTCACGCCCTGTCCTGTCACGGCTAAAGAGGCCGTCTGTGAGCCCTCGCCCTGTCCTGTCACGGCTAAAGAGGCCGTCTGTGAGCTCTCGCCCTGTCCTGTCACGGCTAAAGAGGCCGTCTGCGAATCCTCGCCCTGCCCTGTCACGGCTAAAGAGGCCGTCTGTGAGCTCTCGCCCTGTCCTGTCACGGCTAAAGAGGCCGTCCGTGAGCTCTCGCCCTGTCCTGCCACAGCCATAGAGACCGTCCATGAACTCTCGACCTGCTCGGTCACGGCTCCTGTGACCATGGGGACTCTCTCTGTGGTGTCTGTCTCTGTTCTCCCCAGATCCCTGATCCTGTCATGGCTTCCTGACCAGTCCGCTCTGCCGTGGAGATACTCTGCCCTGTCTACGCCACACTGGTGGGCTCTGGTCCCGTCCTGCCCTGCAACGAAGACTCTCCCAGTGTTGTCTGTCTCTGCTCTCCCTGTGTTGTCTGTCTCTGTTTCCCCCAGATCTCAGACTCTGTCATGGTTTCCTGCCCAGTCTGCTTCCTGGCTAGGGTCTTCTGCTCGGGTCTGGTGGTCATCTGCCCCGCCGTGGTGGTCTTCTGCTCGGGTCTGGTGGTCGTCTGCTCCGCCGTGGTGGTCTTCTGCTCGGGTCTGGTGGTTGTCTGCTCCGCCGTGGTGGTCTTCTGCTCGGGTCTGGTGGTCGTCTGCTCCGTCATGGGGGTCTTCTGCCCGGGTCTGGTGGTCGTCTGCCCTGCCGTGGTGGTCTTCTGCTCGGGTCTGGTGGTCGTCTGCTCCGCCCTGGTGGGCTCTGGTCCCGTCTGCTCCGCCCTGGTGGGCTCTGGTCCCGTCTGCTCCGCCCTGGTGGGCTCTGGTCCCGTCTGCTCCGCCCTGGTGGGCTCTGGTCCCGTCTGCTCCGCCCTGGTGGGCTCCGGTCCCGTCTGCTTCGCCCTGGTGGGCTCCCATGCCGTCTGCTCCGCCCTGGTGGGCCTCTGCTCTGTCGGTCCTGACCTGGCCTCTGGCTCCGCCCTGGCTTCCTGCTCTGCCGGTTCTTCCTCAAGGACCTGGCCCTCCGTCCCTCCCCCTGCTCCGCCTCCGCGCCACCGCCCTCCTGGATTGTTTAGGAGCGTCTGGAAGCCGCTCCTTGGGGGGGGGGGGGGGCTATGTCACGAATCCTGGCCATGCACTTCCACTCATTCACCACCAGAGGTCACCCGTTCACCACATGGACTTTTCACACTACACAACACATTGGACTCCATTTCCCACTATGCATTGCACAGATCAGCTGTCACCATTCACTCATCACACACACCTGATCACCATTTCACCATCACTCTATTTAAGCCTGGGATTGCTCTTGCTCACGGCCGAGTATTGTTAGCGTATATCACTCGCATAGCGATAGCAACTCTACAGAGCCATTATCCTAGTCCTAGTCTTGCCTTGTTTTCCTGCCGTGTCTGACCCTGCCCGTGTTTCCTGGATTAACCCTTCGCCTTGCCGTTTGGACTCTGTTTGCTCCCCGTTTGGATTATTGCTCTCGTCTCTGGATTATCTCTCTGCCTTGCCCCTTTGGATATTGTTCGCTGATCGTTGACCCACGCTTGCTCCACGGATTGCTCTGTCTTGCCTCCACCATACCTGTTTGCCGATGTCTGACCCTGCCTGTGTCTCAACATGTTTTATAATAAAGCTTTGCACATGGATCCTCACGTCTCGTCAGCCCCGTAACAATATCCTCAAAATCATAGATAATAACCAAAACAATCGAAGGTTCTTATTTAGCACAGTGGCTAGATTAACAAATAAACAGACACCACCCGATCTAAATAGTCCCTCACAGTTTAATAGTAATGACTTTATGAATTTCTTTACTGATAAAATAGATAACATCAGAAATACAATATCAAATGTAGATTCTACTGCGTCTAGTATTTCAGCTTCATTCATTGAACCCAAAGAAAAAATGCAGTGCTTTACAACTATAGGACAGGAAGAGCTAAATAAACTTATCAGTGCATCTAAACCAACAACGTGTTTATTAGATCCTGTACCCACTAAACTACTGAAAGTGTTGTTACCTGTAGCAGAAGAACCGTTTCTCAATATTAACACATCGTTATCTTTAGGTCACGTCCCAAAACCATTCAAGCTGGCGGTTATTAAGCCTCTTATTAAGAAACCACAACTAGATTCTAATGAACTGGCAAATTACAGACCCATTTCAAATCTTCCGTTTATGTCTAAAATTTTAGAAAAAGTTGTGTCTGCTCAATTGTGCTCCTTCTTGCAAAAAAATGATCTCACTGAAGAATTTCAGTCAGGTTTCAGGCCTCACCATAATACAGAAACTGCACATGTTAAAATTACAAATGACTTGCTTCTTGCTTCAGACCAAGGCTGCATCTCATTGCTAGTATTACTTGATCTTAGTGCTGCGTTCGACACTATAGACCATGACATACTCCTAGATCGATTACAAAACTATACTGGTATTCAAGGGCAGGCTTTGGGATGGTTTAGATCCTACCTGTGCGATTGCTACCACTTTGTTCATTTAAATGGAGAGTCATCTCAGTTATCACCAGTAAAGTATGGAGTACCACAAGGATCTGTCCTAGGTCCTCTGCTATTTTCAGTATACATATTGCCTCTTGGTAATATTATTAGAAAATACGGAATTAGTTTTCATTGTTATGCTGATGATACTCAACTATATATCTCAACAAGACCAGATGAAACTTCTAAACTATCTAAGCTAATACATTGTGCAAAAAATGTAAAAGATTGGATGACCAATAATTTCCTCCTATTAAATTCAGATAAGACAGAGATATTACTTATTGGACCAAAAAACATTACACAGAATCTCTTGGATTACAATTTACAACTAGACGGATGCACTGTTACGTCCTCTAAAGTGAAAAATCTGGGTGTTATATTAGACAGCAACTTGTCCTTTGAAAATCATATTTCCCATGTTACAAAAACAGCATTCTTCCATCTTAGAAACATTACCAAGCTTCGAAAAACATGCTACCTGTTTCTGATGCAGAAAAGCTAGTTCATGCATTTATGACCTCTAGACTGGACTATTGTAATGCACTGCTAGGTGGTTGTCCTGCATCTTCAATAAACAAGCTACAGATAGTCCAAAATGCAGCAGCTAGAGTTCTTACCAGGTCAAGAAAATATGATCATATTACTCCAGTTTTACAGTCTCTGCACTGGCTACCTATTAAGTTCTGTATCATTTACAAAATATTATTACTTGCCTATAAGGCCCTAAATGGTTTAGCTCCTGCGTACCTAACTTGTCTTCTACCATGCTATAATCCAACCCGCTCCCTAAGGTCGCAAAACTCTGGACTTTTGGTAGTACCTAGGATAGCAAAGTCCACTAAAGGAGGTAGAGCTTTTTCACATTTGGCTCCCAAACTCTGGAATAGTCTTCCTGAAAACGTTCGGTGTTCAGACACACTCTATCTTTTTAAATCTAGATTAAAGACACATCTCTTTAGCCAAGCATTCACATAATGCATTTTATAATCTTGTACTGCAGTTATATCTGATCAAATGTACATTATTATTATTCTTTAGCTTGGGTTGAACAAATAATTTTTGCTTAGATGGAACAGCAGCTACGCTAATTATGTCTATATTTGTTTCTCTGTTTCTGCCACGGGATTAACATCCCATGGTAACTAGGAGTTACAGAAGCTTCAGTCTGGATCCAACCCTTAAATGATCTGAGATGACCGAACACCTGAGAAAAGATAATGCCAACCCCTCAGAGGATGCCAACGCTCAGACAACATACAGAATTACCAAATTTTGCCATAAATTAAATATATTAAGGTTCTGCAATAGGTAAATATATTGTGGAAACTTAATTTCCTGTAGAGCTGCTTTGCAACGATTTGTATCGTAAAAAGCGCTATACAGATAAACTTGAACTTGAACTTTAAAACAAATATTTCTAAAAAAAAATTATTGCGGGGCAGTAATTTAATAATAAAAGTAATATAATAATAATAACAGGCCTAATAATAAGAAGAATGTAACAGGCCTACATTAATTGGAAATGCTAAATCCTTTTAAAATTTCCAATTTTTGATACTTATCTCTGCTATCATCGACATCGACCATGCAAATCAGCATGAGGAGGTTATCACACGCAACATGCGCCCGTGTGGAAATAGTTTTATGAATAGTTTATGAAAAGTAGTTTTTATTTAATTAAAAAATATTTAAAAAATCCCAACTTTCTCTCTTTTCTATATTCGTTCATAAATCATATTTGGCAATTGGCGTTAGTATATTACTAATGACAGTGGCATATGAGAAGTTCAGTACCACAGAAAAAAGTAAAATATGCCTTTTTTCGATGCTGCTGTTTATAAAAAACTTTCTAGTTTTTTTATACTTAATTTGTTTTTTTAGCACCCCCTCTGAACTTTTACTGTACAGACGTGAATTTACATTTCCTACAGCCTGAGGTGCATTAATTTAACTTTTGTTGTAAAAGGGCTTTTACATTTGTAAAATAACTTTTCTATATTAAAAACAATCAAGTAAGCCCTGCCCAGATTTAAAAAATAACTCAAAAGTAATGTAACACATGACTTTCCATAAAAAGTAACTAATGTAATTAGTAACTTTTTTTAGAGAGTAATGCAATATTGCAATGCATTACTTTTAAAAGTAACTTTCGTTAACACTGGGAATTGAGTTTCAGTCTAGACACTCTAGCTGCTCAAATCTGATTTAAATAAATGGTGATGCAGAGTGAAGCTGGGCCACGACAACACGGAACATCACAATATATACCAAAGTTCTGCACCGCGACTCAACATCACACTTATTTGGAGAGCGAGATGATGAACCTCCATTTTGCCTGCGTCCATTTGGAAAAACTCATCACATACCCAATAGGTTTGTTATGTCTGGACACAATTAATATTGCAGAGAGTATGCCTGAAAAAAATTGATTTGAGAAAAAAAAACTGATTTGCCTGCAGTCTGAACACAGCAAGTCTTGTAAATATTCTTAAAAAAAATAAATGTCCAATTTGTGCTTTATCTGTAACAATAGAAAACAATGCTAGCTACTAAATGATTTATGTACCACATCGCCACAAACTTAAATGCACAATTCTGGCTTTTTAATGTGCTATGGTGTATCTAGATCACTAATTCTGTTCATTTATATAAAAAATTTAACTTCAAAGCGGAATTATCTTCAGGACATAGTTTTTCATTAAACAGGACAAAATGCACAGAAGAATTGTGAACTTTTCCGTGATGAAAGGACCAACCTACATTCAAATTATCCAGTTATTAAGTCTGATGTCTGATGTCCATTTCTAGGTCCAAAAACTCTGCCAAAAAAAACAGCAAACAGTACTACGTTTAGGTATGTGAATATCAAAAACATCAATTTAAAATACTTAATCTATGATTCAAAGGCAAATAATTCCAGTTACCTTATTCTCCGAATTTTTTTTTTTTTTTTTTTTTTCATCAAATGGTTAAAATTTACAACAAACAGCAGCAGACATGGTGGTAAAACCAGAATTATTGAGCGCATATTGCGGTATGTAATAGCCATGTAGTGCAGTAGATATTGCTTAAAGCTACTAACCTGTTAAAGCAATTAAAAAAAATAAAAATAAAAAACAATGAGTAAATGAGAATGAATGAGAAAATAAAGCACGGGTAACTATTACACTTGCGCTTGCAATGCAACATTAAATCCTTTGCCAGCCCCATGCTTTTAAAGTAAACAAGAATATAATTATACAATTTATAAGCTAAAAAACAACTGAATATCTATTGACATCACAGTTTAAGAAAAAAAATAGTGGTAATCTCACACTAGGAATAGGTATTTTTGGACACAGGTTGGGTTTGCCACCCATTTTAAGGTTTAAATTAGGTATGACACTCGCTCATGGATCTTCAACCATTTGCTCATCTGCATATGTATTCTCCTGCTACACAGTCGGGGACTACAGTCAGTGACAAGAAGACCGCCTTCTAAGTTGGGCATCAGAAACACTCCATCTAGTTACACAATAGTTTCAACTGTCAATGCGCATTGTGAAAGCACAAGTATTATCATGCAAAGATATGAAAAGTAGAAAACAATATACAGCTGACAATCCATAGTGCCCTTTTCAAGTTCAACAACATTCCTTTAGTTTCTGGTAATTGACAGGACACTGGAAAATCTGGTTGGTTTACAAGTGCACACAGTTTCACTCATCTTTCTCATCAATCTTCCATTTTAACCTGGCTGAAATATTCGGTCACACTTTATATTAGGTGGCCTTAACTACTATGTACTTAAATAAAAAAATAAGTACAATGTACTTATTGTGCTCATATTGTATTGCAACACACTATTGCTGCTATTGAGGTGGGATACGGGTAAGGTTAGGGACAGGTTTGGTGGTATGGGTAGGTTTAAGGGTGGGTTAAGGTGTAAGGGATGGGTTAAAAGTGTAATTATAAATGTAATTACAGAAATTAGTTTTAGATGTAACTACATATAGGCATTTTTAAAAATATAAGTACAATGTAAGAACATGTATGCACACAATAAGTGCATCGTACCAAATTATTAATTTAAATGTAAGTACATAGTAGTTAAGGCCACCTAATATAAAGTGGGACCAAATATTCATTTAGTTTTGTTGTTTAAAGTGAGGATTTAAAAAACTGAAAACTTTAATTGGGCAGCATCTGCTTACCCAATGAAAACTGCTAAAAGAGACTACTAGTGATCTAAAAGTGTGGCAAAAGGTTCTAAACTTACAAACGTAAAACGTTAACACTAGAGATGCACCGATTGCAATTTTCTTGGCCGGTTCTGATTTCTGAGTGTGAACTGCCGATACCGATTTTTGCTGGTACCGATTTTGCCGATTGACAGTATATACAAACAAAAATCTATACTTTTTTAATGTAAAAAAAAAAAAAAGATTGACATAATAAAAAATTATTAAACATTACAATTCCCCCAATCTGGACAAAGTTACAGATGTTCTCTCACTTAAACAGCTCTCAGAATAAAGTGCTCTGTGACTATTATGTAATTAACTGAAAAGGAGTTGCTGTACTATTTAACAAAACAGATGTAATTTCCCAGTTTTTTTTTCACTAAAGTTATTAAATGTGTCATCTTTCACATCAAATTCTTACATTGTTTCAATTACTTCAGTTAGAATAATTAGAGACTGCAGAGCTGTTACCATTCAAATGAAAGCAGTAACAACAAACTCCATCATTCCACTGCAGGAAACACAGAAGCTGCATCTGAAGTGACATTAGATGTATTTACACAGACTGTTTAATGAAGCTGAGGTGCCATAAATGCATAACACTGCAACATTTCAAATGCATAAAGAATTTTATAGGATTAATGTTTTAAATATTTTTAAACATACAAATAAGAAATGTTGGGCAAAATGCTATGATAGTTTTAAATATGAATCCAAACCAGTAGGTGCCGTCAAATGACTGTTTGAATGAGTGAGTCATTTAGTCATTTAGTCCTTGATTCAACAGATTCGTTCAAATGGCTGATTCAATCAGAAACGAGGCAGGTGACTACTGTCTTTATGAATGGGTTACTGAATCATTGACTCATTTGATTCGTTCAAAGGCGTGGATTCATTCAGTAACGAAACAACGCTCTATTGCTCGGAAACACAAAACAGTTCTGTGTCTTTGATTGAAACTATTTTCATCAGCGAAGTTGATCAAAAACAGTCATTTTTTTCCATAGGAATCAGTAGCAGAAACTCAATATGCCTTGTTTATGGATGCTCAAATCGGTCAAACCGAGAAAACACAAGGAGATTTTATCGTGTACTAAAGTGTGTTGTTCATAAGGGAGGAGAAGTCAAGAAATTGACTGAAAAAAGCTGTAAAAAGTGTCTTGTAAACCTGTGTCTGCGGTCAGGAGGAGTTGATCGGATAATGCTCGTGTGTGCAAATGGTTAATATAAGATATAATAATATATTAAGCTATGAATATATAAATACATAATCTAGGGCTGCCAAGTCTCAAGCATTCAGCAGTCAGAAGTCACTCAATGCTAAACGTCAGACACGATGTAAATAATATGATGTAAATAAGATATTATTTGCAGTTTAGAGAGCTTCGCTGATTATAACGGAACATTGTGAGATTGTAATAAACTGAAGTGAGTGACAGCTTTTTAGTGGTTATACAGAAGCGCTTTTTACTCGCTTTCTATAAACAATTCAGAATCTGAATAAAAGTTTTGTTTTGTGTGCTGCTAAACATACACAAACCCTGAATGCAGCAATGTGTCAGGAGTGACTGAAAAAGAAAGGAAAGTCTGTTAGACGCTATAACAAGAGAAAATAAACAGAAAAACACGACATACGTAATCATTAAGTTATAAAGAGGCCCGATGTTTAAACTAAATTGAAATACTTGCCTGCAGTGTAGGCCTATAGCAACTAACCCTGCAAAGCTATTTTTAAAGTGAATCCCGTATTTATATGATGGATGTGAGATATATGTCTCTTTGTGGCCGTGGGTCCTGTTAGCAGCACGAAATGAAACAACTTTTATATGAATTCTGATTTGATTACAGCCTAGAAAGTGAATAAATAGCGCTTCCATGTAATCACTAAAAAGCTGTCAATCTCACGGTTCCTTTATAATCAGCGAAGCTCTGCAAATATCTTATTTACATCGTGTCTACATGTGGCGTTTAGCATTGAGAGAATTCTGACTGTGTCACATTTATTTCTATCTGTATTAATATCTTAACATACCTTATTATATTATTATATCGTGTTTTAACCATTTGCACACACGAGCATTACTGCAGACACAGGTTTTCAAGACACTTTTTACAGCGTTTTTCAGTCAGTTTCTTGACAACACACTTTAGTACATGATAAAAGCTCCTTGTGTTTTCTCGGATTGACCGATTTGAGCATCCATAAACAACGCAAAACACAGGCATATTGAGTTTCTGCTACTGATTCCTATGTAGGGATGGGCGGATCCTAAAGTATCGATATACTTTCGATACTGGTGTTGTATCGAAAGTATCGATCCTCACATAAAAATATTTTTTTAAACCACTCATTTTATTTATCAAGAAACTCTGTGCATAAAATAAGCTTCTAAATGGAAAAATAGTCTATATTAGCGAACAATAGTGTTGGATAGAGCTATTTCTCCTGCTCATTGGAATGCACGCAAATGCTGAAAGACAGAACCAATCAATCACAGACAGCGTTCGCTGCTGACGCATGGCTCAGTCAAATCCTTTGTTCAAATAGAGCTGCATTTCCCAAAAGTATCAGAAGCATAAGTAGATCCTAAGAAACCATTGCCACATTATTACATTGCATTACATATCATTATTACTATATATAAAATTAATTCTGAAAAATGCATCACGATTTATACACAAATATGAAGCAGCAATAATAATCAGAAATGTTTCCTGAGCAGCAAATCATATTAGATTTATTTCTGAAGGATTATGTGTCACTGATGACTGGAATAATGATGCTGAAAATTCAGCTTTGATCACAGATGCATTTTAAATTACATTTTTAAAATAGGCCTACTTTAAAATAGGTCTACTATTTTAATGGTTATATTTCACAATATTGCTGTTTTTACTGTATTTTTGTTCAAATAAGTGCAGCATTGGTGAGCATGAGACTTATTTAAAAAATATTACAAAATATTACTAACCCCAAACTTTTGTGTACATGAAATATTTACTTTAAATAGGCTAGTTTGTGTAAGTAAATTTAAACTGTTGTTAAAAGTTCAAAAGATAAAAGATTCTGTTATGTTCTGTATTTGCTGTTAATAAATATGTCAGAAAAAAAATATGCTAAAGTTTCACTTTTAGGAGTACAGCATTCTGGCAGCCTTTTAAAAGAATTAACCATGGTTTTATTACAGTAACCATAGTTTACCATGGTAATAATAATAATAATAATACTAATAATACATTTTAGTACTTACTATATGTAACACCATGTTTATTTTTCATGAGGCACCCTCAAAGGTACTGAAGTTTTGAGGTTACAACCCAAGCTAGTAAAGGGCTAGAATACAATTTTAGTATATCTAATTTCTGACAGTATAAACAAAAAAGGCCTGTGAAATGTAAAAAAAAACCTAATATTAAGTGAGTATAATTACTGATTATATTCGTTTAATAATTTAAAAGATCATTTTAGTTTACAGGTATCGATATCGACGATACTGGGCTTGAAAATATCGAAAATAAAATAAGATGAATCGCCCATCCCCATTCCTATGGAGAAAAATCACTTCCTGCCCTCCAGCTGCATTTCACGTGTCATCAGAACCACGTGATTGCAAACAACCTGGCCGCTCGATCGGAGCATCTCTAGTTAACACAAACTTTAAACTTAAGAAGTACTAAAAAATAACTAAAAGTATTTCATTTTTGGGTGAACTATCCCTTTAAATGAAACGATTGTGCAAAAACAGCTACAGATGGTAACCAAAAGATAAGATAACCACCTTGCTCAAAGAGCCGGATGATGATATTTGTTACATTAAATCTTTCTTAAAGTTTAAAAAAAAATTTTTTATTTTTTTGTTAAACATCTCTGGTATACAAAGCTGTTTTATTTATTGAATGCTCTTACTGACCATGGTAAACAATCACACCCTCCAGGAAAATGACAGCCACACCTCTATCCTGTGTAATAATTATTATGCCTTTTAAGCAGAGCTCAGCCCTTCCCCTTTGAATATGATTCGCTATCTTTCAGTTCTTACCACACACTTCTGGTATGTGAACAAGAGAGGCTGTTTCATACCTCACTTACACAGGATTCCTCTCCTGGTACTTGTTTCTGGCAAATTATAATCTTAACTCAACATGGGATTTAATAATCAGAGGATTATGAAAATAATCTCCATCCTTTCTGTGATTGTAACCATATCTGTCCTTAAGATGAATTATCCAGGACAAAGGACAAATTGCTCTAACAAGAAACAGACAGTCTTGAATCACTTACTAAAGCAGGATGTTGGACAACTACAGGCTTGTTCTGCTATTATCCAAGCAGACATGGATGGAGTGGACAAGGATGTTTTCAGGAAGCTCCTGGCTTCTAAAAAAAGAAAAACTTTGCTATCAGAGTCATTCTACCTCAACGCAACCAAGGATTGTCCATCCTACATCCGAGACAGAGGATTTCTAACCATTTCTCTCAGTAAAGAGGAAAAAGATTTCCCCATTGCTTACTCCATGGTGGTCCATGAGAAGATCGAGATGTTTGAAAGACTCCTGAGAGCCATTTACACTCCTCACAATGTCTACTGTGTTCACGTGGACCAGAAGTCTCCTGAGATCTTTGAAGAAGCAGTAAGGGCCATTACGTCTTGCCTGACCAATGTGTTTGTGGCCAGCAAACGGGAGCATGTGATCTACGCCTCCTGGTCTCGAGTTCAAGCGGACATCAACTGCATGCAGGATCTGCTCAAGTCACCTGTCCAGTGGAAGTATCTGCTCAACACATGTGGAACTGATTTCCCCATTAAAACCAATGCAGAAATGGTTCAGTCTCTAAAATACCTGAATGGAAAGAACAGTTTGGAGTCTGAGACTGTAGAGGCCAAAAAGGGCCGCTGGCAATATCATCATGACGTTACAAATGTTGTGACTCGGACAGATGTTAAAAAGTCGCCTCCACCAATAAAGACTGCAATGTTCTCAGGAAATGCTTACTTTGTGGTTTCAAGAGAGTTTGTGGAGCATATCTTCAAAAGCAAAGAGACTCAAAACTTCATGGAATGGGAGAAAGACACGTACAGTCCAGATGAGCACATGTGGGCTACATTACAGCGGATGCCTTCAGTACCAGGATCCAATCCTCCAAACATCAAGTATGAACAATCGGACATGAACGCAATTGCTCGTCTGGTGAAGTGGAGCTACCATGAAGGAGATCTAAAGAGTGGGGCTCCTTACCCACCATGCACTGGGACGCACAAACGGGCTGTGTGTATCTATGGAGCTGGGGACTTGAAATGGATTGTGAGGCAACACCATCTTTTGGCAAACAAGTTTGACCCAGAAGTAGACGATGTAGCCATCAAATGCATGGAAGCCTTTTTAAGGTACAAAGCTATTTATGGTCGATCATTACTAACAATTCAAAAATCGGACATTTTTTTATGATGCTATCTGTATATTTTTGTAAATAATGTATCTTTCAGTTCTTTGATAAGAAATATATTGATATGATATATATTTTATTTATAGCCTATTGAAAAACCAACAAATGTGACAATAGATAACTGTTTATATGCATATTTTATGTGCTAATCACTTTCACACTGTTGCTGAAGATATGTTACTTTGTACAATCTTCATATTACATTCCTGCAAAGATGACAAAACTTAACTCAAACTTACAGTTCTGCTGCAAAAAATAAGGGCAGTTGTGTTTTAGACTATATATGGAATGCCAATTCACTCTGAAATGCCATCACGCGCAGATGAAACTTCTGCAGTGCATAAGAAAGAGGATATTGATGGGGTTTGGGCGGAAATGAGAGCCACTGGTGTACTGTGTGGTAGAAAACAAATAGAGTGTGGCATGTGAACTTCATCAGTGACTGATTTAAAGATTGATTTAAAGCTGAGGCACCCTTAGTGCCTAACTGTAAATACTGTAATCACAAAGAGACAATAAGACAAAGACATAAATATTGATTTCCTTAAATATCACTAAGAAAACAATGACAAGTAGACTATTAAGGAAATATCCTTTAACAATCTTAATACTTTCCATAGACTGATTTTAGAATTTTACAGTCACCACATCCCTATCCTAAGGTACACTATACTGATCTGTAATGTTTGTTAATGAGCAATTTATGAAAACTGTTATGAAGGACTGCCATATTTTTAAGAAAGAATTTAACAAACCAAAAATTATATGAAATTCTCAATGCATATGAAATGATTAAAATGAACATGAAAGTGAATATATGCAGAAGAGTATAGAGTAAGAAATCTTCAAAAAAGGAAACAAATAGCAGTACAAAAATATTCTGTTCAATATTCAGCCAAGAACATGCAAGCCTTTTGATAAAATCTCTTCCTGTTCAAACGATAGAACAACAAAGTTCACTAGTACACCACTGCACAAAGATAATGAACACTGAACCAATACTGTGTACCTCCTTGCTGTTGGACGTCAGAAAAGCAACCGCTTCTACATCCTCTTGGATAAGCATCTCCTCCCATGCCAGGCAAACTGGTTCCTTGATGAACTTTTAAAGGCACATTTTGTGTTCAGTTTGCCATATGATAGTGCACTTGTGAACCTTTACACATTTTAATGAGCATCTTCGTGCATACAGAGTACTATGAAGTGAGGAAAGGTTTATTATAAAAATGTCAGATGCCATTTGATATTCAAAACTCATATAGTGTTGCGGATGAAATTTTGTATATCATTCCTTCTTTTGTAATGTTTTAATTCAACTTCAAATTGCACTGCAAGAGAGAATTAAAAATAAACGTTGATATTGACAGTGAAATTATGTTCTGTACAAAAAAAGTTGAGCCAACTTAAACTTTTAAGGCAACCAGCTTCAGCAGATTTTTGAGTTTTCTCAACTTCTTGTTTTAAGTTTATAGAGTTTATAAAGTTTAAGAGAACTCAATCTGCTGATGTTTAAGTTTAAGTTTAAGAGAACTCAATCTGCTGATGTTTAAGTTTAAGTTTAAGAGAACTCAATCTGCTGATGTTTAAGTTTAAGAGAACTCAATCTGCTGATGCTGGTTGCCTTAAAATTTTAAGTTGCCTCAACGTTTTTTTATTTTTACAGTGTTGTGTGTTGTAGTTGATTAAACTATGTTTTCAGTATATTTAACAGTGTTTTGTAGATCTTTTGAGACCATACAGTGAAACACATTCTAACCACCTAAACATGCAACTCTAAACATTGTTGTTTTTCTGTATCACTTTGAGTGTTATTTTAACACCTTTTTTTTTTAGTCAAATAAGGAACTCTGGCATGGTGTTAAATTAGCTCCAGGAAATGTGAACAAGTGTTGAAATCAACTCAAGTGTTGAAATCAATTGTGTATAACTGGGATACTGAGAATCCACTTCTTAAGTGCACAGATTATCTAAGTAAAAATGCAATGAAATTAAAAGGTCAAATGTTAATTTACTGTGACCCAGAAAGCATCTTTTTGTAGATACCTTAACCACACTCAACTTTCACTTTTTCTACTGACAGCCATTCAAGTAACTGAATGGTATGCTAAATGGTTCGTATGAACAACATATGAATCAATAAATCTTTATTATATATATGTATATATATATTATATTATGTTTACATTTAATATATTATAGTAGAAGTTTAAGCGGTGTCCAGTTTTGTTTTGAGAGATCTTAAAAGTATGATATGGACCAGTCTGCTGCCTTTCATGCCAAGGATAGATAAGGTACTGTTTTTTGGCTCCATCAGTCTATTAGTATTGGCATCACGTGTTTGATCAGATAATACAACCCAAGTGATAGTATCAAAAACAATTGTTTTACAGGGATCTGTGCTAACCGAGCAAACAAAATTTGTTTTTGTGTGCTTAAGTACAGTAGCCTGTTTGACAAGGTGATATCATGGTGCCCTCTACTGAAGACTCATTTAAATAAACTCTGAATACTGTATGAGAAATAGTGGCATGTAGAACAAACTGTACTACAGAATGGCTTCACGTTGACCACACTTCATGTGGACTCAAAGTGTCTGTAACTTCTTTTAACAGCAATGATATTACCCAAACCAGAGGCAATTGTAGGATTTTCACTTTAGGGGGCTCAGCCTCCAATGAGGATCGATCGGTCGGTCGGTCGGTCGGTCGGTCAGTCGGTCAGTCAGACAGACAGACAGACAGACAGACAGACAGACAGATTGAGATTGATTACTGCAGTATTTCAATGCATTGCATAGATGGGTATAATACCCTCTACGTTCAAGTACAAACAGAAAAATTTTACCAGAAAACAACATAACTTTAAACTTACTTCTCTGCATTTCTATCCTTCTCTCTCCTGTCTCATGTGTTCTTCTGCTTCATGCTCTCTCTGTCCCTGTGACAATAATATGTATGGCAACTTAGAAATCATGTGTATTTTTAACTTACCAGACACTTTATCCAAACCAACTCTATTCACTTTCTCACCTAGATATTGACCTTGCCTTTTCTCTACTGTGCTTTCTTCTCAATGTGCTCTGCATTGACTTCACTCTCTTTTTGCACTGACTTTTCTGAGACCCCCCCCCCCCCCCCAAAAAAAAAAAAAAAGAATACTAGATCACTTGCCAGTGAATGATGATTTCTTGTTGAGTGACAATAACCTCAGAACATTTAAGTTTATTCATTGAGAAAAAAAAATTGAAAAATTATTTAGGGTGCAATGACTGCTATCAGTGTTGGGAACATGGTGGTACTGTGTGTGAGAGGCTGTCCGTGTTCTATTCTCACCTGACTGCTGCTCATTTGCAGACCTACTCCCTACAAAGGAATATATCAAAATGTTGATCATCATGTTATCTAATTAATTTCAGCTTTTTAGCTTCATAAACAATACAGTAGGTTCTACATTAAATGATATCATTAAATCATTCTTTTTATTAAAAAAAAAAAACAACTTTGCCACTTCTCTAATTCAAAGTAACATCAAAAAAAAAAAAAATCCCTTACTCTAAGGCTAATACATATATATATATATATATAAAGGGGTGTTTATATAAAGGCAAGGGAGGCAGTGTCTCCTCTCCTCAAAATTGGATGAGAAAATAATTGATATTACAAAAATAAAATTGCGCAAATATGAATAAATATGAAATTAAGCCCCGGTTTCACAGACAGGGCTTAGACTAAGCCAGGATTAGGCCATAGTTAAATTAGGACATTGTTATAAACGTGTTAAAATATAAAATATATATGTAATTTTTATAAACATGCTTAGAAAAAAAAATACTGGGGTGCATCTTGAGACAAAACAAAGGCACCGATATATTTTAAGATCTGTAAATGCAAGTTTACTTCAGTTGAAACAGCTCAGATTTACATTTTAATCTAGTACTAGGCTTAAGCCTTGTCTGTGAAACAAGGGGTCAAAGTCTAAAAGTCACTTGTTTTTCTAAAGTAACACTGTCCAACAGCGACACCCGCAAGTAAAGTTATAGCGGAGGCTTGCGTCCCTTCGGTCCATTAACTTTCCACAGAGACCCCTTAGCGTGCCGTGACTTTTCTGGAGGCTCATTGAGATGTATGTGGGAAAGTCACGAGAGAGGAGGCAATACCTCCATCGAGCTATTATTAGATATGATCGGTTATGATTGGATGTGACTGATTCTTGCGATTAATTTCGCCTTTTGTGTTCGTGCAAGGTCTCGGCCTGAATGAAGAAAATGATGGCATTATTGACTTATAATAATGTATCATGTAAGAATTATAATGTATTATGAATTATAATGTAAGTATAAAACTCTCCCGCTTAAATATCACTGATTTGTGTCATGTCAAGATGAAACATGAAATGGCTTGAATGAAGGATGTATCTTCGCACCTGTCAAATCACCTTTATTTATATAGCGCTTTTAACAATACAGATTGTGTCAAAGCACTTAGCAGTATCAAACTGGAGGATAGAGTGTCAGTAATGTATAATAAAGATTAAACACTCAATTTTCAGTTCTATTCTATGCACTGTCCTTGGAGCGGACCTGACTTACATTTCACTGCTGGGTATACTCTGTATAATTGTGTATGTGACAAATAAAAATCTTGAAATAACAGTCCCAGTGGCACAGATGGTAAAGTACCTGTTGAAGGTGTTTTTGACGCGTTCGATCTGGGTTTGAATCCACATTTTTTTTCTAACTGTCAATCACCCTGATATGCAGATAAAATGAGTGCATTTACTGAGTGCCCTCTGTCACTCTCTTTAATAATTTCTGTGTATGTCACTATGGTAGTTAATATCACATGCATTGTAATATGTTTTATAGGGGTGTGACGAGACACTTATCTCACAAGACGAGACGAGACACGAGACTGGGTTCACGAGAACGAGACGAGATTTTTAGATTTTTTAAATCCTCAATAATGAAATATATAGGGGAAAATAGTATGTTATTCAACTGAAAAACACAAAATGCAGATGTAGGTGCATTTTGAAATCAACTTGTACTTATGAAATTAAACGTCTCTTTTAATGAATTATATGCAGTAATAAACAACATGTAAACTAGAGCTGCACGATTCTGGATAAATTGAGAATCACAATTTTTTAAATAAACTGCAGATCACGATTCTGACAAAATGTTAATTGCTTTAGTCTTTTAAAAATATACATTCATTTGAACAAAATAATACAAAAAAAAATCAATGAAGGAGTCAGTGTCTCAGTTCGTAAAGACTTGTTTCATTATTGGAATCTCCTGAATGAATGATTCAATGTCAAATACATTTTTTAAACGGGTTGTCGCCACCTCCTGGCGGAAGATAAGTGTACTTAAAAATACTTTCGTTTTGAATTCAGAGTTGAGAGTGAATGAGGCAGAAAGTTTCAGTGAGGCTTCAGAGGTAAAGATTATTTATAGCATTGTCTATGATAAGATATTTCTTATACCTTTTAACATAGACTAATCAGATTAATGTATAATAGATCAGAACAGAATAAAGGAGTATGTGAATGTGCAAGTATCCATTACTGTGTGCCATGTACTGTACATATAACACAAAATACAATTTGAAATATGTAAACAATAGTACCCTTATAAGGACATCTTTATAACTTATACTCAAAATGGTGCACATTAGTACCTTAGAGTACCAATATGTACCGTAATGTACAACTATACAACTTTTTGGGGTAAATAAGGTACAACGATATCCTTTTAAGGGTACTGTCCCAGTGACAAGCTGTTGTAGTTCTTTCTTCTCTCTTTCTTTCCTTCTGTTTTATAATCATAATAATATAATCATTAAGCAAAAAGGTATGATTAAAAATAAAACCTGTCAATTAGACAAGGGGTTAACTGAAAAAAAAAATAATAATAATAAATAATTAAATAAAAACAGGTATAACACTAGACATTCCGCTTCCATTTTTTATTTTGTACTTTCTTTTAGTGAAACACAAAATGAGACTTTTCCTTGGAAACACAAATGGAGTCTTTCAGACAATACAAATGGATCCCCATTTGAAAAGCCAAGCTCGAAAAAAAGTGCAATGAAAGTAGGCCATACAAACATCTGAGCATTATTGAAGTCTTCTGAAGCCATGATACCTTTGTGAGAGGAACAGCCTAAAAGTTAAGCCATTATTCACTGAAAGTAGTGCTGTTGTTGCCTTCAAATATCTTTGCAGTTGAGTATTTTTTTTTTAATTCTCACGCTCACATGACCAATAGACGCCACACATATTCAGCTATTCAATAGCAGCCGCGAGTTATATGTGTCACTGGACCACAAAACCAGTCATATGTCCAGGGCCGTCGCTGGGAAATCTGGGCCCTGTGCACTAAATTTGCTATGGGGCCCCCTCAAAATCAAGTTCATTTTTGGGTGATTTTCCCTTTAAGAACTTTATTATTTGTAAATAATATACACCTAATTTATATAAGACAATGATATTGATCTTTATTCAGGCCCTTATTGAATTAACATTTTACTTCAATTAAAATTAATTAGAGCTAACATCTAAAAAGAAAGAAGGTCTTGCTTAGAATCCAGAGTTTAGCTGACTATTAATAGGATGGTGGTCACAAGAAGTAAAACCATGGTCATCATTACCATGGTTATATGGTTTTTAAAATAAATAAGTAGGCTAATAATAAACTATAAAATTTGTAGTTAAACTAAACATCAAGAAACTACAAAACACCTTCTATAAAATTAAAATATTCCCGAATATGTAATAACAGTAACATTTATAATAAATTGTTTTATTTGTATTGTCAATTGTACACAGTTAATAACTTCAAGTTAAATTACTATGGTGCTGAATTGACAAGCCTAGTGCCGTTTTCCAAAATACCTCATTGTTTTCAGCCAGCATCACTACAGAACCTTTAATGTTCTCATATCACACGACTGTATAACAATTCTGTGTCACATCTGATCAAGAGACTTGCGCTGTTTAGCCTATCTCTTATAAATCGTGGCCGAAGGGAGGTCTCCCTCATGTCGGCGATCGGCCCACTACTTGAATAGAATGTCCTGGTGCTCCCGATGGCCAGTAGGCGATCGCGGGCCCCCCAGACCGCTGGGCCCTATGCACTCTGTCACCCTTTTCCCACCACTAGCGACGCCCCTGCATATGTCACACAGGTAGCAATAGCCAACAATACATTGTATGGGTCAAAATGATCGATTTTTCTTTTATGCCAAAAATCATTAGGACATTAAGTAAAGATCATGTTCCATGAAGATATTTTGTAAATTTCCTACCGTAATTATATCAAAACTTGATTTATGATTTGTAATATACTTGGCTAAGAACTTTATTTGGAGAACTTTAAATGCGATTTTCTCAATGTTTTGATTTTTTTGCACCCTCAGATTCCAGATTTTCAAATAGTTGCATCTTGGCCAAATATTGTCCGATCCTAACAAACCATACATCAATGGTTTTCTCAAATTCAAAAAAATGGACCCTCATGACTGGTTTTGTGGTCCAGGGTCACATATTTCATCTAGAGTGCTGCAGGCACCATGCCCAAAATCTGACAATAAATAGCTACCTCATTTGCTATACATTTATGTTGTGAATTTCAGTGTAATAAATGGCACATAGGTCTTCAACCATGCTCCTGGGGACCCACAGTCCTGCAGAGTTCAGCTCCAAATCTAAACAAACACATTTTAAACAGTTATAATCAGGGTCTTCAGGATCACTTGAAAAGTCACAAGCCAGGTGTTCTGAAGCAGGTTAGAAATAAACTTTGCAGAACAGTGGGTCCCCAGGTCAGGAGCAGGGTTAAAGACCTATGGAGTAGCAAATTTGAGTGCTGATGTAATTACAGTACACCAGAGTGCGAGCCTGAGCTATTGCCAAGACTTATCACAGACACACATAGGCATGTATTTTTACAAATATTAATTTTACCTTGTAATCATAGCCTACGTGCACATTATTTTGTTGTTTCGTTGTTACAGTGTTCTGTCATAAGCCTGTAAAAATTGAAAATTGAAAACTGATTTTTTTTGTGACAAATTACCCCACGTAATATGAATACATGCACTGCTTTTTGCACATACATCGTAATTTTATTTCCTTTAAATGTTAAATAGTTTTTGTATCCATAACTGTGTTTGTGCTTTTTGTTTTTGCTTCCATAGTCCAGGAAATTACCTTTCATTATCCCCATATGAATGTATCCCTTGGTAACCAGGGTTTTGTCCATGGGGGACCGGTCCCTACTTTGCCTACTGTATACACCTGCCTTTTAGTAGGTACATCTCTCATATGAACCAGAGAGGACGCTTCATACCTTACCGATACAGTGGCAGTAGTTTCTTGCAGGTCGGGTTTCAAACTGAAAATGGGATTTAATAAACCTAGGATTCTGAAAATAATTCCTATTCTTTCATTGGGTACAATGCTGTCCATCGTCCTACTGAACTATCCAAGGAAGAACTGCCCTTCTAAGGGGGAAACTGGAATTGAATCACTTACTAAAGCAGGATGTTGGAGAACTACAGGCTTGTTCTGCTATTATTCAAGGAGACATGGATGGAGTGGACAAGGATATTTTCAGGAAGCTCCTGGCTTCTAAAAAAAGAAAATCCCTGCTATCAGAGTCATTCTACCTCAACGCAACCAAGGATTGTCCATCTTACATCCAAGACAGAGGATTTCTAACCATTTCTCTCAGTATAGAGGAAAAATATTTCCCCATTGCTTACTCTATGGTGGTCCATGAGAAGATTGAGATGTTTGAAAGGCTCCTGAGAGCCATTTACACTCCTCACAATGTGTACTGTGTTCACGTGGACCAGAAGTCTCCTGAGATCTTTGAAGAAGCAGTAAGGGCCATTACGTCCTGCCTGACCAATGTGTTTGTGGCCAGCAAACAGGAGCATGTGATCTACGCCTCCTGGTCTCGAGTTCAAGCGGACATCAACTGCATGCAGGATCTGCTCAAGTCACCTGTCCAGTGGAAGTATCTGCTCAACACATGTGGAACTGATTTCCCCATTAAAACCAATGCAGAAATGGTTCAGTCTCTAAAACACCTGAATGGAAAGAACAGTTTGGAGTCTGAGATCGTAGACGCCAAAAAGGCCCGCTGGCAATATCATCATGACGTTACAAATGTTGTGACTCGGACAGATGTTAAAAAGTCGCCTCCACCAATAAAGACTGCAATGTTCTCAGGAAATGCTTACTTTGTGGTTTCAAGAGAGTTTGTGGAGCATATCTTCAAAAGCAAAGAGATTCAAAACTTCATGGAATGGGAGAAAGACACGTACAGTCCAGATGAGCACATGTGGGCTACATTACAGCGGATGCCTTCAGTACCAGGATCCAATCCTCCAAACATCAAGTATGAACAATCGGACATGAACGCAATTGCTCGTCTGGTGAAGTGGAGCTACCATGAAGGAGATCTAAAGAGTGGGGCTCCTTACCCACCATGCACTGGGACGCACAGACGGGCAGTGTGTATCTATGGAGCTGGGGACTTGAATTGGATTGTGCAGCAACACCATCTTTTGGCAAACAAGTTTGACCCAGAAGTAGATGATGTAGCCATCAAATGCATGGAAGCCTTTTTAAGGTACAAAGCTATTTATGGTTGATCATTACTAACGGTTCAAACATCTGGCATTATTTTATGATGCCAGTAGTGATGTGTTCTTTAACAGTCTATGCATTTTTTTTAAAAATTGTCAGTGTGAATGACTTACGGTATTTATTTGGATAGAATTTCTGTAATTTATTATTTAGTTTTTATACTGGCATACTTACTGATAAGAGGACACAAATGGATAAATACAACTATATGTAAATGTATACATAAAACTTCCCTTTGTTTTATATTTTATTTTCTTTGTAAAAGATGTATGTGGAATATGAGCGTATATGAATATAACAAATGAACCTAAAACACATACGTTTCAGTTTTGTTCAAAAGGAGCTTAGTGGAGATGCACTGTTAAAAAAAAAAAAAAAAAAAAATACCCTTGTGTTCTGTTTTCTGCAAGGGAAATGACACAACATTGAACTGTTGGAGTATTGTAAAACATTCATGATGACAATGTGATTTTCGTGTGGAAGTTTACTTGCAAGATCATGACATACAAGAACCCCACACTCCCAAACCATTAATGAAAGTGAATTGAAGAAATGTTACTGGTGCTGTACATTTTGCCTTAATTCTTTTGCACATTTCTCCACGTTCTCGAATCAAACACCAAATCAGAAGTAAACAATACGTGGTATAACTATGAGATGTTCAGTGAGCAGATGGCAAACAACAGCAGACTGTGGCCCAAAAAATAACATTTGAGTCATAAAAATATATTAATCTTTCTCCTTTATCACCTTTTGATATAAATATAGATATTTAAATGTAACGCAGAACATGCATAGACTAGTTCGAAAAACGGAGTGCCTTAACTAAGAGCAAGATACAATTGGAACTAGAACACGTTGACAGTATCTACTTATTGAAATGATACATAAAAAATGTTATTAAAATGTTTAACGCAGAAATCAGATGCCATCTGACAAATGTTTGGCACACAAATGTAACAGGAAGAAAAAAAAGTCACATAGCGTAACAGGCAGTCGAAGCTTTAAAGCGACAGTTCACCCACAAATAAAAATTGACATTATTTACTCACCCTCACGTCATTCTAAATCTGTATGACTGTTCTGTGGAGCACAAAAGAAGATGTTTAGCAGAATCTACAAGCTTTCAATGAAAGTGGACTACGACTATCAAAAAGAGCAGCTTGGACATTCTGCTAAATATCTTGTTTTGCGCTCCACAGAAAATGTGACATGGATTTGGAATGACATGATGAACTTAATTTTATGGCGAACTATTGCTTTAAAAGGCACTTTTCTGACATCAAGATCTTGCGTTCTCCAGTTAAAAGAAACCAAATACATTCTTTGATTCTTCCCGATTCTCTCTTCAGCTCTTCTAACTCACTCTGGCACTGCAGCGGTGGCCATCTCCACCTTTCCAGGCATGTCCTGGTCAATCCTAAATCGGAAAAACAAATTATAACACTATAAATGAAATCGAATCCAACACTAGCTGTTTATACACAAATCAATACACAGACGACGTCACAAAAAGATCTCATGACTTTACACTCAAAGGTTTAGTCAAGACAACTTTTTGATTGAGGTTAAAACATCGTTATACAAACACAACAAGCAAAATGATTATTTAAATCAATTAATGTGGAACTGAAGTCAGTTGACTCTGTATTGTTCATTGTACAAACTGGCTGAAAAACATTTCCTGAAGAAAATTGAATTGAAGCTGCTATACAGTTTCTAAGGCATTCTAAGTTTTATGTGTGGAAAACAGAGTAAACTGTAACGCTCTGTCTTGTCCCGTGTGATCACCACTGTGAGGTTTACACTATTCATTTAAGGCACGTGTAGAGCTTGGGCATGCAGTGAGCAGTAAGAATGTGCATTGGGCAGGCATGCATTTGAAAATAAATTAATTAATTAATTAATGTAAACCACCCGTGACTTTACTATTCACATCCTTCACCATAAAGTCTGTTTTACTAGCGTGGTCATACATACCATACTAACACTGGCAGAACTGAGAGGACACAACGTCAGAATCTAAATCTGAGAGACATTTATTTCAAACACAAGCAAGTTAGCGCATTTGCCCAAAAATGAAATTAATAACAGTTACTGGATGATTCAGATCTGGAGTATCGCTGGCCTAACTCACTGCAGACTCAAAAATGTGAGGTAAAAGCAAGAGATTTATTGAATTAGAGCTACATAAGTGTATTAACAAGAATAATAAAAAAAAATAATAATAATATTTGTCTTTTTATATATTCATATTAGTGCTGTCAAACGATTAATCGCATCCAAAATAAGTTTGTTTACATAATATATGTGAACATACTGTGTATATTTATTATGTATATAAATACATACTAACACAGTAAATTTAGAAAATATTTACATGTATATTTATTTTATTTATATTACATATAAATATATTTAACATACAAATATAACATTTTTCTTAAATATTTACACGTGTGCATTTATATATACATAAATATATACAGTACACACATTATGTAAATAACTTTTATTTTGGATTCGATTAATCGTTTGACAGCACTAATTTATATATAAAATGTATACACTATGCAATTATATATTCGATATCATTTTGTAAATAAAGTGAATAATTCGTTTTCATAAATCTTATTCGTTTTACAAGTCACTTTTTTCCTCAAATTAAATAAAATTATGTCTAGTCCTTTGAACCCCACTGTACATTTTTATTTCAGGGTTTTTAGTCATTTTATCAAATAAAATGATTTTTTTTTTTTATTATTTAATAATTAAAAACTTGAATGCATTTTAACTGCTTTGAATGGTTTGTATATTTTTATAGCGAACACAGCAAAAAACTGAAACTGCAATAGCGATAGGACAAAAACTACAGGAAATACTGCTTGCCTCAGTGGATTTAATAATAAAAGGTCAAGTCAACACGTCTGCTTTTGAAACAAGTGACAAATTGTGCTCAATTTAAAAAGTTAAAATGCAAAACAGCTGCATTTACAACAAATGATTATAGTTAGATGGCACACAGAAGGAATTTTGCATCTTGATAACAATCAAAGCAGCAGCTCAAAAAGCAACTTCTGGTCCAGCGACCAAGTATAGGTGTACACTTAATAAAGCCAAATGATTAATTGTTAGTTTCGTGCAATTCAGGCAAGGTCAACAGAGATACGACAGGGATCTCCGGAATGAAAATACAGATACCTTTTATGTTTTTTCCTATTTTTTTCTTCGTCAAACCTTAGAGGAAAGGCAGGAAGAAGGGTTAGGGCATAGAGAGTTTCTGACGATACCACAGCCAACAGCAGCTAGTACTTGGGAGCAGATCAGACTTTCAGTAAAATAATTACAAAGCTGGAATACTGCTGAGAGAGGAGAACAGTATGGAAACTTCAGTACGGAAGGTACTCATTAAACATAGCTAGTCAAAACTCTTTCAGAGTCATGAACGTACAGTAGAAACGGATCATTTCCTGCTTAAAGAATAGGAAGCAGTAGGGCATATTAAAAGGATACTTACTGTTTAATGCAGTCTGGTATGGAAACGTACTCCATCGGGACAAGCTCAGCAAGGTCTGTCAGGCTGTACACATACTTGATTTTCTGGCTAAATTTTGAGCTGTAATTGGAATGCACTCATAAGGTCATTGCAGGACATCGGTTCATATTAAAATATATTTGAAGGAAACTAGATAGGGACTGACCTTATAAAAGGTTTTGTGAGGGCCAGAAGGGTGCGAATAAACCAGGATGGGTGCACTATTATCAAAGACTTCAAATTCTTTCTTAACCTGTATCAGAACGATGTTGTACAAACATAAATTTAGAATTTGTATATATTAAAAGTTATATTAAATATTATATTAAATATTAAAATATTAAAAATAAATATTTCAATTAATACTATTTAGAAAATTGTATTCATTTTATATTATACATTTATATTATGCATTTTTATTTATCACATTATTACATTTATTTTCCTACGTTATAGGTAGTTTAATAGCTGTGGACTTGAAATTGCCTTTCTGGGTTATTTGGGGTTGGAACTAAATTAAGTTGAAGATAAAGACAGAATCTGCCATTTAAAGGGACAGTTCACCCAAAAATGAACTCTTAGTAAATATTGGCAATGAGATTCTCACCTTCGATCTATTTGCTGATAGCATTTTCTGAGCCAGCCCACACTGGGCATCTTTCGGCGTGAAGTGGCTCCATTCAGGTATACAATCATATAGTTCTCAGCTACAAGAAGCTCTAGTGTTCCTATGACATACCTGAATGACACACAAGATGTTAGTTGCAAAACAAGTGAGGACTTGTCCTAACAAACTTAAGGTGTTGGCACATTTGTTAAATTTGGATAAAATTTGGGGTAAACAAATCCCTTGTTTAAAATTGCCAGTAATGCAGTAGCTTTCAAATCAAGCAGCTTTCTGTTGGCATTGAATCCACGTAACCCGTTGTTAAATCTGTGAGGAAATCTTTCACTTCACACAAAATTCCACGTTCTTGTCGAAATTACTGGATTTCACCCATGAAAAATCACCAAACAATGGTAAATGTGACCACTAGACATGCTAAAGTTATAGTTCACCCAAAAATGAAAATTACCCCATGATTTACTCACCCTAGGTGTATATGACTTTCTTTCAGATGAATACAATCAGAGTTGTATTAAAAACATCCTTGCTCTTCCAAGCTTTATAATGGCAGTGAATGGTGGTTGGGATATTGAAGCAAAATAAAGTGCATCTATCTATCATTAAAAGTGGGGTTAATAAAGGCCTTCTGAAGCAAATACAAAGATGAAGGCATAGAGTAAGCTCCCCATCGCTTCGCTTCAGAGGCCATTAATATCTACAATGTCTTGAGGCTGAGTAAATCATAGGGTAATCTTCATTTTTGGGTGAACTATCCCTTTAAATAAACAGAAAATGCATAATGTTGGGGAAAATAATAGTATTGCAAAACAAAAATGCCTATATTTAATTGTGAAAAAAAAGTGTTCTGTGATAGTGACAAGAATTGAGATACTTTTGAGATACCTATTTTTTTTTTTTTACAAAATGGATTTCAAAATGGTGGAGTTACTTGAGTCAATTTTACTCCAAAATAAAATGAAATCTTATTTTAGTTGATGGAAATATCATCATAGTTGATGAGAAAGTAATTCCTTCAGTATTTTGTTGACTAGATTAAAAACGTAAAGTTTTCATCAGTCCAAATGGAAAAACTGTTTACACATTATGTTGGAAGCAATTAGTATCAACACATATGTGACCCTGGACCACAAAACCAGTCATAAGTATACATTTTTAGAAATTGAGATTTATACATCATCTGAAGGCTGAATAAATAAGCTTTCCATTGATGTATGGTTTGTTAGGATCGGACAATATTTGGCCGAGATATAACGATTTGAAAATCTGGAATCTGAGGGTAGAGAAAGCTGTCCAAATGAAGTTCTTAGCAATGCGTATTACTAATCAAAAATTAAGTTGATATATTTACAGTAGGAAATTTACAAAATATCTTCATGGAACATGATCTTTACTTAATATCCTAATGATTTTTGGCATAAAAGAAAAATCAATAATTTTGACCCATACAGTGTATTTTTGGCTATTGCTACAAATATGCCCCAGTGACTTAAGACTGGTTTTGTGGTGCAGGGTCACATATTTGCCTTAATTTCATCAGTGTTGCCTGTGCAACAATTTGTAGAGAATGTAAAAATGTAACTGCAATGTAAAATTTTTAAAAGTTGTGAATAAACATTTTTGGATTTCACATTTAAGTCAATATGTTTCTTGATAATTAATTGAGGGATTTACTATCAATTTCTAAAAGAAAATTGTTTCTACACCAATTTTTTTCCAGTGTGGTCGCTTTACAGACGTCTCTTACTGTTTTAAAGGGATCTTGACCAGAATAAGCCATGTGGAACATCACTAGAAACAAAACGGTTGAAAACGGCCATCTAGAGCTTACTTGAAAAGATTGTCCATGATGTATCTGTAATTTGGTTGATTGCTCTCAGGCATAAAGCAAACAGCAAAGATGATAATGGCATTCAGTCCATCGCCATAGTAACCTGTGAAAAGGGGAACGAATGTTTGAAACTGGCTCCTGACAAATGTTTGAACATTAGTTTGCGTTTTTACAGCAATTACACAAGTTGACAGATCCAATCCATCTGAATCAACAGCTCAGTCTGTGTAATTGTTCATTATATAACAGCATGCAAAACAGGCATTTCAAATGAAAGCGACAGCTGTTAGATGGCAAAAGGGAGGGGGAGGAAGTGGAAAAGGAGGAAAGACAGATGGCTACAGGCTCTTCTGACTGAGAGATGATCTGGAAAAGGTCTGTGGCCTTATAAATGACAATAAATGCCGCAGTAATGCTCTAAAACATCAGAAGCACTGTTTTGAGAGTGAGAATGCAGCTAAACATAATAAAACAGCTCTGAATGTTTTCAGTTTCATCCACTGACAATTTCGACCATGGACAATTTCACTTCCTGAATGGTGCAAACAGAAAATGTCCTTGTGTAGATAACAGACAGGACACATTGGCATGGAGAGGTGCGGCCACTGACCTCCATGGCTGATAACCCTCTTGTAGGGCTCAATGGCCTTCATGTCCACCCGGTGTTCCTGTTCTCCGATGCGGAAGACTCTCCAGCGACGGCCCTCCTCCCGTTCCTCTGTGCTGGTGAACTCCTGCACCGACTCCACTCCTTTACGCAGCAGGTCTGCGTTTTTGGGTTTTGGGAGGTCATCTGACAAGGGAAATAGAGGATTTTAATATTTGTTATTTATGAATGCATGTTTGCAGTTTAGTCATTGTTTGTGCATTTCTATGATCAGGAATGATGCTTTGCTGATTCACAGATGAAAAAATGAATAAATAAATGAAACTAAATGAATAAATTCCACTTGTCCTGTGGTCTTTTGGTTTAGCAAACCCAACTATAAAACTCCTAGGAGTGCAAAACAAGGTACAAATTAAAACTCTGCTTACAGGTTAAACAAGCAGCCAAAGTATCAAAAAACGTGCAAACTAATTTTAAAGGGAGTAAAAATAAACTACACTTTATAATGTGTACATCTCTATGATAAGTGCAATATCGAAGCAAGTGTCGAGCACAAAAAGTGCTGATTTTTTGGCTAAAAATTCCAGGTTGATCGCATTTTTTCTTCAATGGGACAATCACAGAATCTATCAGAGGCTGAAACTGCAAGGATTTTGTGTGTGCAGTGTTATTTCTTAATTTTTTTATTAAAAGTATGCAGCTGTTAGCTTAACAACATGCTAATGTAAGACTATAGAAATCCAGTGTGATGGTAATTTATTTGGGCTCTTCAGGTTAGGCACTTCAAATTCGATAGGCATAATGTCTTAGAAGGAAGCTGCCTATGTAGACAGTAGGTAACAGTAGCCAGCGAGGCAGCTAGCTAGGTTTTGAAACAGAGCTAATACAACACTACCTACATACATGCTAATGCTAGTTTCCAATAAATATAGTACTTAAGATTCTAACAGTTCAATATAGATAAACACCTGTTATAAGATGTAAGAACCCTTGTGAAAAGTGCACTTAATTTTACTGAATGTGCATTTGTAGTGCAGTTTACAACTTTAAAGTGTGTTTTTAAAAACTGTACTTGAAGATAACATTAAAAAAAAAAATTAATAAAAAGTCAACTCCCTTAAGAAAATTTTACTTCAAATAAAACCAAAAAACCTGGTTAATGTTGTTTAACTATGATGACTGGAAATTAACCTTGGCTTTGTTACACTTAACCATAGTTTAACTATGGTATCTGTGGTTATACAAATGGTAATAAACATGCCAAAAAATATAAAAATGACTACACGTTTACTATAATAAAACTGTGGTTAATTTACATAAGGGACTTTCGAGAGTCATATAACCATTGGTTGTAAAGAAGCACAATTTTAATGTGTAGACTAACCTACTAGAGCACATGTGAAGTACTTGATTATAATTTGAACTATAGTTAAAGTAAAAATATTTTCAATGTAATAAATTGCATTTATCATTACATTCGACAAACACGTTTCAAAAGAACTTACATAAAAGTATATTTTCGATTCCCCTAAACGCTTGTCAGTGCTTTCAGCAGAACAAGTAATAATAAAATTACATTTAAAAAAAAAATTCTGTAATACGATATGCTTTTTAAACAAACGCTAAAATGCAATTCATTTTCACAATGGAAGGCTGCTTTGGCCTCAAATTCAAAGTGATTCATTTCCAGCGTTGAAAAACACATGATCAGGACACCAAAATGAGGCTGATTAATAGAATCAGATCTGATGAGATTCAAGGAAAAACCATGCACAAATCAAAATCCAACCATCAACATTCTCCAACACAAGAACAATGGATAACATCTGATTTGTAGCGCTGTATCAACCACACCAAAGGGTGATATAACAAAAAGAAAATTAAATCAATGCTGTAGGACTTGATCAGGGAGTAAAACATCCAGTCAGGTAACCTTACCACAAACCGCAGGCCAGCGGCCTGTCGCAAACCAATGAGAAGAAACAATCCTTCCAGGAAAGAGAGAAGAGAGCAGCAGGACAGAAAAACAAAACAAGAACACATAATACTGTTTAACTAAGAGTTATTACACAAAGCCGGCCCATGAAAACATCTCTGTAATGTTAGTGAGTAAAGAACATTTCTACAGGATCAGAAAGATATGAGTTTGAATGGCTGCAAAATGACTAATTAAGCAGATTAGTTGCTGTTAGAATTATGTAATTTTAAACAATTAACATTTAAAGGTTAAACCACAGTCATACCTTCCCACTCAAACTCATTGCTGTTGTCTGAAGGGGTGTCTATATCGTCCAGGTCCAGTTCTGTACTCTCATCCTGCTCATCTGACAGGACCGAACCCTCACTGTGGTCTAGGTTTAGGCTGATGTCCGGAGCCAAAAGCTTCTTTTTGGTTTTCTTTGCACTGTTAAGTCCATAAGACTGTGAAGCTGCAATAATAAAAAAAAAGAGAGATCATAATGGTTTCTGAGCTATTAATAAATATAAAATTGTCTCTACATATTCTATATTTTTGAGTATCTCTATCATTGCTTACCAGGTGCTCCTTCACCAGAAGGACCAGGGAAAAGCTCCGCATCAAGATGCATATCTTCCTCTTCTGGGAGGGGCCTGGCAACCCAAATAAAACAGATTTGAAAATTATTGTAAAATAATTTAGAATCTGCTATCATTTAAATCAGGGTCCATATTCACAAAACTTCTAAAGGCTAAAAGTAGCTCATAACTTGCCAATTTAGGAGAAAATCTGAAAAATAATGGGTCTGTCAATCCTAAATTTAAGACTCCTAAATTTTTGTTCCAAGAGTATTTCACAAAGCATTTTAGCGCTAAAACTAGCTCCTTAATCTGTGAACGTTAGGAGTAGAGAAGAGGACCGTAATCCTAAAAAGTTAGGAGTAGAGAAGAGGACCACTAAGTCACTAAGACCAATTCCCAAACTTTCCTCCCTGTTGAAAAAAAACAAAACAATATAATACAAACCAATGAAATTCTAATGGTTCCCACTACTAAATAAACATTACAACCACTTTTAACCATTAAAATCATTAAAAAAATGCATTCCTGCAGTGTGTTTTGGGACATATTCCATTAGGATTTAGTGGTTTAACAAGCCACCAATAGAAAGTGACCAATTACCAGTAGAGACCATTACATTTACCATTAAAACCAGTACAATTCCCTTTTTTAACATTTCTATTTTTTATTTCAAACAGTAATATACACTATATTGCCAAAAGTATTGGGTCACTCCCTTCTAAGGAACATGTTTGACTACTTTAGTAATTTCCATGAGTACAAATCTTAATGTTAAAGCATATAATGATATTCTAGGGAATTGCATGCTTCTACTTTTATAGCAACAGTTTGGACAGAACCCTTTTCTTTTCATTGAATTTACAATGTATATCATTAAGAAGAAGAAAGAAAAAAAAAACCTGGGGAAGTCCTCATCTTGCCACTCCTCCTTTAGCTCCACCCCTTCCATTCTCAGCCGCGCCTCTGTCGTAGCAACTGACTCCTGGTGCTCAAAACTGAAGGATAAAAATAAAGAATGAACCCATTTGGCAGCCGTTTTGGTTTTAATCCAGCCCTAGTTCATAACATGTTATTCACTCACTAAAAAAACCAATACGTCCGAGTTGAAAGAGTCCAGAATTCCAAATCTGATACCGGCTGATAGTCATTCATCACAGAGCTACAAACTGCCGTAGTATCTGAGAAACAGCTTCAAACTGCCTAATACGACCACTGCACATTAAGATGCAGAATATCACAGTTTATAATCCATACGGGCCTCTTTGGTGAGTTAATCTCCAATACAAAGGCATGTAAACTCCTGAGGACTTCTTACACCCTGAATTCTGTTACATACGAGATAAGCTCTTTTACAAATGGAAGTAGGCGAGAGAGTTTCACCTTCTTTGGGGAAAGATTTGGGTGGTGACTCTAGAAAGGAGTGTGTTCAAAGTTCAAATTTTTCACCGTAAAGAACAAACCCGCTCTAATTTCTTGGAAACAGAGCAGAATAGGATGCTCTTCTTGCTAGAACTAAAGTCATTTCACAGAGAGATCACTGCTAGGGTGGGACGCTCCTCAAGACCGAATAAAAAAATAAAAAATATTACTAAACACTAGATCCAATGTTTGAATATATCTATAATTTAGACTGTAACCAAAGAGCACAGAATACAGAAAAACTAAATTCATCCTCATGAGCTATGTTCAGACTGGAATACTAGCACACTGCTTCATGTGCAAAAATTATAAAACAGTATGCAGTACGCAATTTCAAACAGTAAAAAGGCCAGTGATCTCCTCGGAAAATAAAAATAGTAACATTTTCAGTAAAATCATTTCATTTTCTATGGGGGTTTTCAACCCTGTTTAGCACGTGTCTAAATAGTTTAAAACCCTGATTTGGATAAAATTGCAATAAACATTAAATGAACATCAAAGTTAAACAGGACAAATATCAAACAATTTAAATGAAAACTGGCAAAATCGGCAAAAGGGGTGCAAATGGGAGTAGCTAATTTGGGAGCAAATGTTTGAAGCATTGCTGTTTTAGTATTATTAATATACTATTTCAGCTTTTACTGTCATTTTTAAGAAAATGTTTTAGTGTTACTTTAAAATTTTTCTACTATATTTCAATTGATTTTTTTTTAAAGTTTTATTAATTTTAATATTTTAAACTTATTTTACATTTTTTAGTTTTTCCTCTAATACTTATATTTTAGTTCATTTTTATTCATAAAAATATAATTTTAACAAATTAGGAACCATGAACTAACAATAAAATGTATTAATCTTGGTTAATGATCATTTTAAAAACAATTTTCATTTATATTCATTCTTAAATTGAAGTTATAAATGTATTTATGTATATAGATTTAACCTAGATTAATAAATGAACAGCTAACGTGAAATAATGTAACTTACTGTAAAGTGTTAGCATAAAAAAAAAACATTTTTATTGATTTTAATATTTTTTTTAAATGAATAAATAGTCAAATTAACCAATCAAGAGTCAAAGAGGAGATATTAAAAATATCTGCAAGTGTTACTTCCGTTTGCCACAAAGAAAAAGAACATAAGATTGAGTGCACTGCATGTTGGGATATAGACAGTATTCTACTAAGTGCACTCAACAGCATACTGCATATTTTGGTAAATGCATATATATATACCATGCATTCAGAAAATATGCATACTACACATGCATACTGCAAAAATAGAAGCATAGATGTAAATTATTGTGAACATAGAAACTTGATTGCATGCGATGGAAGACCTTTGACTAAGAAAAACTGGTTTTCATAATCTAAAAATACCTTGTATTCCCATCAACCTGTTATTTGCGTGTGTACAGGCTGTTATGTCGTCTGATTTTAATGAATGAGGCTCAGCAAAGGAGTCATTCATCCACCAGCTGTTTAGTAATTTCAAAGAGAGGCTGGCACTCTGATGTGAGACACTGGTTAACTGCAGATGGGAGCTAATTGCCATGTCATCCACGTGGTATCCGCCATACTCCTCCAGGGGGAATGTCTGCCGCTCTTTATGCCACCCTCCCTACAAGAGATCTGCAACACTTCACACTGTCATGTAACGGGACACACCACTGCATGTTTGCTCATGTCTCATTGCTAAAGTATTACATGAACACAAAAGATGATCTTCTGAAGGATGTTTAAACTGTTTTTGCCCATACAATGAAAGTCAATGGGGTCCAAAACAACTTTAGACTCCACTGACTTTCACTGTATGAATATAAACAACAATTTTCATTCTTGGGTGACATATTTCTAAGATTTTTAAATGAGATTTTAAGTAAAGGATTCAAACCCTTAAACCTGTTATTACAAAGCAGAATCATAGACTTAGACTCTGATAAATGCAGTTAATAAAGTAGCACACATTTTTTTTTTTTACAGTAACTAGGTACATGCCTGAGACCAAGCACATGACTGGATAGACTGTACACACACGTATGTTTTGCATGCCACCACACCCTACAGTAAGTGACAATAACGGCTCACAAACAAAAGGCCATTCATGAATAGGGTGTCAAATAAAGTCTCTTTCCATGGGGTTTTCAACCCTGTTAGCACCATTAGGTATGTGCCTAAAAAAACACTTAATTTGGGTGACTTTCTAATTTTCCAGCAATAAACATTAGATTTAAACAGAATAAATTATCAAAATGTGTTATTTTAGTATCCTTTACATACTTTATTATACCATTTATCAAGATTTCAAAGTAGCTTTTATTATATTTAATTTTGTTGTGTTACATGCTTTTGTCACTTTCATTAGTTTGTTTCAAATATTTCTATTTAGCGTTATTTTTCGTAAATGTATAACTTTCTTACTAAACTTACTTTTAGTTCATTGTCAAGACAACATTTCTAATTTTAGGTTTCTAAATTTGAGTTAATCTAATATCTATATTTTAGTTTATTTCAGCTTTATGAAACTGTTTTGGTTTTAGTTGCAACAGCTTAGCAGAGCTTTTAATAACAAATACTTATTCGTACAATAACTTTGGTAACGGGGTTGAACGGTTCAGTTTGACGCAGTCAACCTACAAACATAAAGTTTGCTAAAATTTAGAACATTTTAGGATATTATTTGTCGCCCTGTAATGTGGTAGAAAGCGGCAAATGATTTTACTTCCAGTGTGTTAACAATTTAAGGAATGTTTTTATAGGAGAGTAAAAAAAGATATAGTAACAGGGTGGAGTAGAAATGTGGGACAATTAATTCCACATTTTCAGTCATTAATAAACTATAATGAAATGAATGTCAACAGATTAGATCAAAATAATTATATCATTGCATGATTTTACCTGTTGATACAGTAGAAAGGGGGAATACCTCTGAGGTAGAATTTGCCAAAATCAACCGTTTTCAGTTAAAAACATCTTATTAATGGCTTTGTTTATTACAAACATGCAGCTTTTCACTTCATACGATGTTAATTGATGGGAGTGAAGTTGTGTGGATTACTGTGATGTTTTTATCAGCTGTTTGGACTCTCATTCTGACGGCACCCATTCACTAAGTGATGTGAATCTGTTCAGATGAAGAAACATATCTTGAATAACCTGAGAATGAGTATGTAGCAGATATTTTAAAATATTTACCCTTTAAGGAGAGAAGCAAACATTTTATTTATTTAAAGTTGGTTATTTTTCTTGCTGTTAAGTAAGATTTATAGTTCAAACTTCTCCCAACAAAACCATGGGATTTGCTCAAATATTCACCAAAAGCAACCATGGGAGTCCAAACTGTAGCATATGCAAAGAACGTGCAAGTGACAGTCCTAAAACTTGAGCATTTGTTTTGAGCCACAGACAGTGTTCCCATTACCTTCCATTGTGCTCAGCTGCTGAAGAGAGAGGAGTTGAAGTCCTCACGCCTTGTTTTTGTCTATTGTCTGGAGTCGCTGCTTCCTGTGGAGGGTCTCCTGTTCGGACCGGACTGTCCCCATTCTCCAGCGAATTTTCTGTTGTGGGGTCCCGAGGTGGTTCTTCCTCGGAGTGCCCCGATGAGGATGATGATAACGGGCGACTTATATTTCTGTTTTCTTGCGTCTCAGATGTCCGGCAGGGTGTGTCTGATTCGGGATTACTTTTGTTGGCGTTCAGGTCACTCGAGTCTCTCTGGTTTGAGATTTCTTCAGTTGCTATTACATCTGTAGCCATGATCGATGACTGATATGTGCTCGATTATAATCGATCAGAAAAAAAATGCACGAAAAACAAACTGTAATATTCAAACAATAACGACTTCACATAGTCTTTGATTTATCTGATTACTATTAATACTGATAACAGACTGTGTTTTTAAAATATGAGCATTTATGTGGCTATCAAGTAAGTTATGTTGTAAAACAATCTTGCCCTTTTAAGTGAAGTCCCCGCTGAGTGTGTGTTTAGTCAGTCCCTTTCCTCTCCTGCTTCCTTCCTACAGCAAGACTGCTGACAGTTTAACACACAGAACGGTGAGAAACTGGTGTCGATCATAGCAAAGCACAGGGAAATAACATTTAAAATGGTCGATACCGGTCTAGAGGACAGTTTTAATAGCTGATATCTCATCTGTTGCTTTAACCGGCCGTCATTCTTCTTTTGGAAGTGTCTGGTAAGTTAAGGTGAAGTCTGACTCAATAATACACATAACTTCCGGTCACACTGTTGATCGTATTCACAATATTCAAAATAAAAGTCCCCCGGATTGTTTATTAAAAGTCACGAATCAGCTCAGAAATGGTTGTAAAGAAGTATATAATCTGTGGCTGATAAAAGTACAATAATAAGAACGTATTTATTATTTTAGTGGAAATGTTTTATTGGGTGTTGAGAGATGTAACATTAAATGTGCTGAAATTTATTTAAATACTTGTAAAATATTTTTTTACAGGGTTAACAAAAACTTTAACTAACCCCCCAAAAAACATTTCTTGAAATTAAATCAATATTAACTGAAATTAAATAAAATAGAATAAAATAAACTTAGATATAGGCTAAACTTAAACTTATATATTTCAGGTAGTTCATGAGGCAACATTTCTCATTTTCATTTAATTAATCTTGATGTAGCCTACTTAAATACCTAAAACTAAAATAAAAATTAAGAAAAACAATACAGACGTTTTAAAATAATAAAAAACTAATAAAAATAACAACCCCCCCCCCCCCACACACACACACACACACACACACACCACCAGACTCTGACTTTCTTAAACTATGAAAAACCGCCTTGAAATTACGAAATATTAGGCCTACGTTTACAACTAGCATCAAATAAATAAATGAATAACCTATCGTAAAAATATGAATTATTGCATGTTTACAGCTGATGATCTAATCAAAGAAAAATGTCAGTGACTTAATTCTTCTGTGATGCATGTTATGCCCACTGTTGCATATTGTTAGCAGACAAATTAAACAGTTTTTATTTATTTATTTTTTTAACAGTGTCCTTATCCTAACTAGTCGAATGAATAGATTTAATAACGGCTGTCAAGTATTGATCTATTCAATATTCATCCACTAGATGGCGACAGAACACTATATTAAATGAGCTCTTGCTGTAATTAATCTCAGAATAAAAGGTCCTCCCAAATAATTGAAGATGAGTGATTCGGCGTCAACACTGAAATCACAATGAGTAACATGATTCTTTTTTTTTGTTTAATGTTTATATATATATATTCCAAAATATGATAGTGCATGGAAGCTTAGTAAAAAAAGGATTTTCCCCACAAATTAATATTTATAAGACTGTATTTACTTGATTACCACTTGATTTTGATTACTACAATACATCTGCTTAGTGCTTATAATAAGTTATTGATGTTAGTGATGCAGAATGCAAATCTGAGATGTCTAAAGCAGAGACGTTTTATGTCAGTCTGTAGATAGATAGATAGATAGATAGATAGATAAAGTAAAGTAAAGTCGTAAAGTCGTGACGTATTGTCAAGTATGGTGACCCATACTCGAAATTGGTGCTCTGCCTTTAACCCATCCAAGTGCACACACACAGCAGTGAGTAGTGAACAAATCCACACACACACACACACACACACACCGTGAACACACACCCGGAGCAGTGGGCAGCCATGCTGCGGCGCCCGGGGAGCAATTGGGGGTTCGGTGCCTTGCTCAAGGGCACCTCAGTCGTGGTATTGAGGGTGGAGAGAGCGCTGGACGTTCCCTCCCCCCACCTACAATTCCTGCCGGCCGGGGGCTCGAACTCGCAACCTTTCGGTTACGAGTCCGACTCTCTAACCATTAGGCCACGACTTCCCCAAGATAGATAGATAGATAGATAGATAGATAGATAGATAGATAGATAGATAGATAGATAGATAGATAGATAGATAGATAGATAGATAGATAGATAGATAGATAGTTCACTAACAGTAATTAGTCAAATTTTGTGATTTAAAAAGCAAAGCTAACTTAATGCAATGCATATAATTATAACATGAAACCTCTAAAATGTTTACAGATTTTCAGTCTTAAAAAAGGCAATTAAAAAAGAGAGTTATACATAATAAAGCAGGCAGTTCTTCGGGCTATGTTGCTGTAGGTTTCAATTTTAACACACTAGTTTAAAAAGGAGCTGTGTGTGTGTAGAGAGAGAGAGAGATGAAAATCTCTGAAATGATTTTGAAATGTCAAAATGTTTAACGTCAAAATATTTTGTAAAGAATATTTTCAAAATCTCAAATAAAAGCCACTGAAAATGTACTTTTTTAAAACGAGCAATTATGAGCAAACACCTACAATACAAAAACTTTATGTACATCATTTATTAATCATTATAAATGGCACAGGTGTAGAAATATTTAAGTTTTTAGTCTTATTTTAAACAGTTAGATCAAACAATCTAAATCCCCCCAGGAAGTGATTCATTTAATGATGAAGTCCGTGATTTATTAGTCTTGTCTTATTATCAAATGAGGTTACTTCATACTGCATGATGAGAACGAGCAATTAGCGTATGCAAATGAGAGAGGACTCTGAGCTTTCACAAATTTTGTGACAGAACAAAGAAAATTTACAGAGCTTATAGGTTTGTGCATACCTCTAAAATCCGAAATGCATTGTAAAATGCAAAGATGTTTTCATAAATTGCACTGATTTCAATGCAGCATCACATTAAAGTTTTTTTTTTAGATATGAATGCATATGTCTGATTGCTTATGGCTATGGGAGACTGATAAATGTGAACTGCCCCATAATACCACAGATATCTGAGATGTGTGCTCAGGATCATTGGGTATAATCACTAATTAACATACTGCTATTTGCTCTGTCTGATCGAACGGCCTCGTTAAGTAACAGATAATCCCACAATATTCAAAGTTTACAGTACCTTTTTGTTTCTGCTTGCCGAGATGTTTGCCGAGGCTCCGTTCAGTCGTTACACACAAATAAAGACCAGATGCTGACTTTGATGTGCACAAAATCTGGACATACCAGTCCTGGATTTCTCATTAACCAGAGTAAATTTGCTTAATAACTCATTAAATAGGTTGTTTTATACTTTTTCCTTTTATAATTATTAAATGTTTGTTGTCTGATATAAAAAAATAATGTATTTTTGACTGAGATAAAGGGTTTTTTGACTGTGACAGGAGTGAAAACAGTGTGGCGACTCAAAGGAAGAATAAAATATTGATTTGCTTGTATGCAAATGAGCTCTCGTTCCTCAAACATTTGGAAACCTGTGTGAGATCAGGAGTGTGTTCAACGGGATTTGATTCGGTTGACATCCGGGCTGAGTCCCTTTCTCTCCGTCGGTGGTGTTGTGAATGTTTCAAAAGCAAACTTTCTTTTTCCTGAGTCGGAGCGCGAGATGTTTGATGTTTTCCTCTTGTGGAGCGTGGCGAGATGAAGCGAGTTCTTCATTTATGAGGACATAACAAGGAAGCTATTAAGCAAACATATTTCCCTGCTTCGGCTGGCATGAAAGAGCCACTCAGGGCGAGAAACCCAGCTCTTTGGTTTCCAGAAAAGATAATTGCCTAAATGTTTACAAGTTAGCGAGAGTTTAGAAAGGCTGCACTAACAAAGCATCCTTCAAGATGACCGCATAGAAAGGTAACAAAATTGGTGTAATACCAAGAGGCAGCGATGATATTGCTGGATTGAGCATCCAATTTCCACAAGTGGGGCAGTGGGAAGTATTTAGGCTAGTTGAAGTACACGTCTTAATGAGAAAAGACAAAAAAGAATTTGTGTGCATGATTTATGCAGTCTGTTTCTAGGAGCGCATGCATAATTATTTATGATTGTTGAGCCCGAGAAAGAGAAGCTGGTAAAAAATGCAAAAGCAGAAGAAGTTAAATGAATATTTAAGGGACAATGAAATATTTAGGGGAAACAAATGAGAAAAACATTTAAAACAGCATGATAAATAATAGTGGGAGTTGTTGTGTGCGGCTGCCACGAGGCCTTAAACATCCGCGTGGTGTCTGATCCCGGCCTCGGCAATTTGTTTTCCATATGCCGGTCGTTACGGGGGCACGGACAGAATGCGTGGGCTGGCACGTTGCAGGGGAATATTAGCTTTCTATTGAGAGCGGCTGGATGGATGCCACGGGCTAGTCACGATTTAATGTGTCGACCGGTCTGGTACAAGTGGAGGGCAGGACGCTGGCATTGATGAGAGCGAGAGATGATGGTTTATGCCTCTGCCTGAAGAGGACAAATAAAAACCCGGAGTTCAGGATTCAATTAACTTGTTAAAAGGAGCACACAACATTTGAATGTTTTGACAGATAAAAGGCCCAATTTGAAGCAGAATCAGTGTAAGAATTCATATTTATTGGCAAAGCAAGGCCCCAGATTTTGCATTGAAAATCGCAATGCCGACTGTTTGGCCTATCATACAAAAATGTTGTTATAGCCAAGTGGTTTTAATGTTATAATATTACAGTAAATATAGATCAAATAATAAGCAAAATTATTAACATGATGCACGCTAAATTGGGAAAATGAACTTTTTTGTTGTATTTAATATTTTTTGAAGAAGAAGAGGTCATGTCATTTGCAAAGAAAAACAATGAACGGAAGCATCTTATTGTGGCTTTTTTTCTGTTGTTTTAAGTTAATAAGCATATTTTCCTAAAGATTATATGATTTGATTATTTGCATTTAGCATTGATTTTCTCTCTTCTCTAAACAGGACAGACCTTTAACCCAGGTTTAGTGTGCTGCAAACCACTATTATATACACTAAGATAAAATGGTGTAGAATTTTATTTTTTTAATTTTAATAATAAATTTGCAGATATGAGTAGATATACTGGAATATGAAAATGAGTAGATATACTGGAATATTATCTTCCTGTAAAACATATGCCAATAACCTTGTTTTGTATGCTCAGAACTCCAACCAATATACCAATAGACCAATATACTGTATGAAAATACAATATATTTAATATACAATATTGTGAGGTGTCCATCTGGACTAGGAAGAATACATAGATGGAATCAAAAATAAATAAGTTAATTTAATACAATTCAGTTTTTCAATTTGGACTAAATTGAGCATTTCTAGTATTTAATAAGCATAGCCTAGAATATTTTAAGTACATCCATTTTATGTATATAACAAATAAACATATTTTCTCATTCATAGATTGATGTGGCACCATATTATATATCCTATAATATAAGATATTGGCTTGGCAATCAAATTTTACAGATCTATAAATATTTTTATGTTGACTTTTTTCTCTTTAGAAAGAGTTCACGGGATTCAAAGTAGATCATTTGTATAGCTGTTTTTGAGTTTTTATTTTCTGGCAACACTCATTGGCCTCTTGTTTAATTTCCATTTCTCCAGATCAGAAAATAATTAAATCAGCAAACAAATAATTAATAGAGTCAATGAGAACAATTAGTTCAAAGACGCCTTTGAGAATTGGCCATGCATAGTGAATTGGTTAATTATCATACTACAAAATAATTGAGTGGAGGAGATCTCTGAGTGTGTGATTGTGCATTTGAGTCATACTGACTTCCTTTATGCAGCTTTTTTGTTCTTTTTGAAGCTCCATCTAATCCTCATTCAATTATATGAAAAAGAGCAGCGTGAACATTTCTCACAACATCTCCATTTGTGTTCCACAGAAGAAATAAAGTCATACAGGTTTGGAATGAACATTCGATCATTATTTATGTCATTCAGTTGAAATATTTTCTTTCGTTGCTTCAGATGGCAATCCAGCAGCAGAAAATAATTGTAATATCTCTCTTTACAGGCCATCATCCTCCAAACCTGGATTGATTTGATTATTTACACTAATCATTGCATGTAACTGTCCTGCCCTTGACAAAAGTAATGGAATGACACCCATGTTAAACTCTATTAAAACACGTACTGAAGGTTGTGACACTAATCTCAGTGACCTACACGGCCCATACATCAGAGCGTGTCTCTCTGCTGACAGTGTGCTGTGTCCGGTGGGGCCACGAGGCAGAGCGATCGGAGCCGTCGCTGTAACCCTGTCCGCGGTTGAAGATCATTACCCCCATGACTGATGTGCAGGGCAGCCCGGAGTGAGCGCGTTTATTTCCCTACGCTGGGGTGGGCGTCTCGGCCCCATGAGGAGGACAGCCCTTCAGGTTTTGTTAGCGTGGTCATGGTTCTCGCGTAAAATCGTGGCCCTCTATCGCACATACAGTTCAGCTTATCCTCCATCTTTATTTCAGGAATCATTCGTCTGTGGATACTATAGGCTTGATTTTAAGAAAGAACAGATATGCTGTCATCATTTTGACTCTGTATATAAAATTATAGCTGTAAATAATAAGGACAAATGTAAAATTACCTGGTCATTATTGCAAAATCAAGTTAATTTTCTTATAATGATGACCAGCTGACTGTACATTATTCTGCTTATTACAGCATGTTTTACATTAATTGAATAAATGGACATGAAGAGTTAATTTAACTTTAACAAATTATGCGAGAAATCCTATATATGTGTTTATAATATGTTTTATTGTTTTTATAGGTTTGGAAATGTTGCTAGAGCACAATAAAGCTAAAAGTATAAAAATATGAAATTTGGCCATACGTTTTATTACTTGATAGGGCATGCATTAGATATAGGGGCAAAAAATATTTATATGGTATTTATAAATTTTGGATTTTTTGATGCACACTAATATATTATATATGAGTTCAGTTAATGAATTGTATAATGAAATTTAATGAATAAATAAATTAATTCTCATAACAGAATCAAAATGGCACTAATACATGCCATCTTTATAAAGGAGACACTGAAATTGGTAATCTATACTATTAACCATATGGTTAAACTGTTTTGACTGTAAATTAATTGCTAGGTGTTTATTTTATTATATTAAGAGTCACGTTCTGTACTGTTCTATGGTGGCTGCCGAGGATCAAGTGTCTCACATCCCAGATTGTTTTGTTTTACCATAGCACTGAATCTTACTGTAATTTACAGCCCAGGCTGGATATAAACCTTAAGTCAGATTTTACTACTAAGGTGAAGTGTGGCATTGCATGTTACAGTGTAGTATTTCCAGACAAGCTCATAAAGCAGAATAATAGTAGTGTTTGCATCATAAAGACGTCTGCGCACAGCCCAGATAGATGACCTGGCTTCACTTTTACAAAACTAATGACCAGAGCAGACCGGTGCAGCTTTGCCGTCCAAAAACTTCATTTCACACAATCAGCATTTTATAAATGCACACTTTAATTCTTCCATTTATGGCTTCGTAATTAAAATCTCTTGCCTTGTGACCTGAGGGATCGTTGTGAGTGATAATGAATGGGATCAGGGCAGAAGTCTGGGAAAGATGGCACCTTGACCCATCTTCAAGGTTAAACTGATAGTGTATGGTCAGCATGGAGAACAATGGACTGTGTATTGTACCTTATAAAGTGCTAAATGATTGTCTCTAGCATTACAATAAATGCCTTTATAATAGACGAGACAGTAAAGACATAACAATCTGAAATCATAAATTTGTGGTTATAAAAACTTTCTTAAAAGTTCCTAAACAACGGTCTGAATTAAACCATTACATCAGTATATGGTGACAAAATGTGACTGTCATTGCAAATGATTCATTGAACCATTCGGTTCAAAACCCTGATTCTTTCTGAAACAAAGGGAAGTGACTGTATCATGAATGAACCATTGAATCACTCATTTAACCAATTAGTTCAAAATGATTGAATCGGTCTGGAAAAGAGCGAGTGACTTTATGTATGAACCATTGAATCATTCATTTAACAAAGTAGTTCAAAAGTACAAAATGTGACTGTCTTTATAATCAATTCATTGAATCATTCGGTTCAAAACCCTGATTCATTCTGAAACAAAGCTTGTGACTGTATCATGAACGACCCATTGAATCATTCATTTAACCAATTAGTTCAAAAGTACAGATTCATTCTGGACTCGCTGATGAAATGTTTATTGATTCAAATGCTCTGAATTACCCTTTTCATTTTCCCTCTTTTGAACACACCAACACAATCGTCTTTGACAGTTATCGTCAATGGAATATTACCCTCATAATATTGATTCATCATAAATTGTAGTTATTTTAAGAGCTTGACATGGCAAATGCAAAGCAAAATTAAATATAAATATGAATATAAATACATAGAAAATTAATAAAGCCCTTCGAACAAGATTTGGAAAAAAACAAGAAAAAAAGCTCAGTTTGTTCCCATCAGCTCAGCGGTTTGTCTGTCTGTCAGAAACACAACTCGGACGCGCGAGCTGTCAGTGCCTGCCATTTGATGTTTCCTTGCTTTGACTTCAAAATTCTCAGGATATAAGCACGAGCTTTGTTTGAGCTGTGTGGGAAAGGCCTATTGACAACCGTGGATCCATTGATCTGTAGCAGGGGACGGAATCTGATGGTGCTGCAGCTAAACTTATAATTGCGTTCGCTATCATAAATGTTTAACTGATTACCGGCGAATAAACAACACCAGCGAATCTGCAGTAACTACCTCGCTATGGTTTTCCTGTCCCATAAAGAATTTAGCATCTCCCTCACAACCATCCAGAAGACTACAAAAATACTTCCCTCTTTCGTTCTTTAAAAGAAAAAAAAAAGAGGAAAAAGATGAAATATTTTCTCTGTGGTTACTGAGACCTCTCTGTATTTCAAGTGATACTGACCTAAAAAGGTTGATCAAAGCCAGTTGGAACTCCGCAGCCTGCAGCAAGCAATAAATTGGACCATTCGATGTTTTTGCACTGACAAATTATTCTCCTGAGTCCTAACATTCTTGGTAGCAACTCAATTAGCTGGAGACAGATGTAGCAAGTATTCAACATTTAATCTTTAATAGATTGTTCAATATTTTAACATTCCTAGCCCTAGTTAGAATGGAAATGCTCCATTTCATGAAAATAATAACTATTTGCTTATAATTCCCACATAAACGGTGAGTTTGCGCGGTGTACGTGACAGCATCCTATCTGCCCGAGACGCATCTCGCTCCGTTTAAATCCCCACAGGCTATTCTGTCGTGTTGAAGTGGCTCACAGCATCTCTCCTTTCATGTGGCTGTTAAAAGACAATATTTCTCCTTTTTTGTGGAGGATAGACTTTCTCCAGACACCATTCCTCCTGCTTTAGGCATGGATGATCTGGGGGAAAAAAAGAACATTTGACTGAAAAATGCATGGAACAAACCGTAAGACCTCTGAAAAGTCACATATTAACTCACATTTGCTGCACTCAGTTGACATGAGCATATTTAGCTTTTATTTATGTTATTTTTAGGATTGTATGTGTAAAAGCAGCCATACATTCATTGTTTTTATGTGTTAAAGAAATTGTTCACACAAAAATGTAAATAATTCATTATTTACTCACCGTCATATAAATCCAAACTCGTATAGGCCTTAATCAGGTTAGACGCCATATTGAATTTAACACAGATGAAAACGAGGTATGCGCTGTATAAAGGTCCTAGATATTGTAATATGGATATTTCGGTATGTTGTTTAACAACATACAATCCATTGAACACACCGTACATCCATCCCTCGTTTTCACTCCATGGCGCTACCTTATGGAAGCTTGTTTTCACCATGGGATAAAAAAAAATTCTCGCACTTCTAAATTTATATCTCATAATGCTGACTTTTTTTTTTCAGAATTTTCACAATTCTGAAAAAAAGTCCGAATTGTGAGATGTAAACTTTGGAAAAAGTTAGAATTCCAAAGATATAAACTTTTATCAGTTTTATCAAGCTGAAATTTCAGTTTTTATTCAATTTGAATCTCCCACTGGAACGTCATGAGGGTAGTAAATACATTTTTTCCATTTTAAACAGATTTTATGAACAGCGACACCGGCCTGTCCGTTGTCTTTGAATGGTTTGCTAGAGAGCGGTATCATGGGAAGACCCAAGTAGATGACATGCTCTCGCTGAATTATGGGGCCACAAAAATAATCACATCAAGATGTATGTGTCCGTATAACATATCTGCATTCACCAGCCCCATCGATCACTTCATCAAAGAGCCAAGGTTCTGGAGTGACAGGAATATGTGCTTAAACTTTCATTGTTTTGGAGAGGGCATGTCATATTAACCCTTGGAAATGAAGTTGTACCAGCGAGCTCGCTGCCTGATTTTTAACGGTGACTGATCTAAGTGCTTTTCAAGCATCATTTATCACAAACGGCTGGACGGCCATGCAGTATGACATGAAGATGTAACTGATCTTCATAACTAGACAACTGGAGTGATTCGGTTTTGGCTGGTCTGAATATCTTGTTAGGACAGTAGCACAATTCAAGGTATGAATGTTGATCTGAATAAATATGAACTTAATCAACATGCATAACAAGGAATTCCATCAAATCTTTAAAAGAAAATGTTTAAATAGTAAATTGTTTGAAACAACAAAACTAATATTAAATAATACTTTACATATTATTATATATTGTTTAAATATTAAACACTATTTTAAATACAAACAGTTTTAAATAAGAATAAATAGTATTTTGATTAACATTTCAATTTGATTCTAAAATACTTTAAATAATGCCTTTATTATTAAAATGCATTTAAATAGTCATAGTTTTTAATTACTACTATTAATAGTAATAATAATGATATCATAACATAATAGTAGTTCATTAAGTATTTATAGTAAATAATTTTATATAAAATATTTGTATTAATAATAATACAGTGATTGCAAAATGTGCCTCTTTTTATTGCCTTGTGAATATGAATATGTTGGGGATTATCAATAACAATCATTTTTATTGTAGCACCATTATTACGGTATTAATGTTGATTTTAATAAATATTGTTAATAAAACTTTAATTTAATTTGTTTAATGCTTTCCAAGGCATTCCATTAAATCTTTTCAAGAAAGAAATAGTGAATAATTAAATATAATTCACATATTATATTGTTAAAATATTAAATAATATTTTAAATTTCAAACAGTTTGAAATAATAATAATAGTATTATAAAATAATTGTAATATTTAGAATGCTAAATTAATTATTCAATTGTATCTTGTAGTCAATATTTTCAAGAAAATACATTTATACAAACATATTTTTATTAATGAATATCCTACAATTATTGCAAACTGTGCTTGTTTATGAATATGAATATTTAAATGTTGAGTATTATCAATAAGCATCATTTTTATTGCATTGCTGGCTAATTATAAAGAATTATAAGCTGCCAGGAAACTAAACCACTAAACACCGGCACTGCTATTAATGTTCAATGTTGTGTTACAGATGAAAGCCTGGTCTATATATGATAGTTTTTATTGACAGAACTTATCTTTAATTACATTTTTTAATTAATTCTCATGGTATATTTGCTTTAATGTTGACACATTTCAAAAGTAGAACCACCGATATTAATGTGAAACTGTGTGCTTCAGGCGTAACGTAAAATTTATTATCCATCAACATAAATGTGTGGAAAAAATGTGTTTTTTTAGGAATATGAAAGCACAGAAACAGTCGATTAAATTAGTGCAGCACACACAGAGACATAAATAACATAACATAGAATCTGAATGAGTGAACCTTCCAGAACAATAAAAGCTCAAACAACCCATTTACCACCCTTAAACAACATAATAATCCCTCTGTCTCTGGGGTTAAGTGGAATGCCAATACAGTATTGACAAAATGTCAGTCTGCCTCACCGAGTCCTTGTTCACACACTGCTTTATATGAGGATACAGACTGTGCAGATAGACACGCAAGTGTATCACTCAAGGTCAAGCCATCCAACGCCGTGACAGGCTTAAGTTTCATCGATTCGTGCTTGATAGTTCTATACTGACTCTGAGACAATGGGGCGTCTTTGTTAGATTTGTTGTAGGCAAGTGTATAACTGCTGAAGTCGTTCTTTAGAGGTACAGCAAAATGCTAATTCTCTCGCTGCCATTCGTTTTTAGCTTAACTCTATGAATCGCAGCATTTGGCAAACCAACAGTGACCTAAAGTTGACCTTTTCGTTGAAAGAGTGCCGTCATTGTTCCATTGTTCATTAAAAAACGGACCTTTCCCCAACTCTCAGAGGTAGCGGTGGAATTGCAAATCTCTCTATTTCTCTTCAGAGAGTGTCTGCCTGGCTTTAGCAAGCCGCTATCCATTGGTTTTAGAGCTGAATGCAGCTGTGAGTGGGAATTGGCAGCAGTATAACTGCTTTTATTGCTACACATTGGCTCAGTGGGTTCGAGACTACCACTGTGCATAATTAACTGCCAATGAAATGTTCCCTTGAGTCAATCTGTCTGCTTTATTAACAAAGTAATGTGGTTATGCTTTAATTGGCTCTTTTATTGTTAGCCAAATGAGATCAAATGATAGAACACATGGTTGCAAAGAGGAGACCATTAGTGGTCACAGGCTCTATAAGTGGATGTTAGGGGAGGTGTAATATCTCCATATCCTGCTTGTCATGATGGGTTTTTGTTTGTTTCCGTGGCTCTAGTTTGGTCGCTGAGAAGTGACATGTTTGGATATGGCTAGCAAACTGTGGTTTGTTTTAAAGGAGATTCTAGCATTTTTCTTTTTTTTATGTGAATATTTTAGAATTGTGACTTTTTAGCACTGTGTGAAGTTATAGATACTAGATGTTAGTATAGCTGTTAGCATGTAGCTTAGCAAGCTATGTTACTTATGTTAGCAATAACAAAAGTGTTGCAATCGCTATCTTATGTGCGCTGTTTTATCGGTACTTTCGCTTTCAAAATCGATCGCGTTCAGCAAGGAGGAGGAAGGATGGAAAGTGGGGGGGCACGGCCCGCAAGTGCTCTCCCTTGGCGCCGGCCCTGGTTCTCAGCTAACAAAAATATGTTCTAGAGTTTGCTCCCATTAATGTTATATTTCTCTGAATATTCAAAACCACTAATTTTGTAGTTTGTTACAAGCAGAGTGTATGCTGTGCATAAAACAGTCTTCGTAAACATGTCTGAAGATTTTGACAGAGAGGATGACCAGAAGGATGACCAGATGACCAGGTTATTTGAACCACAATATAGACAATGAACTAAGAGTGTCTTGTAGCTTCATTACAGTTGAACCACTGATGTCACATGGATTATTTTAAAGGTGGGGTATGTATTTTTTTCAAAAACGCTTTAGAACACTGAGTCGGGCCCAGTACCAAAACAAACTTGTAGACAATCAGCAGTAAGGGTTGTGTCTACTCATGATGCGAGGAGAGAACGCTCAGTGCACATGATGGACATTAGCCGAGCGACGACAGAAAGACAGAGATGGCGGATAAAAAGCTATACATGTCATAAATAGAACGCGGCAGCAGTTTACTGTCAGGGATTTGTCGTGTCTGGGATTTGCCGCTTGTGTCCAATGTTGACACGGCAAGAAGTAGGACCCGTGTAAATATCGGATCAGATTTCCTGCACTGGAGAGAACTTAATTAGCGGGAAGGCCTGCGATCGGACGCTGAGGTTTCTTTTTTTCTTCTCGATAGGTGAGTAAAATTTGGTTTTGCTTTGTTTCACAGAACTAATCGTTGCCTGGGATGCGTACGTATGTGTGGGGCGGAGCTATCAAAATAGGGGCGAGACCCTTTTGGGGTATGGTCGTGTTTGTTTTGGTGATTTCAAATATCAACATTGGCTACCAGAAATCACTTACCCTACCTTTAAGAATTACCTTACGACCTTTCTGGGTCTTGAACGTGTCAGTTGCATTGCTGTCTATGCAGGGTCAGAAAGCTCTCGACCTTCATCAAAAATATCTTAATTTGTGTTCTGAAGATGAACGAAGGTCTTACGGGTTTGGAACGACATGAGAGTGAATAATTCAAGACAGAATTTTTATTTTTGTTTGAACTGTCTCTTTAGAATTTTGCAAACATGGAACGTTACTTTTGAATGTTCTCTGAATGCTCTGAAAAAAATAATAAGTTTTAACAAACGTTAACTGAATGTCCAATTAAAATTTCACAGAAAACAAAATGTTCCATCAACGATGTACTGTATAAATAAAATTTTTGTGCCAAAATTTTGAGAACATTATTCAAGAGCAGAAACTGATATTGTAAAAACTGTCAGTTATGACTTTGTGACATCCGAGTGCACACAAATGTTGTAAATGTGATCATTCCTCTGTGACTTGAAGGCAGCAGTTCTGCAAGGTAAAAGAACATCATCCCATAATCGACTGCATCGCTTCAAGGTCTTTTGTAAGCTAATTGAATTGAAAGGCAAACATATTACATCATTGCTGCTACAACTTTGCTCAAGCGAGATTTAAAACTGACGTTTGCTGTAGTTGAAGGTTTCACCTGAGGCAGAACCAACCCTCGGCTACAGAATAATGACTGTGATGTCACTGGGTGTCAGATTTAAGACCAATGAATCATATTTCATAGTGAACACTGGAGAGATTTCTGTTGTTATACTGATCGTCACAATCCAAGTAAGAGATAATTATCTTTTAAAAATGTGATCCTGATATATATTTTATGCAGAGAATGTTTGCCTAATGCTGCTTTTTTTATAGTTGCATAGATGCTACAATGTGATGCTACAATTAGGCTACTTTATATGGCTGAACGAAATATTACAAATTTAGATTAACTCATTAATATTAATTTTGTATATATTTTGTAAATTGCTCAAGATTTGTTTATGCGATTTTTGGTCTCACTGGTGTCTCTGATGTGCTTTTTTTATCAGTTTGATTTTATTTTGTTTTGTTATTTTACTAACTGTGAGTAATTAGATTAATCAGCATATCATTGAAGGAATTTGATTAAAATTGCATAAATTAATTTTGATTAATTGTAAAATAGTACTAATACTAATAATATTTTGTGATTAATTTTGCAAACGTAATGGAACAAAAAATGTGCAATTAAATTCCATAATTTAGATATTTTTTTCAACAGATATTGATTATATTATATTAACTGCAAGTAATTTGATTAACTATGCAGCGTAATGTAATTAAATGTATTTATTTGTATGTTTGTTTGTCTGGATTCCTCAAACCTCGCCAACACATTTTCAATTTTTAATTTCTAGGGCTGCAAGATTTTCTTTTTCTAATATTTTGTGCATCTAACAATGAATTTTCATTCTGTGCATGCATTTCCAAGGCAAAAACAAGTGTTCACAGCTAAATTCTGCTTGTGGGAAACATTTGGTTCATGGTTGTACTGAAATATCTAGAGATGATATGTCATTTTAATTTGTACAACAAGATTTTTTAGCCTCAAATGGTCAATCTACAAATGAAAACATAGAGCATATTATTGTAATTTTGCATAGCATTATAGAACCTTGCCCAAGTTCTTTATTCAAGTGTATAGATCATTAGTATAATTTGATGTATTCCAAGTTTCTGGCCAAATTTGTGAGAACACCCAGTGGGAAAGAAAACCTGTTGTGGGCAGATAATTATTTACATCTTTCCTGTGGACAACATGTGCTTCACTTCCTGGCAACACATGTTGTCGTTTCGAAGGGCCAGTTTCACACCTGCCCAAACTACTGTTTGCAGATGGACGATGGCTAGATGAAATCAGCATTTGGCAAACTGCTCCAAAGAATTAACAAGGGGCATCAATCGAGTCTAAACCATTCAGAAAAGTTGAAGAAGCAGAAAAGACAAACCAATCTCATGAAAAATTGCAACTGTTTTAAGAAGAAGTTTTTGAAAATGATACCATTATCGTTTTGAAACACGAATTTACAAAAAACGTGAATTTATGAATATGGTAACGTCCAATGCTATTTCACAACCAATTCGTATGTGTTTTACCAGGTGGCTAATTCATACAAATTTGTACGACCTCACTCGTACGATTTCTGTGAGGGGTAGGTTTTGGGACGGGGTTAGGGGTGTTCATTCGTACAAATTTATGTGAATTTGCCAACTTGTAACATACGTACAATTTTTTACAAATCGTACGAATTTGTACGAGTGAGGTCATAAAAATTTTTATGAATTAGCCACCTCATAAAATATTTACGAATAGCCATGAGATCGGGTTGGTAACGTAATGTGCATGCATATTATTATTATTTTACATATTATTATTATTTTATTATATTTATTTTTATCTATTGTATTTATTGTGTGTTTTATGGTGTATGTTTGGCTGCTAATGCAAATCAATTTCCCTGCGGGGATATCTATCTATCTATCTATCTATCTATCTATCTATCTATCTATCTATCTATCTATCTATCTATCTATCTATCTATCTATCTATCTATCTATCTATCTATCTATCTATCTATCTATCTATCTATCTATCTATCTATCTATCTATCTGTGTTCAGTCTATAGGCATGCGCAAGTTTCTTTACAAAGTGACATCGCCAACTACTGGCCTGACATGCATAATACAGTGTTTTAGTAGTATTCGCAGATGCATGTGCATGAGGATTATTTTGACAAAGTTGCTGCCTATATGCAAAACTTCTCAAAAATGTAAATTTACCCTTACTGCATTGCATCTGGTTAGGACACAATATCTGCCACCAGTTCGCCAAAGAGTAAAATTGCTATAAATTACGATGAGATTGTGAACCGTGAAAAGGCAGCACCAATTCTTCTGTCACAATATCACCGGAGATGTTTTCTCCAAGCATAGCTTGAAGAACACAACCAAAGGCCTGAACCGAGACTACAAGGACATCAAACACACCTTCAGTGTCTTCAAGGGATTCCAGAGGCCCATTTCCTATCGCATTTCGCTGGCATACACTCTAAACAGCAGGCACGAATCAACAGAGAATTAACTGCAAAGTAGGTCTAAGTTCCTCTCCTCCCAAAAACTGCATCATTAGCATCCTGCCAGAGATGGATGGTGACTTTCTGCATCAGCTGTTGGCCGCCAGAGAGAGGGACCAGGGGGCTCGTTTTCCTCCGTTCCTTGGCCTGCACGCTGACCTGCCCCTGGTTCTTATTTAACAGTCACGAGGCCACGACCCGAAATAAAGCAGAAAGAGAGACACAAACTAAAAAAAAAAAAACGGACTTGGCAGTGGGACCGAAGTCCCATCGTCCCCAAAGAAATTAGAGGCAGTAATCATTCAGAGGCGGTTAAATGTTATGGATGCATACGGTTCCGTCCTCCATCCTGATTCTGCATACCTGCCTGCTTCGTGTCAGGACAAAAGGCCACGGTTGGAAGTGTCCAATTTTTCCATGCTTGACAGGTCAAAAGTGACAAATAGCAGCCGTTGCTGAAAGAAGGTTACGTTTAAACACAGTGCAAGGCAATGAGGGGGAATACTTCCCTGACAATGACTGCTAAATCATTGTCAGGGAAACTAATGATAAGGTATCATAAGACAACGGGATATCATGACAGATCGGCCGCGATCTCGTGCACCTTAATCACCCGCTGTCTGTTTCCCCCAGCATTCATCTTTATTTTGCATAGACATGCACATATTCTGCTGCTTCTTCAATGGATACATCAGCTTGTCAGCGCGAATGTCACACAAAGCTTTATTTAAATTGTACATAGCAGGGTTCTTTGTTGTGAGCCGGGATGATGAATGGAATCAAATAATAATGACAAAGAATGTCTCGGCTGCCTTGAGATCCTAGAGTGAGAGCCACAGAGCACCGCAAGACCAGCGAAATAAGTTCACAGTGACGATATCATTCAATTTTACCAGAATATTTAGATGGAAAACCATTATTTCAATATGTTAGCAAGACTACTGACAATTTATAGTATTTCCTAAATTCTAGGGATGTCAGTTTAAGACATTTTGTGTGTGACTGATTATAAAAATAAATAAATAAATCAACAAAATGTTGTGCAATAAACTTCCATAATTTTCAGCAAATATTGATTATATGATATTAACTGAGTCATTTGATTAATAAAGAAGCATATTGTGTAATTATTTTTATTAAAATAAAGGGTGCGATTCCAGCGACAATGGCTTTCCTGGTGTGAATACCCCCTAAATGACATGATGACATGACATAACTGTGAGTAATTTGATTAATTAAGCAGCATATTATGTAATTAATTTGATTAAACTTTCATCGGTTTATTTTGATATAATTGTAAAAAAATTATAATAATTATGTTATTAAAATGTGCACATTTAATTTAATTCTATATGACAGGATATTTTGGGGCGTTTGTCAGCAAATATTTATATGAGATTAATTGTAGTTAATTCAGATAATTAAACAGCAGCTCTTGTAATTAAATTGATTTTAAAAAATCTAATTAATTACAATATCTGCTGTTCAGTTAAGTGAATTAATCACAATTAATCTCATATATAAATATTTTATTTATTCATATATAATTTTATTTATTCATTAATTTCTTTATTCATTTCTTTATGACACATATTGTGCACTGGTATGCTATATTGTTACCAAATGGCTTTCATTAGGAACAAAACAACTATCTTCCTCTTGTCTGTAACCAAACATCCTAGACCGCTGTTGTGCAAATCTGTCACACCTGTTGTAGTAATTTCAAAAACACACAAGTGAGAAGAACAAACAGAAAATAAGCCATGTGATGGTGGCATCTTGACAAGTCTTTAAGTAATTCCTACAAGAACAAAACACCCTGGGGCTGCCTGGCTTCATTGCTTAAGTTGTTGAGAGGACAGCATCAAAGCACATTATGAGAACAGCACAATTACTGCATGTGGGTGAGCGAAGCACTGCGATGGAAGTGTCAGCTTCAATTAATTCAAAATGTATTTTGTATATGACAACAGAATTTTTATTTTAGGGTAACTATCCCTTTAAAGGTTTCAACAAATATTTTATTCCTGAGTATATATCTTGCACTTGTATCTTAAAATGTAACTTATAATTTGTAGAATGTTACCCTAACAACTGAATAACAGCATTCCGAAAACACTTCATCATTCAAACCGCATAGCAATGGCTTAGCAACCATCCACAGCACCCTAGCACCACCAAAACAACCTAATAACTGCATAGCAACATGCTAAACACTCAGAACATTACTCAGCAACTACATTTCAATGTCTTGCCAATGACTCACAACACCCTAGATACCACATAGCAACACCATGGAAGTAACTGAAAACACCCTAGCAACACAATGAACACCTTATCGACCACATACACCCTGTCAACTACTCACAACACCTTAGCAACCACATAGCAATACCCTGGCAACCTTTTTATTTTAAATTCAAATAGTTTTAGCAACCATCGAGAACATTCTAACAACTGCATAGCAACATTATTAAACAATCAGAATACCTTATCAACTGCATAGACCCTGGCAACAACTCACAACACCCTAGCAACCATCCAGCATGACTTCAGCAACCATTTGAACATTCTAGCAACTGCACAGCAACATGCTAAAACATTAAAAACACCTTATTGACCACATACACCCTGCCAACAACTCATACCACCCTAGCAACCACATTGCAAAACCCTAGCAAGCACCTAGCATGACTTCAGCAACCATTTGAACATCCTAAAAACTGCAAAGCACTACAACACTTAGAAATACCTTATTGACCACAAACACTCTGCCAACAACTCACAGCACCCTAGCAACCATATAGAACATCATAACAACTGCATAGCAACATGTTAAAACACTCAGAACACCTGATCAACTACAAAGACCCTGCAAACAACTTACAAAACCCTATAAACTGCATAGCAACACCCTAGAAACCACTCAGCATGACTTCAGCAACCATTTGAATATCCAAACAACTGCAAAGCGACATCCTACAATGATCAGAACAACTTATCGACCATATACACCCTGCCAACAACTCACAACACCCTATCAACCATATACAACATCCTAACAACTGTGTAGCGTTTGCTGTTTTTTTTACAACAGGGTTATCAACCACATACAGCCTGCCAACAACTCACAACACCCTAGAAACCATCTGAACATCCTAACAACTGCACAGCAACATGCTAAAACACTCAAAACAACTTATTGATCACATACACCCTGCCAACAACTCATAACACCCTAGCAACCATATAGAACACCCTAACAACTGCATAGCAACATGCTAAAAATCTCAGAACCCCTTATCAACTACAAAGACCCTGGCAGCAACTCAACACCATAGTAAAATGTGCATAGCAACATGTTAAAAACACTCAAAACACCTTAGCAACAGCCTAGCAATGTGGCAACGTAGCTTTTTCTCAGTAAAATGCACTTTTGTTTAATAACACTGCTTTCTGTTTCTCCACATTGCAAACTCCTCCTCATTAGTACCAGACAACCTCCACCTGGCTCTAGGTTATGTGGACACCGAGCGTCCAGGAATCTCAAGGACGTATCACTCTCCCAGATTAAACAATATTCACTCTCTGTCAAACACTCCATTCCCAAAACTGCCACGCTGGAGGAAAATGAGCCCCCACTTGTCCCCCTCTCCATGCTCGACAGAGAGTGGGGGAGATCTCTTTGGCCTGAAGGAGAGACCAGATAGTGAAATAATCTTTAATCTCTGTCCCTTCCAGGCACCGGCAACACCTGTTATCCTTGATGGCGTCGTGCGAGAGGGCAGCGCTCAGCCTCGTTTTAAAGCTGGTAATTATTGTACTAATTATTCACATAGGTGCCGGGTGATTACGGACGTTCAGGTGAATGCACGTCCCGCACAGCGCCAGATGAGACCGGCACGCGGTTGCTCCAATCCCTCATTTCCCTTCCAGATATTTGACCTCTTGCGTTGTTTGCAATTTGCACTCGGGGAGCAGAATAACAGGCAGAAACTTTTAATTGCTGGGAAACACTGCTCAAAGACACAAGCTTTAGCCATCTGTTAACTGTTTAGATAGATTCTTTTTTTCTCTCTCCGCATCTAAACGGAAAGAGGATGTGTTGTTTTTGCGAAAAACAAAAGAGGAGCAGAGGGTTGCAACTGTTTTTCCTTCGCTAACAGATGCTCTCTGCACAGGAAACAACACTTATTTGGATTACACACGCAAGGAGTTGTTTGTGGTGTGTTGCGTTGTTAGAAAAGCAAAATCTTTGGAAAAGCAAATGTAATGTGAGTGCTACGTTGCTCTCTGAAAGCGCACGCCTTCCGTCATCTCATTAAAATTCTATGAATCAAATGATTATTTTTGTGTTTTAAAGACTGTATATTTAATTAGGGCCTGGAGGGAATATGGTGCCTTTAAGCCAGATTTATCTGTCCTCAGACTGAATTTAATTCAATTAATGGTGAGAGACCATAGTTATAGATTTCTCGGTCTCCCTCTCTTTGTTGATAGCGACACCGTTTTCATGAATTTTTCATTCTCTGGCCCCAGTTTTGAGGCAATTAACTAGCTATTGCAAATTTTATTCCACTTCTGTCTCAAAAAAAGAGGGAAAAGAATCCCTTTTAACATGGAAAACCAGTGCTCATTATTGAAGGAGAAATTGGGCTTTCTCTCATCATTTGCTCATTCTCACGTCGATCCAAAATGGTATGACTTTCATTTCTTTTGCCTAACACAAAATGAGAAGTTTATAAAAATGTCCAGGCTGCTCTTTTCCATACACTGATAGTGGATGGTGACTATAGCTTAGAGGGTCAAGGAAAGGAAAAATCTAGTTTCAAACGCATTTGCCAAGTTATTAGAAATGGATTCATGTTGGTTTAAACTTTTCTAATTAAAATTTTAAAATTTAATTACTTAAAATGTCATGTATTGAAACTTTAAAGGAAGAAACAACATAATTTTCTTACACCTTATCATCAATTATTAATTCAAGAAAATCATTAAATATTGGGCGAGTCGCACCACATGACATTTCACAACCTAAACTAATCTTGTCATAAATACATCAAATTATCTTTTATTCCAGGAAGCTTATTGACTTATTGACAGTCATGAGGGTCTTTCTGCATGTTTTTTTTTTATATATATATATTAATAAGCATTTTTGTTAAATATTATGGAGGGGGGGTTCAAAGAAATAATAAAAGATTATACAAAACTACTTAAGAGTCTATTTTCAAGAATGTCTTTAATGAGGCTTTTTTTCTTCCTGGCATTTTTTAATAATAATAATAATAATACTCAGGACATTTTTTATTCAGGAGGAATACAAATACAAAAATACAAATGATTTCAAACTTAACTAGCACTACAGATCTATTCAAACAGGAGTACATTGCTAACTAGGCCACGACTCTCTAAATTATATCTATGACATTATTGGAGTCATATAACAGAAATCACTGGGAAGTTCTTAATCCACGTAATGCCATTAACAGCATTTTCCATAAGTCTCAAGAATGATGCCAGTCAGCTATTAAATTAAACAAATCAGAGGAATTTAATGATCACTTTGAGCTGCTACTGTAAGTGTTTGAGCAACATGCGGCAGATCAAAGGTTAAGTGAGAATGAAAGCGGCACATTTATCCCTTTAAGACTGTTTGGTGAAAATTGCTTCGTTTGACGCCGTTAATGTCCTTCCTCCTTTATCACTCAGATTGCCTGACTTATAAATATGAATGTCTGCTCTGCTTGGCCTGCCTCAAATCCCCGGTGGTCACTCTGTCTGCTCACACGGCATATGATGAAGCATTCAAACACGGGGGGATGTAAGTGACAATGACACTACAAAGCTCAACGATGAAGCCAGACAGGATCTCATTACGGCACAGGACTGTTAATGATAAACTATCGCAGGTCAGTTGGGAAAACCTGCGTGGGTCAATGACACGACACTCATTTTATTTGTCAAATCTATTAATTTATATATATATATATAAATATAACAAACATTAAATTGCAATTCATGCATTCAATGACTTGAATACACCTTTTCTATGATGAGCAAGTTTTTAACTTCAAAAATTTATTTAGATTTTTGAGGGGCATAAAGTAAAAAATGTGGAAGATATAATGAAGAAAAAGCTTATTATTTTATTTTCATTTATTTAAAAAAAAAAATCTACATGTCAGACCTCTGTTGGGTGTCATGTGTTCCCGCCTCATGTTTCCATATTTGGTTTGTTTCCTGTCCTTGTTTAATGTAATTATTAGCTGTGTTTGTCTAATTATCAATGATTATCCCTTGTATTTAAGTCCTGTCTGTTCTGTTAGGTTTTGTCTGGTCTACTTTTTACTTCCTGTCTGTGTCAGCCTTGCCTTGTCTTTCCCTGCCTTGTTTGGATTCATTAAAGACTGTTATTTTGAGTTTACTCCTCGTTTGCATGTTCCCATATCCTCCTCGTGTGTGCACCGTGAGACACTACACTGCTTATTAATTTTGAAAACGTTTTGTTCATCAAATCAAAGTCATGAAGAAATATGCAGACCCTTATGACAGGATCACTAAGTCTTTTAAAGGTCAATTTACAGGTCAAATAAAAAAAATGTCATGTGGTGCGACTCCCCAAAAATGTAATGGGTTACATATTACTTTTTTTTTTAAAATTCCAATTATATCTTAATTTCTATTTAAAAAATTAATTTAATTTTAATGTATAACTATTAAATGTAAATGTCATGTGGTATGACTTTACAAATATGTAAAGGTATTTATGAATGAATAATTTGCGATATAAGAAAAAAAAACTTTTTACTTTAGAAAATATACTTGAAAACATTTTTGAAAATAATTATTAGGACGTGTACATTCATGCATTTTGGGTGTAAGGAAAATATGTTATCATTTGTCGGTTACACCACATGACATTTTTCATTAAATTTAAACTTTTCTAGAAATCATGTTTTTAAAACCATTTTTATAGTCCTTTGTGATGTTTTTTGCCCTTTTAAGTGCCATAAACTGTCATCAGAAAATCACCTCCATGAAGATTCTTCAAAAGTTTTTCTTCAAAAGTTCTTTTGCGTTCCACAAACAAACACACACAGATTTGGAATAACTTTTTATCAACACAACAGTCTTAATATTTGCTCATGTGGTGTATTGACAAGGGAAATGTCTTTTTATTATAACCGTCTGCAATCTTTTCTGTTTGATGTACGTCTTTGTCCCTTCGGTCTGTTTGTATGACAGCGACCACATGTCATAATACACGGGTCCAGGGATCTCAGGCCCAAATACCTAAATTACTCTGTGCTAAACCAAACCTGTCCAAAGATCTCTTTCCATCATTCAAGTGTAGAAATGTATCCCCCTCTCTGGCCTTTTCCCACTTTTAATCCTCTATTTCTTTCTCTCAGGTCCCAAATCCGCGGCGGTATTAGGTGAAACAGATTGCTCGGCGTGAATTTAAACCCACAGCCCACCTCGAGGAGAGCCAAGTCCAATGACAAACATAATTCTTCAAGGAAGTTTGGAAAGACTCGGCCAGGAAAATGGAGTTTGGCGACGGGGTGTCTCGAAAAGGTCAAGATTTGCTGTTTGCAAGCCTAGCTCAAACATAAATGCTCTATAATACCGGTTCGGGTGATTGCTTTACTCTCTAGACAATGTCAATTTTGTGGAAGGAGTTGCAGATTAAGTCGCCAGCGTGTCAAGGGCCCTCGTGGGTGCCGGTGTCTAGTCTCAGAAACAGGTCCTAAAGCCCATGCCTATTACCGCAGCCACCCACAGGACAGATGTTTAAAGCTTAGGGGCGCAATGGAGAATAATAGCACATTAGATTCTTAATGTCTCCGCTGATGCCGCGCTCATGCGGGAGGAAAATCTCTGGTGGTCCAAACACCTTGCCCCTTTTTTTCCCTCATCCCTCCCTGTATTTTTCTTAGCTCTATCTCTCCTCATGCCACCTGAGCGATGAATCCTACCCTGGAGCAAGGCGCCACACACACCATTCATCAAGATATGACCCACTCGGAGGATACAATGGGCTAATGAACTCATTAAAATGTGTGCGCGTGTCGGCGTGAACGTGCGTCTGCCTTGTGGGTTTAATGTATATGTTTGTGTAAAAGGGAAAGAGGGAAAAATGGCCCGCCGATGTAAAACCATTAGCCCCACCTCACAGTTCAGATTGCAAGCATTTATCTTCACAGATGATGGCTGTTTAAAGCTGTGATGTATTTCTGCTGTGTGCCGTATTCAAAGGCCAGGAAAACTGACTATGATGAAAAATTATTCCAGATGCAGATCCTTCATTTCAGAATTTCCCCCGTCGTAGGAGAGTACGGCACGTACTGTACAGGAAAAGCTTTTAGTCCTGTGTTTGTCTTGATTATGAGCTTCACTTACATTTGCATTTATTCATTTAGCTGACGCTTTTATCCAAAGCGACTTACAATTGCTATATATGTCAGAGGTCGCACGCCTCTGGAGCAACTAGGGGTTAAGTGTCTTGCTCAGGGACACATTGGTGTCTCACAGTGGATTCAAACCCGGGTCTCTCACACCAAAGGCATGTGTCTTATCCACTGCGCCATCACCACCACCTATGGAAGTGACATAATATTTTTAGATAATAATTAATAGCTAAGCAACTTGGGTGACAAGAAGCTTTCTGTCAGTCAGATATTGATTTATCAGAATATATGTACATAGATGGGTCAATCTCACAAACACATTTCACTATTAACCACAAAATCAAATGAAAATTGAAAAAAAAGAAAATAAATTATATTTAAAATAATTTTAAATGTTTTTTTCTATTTTCATTTGTATTACTTTTTATATTATATTACAAAAATGAATAATACATTATATCTTTATATTTTTGCACAGAATAAAGTAGTATAATAGTATGATATATATATCAGTAATTAAAAAATAAGAATAATTAAAATTAAGATATATTATGAACTCGAAAGAAAAAACTTTTGCAAAAAAGAAAAAAAAAAGATTTACTGCAAGGTTTACCCTACTTAATAATTTAATTTAAAAAATATGTCTTAGTTAAAAAAGTATATAAAGTATATAAAACTATTAAAATATTTTAAAAAATGTAATGATTTTGCACAATTGCAAAAACAAAAAACCCTACTTTAATGCAGAAATAAATTACACTAAAATCATAATCATTAATTAACACGTAGGGTATATTTGTATTACATGACTCAAATACAACTCAAAATAAAAATAACTCATTACAGTAATGAAAAATGTAAATTATCTTAATAGTAAGATTATTATTAGGATCATTAAAATTATTATTATTATGTCAGTGCAAAACATTTTAATACAAAACTAGGCTTAATTTTCTTTATGCTAAATATTATGCACACTATATTCCACATTTTGGGTCAAACCTGACCCTGCCACTGTGATCAGTGCAAATCAGTCAGACTTTATCGTGTAAACATGACTCGCTCCATGCTGGGCTGTATTACAAGCTCATGTCCCCCACCCCCTCCTTCAGAGACCCCCATCATCCCTCCTACCCCATCCGGGACTGGAGGTACACCTTCATGAGAAGAGACCGGGGGTAATTCAGTCCGTAGACTTAATTAATCTTGTGTCTGATTTGATGAATTGCTCCCAAATAGTGCTGTAACGGTGTGATATCTCTCAGCTCGGAGGCTCTGCTGTTGACAGAGTCTGTGTGAAAGTCAAAACGGGGAGCGCTTCACTCTGGGCTTTGTTTGCAAAGTTCCTCTAGTCTGCAGTCGTAACACACACACACACACACACACCTCATACAGAGCCCATCTCATGCTGTGTTACTCAGTTTTGACAAAAAAATGATTTGTTGTCTGTAAAGAAAAAGCGCAGCGCCTCAGGGGGTAAACACATTAGTGTGAGTAATCTAATGTTGATCTTTCTAATGAGAGGTGCTTAAATGATTTTAAACATACTACTCTAGTTACACATTTGGGACGCATTGAAGTTGACTTTACAATGTGTGTAAAGTCATCAGTATAGCAAGGTCATCATAATGGATGGTTGTTCTTTGGTTAATTACCTGTACAACGCACTAATTCCCTCAAAAGTGAATAATAGCATTTAGTGGATTGCTTCTGAAGTGTGTTTGGAGGCTGTTTACAGGATTCGGCACAAGAAAAAAACAACAGACTCAACGCTCGGTTTGTAAAAATAAGTAAAAATTGGGTTTACAGTCATTTAAAATGGAAGTCTATAGGGCAAGTGTTTCATTCTTCTGTTAAAAAAATAAGTAAATAAACTCATTCAGAACCATGGCTTCTGTTTAAAATGCATCAAATTCTGGTTATGCATTATGAACGCAAGTCCTGTTGGGTAGATTTGTCTTTGTGGAAAGTTAGTAAACAATTTTATGATATTAGTTTTAATGTTATAGTGTTAAAGTTGTCTTGCTATAGTTTTGAAACTGCAATGCTTTGCCACATAGACTTCTATTTTAAGAGCATTATGGTAAACTAGGGGAAATTACCTTGTTATATAAATGAAAAATTGTTTTATAAATACAAAATAAGTTATGTGTTTATATGTTTGCATTTTATATACAAATATTTGCTTAAATTATTTAAATTATATACTTTTGCAATATAAAGTATATAATCTAAAATTATATTTTTACATAAAATACAAATATATACATTTTTAATTTGTATAAAAATACATGTGTATGTGTGTCTATGATTTGCATTAATATATAAATATTTATTTTATACAGGCTAGTAAATATATGTTGCATTTAATATATAAATATTTATTTTATACAGGCAAGTAAATATATTTTGCATTAATTTTAATATATGAATGTATTTTGCAATACTATTTTTGATTAAAACAATGCAAACTACCACACAATATTATAATATACATTAACTATATATATATATATATATATATATATGTGTGTGTTGTTCAATTTGCTACCGATGTATTGTGGATCTCTATTGTAAATTTTTTATTTATTTATTTATTTTAAGGAAACTTTAAAGAATTTTGGCATTAATTTCTATAAGCATGTCAGAAAAGCTGCCACTAAAGTTTAAGCGTTGAACATTCCCAGCTAATTTTGATTTGTATTTCAAAACAAACACATCTTCTTGTTAAATTTACTTGTAGTATCTTACAATTCAAATAAGCATAAACACTCCTTTCATATGTCATTTGTTGGGACGTCTCTGAGGAATAGTCACGCAGAAAGAGACGCAAACAATAACAATTATGTGACTTAAATTCTAAAACTCACACATGCATTATTAATCCCCCCATAAAAATACTTTTTCTGCCGAATTATTGACAATCTGTTGTGCTGAATGAGGGATGGGAATATCCCTGACACTGACAGTTGTTGGTTTGGGATAATAAAGTAAAACCCACCTCTTTAATCTTTAATAGACCCTCACTAATCCCCTAGTTTAACTGGCAGACCCTAAGGGAGCGTTAGCGCTGTTTGTGCTATAGTGCAATAGAGAGGCAACGCATGCCTTTGATCCGTCCAATGTGATGCTAATTTCAGTCAAATTTCAGCATATGGAAATTTATGCTCCTTTTGTATGCGTAAGTTGGAGAGTGTGAGTGTGCGCTTGGGTTTTTATCGCTGGCATTATCCCTTTTCGCCGTGACAAATATCACATCTCGCTAACCCGTTAGCCTGGTCAGCAAAAGCCATAGCTGTTTTAAAGGTTAAGGCCATCAGTACAGCTTAAACTGTGTGCTTTTTCTGCCCACGTCTGATGATTGAAGGATCAAACTATCAGGCTAGAAATCGTAAAGATTAGAAATCGCCACAGACGTTAAGTTAGCATGGCTAGCGCGTAGGAGCTAACAAGGGATGGCAGATGGGCCGGACGTGTTGAGACGGGTGATTGGAGGGGTAGGTGATGAGATTCAGAAGCCTCGGCCGGCCCGTGGACTTGATTAAACTAATCTCATCTCTATCAAAGCGTCGCGGGGCGAGCGGACCTGCCATTATTCATGGGCCTGGGGTAATTACAGGCAGGTGGTGCTTTGGGATCTAAGCTTTCATACCTTCAGGCTAGCAGGGCCCTTGCTTACTCTGTGCAATGTTTTTAGGGCGGGCCTCCTCCATACACTGGCCCGATGGGTAGGACCATAGAGGACTTTAGTGGGACCCCCCCCCCCCCCCCTTTTCAAATTTGGCATTGATTTGAAATTTTATTGAAAATAATAACCTAACCCTACTGAAAAACTATATAATTGTCATACACTACCTTTCAAAAGTGTGGGGTCAGAAAAATCTGTTTTTGAAAGACGTTTCTTCCGCTTACTGAGACTGAATTTAACAGAAATATTGTGAAATATGATTACATTTTAAAACAACTGTTTTCTATTTAACTATATTTGAAAATGTAATTTATTCCTGTGATGCAAAGCTGAATTTTCAGCATCATTTCTCCAGTCTTCAGAGTCACATGATCCTTTAGAAATCATTCTAATATGCTGATTTGCTGCTCAAGAAACATTTATTATTATAATCAATTTTGAAAAGAATGTATATTTTTGTGGAAATTGTGATACTTTTTTGTCTTTCAAGATTCTTTGATGAATGGAAAATGTGAACAAACAGCATTTATTTGAAATAGAAATATTTTGTAATTGTAAGTGTCATACTGTCATTTTTTGTGCATCCTTGCTAAATAAATATAAAGAAATATTAAATTCGTGCAAAAAACAAACAAACTTACTGACCAAACATTTGAACAAAGTACATTCATAACAAGTAATTTACTATGAACTATGAAGTACAGTAGTATATATTTTTTGTATTCATATGTGCCATAACTATAAGGTGCTAGTTGCCACACATTTACTCTAATATTTCATATTTTAGTAGGTAAGTTATCACAATAGGATTTGGCCATTAAACAGCCTATTAAAGGCTATTAAATTTGGTAAATCAGTTTTGACACACAACACACATAATTAATAATAATGAATAAATTACACAAAAAAGTGACAACTTGCCCCAGTGAATATCTTCCTTAATTACAGCATACTACTGTTGCCATTTGTCTAAATGTATATCAGTGTTGTTGTTTTTTGGTGAGCACTTCAACAGCTATAGCAGAAAAATTATGATAAAACAAATATTTAAGAAAAAAAAGCAATTATCAAAAATATAATTAATAATTTGGTAGGCAAAGATTATCCTGATTTCTGACTGTTTTGAAATAGATGTTTGTACCAACATTAAAATCACTGCAGAGGAAAACACACTTTTCAGTCTAAACCTTTAAATTATAAATTAAGCAATTGAGGAAAACAATCATTGTAGTCATTTTAAGTTTTTATTTCACAAGCTCTTATATTTTTTAGATTATATTTAGTTTATGAGTGTTGTTACCAAAACATGGGCCTTGATATAGAAAATGACATTTAGGTTGTTTTAAAGTGTGTGTATTTTTGAACAAGAACAAGAGATGGCTGGTGGGCAATGACATGATGGGAGGAAGATGTCGACGGCACTAAACAAGAGCAGTTTAAACTTCCCTCAATTGTCCATCTGCCATGTATCTATAGAAGACTCTCTCTCTCACACACACACACACACACACACACACACACACACACACACACACACACACACAAATTCACTCATGCTTTGTGATGGATTAATCAAGATGAAGAGCCACTTGCCCTCTCTGCTTCATCTGACAGCGCTGTCTGTCATGTCAAAGCCATTTATCTTGTCTTAAAAAAAATCACAATGTAAAAACATTAGGAAATCCACAGTTAAATTTTTATTTGATAATACATTGAACAAATATAGTAAAAGTGCTTAGGCAGAGAAGATTTACGTGATGTGGGAGGATCTGAATTATTTACTGTGTTGTAGCCTCTGAGGACCACAAGAGATCATTTATCTGATAAAATAACATGCATATTCATATTCTATAGTGTTTTTGAGGACAGAAGAAATTAGTTAATAGTTGTGTGTACTAGTATTAAAAGAAAAATAGGAAAAAATATCATTTATACACTGTAAAAAGTGATAAGTTGACTTAACTAAGTAAATAAATAATTTAAAAAAAAGTTAAGTGAATTGTCAAGTTCACTTAACTTAAAAAATATATATATATATTATTTACTTAATAATTTTAAGGCAACTTATCACTTTTTACAGTGTACTATAAGTGACATTTACACTATATATAATTTCAGTATAATGTTAATAAGGAAAATAAAATAGGAAAAATATAATTTATACATATATTTTTATATATAATTTAAGAATGATGTTAATAAAATATAATTAATTCATAAAATTTTAAATGATCCTAATTTATTCATTAAATAAACATAAAATTGATCCTGATTAAAGATGCTCATAATTATACTAATCTTAATGAATAATATTAATTTTAAAAGGTCTATACACTATATATATAAGACCGTACACATCTTCAGGCAATTCTGTTTGTTTTTTAGTTTGCATTTTATGTACTTTTTATGCAAACTGTAGTAAACTAACTTTTTTTGAGAAGCCTAAAGTCGTTTATTAACTGATTTAGTTTACATGTCAGATTTTATTTAACATTATCAAGTCAAAATATCAGTCTGTACGAGTTTGTGTGATCTGTACGATGCTTTGATAGGGATTCTAGCAGTTGTCGGGCCGGAGGTTGAGCTCTTCCCCCATGTCAGTGTGTTACATGGGTCTGAGCTCAAGAGACCCATGGGGATCCTGCTGGAGGAAGCGGGAAATGATAGGAAAGATGGGAGTAAGTAATTAGATCCTGGGGTGAGAGCAGGTCTGTTAGACGCGGCCAGTGTTGTGTGGATCCACTCCAGGCTGTGTTTGCTGGCTCTTTGAGCTTCACTGGCCCACAGTCCTGAGGATGTTTTCCAGTATGACAGAAGCGGGGCGATCCCTCGAGACCGGCATCCAGTCATTAACAACTGGCCACGGCACAAAGATCTGAGAGAACAAGTTCAACACCATCAGTCCTGTGGAAAAACAGAGCGTGGCGTCTCTTTTGCTGTCTGTTTTTGGAGTGTAGATGTACTGCAATAACAAGTTGCGGTCAAAGGTCCGATTCCTTTGTTTGAGTCGAGGGGAGATGAAAGTTTTGTTTTGGAAAGTAGCTTTTTCATTCGCATCTCTTATCATCTCAACGAAGCCCCTGAGCTACAAAACAAGTTCGTAAAGCAGCTGAAAGCTGTCACGGGTTATACGCTTCACTGACTTGGATTTTTATTTGTCTACCAAGGGATGTTTGTACAGAAATGAAAATCAATGTGAAATGTCAAGGGAAAAAGAAATATGTACCTGAGTTGTGACTGTCTGCAAACTTAGATTTAGTAGCTTTATACACAGTTTTGCTGACTTTGTGTTTTAGTAGTTTTCGGTTTTGTTTCGCGATTTTAAGATTTTAAGATTTTAAGTTGGAAGTTAAGTTGCGATCCAAAACAGTGCTTTTATTGTAGAAAAATAGTAACAAAGTAACTATAACATGTAATAATATTTATTTATTTGAATTTATTAATGAATGATGCATTTATTAATTCAATGACCTATTAACATTTAGTAATTTATTAATGATTATTTCTTAATATTATTTCTTAATATTATAAATTATAAATTAACTTGTATTTACAATGTGTGAGTGTTTGTTTTCTGAATATTTCTTAAATTTAGATAGTTGCACCCTCTCCAAATAATATACCTCATGAGTATAATTATTAATTGCACATAAAAAGCCCTTTTTTCTCCTTTTTTTTTTTGCTACTGTTACTTTTTATATTATTTTCTATCCCAATTATACTTTATTTCAGTGTGAATCACAACAGACATTTTTGAGTTTGGTGTATTCAAAATATTTTTGCATTTAGTTAGAATGACCTTTTATTTTTAGATTTGCGATTTTTGTTTTTCAAAATAATTCAATGTAGGTTTATTTTAATTTTAATTTTAGTAGGTTTAGTACTTCGACTTAAATCTATTTTATTTCAGCTAGTTGCCAACATTATTAATATTTTTTTAAGTTTAAGTGCATTTTTTAAGTTGACCATATTTTATTTCAGTTTTATGCAAGAGGATGTGAGCCAGACTCGAACTCACTTTGCTCACATTAGCACCACAGCTACTTAACAATCATATTCATAAACATAAAGTCATATAAATTAACAAAAGAGATGCAAAACTAAAAAGTATCACCAAATACAGTTTGGTCTCTTTTAAGTTATAGAGCCATTTGTGTGAAAGCAAGCAAATGTGCGTATAAAGCCGAGGGGTCTCAACACGCTCTCCAGCATCTCCATTTATTTTTACTGGTCTCAGTGGTCTCATTCCCACCAACTGCTGTGGACTCAGCATCTATTCTAATTCGGTCAAACAAGCACAACATCTCCGGCCATTTCTCTCCTCCATTAAGATGACTTAAGTGATTTTCTCTTTGCGTGTGGCTTAAGTAAATCAAATATGTCTCTCAAGCCCAGTTATTAAAAACAGTGTCCTTTCGTTCTCTATCAAAGCACAGTAATCCTGATTTACACAGTGGAAAAACCTCTACCGTCGTATCCCACTACCTTCCCAAGGAGATCGAGTAATTAAATTGGTACTTTTTACAAGTCGTACTCAATAAATCTGAATAAATTAACAAGGCATTACTAAGACTGCTACATTAAATTTGCATAGTGTATTTAATGAATATGCAACTGCAAGTGAAAAGGTCTGCTACTGTGAACCCTCCAAATTAGCATAACTACTTCCAGCATGTTTCTTAAATAATGCTCTCATTTGCACATCACTGAGTTGGCTAATTCTAACTTCAGTCAGTGTAGCCTTGTAATTAAGACTCTTGCTTTAATTTTTAATGAAGTTTGTGTTACATCAATCCTGACAGTAATGAGGGGGACATGGAAACAAAAAGGCTTCTAATAATTAAATTCACAAACCAGTTCTAGGGATAATAATTCCTAAGGAGGAATTACATGACTAATTATTAATTAAATATTCATACTGTTGCATGGGCTGCCTCACTTAACTGCTTGTCTTGTCGCCACTAATGCCGAGATGTAAATCGTCTTTGCTATCACCGCGTCTACTTGAAGGTCCCGGATCCTTTTTAGTGCATGATTAATCATGTTGACACCTCAGATGAAATGCTTTTTATTGGCCTCGTTTATTGAGCCGTTTTACCTGAGTTGGTTTAGCTCCTGTTGAGATTCATTACCGAGCTTTAAGTACATAAACAAATTGCCATTGCAATAGCCGATGTCTAGTTACGATGATGCAAGCATTAGCATTATTAGCATATCCTGTTTGTCAATTTCACAGGCTAGTTTCAATATCTGAGGCCATTTTTGTTCAACAAAACTTTGTGCTCTCTTTAGCATTTAGCATTAGCCTTTCAGCTTCTTGCCCTCCCTCTGAATTTATCCCACAAAAAAATCAACAGTATGTTTTTCATTTAGCTCCTGTTGAGATTCATTACTGAGTTTAAGTACATAAACAAAATGGTATCACAATGGATGACATCTACTATGATTATGCATGCATATTAACATGTCCTGTTTGTTTATTTCACAGGCTAGTTTTGATATTCTGAGGCAATTTTTGTTCAAAACAAACCTTGCATCTTATGTTGCAACAGTACAAACCTTTGTGCTCTCATTAGCATTTAGCATTAGCTTTTCAGCCTCTAGCGATCACATCTATCTGAGAATATTTCCAAATACCTAAAGAGTTATTTATTTATTTTTTGTTGTTGTTTTTTTGTTTAGATCCTATTGAGATTCATTACTGAGCTTTAAGTACATAAACAAACCACTTTTGAAATGGCTGATTAGCATTAGCATTATAAGCAAATCCTGTTTGTCAATTTCACATGCTGGTTTTAATATCTGAGGCCATTTCTGTTCTAATCAAACCTGGCATACTTAGCTGCTAAAGTAAACCTTCATGCTTCCTTTAGCATTAGCCTTTTACCGTCTTGCATATTCATTCTGCATTTATCCGACAAAATTTCCAAACGGCTTATTTAAGAGTACATTGTTTTTGGCTTAGCTCCAGTTGAGATTCATTACTGAGCTTTAAATACATAAACCTGACTTGCAATGAGTGACATCTAGTTACATCGATGAATGCATTAGCATTTTCAGCATCTCCTGATTGTCCATTTGACAGGCTATCATCAAATTTGAGGCCAATTTTTCCAAATAACACCAGGCATCTTTTGCTGCTAAAGTACAAACCTCTGTGCTCCCTTTAGCATATAGCATTAGCCTTTCAGCCTCTCGCGTTCGCTCTGTATTTATCCCACAAAATTTCCAAATGGCTTATTTAACAGTATGTTGTTTTTGACCTTTTCCAATTGGTTATTATCCGCGACGCGCGGCTGCTCTTGATTTCTCTCTGTGGTCTGAAGCGGTCCATTTTAGCATCATTAAGGTGCTGAAACGGTCTTCGCCGCTCCGCAGTCTTTGGTCCCAACTGAGGTTTAAAGGAAGAGTCAGATTTCCCCATTTAAAAGGCAGCGTGGCTAATTAAGCTTGGCTAATCAGCTGGTCCGTGTCAGCCGGAGTTTTAGTGCCTGTCTCAGCAGATATCAGTGCATAGTAATAGCGCTAGGCTAATTTCTACAAAGAGGATGACTGATACCTGCTGAAATCCGCTTTGCCCCTGATTGCCATCGAGTGTCTATTGACCACAAGAGAGAAAACTGAATACTTACTGCTACGAGAACAGGCTTACTGAGAGGCCTAGCTTTGTTGGTGCTATTCAGGAATGGGAAACTCATATGCAGCTTAGAAAATGGATTGTATGTTAGCAGTGGTCAAATAACTGGAGGCTTATGTTTAGAATGTCAGGACCCTTTAGCATTATGCTACTTTATTCTAACTGTGTGATCCTTCAACTACAGGCACTTTTATTTTCATGGGATTTTTAGTTCCTAAATTGTACTGGAAACTTGTCTCATGAATTTTATTTAAAATTGCATTGCTGTATACTTGTCCCAGAGACAGATTTTAAATTTGGAAATATGGAAATCCATTATAAATAAATATTAATTATAATTATATAATCTAAACAAAAAGTGATAAGTTGACTTAACTTAAAAAAAAAAGATGTAGGAAACCTTTTGCCTTAAAATTATTAAAGTAAATAATAATAAAAAAAGAAAAAGAAAAAGTTAATTGATTTGTCACGTTCAATTAACTTATTTTTTTTATTATTGTTATTTACTTAATCATTTTAAGGCAGCGGGTTTCCTCAATTCTTTTAAGTTAAGTCAACTTATCACGTTTTACAGTGTGAAAAACTTATATATATATATATTACACAAAATTTGACTGCCTCTCAGTTATTTTCATCTTGAAGATGACAAGAATGAGAGCAAGGACAACTCAAGGTAAATATCACTTGAAATAATGTTTTTAAAATGATGTAGGTAATGTTTTTCTTGTGTGTTATTTTTCAGTGAAGCGGTATTTTGATCAAATTATACAAAATGTATGATAATTATAAATTGTTTTTATTAAGGAGCCATAAAACATAAAATTAGCCTCAGCAAGACAAAGGAGTCAACCAAATTATGCTAAATAAATAAATAAATAAAAATGAAGTTTCCACTGTCGTTTCCATCAAAGAATGTGCAAAGTATGTCATTTGAGACCACTGTGGTGGAAATGTTCAGGGTTTAAATAAAAAATAATAAACAATTGCCTAATTTTTGTGTTTAAATAGTCATAGTATGGCAGTAAATTAATTAAAATTTAGTTTAGCCAGATGTGTTGATAGCTTATTGATTTTGTGTTAGATTAACATACTTCATACACAGTAGTAATATCATGGAACGGAGCCCCATATAGCTTATGTAGCAATTTGTCTGCTGTAACCTACCCTCAATATTAGCATTCCTTGTGAAGTGCATTTCATATTTTTTAAAAGAGCACGGGTAAGCTTTATGGTGTCATGACATTTGGAGTTATCTCTATATTAATTCACACTATTTCATGCATTTAAGTGAATATATAGGGTCCATTAGTATAAAACTGGGGTCAAAGTTCACCTAAAAGCTATAACTTATGATTCACAATGCAGCTGTGAAATAGGTCTTTAGGTCATATTACGACGGCAGGACATTCAGCTCAAAGACAAACCTTGTAAGCGGCCAGATTTAATAGGTACAGCTGAAAATCTCCTGATTTTGGTAATGAAGAACTGTATGTTTCAGCTCCATTTCAGCTGTAATAGATCAGTCAGTGCTTCATAATGTTAAACTGTGCTCACGCTTGGATTTGTTCATCTGTGTGCATCTGTTTCTACACAGACACCCTGACACAGTCGTGAATCTGGCGTTAAGTGCTTATAGCGATTATTCAGTTTAGCGCACTTAGCCATTCCAACATAATAATCACTCCAGTAATTGCTCATTTCTACTCTTCCTGAAAAATTTGATTTGTTATTTAACCCCTAATTTGTTTAATTGACTGTTTAATTGGTTTAAATTAAAATGTAAATGTAAAGTTTTTTTTTTCTTCTTTTTTTTTGGTTTGGTGGGTAATTAATTAGTTATTTTTATAATAATGTTTCTAAAGACTGCATGGGATGTCTAAAAATGTGTGATTTAATGCAAAGTCACCCCAAAATGCAAATTTTGTTATCATTTCCAATCCCCACACCAACTATTTAATTATTTAGTAATTTTCACTCTCCTTAAATAAATAAATAATTAAAAATTCTGATTTTGCATTTAACCCCTAATTTGGTTTATTGACGATTTAATTGACTTAAATTAAAATATAAATATTATCTGTTGTTTTGTCTGGTGGGTGATTATATCTTCAATTATTTTGTTAAAAATGTTATATCTGAAAACTGATGGGATGCAAACAGTTGTCTTTTAAGCAATAATTCACCCACAAATGCAATTTTTGTCATCATTTATTCACTCTCATGTTGATCCAAACTTGTATGGCCTTCTTTTTGCTCTGTGGAACATAAAATATGATATTTTGAAATATATATATACAGTATAATATAATATATATACGATCCAATATATATATATATATATATATATATATTGGATCGTCATGAATCAAGTCAAGTCACAGTGGATCTTCACGAGCTAAGTCAAGTCACAGTTGATCGTCGTGAGTCCAGTCAAGTCACCGTTGATCATCGTGAATCCAGTCAAGTCACAGTTGATCGTCATGAGTCAAGTCACGTCTCAGCTGATCGTCACGAGTCAGGTCACGTCTCCGCTGGTCTTCCAGAGTCTCTTCATGTCTCCGCTGGTCTTCCAGAGTCTCTTCATGTCTCCGCTGGTCTTCCAGAGTCTCTTCACGTCTCAGCTTATCATCCAGAGTCACACCGTGTCACAGCTGATCAGCCAAAGTTACGTCACATCACAACTGATCATCCAGAGTCCCGTTACGTTCTGTCCGTCACACCCAGATATTCAAGGTCAGTTCTTCGATTTCCCAGTCTGGTATCCAGTGTGAGGGATGTACCACTGCTGTCTGCATGTGCAGCTGTTATCCCCAAATCCACTCACTCCAACCCTTCTGTTCCTGAACTAATTCCCCTGTCTGAAGCGCTTCTCATGATGGGGATCGCTTTATGTTGCGTTTGGGCTGCATACACCACCACAGAACTGCCAGAGGTGGCGGTGAATGCTGCAGAACCTCCTGAAGCGGCGGTTCTCGCTTCAGCTCCTTGCGTGGTGGTGGCGCCCAGCAATGCATGTCCAGCCCGTCATATCATGGGTGAAGGAACCGTAAATGAGCACTGTACCTGTCCTGTTAATGAACTCTACCTGTTTCCTGATGTTACCACTGTAGAACCTCCAGAGGTGGCGGGGTCTGCTGCAGAACCTTCAGAGGTGTCAGTGGTAACCATCTATGAATCCTCGACCTGCCCTGTCACTGCTATGGAGGCTGTCTGTGAGCTCTCGCCCTGTCCTGTCACGGCTAAGGAGGCCGTCTGTGAGCTCTCGCCCTGTCCTGTCATGGCTATGGAGGCCATCTGTGAGCTCTCGTCCTGTTCCGTCACGGCTATGGAGGCCGTCTATGAACTTCCTGGTTGTTCTGTCACGGCCACAGCGGCCGCTCTTGAACCTTTGCCCTGCTCCGAACCGGCTGAGGAGGTTATCTCTGAACTATCACTCTGTTCTGAACTAGCCAAGGTAACTGATTGTGAACTGCCTGTCCATCTCGTCTCTACTAATGTGTCTGAGTTTGAACTGTCTATCTTGCCTGTCACTGCCATGGAAACTTTAAATGAACGATCTGTATGCCCTGTTAACTCTGTCATTGCCAAAGATACCCCTAGTGAACAGTCTGTCTATCCAGTTCCCGTCAGTGAGCTTGATTCTGAGCTATCTGTCTGTCCAGTTTCAACTTATGAGTCCGAGTGTGAATTGTGTCTATCTGTTTAATGTCACTTACTGAAATGTCTACCAGTCCAGTTTCAGTCAATGCACACGGTTTTGATCTGTCTGCCAGACCACTACCCCCAAGTGTGTGTAATCCTGAATTATCTGTATGTCCTGTTCCAGTCCATGAGTCTAATATTGAACTGTCTGTCTGTCCAACCACTCTCAAGGAGGTCAATACTGAGTTTGTTGCCCTGTCTGTCACAACCCGGAAACCCGCCTTTGAACCCTTAACTGTCATGAGCCCAGAGACTATCAATGCATCCCATGTCTGTCATGTTAACGCTGTCACCACCAGAGATCACTCACTCACAACATTGACTCTTGCACTACACCTACTGTTGCACGTCACCTCGGACTACAATTCCCATCATCCACTGCACTGACAACACACACACAGCTGACTGCACTGAGTACACACCTTACTTAAGACATGGACTTCCTCAGTCAGATCACCGAGTATTGTATAGCGTATATCACTCTCCAAGCGATAGCTACTCTACGGAGCCTACTTAGTTGTCATAGTCTTGCCTTGCCTGTTTTCTCGTGTTTTGATTATTGCTTTGTGTTTCCTGGATTAACCCTTTGCCTTGCTGTTCAGACTCTGTTTGCACCTCTCTTGGATTATTGCTTGTGTACCTGGATTATCTCTCTGCCTTGCCCTGTTGGATATTGTTCGCCGATCATAGACCCACGCTTGCCCTAGGACTACTCTTTGTCTTGCCTGTGTTGTACCTGTTTGCCATTACATGAACCTTGCTTGTTTTGTGACCACGTCCCTGAATAAAAACCTTGCAAATGGATCCACTCGCCTCACGTCTTGTTCGTCCCGTAACAATGGTGCTCTGACCGCCAATCAACTTTCCACAGGTGAGCTTCATCTACAAAAGCTCCATCTTTTGTTCTCTTTTTCTTACTGTTGCTAAGGAAACTGATTTTTGAAAGTCAATTATTTGGGCTTGTAATGTTTTTTTCCTAGATGTGGGAATTGGACATTTCCCTAACTATATGAGTTAGGCTCTTAAAGCTACAGCGGTGCAGAAGTCATACGCAGACATGGCTGATTTCAAGCATCCAGTGGCACTTGACATTTGTCAGATCTGTGCGCTGTGGTTTTTCCTTCATAACCCCAGTACGGCACGCTCCCCCGGCGCTCATCTTCACCATCTCTGACAGAGCAAATGCGATTAGTTTCTCCATTTATTTTGCATAACAAGTCCACATTCAAAATTAGAACATGATTAGGAGGCAATCAAAATTGGATCATGAAGGTGGGTCGATCTGAAGTTGCACAGAACAGGTAACTGTGAATTAGATTGTACATTTTTGCTATTTTATGGGAATAAGATGTATTTCCAACGTTTCTTTTGATTGTTGAATACCATTTTTAAAGCTTTACCAATGACTACTGATACCAAAGAGTGAGAAAAAGTTATTACTTTTCAGTTAAGCAGAATGAATTCTGTGAATTTATTTTTACAGAACTGAATTACAGAGCATACTGTAAAGTGAATTGGACACACTCTCCTTCCTAACAATAATCCTTTTTTGTGATGCCTTTCATGAGTACGTTTTTTTCCAATTGGATTTAACATGGCAAATTGTACTTGTGCCATTAATTCCTAATCTCTGACTCGGGTTGATTTGCACTCCAGTTGTTCACCGTTGGCTTTCCAGACAGTCCTTCCTGAGAATGTCATTACACGGATGTAATTAGATGAACAGACCATACGTCATGATTATATTTAAAAGAGAGTAAATCCGTTGAACCATAATCTGTGATTGTATTGCACATAAACCGTAAATAGAGGAGGTATTGACCTTTAGAATTGTCTAGCTGTCATATTGTTTTGCGTCTGTGTCATTTTTATGCTGTTTTTATTACTAGAACCCCTGACACAAGGCATTAAAAAACTTCTACAGAATAACAGTGCTATTCCTTTCAAATACTCTTAGTGTTCTGGTTTGTACTTTTAAAATGATTAATGTGATATTAAATTAAGTAATTGTAAGGAAAAATTACTTATATATACACATAAATATGTATGTATGTATACATATACATACATGCTCTGGGGTTTTAATAGCATTGACATTGGATTTTTTTTTTTTTTTTTCGGAGCAATGTCTGTCTCTATTGATTTCAAAAGAGTCAGTTATTCAGGAGTAAGATTATATGATTTGTCTGGGGACTGACTTTTCTCTGCTGGTCCCTGAGGAGGTTACAGGGCCTTGCAGGGCTACTTTCCCTGGACACTCTCCGCTCAGATGAAGCATCTTCTGTATTATTTATCACACTTGAGCTCAGTGGTCGGCGTGATGTCTTAATCACGCGCCTCTCAGGCTGTTGGAACATATGGGCCTACACAAGGCCATTATCACATCTTCATTCATACTCCTGACCTTCAAATCTCCACAAAAATTAAATGTATTACAGTTCAACGGCTGTTTCCTAAAATTATCTTCGATAGTGGTCACCCGTCATCTCCTTTTCCCACAATCCCGCCGCTCTTAATTAGTTCTCCTCGGTTTCAATAATTGATGGAGAGCTCTTGATCAACAGTTTTCTTCGAGAAACTACACAATAGTGCCTCCAAACATTATATATGCATTAGACGACTTTTCTTGCGCCAGTCAAGGGGCTCCTTCATATCGTTAGGCGAGATTAAACAAGCGAAGACGGTGCCGTACATGCGTTCGCCATTAGCATTCTTTAGCAGGAAGCCAAATATTCCAATACGCCGGAACCCGGCACCATCTCCTGCCCTTTGATTAGCCATGGATTAATAGTACCATTCCGGCTTCCTCCAATCCCACACTGTTTTCGGCACAGGTTAGCACATCTTATTATTAAACAAATGAATTAGTGCCTGGAAATGTGTCATGCATATTACCTTGCAGCAGGAGGCACACAGGGCTGGTCAACTCCCGAGGAGCACGGGAAAGCTCCGGCATGCTCAGTTGACTGTTTGCCTGGCCCTATTAACGGAGCCATGATTTACCGGGGGCCCCTTGTTTGTGCTCGACGACAGAGATGCTGTTAATTCGGGCCGGCGTAAATCAGGCCCAATTAAAGTATTTGGATGTCTGTGACAGGCCCTAACTGCTTAAAATGATACTCGGCCATAAACAAAGACGAGGGGAGGGCAGGGACAGCGGAGGGTGGTCTAACATGAGTTAGCGAGGGGAGGCGCGCCGCATTTTAAATATAAAGCCTATTGTGTGTTAAGTGGCTAACCTCATTAGCACCATGCTCATGAAAGAGAAAACCGCTACGGTATTTTTTTGGAGCCTCTGTAGGGATGTTTACAAGCACAATATTTCAGTTACAGATACTGAACATTGTTTATTTGAATCCTAAACTTCGTCCTCAATTCACATATTTGTGAGCATTACATGTATTCCAGAACAAAAATTCAGTGCTCAGTCGCCGTGTTCAGAACCAGAGAAAGTGGCGCGATAATATCACCAAAGCTACCACAAGCATAAACACCATTTTATCTTTCAGAAAGAAACCTGACAAATGTCAGAAGCATGCAGCATATCATTGATATACTAGTTTTATATTCTCAGTTTTTACTTTCATTTTAGTGAACATGTTAGTAATTTTTATTAGTTTGTGTATTTTAAATATAACTATGTAGTTTTTCATACATTTGTATTTATTAGTTTTAGTTATTTTAGCACTTCAATGCCAACTAAATGAAAAATAAACCTGACTAAACCAATATGTCAGAAGCATTGTTTCAATGATATGCTATTACAGTTTTTGTTAATATTTTGAATGACTTTTTGGTATTTTCTGTTTTCAGTTTAATTTTAGTTAACATTTCAGTATTTTTTGCCCTTTTTGCCCTTTTTATTAGATTTTTTATGTCTATAGTTTTCATAGATTTTTAGTTATTAGTTTTAGTTATTTTAGTACTTAAGGGTAAACTAAATGAAAAGGAAACTTAACAAATATGTCAGAAGCAATGAATCATTCATATGTTATATTTTAAGTAATATTTAATAATAAGTATTTTCTTTTTCACTTCAATTTTAGTTAATATATATATATTTTTGTTTTTGCCATTTTCATTAGATTTTTATGTCTGTAGGTTTTCTACACTTTAGTTTATTAGAGTTTGTTATTTTAGTATTTTAAGTTAAACTAAATGAAAAATATAATTGCTTCAATGATATACTATTGTAGTTTTTGTTAATATTTTGAATTATATTTTTTTATATATTTTTTGTTTTAATTTGAATTGTAATTAAACATTGAATCATTTTTATTAGTTTTTTAAAACAATGTCAACAGTATATTCTATAGTCTATATAGTTTTTATGCATTTTTATTTATTTGTATTAGTTTATTTCATTTGAGTTATTTTAGTTCCTAAGCTGAACTGAATGAAAACGAGAAATGTTGTCTTGGCAACTAGATAAAATTAAAATAAGTTTATTTATTTTTATTTATTTTATTTCACTTAACATTTACTTTATTTCAAGTAAGGAAATTTTTTTTTTTTTTTCTTTTATGGTTTTAGTTATAGTTAACTATAATAATCCTGGTCAGAATAAATTTTTAGCCAATTTTTTGTAAATATGAAAGAGGTAAATGTGAGAGGTAAATAAGCATATGCATGTTTGTAAGATATAAACCATATGTAAACTTGTGCATCATGACACTACGCATGTCTGCAAGGTATTTTTGAATTCGTTTGAGAAAATAGTACATTCAGGTGTTTACATGCTCAATATATTTCTGTTGATTGGATTCAGATCTTTACCTTCCCTTCCAATTCAGTCAAAACTTCATTCAGATCAAGTTCAGTCACAAAGGCTTTTCAGTCCAATTGAGCTGATTCTAAACAGATTGTTTGGGTGCCTGAAACGATGCTAATGTCACACCGATCATCTACAGTCCATTCCCTCCCGTCCCCTACGGACGACCGGACTCCTTTTGTTTCTTGTAAAGCACTTTTTTTTTTGTATCTGAAATATGTATCCGCTCCTCATTATCCCATTACCTGCCCTTAGGATACTCTTCACATTGTCCTGACACAAAAAAGGTGTTGTTGTTTATCAGTGTGGTAAACACTAATTTAAGCAGGGGTGCGTGGTATGCGGCTGTGATCTTTAGCGGTTTTAGTGGCGTCCTGGGAGCCCGAGACATCCCTCGACGCGTGAGATGAAAGATAGATGGAATGCCCCCTCGCCTGGTCCCAGTTGGCTAAGTGCCTCTCGCTCATTACCAAGGTCTCTATGAGCATGTGGGCCGCACAGAGCCGCCCAGCTTCTCCTGATCATATTAAAAGCAGAGCTCAGCTGATGACGGCATGCTGTTTACCAGAGTGCCCCTTAAGACAGGAAGTGATACTGAGGAGGTGTGTGAGATCGGAAGGGAGGGACATGGGCATATGTTGTTAACCTTAACTTGTAAATTGAGGTTTTGGGGATATTGTGTATGTTGTCAGTAGATTGTTGTGACGTTGTACTTTTGAAACATGTGCTTTATTAAGTGTTATAATTAATCTTATTTTAGAATCAAACTAAAGATGTGGTCACAAAATTTTGCAGGAAATCGTGCAATTACGAAAAAGTTCCCCATGAAGAGTTCGCTCAGATTCAAGGTGGTCATGTGAATTCACCAAGAAGACCAACAAGCTGCGTGGTTTGAAAGTGACTTTACTTCGCTATACTATTGACAATGACAGTTGGAACTTTTTTTTCCCCTGTTTTATTCAGTGTAGGGGAAGCTACTACTGAAACTAGCTTAAATCTCTGTACTGACTCAATTAAATTGATGTAAGGAATCAAATGATTTCTTCAATTAATTTGTGCAAGGACTCGGTGCAAAAAAATCTAATGAATTGGTGCAAGGATTTAAAATTAATTTGTGCAGAGATTCAAAGGAATCTATGGAAGGAATCAAATGAATCAGTGCTTGGATTCGAAATTAATTTGTGCAGAGACTTAAATGAATCTATGCAAGGAATCAAATGAATCCTTGCGGGGATTCAAAATAATTTTTTTGCAGGGACTCAAATGAATCAATGAGAGGAATCAAATGAATTGGTGCCAGGATTCAAAATGAATCTGTACAGGGTTTCAAGTGCATCTGTGTAAGGAATCACATTAATTTGAGCAGGGGCTTAAATGTATCCATGCAAGGAATCAAATGAATCCTTGCATGGATTCAATATAAATTTATTCAGGGACTCAAATGAATCAATGCGAGGAATCACGTGAATTGGTCAGGGATTCAAATTTTATTTGTGCTGTGACTCAAATTAATTGGTACATGGATTAAAAATTTTAATTGTTAATTAATATGTGCAGGAATTCAAATGAATCAGTACAGGGGGAAAAAAACTAATTTGTGCAAAGATTCAAATGAATGGAATGATTCTTTTGCAGGAACTGTCTGTATGGGTGATTTACCAAAATCACTTTTTATTCAAAAGTGAACTGGGTTCAAATTTGCATTACCTATATGAATAAGCACACTGTATATTAATGTGTATGTATGGTCATGGCTGTTTTAATGATACTTTATAAGGCTTACATTTAAAAGAGAATGAAGGTAGAGCAACAAGGATTTGATCATGTTTCATGTGATACAATGTGTTTGAGAAGACTAGGGAAGTGACTGAAAACGTCTCAAGGGTCAAAGGTTAAGTGCACTCAAGGGACCCTCAGGCCAGCTCTGAGTGTTACAGTTCATTTAATTTGACCAGACATATTGATTCATGACATGTTTTCATATTGTGTGTAACAGAAAATCCACTTTTATTTTCAGTTAACTAAATGACTATATTAATGCCCACTCTTTGCATACTCAAACTTACCTGGCGTAGTGTTCATCATTAATAATTATGAATACTTATTTGATCTTGAGAAACTGTGTATCTTTACATTGATTAGATAGCTTAGATATTTTACCACTGCTTATGATAAATTTGGCTACAGTCACAGCAATGTCTTCATTTCTGTCAGGAGCGCAAAAGCACGCCAAATCAATCTGTAGTTATTAATATTTCTAATAGAACAATGAGACACATATATTCAATCGTGTTTTCTCCCGTTTATTTGTGATCACATGGCTAAACAACGTCCATTAGGTCAGTAGGTGCACACTTGGTGAAATATTGATGTATTCACACGTTTACATGTATATTTGAGAATCATCATTTATATTAATTTCCATTAATTATGCAATCTGGTTGGAATGAAGTGGCATCAACCATTGCCAGCCTCTCTCTCTTCCAGGATTTACTCACAGGAAGATGATTGACTGTAGATCCATCAATCAATATAGTGTGTTCATAAATCCCACCTTCCGATGACGTGACACGTTTGTGTTCGGTCTCGTTCGTATTCATAAGTAACGGATTAAACATGAAGCTAATGAATATATGACTGTGATAATTCATGGTTTGTGTGTGTTTTTGTGCAATTTGAGTTATTTTTATAAGAATAAAGGAAGTTTACATGAGAAATGAATAACTGGTGTAGCGTTTACTTATTATAAAAAGCTAAAAAAAAAAATACATTTAAAACTTTATTATCGTTATTTAACCCCTGGTAAACTGTTTCACATTTGTTCTTTAGAAGAGGTGCTAGCACTGATTTTTACCTGGAGTTGTGAAACCCTGCTGCGGAGAGTGACAAGCCGCTTTTGCAGCGTTAGCACCGTCAAATTTTGATGAAAAACACATGAACTGGAGTGAAGAAAAGGCTATTTTATTCTTACCTTTATAGTCCACTGAAAATTCACTTAATAGTTGTAGTCTGGTATAAATAATAGCTACATTGTAAAAAAAAATGACCGTGAATTTAATGGTAAAAAACTGTAAAAATGCTACAGTAAAAACCTGTTAAATGGTTAACGGTAAGTTCACCTACTATATACAGTGAAAAACTGTATTGGACATTACATGTAATTTTACGGTAGTATACCGTTTTTGGACTTGAAAAAGAGCGCATAATTTACCGTGAATAACCATAAATTGACATTCCCTGTGTTAAATTTCAAATTTTATGTTTTTTTGTTGAAATAACTATGTTTCTTCTTCGTTTTTTTTCTTATCAGTTTTGTACGAAGGGTTGTAAGTTACACCAGATGTTGTTAAATTAATGTTTATTATGTCAGTTTCATGTGTGTTACCGTGATGGTGTTTAGTGTTTGTGTGAATGACACTGTGCACCTTCAATATATGTTGATATTTAAAAGCTGCTTGTGATAGGCTTTGGTTTATTAAGTGACTTTCTCATAACCAACTGCTTTTGGTGGTTATTAGTTTATTACAAGGGTACGAAACAGATTTCAGTAATTCAATAGGTTGGTATATTGACATTATATCTGTTAATGAAATTATGGTATTTAAGTGTAAATTTAAGTTAAAACTGTGAAACCTAAAACATTGCTACAACGATGCGCAACGCTAGAGTCCTTACGTAAACAGGTCATGTGTCATGTGCTGCATTCGTCCAATCAATGGCACTGCCACCACAAATATGCAAAAAAAGAACATTAATCTGGGGTTTAAACTGAAATGTAAGTTTATAAATACCCTAGGATTCCATTTTACCTGGGTCAACTGTCACGTTTGAAAAGCCCCACAGCAAGTTTTGAGCAAAACCATAGTGATCTCATAAACTATTTTACGGTTTTCACTACTATTGGTGTTTGCTGACATTCCGAAAATCCACATATCCAATGGTTAGCCAGTCTGTTAATTACTTTTATAGTAACAAATTATTAAAGCAATTTCTTCCCTAGACGTCTTTGCCATCCACTGTTATTCAACAAGCTGAGCTTGTTAAGTAGCTTCACATGAGTAACTGATCAGTTTGGAAGGTACAACATCCAATAACAAACCGGTACACAGCGTCCCTGTGGCAATCATGAATTATGCAGAGGTTTGTAACACACTCACATTCCTGGTCACACTCAGTAGTGCAAACACGGGCCCCAGGTAGAGCGCTCATCACCCCTGCTGTTCTTCTCCATATGGACCCAATGAACTGGGGAGAGCTGAGATCCTCCATAAGTACACGTTCCCCCTCACACACACATGTGTCCACAAATACGCACAGGGAGATAGACAGGTGTCGTTCATTTAGCAGCGGTGGCCAGCTGTGTGCCAGCGTTGAGTGCCAGATGTCTGTTAGACACAGGTGGATGTGGTAAAGACTTGATCCTTTAGCTTCAAAGGCTCTTGCCTTCCCGTCATTCTTTCTCTCACATTCTAATTCATCCCTCCATACAGCCGTAATGAATTTGATCTGTGCCATTCTGATCAGTGTGAAATGATGGTAGACTGAGGGTGGGCACTGTGGTAAATGTAGGAGCTCTCCATGGTGCTGAAAAACCTCCTGCTGTAAATCTGAGTATGAATATGCTGGTGTGCAAATTTTCTATCTTCTAATTTTTTCTAATGGTCAACATTGTTGAGGTTCATAAGATGATTCTTGATGTCTGTGTAAGTCTATTCACTACCATAGAGAAAAAAATGTTGTGGTCAAACTGTTTGGAAAGTCCTTTATATTAACTGACTGTCACAGAACCACTGGCTTGTAGAATCACTTTTACTATAATCAACACATCCATTTAATCAGAGATTAGACACACAAAGAGTCTATGTTCACTCTCAATGAGATCAGTTCACTAATAGATGATTGTCATTATAAATATATAACAACCAACTACTGATCATTTTCTCTAGGCTTTTGAGTTATAACAAATGCTCAAGGAACACATGGTTACAACAGCCAGAGGAAAAAAAAAAAAAACTAACACAAATGTCAAGGGTCAAGAGCCCAACTAAAGCAGACACTGATCTCTAACGTGGTTACTTCAAATGAAACAATAAATCAACATCTAAACCTTAGTTAATTCTCAATAAGATCTTCTGTAGATGTCTGACAGAAATAAAGTCAGTCTGGTTATTAATAAGTGGAGCTGGTGAGGCTGTTTGTGGGGTTGTTTAATCAGATTTTGAGAGATTTAATGTATTTTATTTCAGTTGATTTCATCTAAGGTTATGGTTGAAGTCAGTTTTAGTATTCTTGTGTTTCTCTTTTCTTCAGTGATTCTGTTTGTTAACAGCAGGTGTTCATCACTAATGCTCAATCAGCACTTAATTAATCACTTAATTACTTAACTGCAAGTTTTAAAACTTACATGGTTTAAGCCAAGGTGAATTTGTTTACTCAAACGGTTTGAGTTACCCTAACTTGTTGGGTTTCACAGTGTATAAAGTAAATAAAGTGAAATTATGCAATTAGCTAATTTACTGCTACTCCTACTACTACTATTAAAACTATAATTCTTCATAAATAAATAAGAAAATAAATAAATAACAGCTCAATCATATGACTCTTTGGACAAATTAAATAAAAACAAACAAACACTCATGACATTTGGTAATTCTTTTGGACTCGAACAAATAAACACACGAAACATAAATGTCATTTGTTGGGATAAGAACTGAAATAAGGTCAAGTGGTTATCATCTATTAATTCAGTTCTCAGTAAACTCAACCGCCCCCACCTGATGGCCAAAAGAACTACTATCTATCTATCTATCTATCTATCTATCTATCTATCTATCTATCTATCTATCTATCTATCTATCTATCTATCTATCTATCTATCCTTCTCTTGCAGATGCATACAAGTATTTAGCTCTAATTAAGCCGTCGTCTTTTGATTGCATATTTCCCCCTTGTTTTTGAAGGAGGAGAGAAAAAAATGGTCTGGACAAATGAGTCTTGACCGGCCTTTTAGTAAAACCCCATTTGATTCCCTCAACGTCCCCAACTACACTCAATTGAGACATCCTCCACACCTGATGTGCTGTATAATGAATGCCTAATTTATGTAATTAGTCCATTAACTGTAATCCCAGCATATGTTCGGCATGCCCTGAAGGCGTCGTTCTCCCAGGTACTTCTTTTTGATGTCACTGAGAAGCAGCTAATTAATTTTACATGCATACTAATATGGGACTCGGCTTAGCGACAAACCTTTGTATTTATCGCTGTAACCTTTACTGGAAGCGGATGAAATCCTGCAAGAACAACAACAACGACAGTGTGTTTTTATGCTGAATTGAAATACCACAAAAATCGGTATATTTTGAAATATATTTATTGATTTCATTGTAGTGCCCGTGTTACAAGACCTCAATTACTATGTCAAGCTAAAACAACATAATGCATGTATATAATAATTACACATAGGCTACTATGTCTACTAACATGTACTAACATGAGCGTTAAGCATTTTAAAAAAATAACTTCTTATATCTAAGCCACAAACGCTGAGCTCATCTGCAGTGTGCGTGTATATAATTGCACCGTGGTTCCTTTAAGTTAAGTGATGATACAGCTAACAAACCATAAGCCCATAATTAAGACAAAGTCCATCAAGCAAATGAGGGCAGTGTGAGATAATAGCGTTTAACTGGATTGGTGCGCGAGCCCCTCCCCTATAGTTTCGCCCGCCACTAAAGGCTTTTGAGCATCGTAATGAGAGCCCTCTGTCTGCTAATTAATTGACATTCTCTTGAATATTCATACGCCACATCACAAATACGCTCTTAATTGCACCGTAAAGCATCTCAGGGGAAGCAAACCTCCGCAGACTTCATTAAAACAATGCTGGTCGGGCTCGGAAAGGTAGGATAAGTCAGATGTAAAGGTCCGACAGGTTACCTGCGACTGTAAAAACTGAGTTCTGAGCTCCTGATCGGGATTTTCTGACAATAATGCACGGTTAACACGTGCACGTTAACAATTCGTCTATTATTGTGAATTATGATGCACTGTTGTTGGCACAGTGTCTCGAAATAGGCATTTTGATGACATGTTTATTCAAATGTTTGCATTAACAATGTCAATTACACCGCAAGCCATTGCAATTTGTTTATTCATTAGTTCTTTGGTAAATCTACATTGCCTGCAGAAAGATGAAGCTAATAATGCGAGGAAATACACATGGAGTTGATGGAGAGCTCAGCTGGGTTCTGCTCGACAGCAGCCTGACATGCACTAACGGCCAGCAATAATAATACTAAATAATAATAATATATTATTATAAGCCAGTAATATTTATTATATTATATCTGACGATTTTCAGTTATTTTTTGTATGTCTATTAAATATCCTTATGTCAAAATTACTAGAATAGGCTATATCTGTGATACACGTTTTCAGTTTCGAAATTAAATGTCACATTGATATGCATTTTGATATTCCTATTCTTTTGTGGGTCGTTAAGGTAAAAACAATGTCAAAAAGGAGAGACTGCAACTGTAATCTACGTCGTATAAAAATATTGAACTTCTTGAGGAAGGAATAATGGACATAAGTAATTTAGTATAATTTTTTCTTCCTTGTAGAAAAAGCAAAGCAGTTTCTATTAATAATACTATTTATTTTATAATATTAGCCTATATACCTGTAATTTTATTGCACAGTGACAAATAAACAAAAAAAAAAAAAAAACGAGGTTCGCTTCAGACCCTTTTTAGGACCTTTTTGTCAAGGTCAGTATGTTTTTCGTTTTAAATAACATATATTGTGCCTATTTTGTGGCAAGGAACGTTTTGATCAGATCACACGGAGTACATTTACTGAAATTAATGACCCATGCGTATTATTTTATTTTATTTGAGGGGGGGGTCTTATGCAACTTGACGTTTTTAGAGTCATTCATGTGTTTATTAACACACTAACACACACAATGTCTGATTTTAGTATTTAGTATTTGTCATAATTGTGTCCATTCATTTATTATGTATCATAAGTTCCTGCACGGTTTCGCCTCTATTGACGGCTCCTTGCATGGATGTAAAGGGCAGAGAGAAAGCTTCTCCCCTGTCCCTCCTTTTTTCCTGGGTGGCAGCATATCCCAAAGTTGATTCAGTTTGACAATATTGTTTTGCTATCATTCGCTGCCTTACAATGAATGGCATCGATCCTCTTTTAACAACATTTGTTTCCTATTGTGTGGCGGAGGGCAGACGTGTGAAAGTGGCTGTTTGATTCTCTTTTTCATCCGCGTGACCTCAGCCTTTGTGTCCCATCGCCCTGGGAATGTCACGCCTCACTACTCTACTTTAAGATGCTTCAGAAAGTGCCTTTGTTTTTCTGCCTTTTTCAGACGCACACAAAATTGTTCTCGGTCCCCCCAGCTGTAAAAGATACTTAAGACTAGAGCCCCCGGTTCACAAGTGCAATGCAATTTGGCTTAGACCAACCTTTGTTCAGCTTGTACAAATGACCAAATTCACTCGCACATTATACAGTTGATCTACTGCTGCAGGGACTCGAGCCATTCAAGAATCGTGGTGGCATTTGCAGTGAGCCATTTGAGCGCTGCGCTCGGGGCTTGCGGGAAGAAAAAGCAGCAAATCTTCGGTGCACAAATACACACGGCTCGTCCTCATCACATTGGTTAACCGTTAAGTTAAGGACAAAGCTGATTTCCATGACAGCTGCCGGAAACTTTATCCCGCAAAAAAACGGAGAAAGTGCAATGAGTTGGGTGGTCTCTCATCACAGGTTGATACTGTGCCATTGTGCGGTGATTAACTGTGAAAACATTTGCCTGCGAGTCTGTAGGATCAGCGGAGGAGCGCGCGGGCGACTGGGCTCATTTGCATAATATTGCAACGATATTTTACACGGTACACGTGCAATTAAAATATTCGGGAACGCTTTGCATTACAGCAGAACCAAGATGGACAATCCAAAAAAATGGGACGGTGCATATGACTAACACACACAATGTCTGATTTTAGTATTTAGTATTTGTCATAATTGTGTCCAGTTAGAATTATTTTCGATATTTTTATATGTTAATTATAGTGTTTAAAATGATTAATGGCATCATTGGACAATTACATTTTATCACCACGAAATAAAATAATAAATGTCTATATTTTAACTGGTGCTGTTGTAGAGAGGTTTTAACATCACTAAGTTGTAGTTAGTATTCATAGCCGACAAATTTGTGAATATCATATCAAAGTTTGAAACATGTAGCTCTCAAAAATCGTCGGAGCTCCAAACACAGAAAGTTGTTAATACATAGGCTATTTCTTTTTTTGAAAACAGTAATGTGAAGTGCGATTTTTGTCCGCATTTATTATTTTCGAGCGCATCGAACACTAGGAAAGTCACATAGTTGTTTTTCTATTGTTTCTTGTCTGGGTAAACATTTGGGCAGAGAAATAAACAGTTTTTATGAGCGGTAGACGCAAACACAAACTCTCCGTCTCTCTCACTGAAGGTGTCGCGTCGTCAGAATGGCAGATTCATTGAAGAACACTTGCTTTTTCACCACCTCGACGTTGCTTCCCTCAGAAGAACTCTGGAAAACTTCATGTGAAAGAGAGCCTGGAAAACTGGAATCCTTTTGGCCCTTTTCTGTCAATACACAAGCAGAGGAATGACAAGTTAAAAGAAGTACTTCATGGCGCAGCGAGAAGCTGCATGACTTCGCTTGGAAAGAAAGTGTTTCTGAGACGGTGATTGTGTGGCAACCAAGGAAACTATAACGCTTTGCTTGGTACTTTCCTCCTGTTTTGTAAATATTAGCTGCCTGGTAAAAGTCTTTTCTCTCTCTCTTCCCGTGGTGTAGAGACAGACCTTTTCCCTCCTGCATCTTCCAAACAGGCATCAAAATAAACAATGCGTATTGCTTCTAATCACTTGTATGGTTGATTCTATTCGCGATCCGTCAGAGCAGTCAGGGGTCTCATTGGTGGATTTATGGTGGAAAATTTGCATAAATTATGAGCAAATCCGCGACCTCGTGTGTGGTCCATCGCATTGCAAACTCGCCAAGCGGAAAGGTGGCCCTTGGTGAGCCCTGAAAAAAAAGCTTGAATGGCCATTGCTCAAAATAGGCTTCCATTTGGTTTTCACATTCATATAATTGACTTATGGATATTTTATACAGTTTTCACAACGCCACTCTGAAGGCTTTATTTGCATATGTGAAGTACTTTTCAGTTTGCTTTACATGAGCACAAAAGCCCGCCTGGCATCATGAAGTTTCAAGAAGGTTTTTTTGTTTGTTTTGTTTAAATGTTTGCACATTTTTTCTAATGCACACTCCATGTCACCTCACTTGTGTGGCTTTGAGGGAAAATATCTCACCATTTTATTTTATATAAAAATCATTGTGTATCCCCATCGACTGTTATTGTGGCTTATTCTATGTTTGGAAGCCTTAATGTGTACAAAGGTCGTGTCTTTTTATCTTTATCCGTGGTCGGCATTATGAAGAGGTATCTCAAGTATTGCTGTTAATATTGTCGGATGTGCCCGCGCATTTAAACCCGCAATAATGAGATCTGGCGACATCTTTAAAATTAAGCGAATATTAATCATTTGAAGAAGAAAAAAATAGCTTTGATGATTTGTTCACACTTTACAGTGTCAATGTGTATTTGCATAAGTAAGCACCGTGTAATACTAATGGACTATGTGTAATTATTTAGGCGAGTAGCTGCTTGTGAGCACGCATTGTCATTGTTATTAATTGCAAAGTAAATATGTTTTCGTCATTATGCCGTAAGATTTTTGTTTCCATCCATCCCATTTGTCTAAATAATTTCCTTAATTTCTACCAATTTTTCAAATAGGTAATAACGTCGAAAGCCTGCAATAAAATAATCAGTGTGAAACTTAAAAATAAAATAAAATCAAGGCTTCGCTGAATTTACGTTTCAAGTTTAGTATTTTTTCAGTGTTATTATAGTGAGATATGTGCACATTCACCTTTAAATGTTGTCGTGATTTAATCAAATATGTATCGCCTGACTGTATCGAAATACCATCCGTGAAACATTAGCCTAGCTCATTTCCTAGTTGCTAATAAACATATGCTTATGGGCTAAATGACATATGCACGACTCCCTTGGCTCATTATAATAACGAGGCGCTCAGGTTAGTCATGTGGAAATACACAGAAAAAATGTGTCGCTACACGGTTTAATTTGCCCTCCACATGTTTACGTTGGGATGCAATTGACATTTTCGCTCTAAGGAGGCATAACAAAGCCGGCAAAAGTCATACGAACTGTGTCATGACAGCAAGACAAGCAAAAAGTAACTGTGACGATACAATGCAAACTGCATGCAAGTTCCAGCCAATTTCCATGTCAAACATCCCATTGCTCAGTAGCTCCATTTGTACGTGTGAATTGTAGACCAAGCACCCTACGAAGCGCACAGAAAGGTTCACACACATACCTTCACACACTGTTACCGGGTGCCATCGCAGTTCAATTCCGGTTGCCGAGCCTTTTCACCCCTTTGCTCTGCCTTCAAATGGAAATGATTTCTATTGGCCCAAGGTGTCCATGTAAATAGGTGTAAATGAAACCAGATTATGCCTTTCTCCCAGCCCCCCTCCTCCCAAGACGATTGTCATGTGATAGCAAAGAAGTGGCACGATAATGAAGCGCCTTTACAGGGGTCTTTTCTGCCCATGTCGCCACATAAAACTATCAGATGGTTAGAGGAAGGACATGGAGGCAGCCACTTAGCTCTTAGTCTTATCAAGAAAGACGGAGAAAGAGAGAGGATCTGGTCCATTCAAGCTGGCCTGGGAAGAAGGAAACCTTACTTCTTCATTCTTGAGTTCACAGCACCAGAGAAGTGAACTTGCAGGAAGACTCTCGGCGCTTTTAAGAGAAAAAAAAGCGCGATAAAAATAAAATACTCGAGGACAGACTTCCAGCTGAATTCCAAGACAGAATTTGGACAGCATGCCTAGACCCGGGAGAAACACTTACAGCGACCAGAAACCGCCGTACTCCTACATTTCCCTCACCGCAATGGCTATCCAGGGCTGCCCGGAGAAGATGCTTCCCCTTAGCGAGATCTACAAGTTTATCATGGACCGCTTTCCTTACTATCGGGAAAACACCCAGCGCTGGCAGAACTCCCTTCGCCACAACCTCTCGTTCAACGACTGCTTCATCAAAATCCCCCGGCGCCCGGATCAGCCCGGAAAGGGCAGCTTCTGGGCTCTCCATCCCAGCTGTGGCGACATGTTCGAGAACGGAAGTTTCCTGCGACGCCGCAAACGATTCAAGGTGATGACATCAGAGCACCTGGCGCCCAGCAAGCCCTCGGACGCTGCCCACTACCTCCAGCAGCACGCAAAGCTCCGGCTCAGCGCCCTGGGCACCCACCTCCCCCAGATGTCTAGCTACAACCTGGCAGTGTCCCAGCCGTCCACGTTCAAACACCCGTTCGCCATCGAGAACATCATCGCCCGAGAGTATAAAGTTCCGGGAGGGCTGGCGTTCTCCGCCGGGTATCCCCTCCACAACCAGCTGACCACAGCCTGGCCCCATATGTACAGCACTAGCGTGATGGACAGCGTGGCGCCCCTCTCCATGACCAGCAGCGATTACAGTGCCTACGGTGTACCCATCAAGTCGTTTTGCCATGGCGGACAGACCTTACCGGCGATCCCCGTCCCGATAAAGCCCACTCCGGCGGCGTTGCCTCACCACATCCCCGCTTTCCTGTCGAACTCTCCCCAGTCGCTGAGCCCGACTTCCCCGCAGACAGCGACCAGCCAAAGCAGCCCCGCCACCCCGAGCGAGACCCTAACGGGCCCCGCGTCGCTGCAGTCGGTCGCGGTGCACTGACACCTGCGAACTGTGCCTCCCGGTGGACACCTGTACTCCAAAGTTGAATTTTAACTATAGACCTTGAAAAAAAAAACACTGGCTATACAATCAAGGCAAGAGCTATCTATGTTGCAGTGATGTTAATTTATGTGTACGTTGTTCAGATTTTAAGTGTTGCTTTCGATGAGTCCAATCACACGGATCGACACGGATACCATATTGTAAAATGAAGAGTTTTTACATTTTAAATATCCAGAATTTATGTGTTCGTTCGAGTGGGTTGACTGCTGACAAATTCCAAGCACTGCGATCTGCTTCGTGTTTCAATCGCACATGGCAAGTGCTCATCGTTTTACAGGTTATCGCCTATGATAATAATTGTTAGATAATTTGATCTTGCTGAAATAGGCTGAAAATGTGCGTAAGTTGGAATGCTCACTGTTTTTTATGTAGTCAGTATTCATGCTACTAACGTCCTAGATGACTAAACTTCTCAGTCAACAAACCAAATACTATACTTGATCTAAAACACACACACACACACACAAGTACAGTATGCTACAATGGCAAACTTGAAAAAAGTTGAAATAGTTTTAAAGAATAGGGTCTTCGAGTAAATATGTTAATAATTGCAAATAAGTGATATTGAATTGTGTCCAATGCACTTTTTAGTTAGATGTTTTACATTATATTTTGCAGGAAATGTTTTGTGAGCGTTTAATTTAAAGCCGTGGTGACCATGTGTATTAAATGCCGTACATTTGTACTTTTTGTTCAGATATAAAGCATGCCTTTTCCAGACTTTGTGTTGTTTTACTGCAAGCATGCGTGCTTTTAAAAGATGTGCAAAACGTCTGCATTAAATTATAAACTTGGTCATCAGAATATTTTTTCATTAAAATTGTGTAAACTTATACATTTGCTCTTGTATTCGTTTGTGAATTTAGCTGGTGTTTTTCTCTTTCTTCACACAGACGGTCAAATTCTCTACACTCAAAATGTAAAAAACAATTACATTAAAATATTATTGTTATTATTAAAATGACTGAAATGCAAAAAGTAAGTAATATCTATAGTGCTACTTTTTCCTCTCTACAAACTTTTGCTTAAGTAAATCTATCTTATTTGTTTTCCTTTACCGAATAGTAATAAAAATATGAATACTATATTTTCTTCATAAGGTCTTCTTTTTAATTTTTGAATAAATACCTGTGCATATTATCTGAACATCTTAAACGATATAAATTCGCTCATCGGATCATGCAGGTGAGCACTTTTCTTCGAGGAAAAGCACAACCGACGGACTGGAATAAATGAATGAAGCTCTTGATTAGGATGCATGAAGTTACTGTGCCGCAGTCACAGCACACACAAGCAGACTCATTCATCAGCTCAGCCACTCACTTCAGCTACAAAACACTCCACGTCGAGTTTTAAACCTTTACATTTACATTTCATCGGAGGACAGAAATAATTTCGGGGAGAAAAAAAAAAAAAAAGATAATGTTTATTTCTAGAAAACTTTACTAGATTATATTTTATGTTTCCAAATGCTTATTTAAAGTATTCCTGGTATTCCATTTTTTGTATTTTAGTTTTTAATTGGGTAGAATTAAATTCTTAACTAACACAAGCACCAAAAATTCACTTTAAATACAATTACCTTTCATTTCTAAATTTTTTATTTACTTTAAAATTATTCTTTGTTTTTTTATTATCTGTATATCTGATTTTTACACTATGATTTCACCGCTTTTCAGTATTTTACCTCCTTTTTTACTCTCAGATTTAATGGGGGGTCCATTGATAAAGGATATGTCGCGGTCAGAATGCGAGAAACAGGTGCATTGTTTGCGTCCCGGCATAGAGAGCAACAGCCTTCTCCGGGATATTAAGCAAATACATTAGAATTCCGTCACTTTATGCAATTGAGCTGATCAAATAAAGGGTCCCTGGCCACTTCATTCACCCTCATTCACTTGAATAGAAAGTGCAAAGAATTGCAAACTTAGACTGGGCCACCGATGTAGATTTAGTCTTTTTTCAGAAAGACAAAAAGGCCGATTTCTCACAAACACATAGCTGACTGGGGGACTAGGAAACGAGTTCTGAGACCCCTTTGGAATTTAAATCCAACCCCTCCCCCTGAGAGACTGTTTGCACAACACTGCAAGTTTTTTTTCTCCACTCTTCCCCTTTTGCTTTTCTTTTCTTTTTCCTTTCTTTTCTGGGGTTTGACATTGTGTTGCATTGATGTTTACTCTATAGGTTATCATACTGATTATGCAGAAGTGTATGTTTAGTTTTTTAAGCATTTACTTAAACAAGAAATATATAAAAATATAAATACAAAACAAGCTTTACAGCGGTAAAATACATGTAATGTCCAAACGTCCATGTTTTATTTATAAATTTTATTTCAATATAAAAGTTTAACTAGACATGTTTAGCAGAATAAACTATTTTACAGATTTTAACAAAAATATTTCGTTTATTTATTTTTTTAAACGAAACTTCAAACAACTAAAATTTCCTAAAAAATCTATAGAACCGTTTTACAGAAGTAAAATAAAATGACAAAAGTTTATTCTTAATTTTATTTAAAGATGAAAAGTATAAATCAACAGGAATGTTTTACAGGAATTCACTTTATTAGTTGTAGCTTCACAAAGATAAATAGCTTTACTGAAGTAAATGCATTTTTTTCTTACATATTCATTTGCAATTGATTATTATTGCATTTATTTCAGCATTATTATTTTATTTGACTAATTTATCGCTAACATGTAAAAACGTTTCTCATAAAACTATTGCAGTGCTGCTAAAACAGCTTGGTTTACTGGCTAGTGTCAAACAAATATCATTTCTGTATTCATTAAATTATTAAATAACTTACTATTTTCATACATAGATACAGTCCCAGCGCTTTTATCTTTCACACAGATGCAATTCCTGTCAGCATTTACACAAATTAGCATTTGCACTATAACTAAAATTATAGTGAATATAATAGCATTGCACATGAAAATGTAGATGCAATTTCTAAATAAAATAAAATGATATTTCCACGCATTTGCATGTAGCACACAGAACTCGTGTCGGTTGTCTAACTTTTTCAAATCAACAGTCAGCCAAGTCGTCCAGCTTTTCACATTATGCTGGAGAGCAGCAGCATTAGCTGTGATTTCAGGGCTCGTAATAACGAAGCCTCAGTTGTCTTCGAGTGGGCTTTTTCTCTGTTCATTAACACAGACGTGAACTCTGTTGTGTAAGCAAAGACAAAACGAAGAAGGTCATCCTAGGCAGGGGGGATAAAATATAGAGCGTGCCACGCAAAACCACAATGTGGTAGTTTAATTAAAAGAATTCATTACAGTGGGAGCCCAAGGTAATTAGCATGCATAATTTATGATTTGCTTAATGCACGCCGGCCGAGGCGTCGGTAATAAACTCGACTTAACCAGCGGAGAGAGATGAAATGGACAGTGGACGGGTGTTTATTGTCGAGCAATAAGTCAAATCCGTTTGACAGAACTTTGGTTGATTCTTGGCTTTTGCTGAACTCGAATGACTTCATTTGTTTTGCAGGATGAGAGGTGAACTTGGACTCAGTCAGCAAAGGTAACGTAAACACAGAGGTGTTGTGACAGATATCGATGGTTTGAAGGCAAATACCGCCAAACAGTTCGCTAAACCAATCATTTTATATCCCTAAGGGTTAAATGAGAGGACATAAATCAAAACAGGTTTGGTTGTAACTTCTTCATCAACAAACACGATGTTGTTGTTGTGCATCATTAATGGTCTGAGGGCAAACAGTGCCAAACAGTTCGCTAAATCAACATAGGCTATCCCAAAGGGTTAAATTTGGGAAAACTGACAGGATGTAAATCAAAACATGTCTGACAGTAAATTCTACACCAACAAAGGTAACTCGTAAACACGGGGTTGTTGTGTCAGATATCATGGATGGTTTGAGGGTAGAATAGCGCCAAACAATTCGCTAAACCAATATATCCCAAAGGGATATAAAAAGTCAAAAGTCCGGGTTTAACTTAGGTAACGCAAAACACGCTGTTGTTGTTTGTAGTTTGAGGCCAAATAGCGCCAAACTCTTTGTTTAACTAATAATTTTATATCGCAAAGGGTTAAATTTGACAGGATGTAAATCAAAACATGTCTGACAGTAAATTCTAGACCAACAAAAATCAGGTTTGGTTGTAACTTCTTCACACATGCTGGTAACAGAGTCTTTTCTGCAATAGCTTATGGAGTTCTCTGTAGATAGCCTGCTGACAGAATGAGGGCAGATTTTGGTTCAGCTGCGCCCTGCACATGTTTCCACTCATATTATGGGCTGTCAAAATACTGTTTGTAAAAGAGTAAAAATTAATCGACGCTAAGCAAAAGTTGCATCCAGTTTACTCTGCAAATGTGACAAACAGCACTGCTGAAGGAGGAACTGATGTGTGTTTATGCTTTGCTGATGGCTATTTTTCTTTCTACTTTGCAGCCACACGTTGATTTTTACTAAAACAACTGCAATAAACAAATATATTTATACACTCTGTGCATGCTTAGCAAAAAGTCAGCTTTAAATGAGGTAGGCCTGACCCATTGTTAGTGGAGGTACTAGCTAGTCTCCTATAGGAGACATTTAAGGATTTATAAACAAATAAATAAATAACCAAATACAAAATGAATAAATCAATAGCATAAGCAGAGAACAGAACAAATAAATTAATACAATTGTACAATAAATAAATAAATAAAAACATTTTGGTCAGTAACACATCTGCCATGCTTATCCCAATCAGATTTGGTAACAGGTGCTTCTGATGTCACTGCCATATATCTTTATGTTTGGGTTCATATAAATAATCTCATCAGCACGAGATTCAGAGAGTCAGTGGACCCCTCCGGTGGGGGTCAGGCAGATCTCAGACGCTTGTTTCCAGGTACGATGGACACCAGAGACAGTGGGGTTGGGGTTGAACACCCGTGTGTGCATGAAATTAGAATGTCAACATCTGATTCATGCTGCTGGGCAGTAGCTGTGAAACAAATTATATCAGTGGGAGGCGTCTCACATTGTATACGCTGCTGCGGCTAAGAGCTAAATGTGGGGCAGGACCAGATTCCTATAGAATTAGAATGAAAATTAAATATTTATAATGAAGCTGAAAATATGATATAAAAGAAATTGGAAACACATTGATTCTGATTTAAAATAGGCTGCTGAGGAATCAGTATAACCTCACTATACACTATAAAAAGTGAAAACAATTTTTACCTAATATTATTTATAATTATATATTGTTATATCTGTATATCTATACACACAGGTTATGTAGAATAGAATACAGACACTTATATAATGATGCTGTATATAATAATAAACTTTATACAAAAAATATTTTATACTTTTTAATTTATACAAATATTTTTATATGATTGAATACATTTGATTTATATTATATTATTTTATAAATTATGCTATGCTTTTCAGTGTTGATTAATGAAATGTTTTCCTAATCTCGTCAAAAATTACAAATATTAACTTAGACACACACACACACACACAATTATATTGCAAAATTATATTATATTATATTATATTATTATATTACGGCACCATTCAGTGGTCATATATTTTTTTCATGTTGATAAATTAAATTGATTAATTAAATATTATGTGTTTTTACTTTATTATGAATACATTATGAATACATGTTGAATAATAAAATGAATAAATAAAAGTTGACTATATATTATCTTTCTGACTCATCAGTGGCTGCAATCAGTGGTCAGATATGTTTGTTTCATGTTGATTCATTAAATATTAGTTTTTTACCCCTCATGATTTAGGATTACAATAGATATTATCTCGAGTTTCCTCCATTCGGTTGCACCTGGTCTCTTAACTTATTAAGATGTTAAACGCATTTCCTCCCTGTTAGTGTTAATGGGGCTAACTTAGCATAGCAGGGGCAGTAAAAGAGTTCCTAATTGTTATTCAAGATAAGGATGTGTATTGTCTCAGGAAGGTGATAAGAGGAACCATTAGCCGGGATCTTAGTTTTTAAAGGTCTCTACTTTCACCTGAGCGGAGGCTGTCCTGTCTTACCAGTTCACGAGGTCAACCGAGCAAGCAATCTCAAAGCACATTTGTTTGAATTCACCGCTTTGCACCTAATTTATCACAGCGTGTCACCTCCCGATGATATGAATTATATCCTCTGTGAAATGTTGCAATATTAGCTGTAGGAAGAGTTTGCTGCAGGTCTCCATTTTGAATCCCCAGTTGTTGTTACCATGTTCAATAAGAGAACCCATAAATTAACATATGTTCTGACACTTCGAACATCTAACAAAAAGCCAAGCCGAAGCCTCCAGACTCTGCAGAGCTGCGCAGGTTCAGACAGAGCCCAGCGTGAGTTTTTCCTCCTCCTATTCATCACGCTTCAGGCTTCGGCTCTGTCAGTCTGGGCCTCAGAATTCCACGCCACCAATCAGAAGCCTTAGTGTTTTTCCCCATGCATTCTCCAAATATTATTGCATCTCGGCTGATTCTGGCCAACAGCCCATGATGTTAAATTTTAGTTTTGACGCAAATTGGAGAATGAACGTGCGGGGGGCTCGGCTGTGGGGTTTAGTGTTGTTCAGCGTTGTTTGTTTTGGAGGACAATAGCCGTTTGGCAAGACTCCAGGTTATTGCAGTTATGAAACCCAGCATGTCTGTGCAGTGAGCTTGCTTTAGTTTAATAAACTGGGTGTAGTTGGATTATAATTGGGCTTAAAACCTGCATTTTAATTGCTGTCTTGATTTTGTCATTTTGTAGAATACTGTCTTCATTTTTTTTTAAGTATTATATTATATCCTCAAAACCCAAAGTCCTAGTATCATTATATTTTTTAGTAGATGTGTGGTAAACAAGCAGCAACACGAAATCCACACCGGGATACATTAGAACAATTTTGGAATATACAATTAAGATTTTAACCAAAAACTGTGTTCTCAAGAAAAATAAATGGAAATGTCAAATTATCACATATCAAGTTTCTTTCTTTCTTTACTTATTTATTGTAGTTTCATGCCGTCTGCTGAAAAACTACTTTCATGCATTTTTATTAATTAATTTTGTTTCATAATCTTCATTTTTCTTAAAAGCATTTAAAAAGGCAACGGTATACTTTAAATATAACATTGAGATTTTAAATTATGGGCCTAACTTGGTGATATGTCTGTAATATTTATGTTAATTCATTAATTATTCATAATGTGGTAGCAGTTCATTTAAAAAAACAATTTAATTTAAAATAATTTAAAATATAGACCGTGTTACATTTGGAAAAGTTTTCAGAATTTTTAAATATTAAAATTACTGGTAAATCTTAGACAGTCCTAGATTTGTTGATGTAATGATATAAACCACTTAACCAGATTAATTATGGACATATTTCAACGATATTGGTAATTAGATATTCTACAGACCATATATCTATAGATATTATTCAATATCTACAGATATGTAAATATTTTATAAAAACTTTATTTATACACGTATTTTTAATTTATGTATTAATTAACATATTACTATATTACGATGTATTATTATATATTATGTAAATCTATATAAATATTAGTTTATAGACTAAAACTGTATATATTTTAATGATATAATGAAACAAAATATTTAAAAATGTGAATGCTAATTAAATAATAATACTAAATTATAAAATACAATATACTGTAAAACTAATATTATTTAGGGAGAGAAAAAATCTTTGTAAAAAAATAATATATACTGTATATACACAAAATATCTGGTATAGCTTAACCTTTTTCTCTCTTCTTTTCCCTCTCTCTCTGTCAAAGCTCATTTAACCGCACACATAAACATCTCCTTTTAATGAAGGGAGCTAGCAGATTTGGCACTCGGGTGTTTGGGTGCTGAAGGGTCTTCGCTGCAAGGCGTTAAATATGTTAGGACAGTAACAACCTCTGTGGATTTTTTAGTATCCTTGCTATTTCCCCTGTTGCGACAAGCTAATCTATCACCATATATCTTATCTGTGATTGTGCCGTGATAACTCACACCCTGCGCTGCCACTTCAAAGGCCGGCAGGGCAGCATAGGTGCAGGAGGGAGGCGGGGAGAGCTGAGGGCTGCGTCCAGGGGTGAGAAGGGATGATGCTGATTAGTGGTGTTGGGGGGGGGGGGGGGGGGGGGCTGGTTTTCGAGGAGTACTGTGGCTCGAAATTGTGCTTTGACAGCAGCTGTCTCTGTATACTTTTTTTCTATTGGTAGTTATCTTCTTTTTTTGTACCGGGTCACGGCACCAACTCCAGCAATTCATTACACACACATGAAGTCACTGGTAATTGCTGGATGGAATAGGTTGCTGGATTATACAGTTAGAGACTAACCTTATCCTGAACTAATTTCAGAAAAGAATAAATGAAGTTCATAACTGTACAGTTGTGAAAGATATGGAAAAAATAATCTTAAATGCTAAATTCTAATGCTAACATGAACAGATTACTTGATTACATGCCCTTATCCACGAAAACCATGAACAAGAGCAACAAGGATATACATGCATTAAAAAGTGGGTTTTTGTTAAATAAAAGTCATAGTTTGAAAAAAAATATTGGCGCATCTAGATTTTTGCACATTATCCTGATTTTGTTCTTCATGTGAATTATGTTTTCTACCGTTTTTTTTTTTTTTTCTGTTTATATTTCAACATCAAAACCAAAGAAAAACCTAATCATTTCAATCTCAACGTGGTTTTCTTGGATTGTTGGGTTTAAAATAAGTATGATTTTTATGATTTTATTTTTGTTAAAAACACACTTAATCCAGAAATAATCATCATTCATTCGCCCTCATGTTGTTATAAACCTGTATGACTTTCTTTTGTGAAACAGAAAATAACATATTTTGAAGAATGTTTAGAGAAATTGTAGAGAATGTTTGAAGAACTGTTTTTGCCCATATAATGAAATGTTGTTTTAGACCCCATTGACTTTCAAAAACACAGAATTTTCAAAATCAAGCCATTTATAAAATTGCTAATTTTTCTACATAGCTAGCAGTTTGTGGTAAAATTTATACATTTGTTACATTTGTACAGTAATCTGTCACCGCTTGATCTGGGCCCTGAAGCCAATCCAGTTGAAACCACTGTGGAAACATACAATATGAGATCCATCAACTGCTAAGAAACATCCATCAGCCCATGGGTTTCATCGTTGTACATTTGAAATCTACCACACTGTATTCAACGGCAGAGGAAGCTGATAGTTGACTAAAACGGGCCCCTGTGACATGCAGATGGATGCCTCTTGTTGTCGAATAACAAGGCCCCATTGTCTCGCTAATGTAACTCCATCGGTCTTTGATCCAATCCCATGTTGTGACGATCAGTGTGAAAATTCCCCGTCAAGAGCACGATCTACTACTTTGTCTTTTGTTATCGTGATAATCTGCCGCATTCAAATTCGACTTTGTTCTTTTGTCTCTTTGTCGGCCGAGCACAATGCAGGGTTAATTAGCAGCCGCCGCAGCTCTCTGCGTTCCTCCACTGTTAATCACACTTGAAGTGTCCTCTTCAGAGTCAGCGACTCGCCATCAGCGCCTCACTGCAAACACGGCCAAGGTGCAGCTATTAACAAACAAACAAAATAACAAACAGAGCGTTGTTAATCCTGTCTTTAGGTGACACAAGAAGCGCATCTGTTCATGATCCGCACGGAAATATGGTACAGTGGGAACAGGTGTGGATGATCTACTCAAATGAAATAATTTTAACGACATTTTGAAATGTTTCGACTGGTCTGGTCTGATTGAGTAATCTGTCATTTGATAGAAAAGTTATTTCAAGCGTACATTTTGATCAGTATGTGCATTACCTGGGAATCAAACCTGTGACCTTGGCATTGCTAAAGCTACCTCTACCAGTTGAGCTACTTAAAAACTATTTGTCGGGTAAAAATGTACTTCATATAGTAATATCTTAATAAATTTAAATACAATTTAAAATGACTGAATCAAGCTGGTTTCATGAGGTTAAACTAAACAAAATTATTTTTTGGGGCCAGGGGTATAATAACCAGGGTTATTATAATTAACTAAGACTAAATAAAATTAAAATAAATAAATAAAGTAGATAGATAGATAGATAGATAGATAGATAGATAGATAGATAGATAGATAGATAGATAGATAGATAGATAGATAGATAGATAGATAGATAGATAGAAAGAAAACTTTAACTTGTTTTTTAATTCAGCCAGTTGCCACGGCAACATTCCACATTTTAATTTAGTTTAACTTGATGTACTAAAATAACAAAAACTCAAACCAAAACAAAATTACTAAAATAAAAAACATTCAAAATATTAATAATAATTTAATAATAATATTAATCATAATAATAATGAAAATAAAAGTAACAACAACAATAATAATAAAGAAAAAACTATATATATATATATATATATATATATATATATATATATATATATATATATATATATATATATATACACACACACACACACACATATATCAGTGCTGTCAAACGATTAATTGCATCCAAAATAAACGTTTTTGTTTACATAACGTGTTTACTCTGTATATGTATTATGTATATATAGATACACACTCATACATTATATATATATTTTTTTAAATTACATGTATTTAATTGTATATATATTTATTGTCATATAAATTTGTATATTTGTAATATATATTTATAGTCACAATAAAATGTAATCTATAAATGCAACATTTTTCTTAAATATATACATGGATGTGTGTGTATTTATATATACACAATACATATACACAGTACATACATGTAACCAAAAACTTTTATTTTGGATGCGATTAATCGCGATTAATCTTTTGACAGCGCAAACACACACACACACACACACACACACACACATATATATATATATACTAAGGGATATGACCTATGATATCTCATTGATACTAAAATAACACTCGGTTAAAGTTGCTAAATTATTAAAAAACCTGTATTGTTATGAATATCAGGGTAAGCATGTGTATTTAATGTTTGCTTTTATATGATATGATTTTGTCTTTGAGCTTGATCTGGATTCAAAAATACAAAAATTTATCAAATAAATACAATAACAATGACCTTATTATGACAGGGAAGGGTCATTTGAGGCTGTAAAATTCCATGTGGTTCAACTCTACAAAAACCTACTCATATTTATGAATTAAAATTGATGTTAATATACAAAATATATTACTGTTTACCATAATTGTAAACTTTCTTGATGTTATAAAAATGTTCAAAACAATACAAAACCAACATTAATACAGTTTCTAAGAACTTGACTTGTATTTTAAACTAAATATTAAGATTTTTTTCCCTTTTACTCTTATTTGTTATTGACTCATTTACATTTATTCTCTTGTCAGACACTTTAATCCTCGAGAATCAAACCCATGACCTTCCTCATAACACCCTGTCCACATAGACCGGATCCGAAAGCTTTCCGAGTGTCGCATTTACTCTCAATATTACCCTTCTTCAGAGCAAGATCTCTACATTCCCTGGTGGTCTAATTTATGTTAAGTCACCAACCTCCCCCATGGCTGTTTTGAAACGTCTGCGAATGGAGACTGTATAGGTGCAGCCTAGCGCTGCGCCAGAGTCCCCGGTGAGATTACTCTCCACGGGAAAGAGCCACTCACCGAAACCATCTGCAAGTCCATGGGGCAGTTTGGGAAGAAAGACCAGACTTCTAAAGATCTCCGCTCTCAACCCGCTTCCCGTGCGAAGCCAGTAATTAATTCCGATTCTGAGGAAGTCAGCGGCTGGCCTTGGATCAGTGGCATGTGTAATACACGGAAACCCGTTCCTCTGGGAAAACTGCTAGTCTTGGAATGGACAATTGAGCTCTGCAGTGTTATGAAGCTAAAGGAATATTCTAGCTAAACTCAATCGGCAAAATTTGTGATGTCATGTTGATTTCCACACCAATTAATTTTCACTTATTCTTCCTTTTCTTAAAAAAAGCAGTAATCTGGGTTACAATAATGCACTTACAGTGGAGGCCAATATACTGTAAAACATGACTTTTCCAAATTGTCAAAATAAAGATCACTGGAATATGTTTTTCAAGAAAATATTTTCTACTTCAAAATTTCATGTTTAATTCTTTGTTTTTTGCAAATGTCGGTTGAAATTTACTAGCAAATTTCAGAGTGAAAATTAGTTCACAAATAAACATCAAAATACTCACTGATTTAATAGTATAGCCACAAGATATGAACAATATGTGGCTTTTTATTGTTTTCAACTTTACGCCACAAATGCTGTCAACTGATCTTTGAATTTTTCTGAAGATTGATATTTGGTCAAATGAACTTGTGCTGAACCTGGAATACTCCCTTTTAAATGAAGAAAGTGTTTAGGTTCAAGAAAATGGTAGTTTGGTTGAAGCTATTTTTAAGAGTACATCCTAAGTTAGAGTGCGTATTAAAGTTATTGCGAACTTTGAAGTTATTCTAAGAACAGCTAGTAAAAATAACACTGAAAATAATAAAATAACAGGACATATAAAACACATTTTGCATTCTTGAATTCTTTATTTTCTCCTCATGACCATGAGCCTCCAGGTAATGCGTGTTAGTTACAGTATCTGTTTACACATGTAGATGCTAATGAAGCTTTAATAAACAAGAAATGGCACATTCCTGAAGTCAACGGCGATGATCCTCTGCAACGCAATCCCAAAGTCACAAAGTTCTCCAAGGAGCGTTTTCCTTGCCGATCGTAAGAAGAATGTAGGTCGTTTTAATTAATTTGCAAATGCATCGAATGATGAAATATGATGAAATTAAGAAAAGGCGTATAGTTTTTAATAAACCATTAAAAGGAGAGATGCATTTCCGGGAGCAATTAACTTTGTGCGGACCTCATCCGTATTAATGCATGAATAACTTATCTGGAGTTAGCGGATTCTCATTTTGGCTTCTTTTTCAGTCTGTTTCCCAACTTGGGATAGTAATCAGATCTTTAAAAGTCAAAGGGGTCACACTTACCACCCTTCTTCGTATAATTTACATAAATACAAGTTTCTGCACATTCAGTTCAGAGCGTCACCCCAGGGTGAAGCATAACTCACAGCGCAGGTTTAGAATTGGATCGACTGGATGACTGGTCGGTCACAGTTTTCTTCAAAGACAACTACTGACACAAAGTTTGTTGGTTGCTTGGGTTTTGGTTGAAACTGACCTTTTATGTTGATCTAGAATCTGACAGCTGTAATGTAACAATGTAGAAGGTTGATGAGCCTACAGTATCATTTCTAATATGCTGAGTATTTTGCCTTCCTAGGTAGGCAAACCTTTTGGAAATTTACCATGGTTTTACTATAGTAACACTAAGTGTAGTAAATATAGCAGAAATTTTGTAGATTTAGACTTTATTTAGGCAATTCGAGCATTTAAGTCATATGAAATTAAATATTTAACAAATAATAACAAATTCACTTAAAAACAAAATATTAATTTAGCAATTTCCATATTTTTTAATCATACTGATATAGCAGCTGTATTCCTGTATAACCTTTATTTTATATTATATCCCATACTACAATACTTTATGTATTCATTTAAGTTGGTATGTTTGTTTGTTAATTGTTAGTTGTTCATTAATTTAATTATTTTGTTAAATTATATATATATATATATATATATATATATATATATATATATATATATATATATACACACATACATACAATTTAACAAAATAATCTAATGAAAAATATAATAATTTTAGAATATCTCAAATGTATTATTTTTTTTAATTTTTTTTAATTTTTTTTATTTAATATTATTAAATATATATATATATATATATATATATATATATATATATATATATATATATATATACACATACATACATACATACATACATACATACATACATACATACATACACACACACACACACACACACACACACACACACACACACACACACAACCACACACACCAAATATTAATATATGAATACTGTATAAATTGTTGACAAAAGTAAATATTTTTATTACTATGACTAACTTTAATAACAAATCCCATAATCTGCTATACTGAAGCCATGCATCATCAAATCCATTGTTTACATTTGTTTAGTCTGGTCTTACTACAAATTCCACCATTAAACTATGGTTACGATGCAAGAACTATTGAAAATTTTCATAACGTGCCTACAGAGCGAGCCAAAACTTTCCACACAAGACTTTCCAGTTGTCAGCCAGCCAAGTAAGTATGGTGCTGCTCTGCCTCCTGTCCGTTAGCCAGCTAGCTCTGTGTCCGGCCAGTGTAAATAACCATCTCAATAACAAACAGAGGAATGCGGGAGCCAGTGCGGGTAAGCCTGTACCGGGCCACTTTAATGACGCCGTCAATGGGGCCTGTGCAACACTCTGCTAATTTCTTTTCTTTGGCTTCATTAGGTGGCACTGCAGAGGACAAATAAATCACTGGAGCAAAGTGGGAGAGAAAAAGAGAGAGAGGGCTCTGTTGTTTTGTCGCCTGGGTCACCAAAGTCAAACAAAGTCACCTCTCTTGGCCCCGCCGATGACTTCCACAAACAAAGTCAATGGTTGCATTATGGGGCAAGTGCATGTCTAGAAATGGAAAAAAAAGTGGCAGGTAAACCTGAAAGTTCACCCTGGAAAGTTTCACTCCATCCTCTGCCCCATTAAAACTCATCACAACCGGGACGGCGACCGACCGAAGAAGTGCTCTCGAGCAACACCGTGTCCCCACAAGGGGGGCCGCTCACTCCTTTGAGCTCTTCTCTGGAGGGGCTGTAAAGCGCTGGCCTCCGCAGGCCACAAATCAGCTCCTGAAAGCAGGCATGCATCTTCAAAGGGTGGGCTGCCCCTCTGTGATATACGGCCCCCACCGAGAACAAGTTAGCCACGGCCAGTGTCTTTGCACCTGGGCCATTATCAGGCAACCAGGATCATCTCCTCTCACCACACATTCAAATGTACAAGTAGCAGATTAGGCTGACTCAATCTTCTTTCCCTCTGAAGGATAGGGCGAGGGAAAAAGAGAGGGAAAGCCGAAAGAAAGGAACCTCCTCGGACTTCAAAAAGAGCTCTCCGCTTCTGTCCTTCTGAGAGAGTGAAAGGCCCGGGAGATGAGAACGAAGGGGGGCTTGTGTATTCAGAGAACTAATTCAGAACTGATTCCTCTAATACACTCCTGAAACACTTTTAATTGTGTTAGTTTGCATTCAAAAGGCGCGTTTGCAGCTTTTAATTGGCGAGCGCTTTGAAATAATTGTAATGTGTGACTTTGTGGGGGACAACTTAAACAGTTCTAATGTGCTTTGCTAGTAGGTGCTGGATGCCCATTATTCCCTCATTCTGACGCTGTGGGGTTTTGAAGGGGTCTTGAGCTGTTCTCTAAATAAAACGGCTATCAAGGTTTGGTACACCAGTCGCTACATTGTACCTAGTAATTGCAGTTAGCAGTTAGCTTTAAACAAAGCTCCCATTGTGGCAAGTGTTAATGACCTTTGACCAAAACTATAACTGTAAATTAAACTATGTTGAAGTTTTTTTCTTAAAGGGGAAGCGTGTCATTTCTTTTAAAATTTGTTAAAATAGTAACTTCTATCCCAGCTTAATGAAAAGACAACTAAAAGTAAAACATTTATAGTTTTATGCCCCCAAAAAGTTAAATAATCTGACAAAATCAGCACTGGCACAACCAATGGCATGAGTTTGGGGGCGGGACTATCTGTTTTTCTGAATAAGGAAAGACAGATGAAAACCTGTTTGAAAGCAGTCGCGTTTGGTGATGCTAATTATGTACTGTACCTTTAAACAGAGCTCTGATTGTATTTAAAAAAACCTTTGACCAAATAACAGTAACAAACAGTGTTGACATATTTTTAAAGCGGAAGGTGTCATTTTTTATGTTAAAATAATATCTCATTACCCCAGCTTTAGCTTAATTAATACATTTATAGGTATATTTCCCCAAAAGCTTTAAATAAACTAACATGATATCATAATATTGTACAGACAATGCAGCATTAGCCAATGGCATGAGTTTGGGGTGGGGCTATCTGTTTTCCCGAACAATGGTGAAATCATCATGTTTGGTGACACCGATGGTCCTGAGATTTTATATTGCTCCTTTAAACAAAGCTCTCATTTTAGGTAAAAACTTTTGACCAAAAATATAACAGTGTTGACATTTTTTCTTAAAGGTGAAGCATGTCATTTTTTAATATAAATGTAATATCTTAGAATCTAGCTAGAAGTAAGACATTTATAGGCTCATTTCCCCAAAAAGTTTAAATAATCTGACAAAATGTCCAAATTTTGCACCGACGAAGCACAAACAATGGCGTGAGTTTAGAGCAGGACTATCTGGTTGGACGTATTTGAAAACTGTCATATTTTGCAATGTCGATGGTCAGAAAATGTCAAATTAGCTTTAAAGACCTCACTAAAGTAAAGTGCTAATGACCATTGACTGAAAATTTGAATGTTCTTTTTTCTTAAAGTTTCATATTTTTTACATTAATTTAACATTCAGATAATATCCTCAATCCCAGCTTAATATACAGTCTAACAAGAAGAAATTTATAGGTTTATTTCCCAAAAACTTTAAACAATCAAATATTGAGTCGACAAAGCAGCATTGGCTCAACCAATGGCATGAGTCTGGGGCGGGACACTCTGTTTGGAATAAGCACTAGCAGATGGCGGGAAACCTGTTTGAAAACATATTTTGTGATGCTAATGGTCCTGAATTAGCTTTAAAGATCTCACTTAAGTAAATTTTGATGACCTTTGACCAATAATAAACCTGTTCGAAAACATTATGTCTAGTGGCACTAATGGTCCAGAAATGACATGTTGCTCCTATAAACAAAGCCCTGTTAATGAACTTAGACTAACACAAACTAATATAAAAACTGCACATTTTCCCATAATTGCTCTCGAAGACAGCAGGTGTTAAGCAGCATTTGTAAAATTCATCTTTGCTTCTTAGGAAAGTCTTTTTTTTCCCTTCTCACCGTGGCAGTAGATCAAGATTTGTTTGAACTTCAACCTCGCCTCACGTCTTGCATTGCAAAGCCGAGCTGTGCTCACATTGGCACAGAGCTGTGAGCTGTCAATCTTCTCTCACCTCTTTTCTGCCTTCTTCTTTTAAATACTTTTATTTGTCATGGCAAGGTCTGCTGAGTGTGACAGTGTGTTGTAAATCTGTCTTATACCGGGTTACTCATCCATGTTACAGCCTTATAATGGATCCAGGTTGACGGGAGTAGGAATATTTTGGCGGATTTCACAAAAGATGGTGGCATATCGCTGCATTATTATTTGATTCGTGCACTTTTTTATTTTTTAGCACATTTATTGGCGTTACATCCCATTCACGTCAGTTTATCAAGCAGTCTGCTGTTGCACGCTTAGTTTGTATTTCAAAGCAAATCCCTGAAAATGCTCCTTTCCTCAGTGAATCGCTCTTTTTCACGAGTCATTCTCTCTTGAATCATTTTAATCCTCAGGGGGCTCAAATTCTGGCTGTCATTTCATCGGCCGGTGCCAGTGCTCGGGCTCAGAATAAAACCAGCGTAGCGTGAATATCATTCTGTGGCCGCATGAGCTGCCTTGGTGAGCAGTGGGTTTGAAGAGCGAGGCGTCACGGCCCTCCCTCCGAATGCCTGCCGTCTACTCAGCAACCCTACAGTGAAAGGACCACCCACTTAGGCTTGAGAGGGCATTTCAAGCCTGCGTGCATGTTCTGGGCTTTAGCCCCTTTTTGGACACTGTTTGCTGTTCGTCCGATTGTGCTCGAGGCCTTCTTCGCTCCTCAGCGTCCTGCGGTTAAGCTGCCGTTTTTAAAATATTCAGTCAAAGGATGAAATGGGATGAGTGCTCATGTTGAGAGATGTCCGAATCAGATGAATCGGAGATAAAATGAAGTCAAGATGCGTGTTGACTTTCCGAATTTGGCTCGAAGAGAATCCTGTTGTGATCATGTGACATAGCTATTGAAGTTGATTTTAAACAAAACTTTTTGTAGTGAAATATTGATACTATCGTAATTGACGATTAAAATGAAAATAAAATGAAAACATTTTCCATAGTTGAAACAAAAATAAAAACTAACATATCTGGTAAAAAGTGAACTGAAACTAAAAATGTTAATGAATCCAAAACTATTGAAAATGAAATAAAATGGCCCAAATTTCATTTAGGCATTTTAGTATACATGTCATATTATAAAACATGAAACCTTTACAAAACCCCTGGCAGCCCTAGAAAAACAATTTTGGAAGCATTTTATGAAAAAGTTTAAACTAACTGACGTGCCAACTGTTACACGTTGATCTGTTTTAGTTTAGTTTTCTATGTCTCCTTCATCCTAGTTTGTTTCCATGGTTATTAGTTAATTAGCTCCACACCTGTTTCTGTTTCTCCTTGATTGTGTTTAGTATTTAAAGCCTGTGTTCTCCCCTGTTCCCTTGTCTGCTATCGTTTTGGAATTGCGTTTGATTGTGCTTAGTTCATTCTGTGGATTATTAAAAGAGCTCTGTTTGATTATACTCTGCCATGCGCTTTACTTTGCACACTAGACTCGTAACACTAAATAAATAAATAAAAAATGAAACTAGAAAAATCTGAAAAAATACTAACAAATGTATAAAACACAAGCTATAACATATTAGTTTACTTGAGTTTAATTGCAGTTATTTTTAATGTAAAAAACTAACAAAAAAAAAACAACTTCATGAATCCAAAACTAACAAAAATAATATGGCCACCAATAAATGTTGGGTTACAATTTTGGTATATTATAAAACATGAAACAGCCCTAACATACAATTGTGGCAGTATTTTATTAAAATTGAAAATTAACTAACTAGATAAATAAAAACTGAAACTAGAAAAATCTGAAAAACACTAACATATGTATGCATATATGTGTGTGTGTGTGTGTGTAGATATAGTTTCGTTTTTTAACTCTTTCTTTACTTTTTCATCATTTGTGTACGGTTTCCAGCACGGCTGCCCGCCAATTCTGTGAGGTCTTGTATGTTTGGATTCCCAACTTCAGCGCTCCACCCTAACGCATTTGTCCCCAACTCCCCGTCTTCATTTACAACCTGTTTTTATCAACGCGCCTCACAAAGCGCAACAAAACAGGGGGAGGGGTAGCGGCTCTTCCCTGTCGGGGCCCGACAACGACGGCAACATTGTCTGTGAAGCCCTTCGGTATCTCCATCCCCTAGCGCAATATACAAATAATCATTTCCATATGCAGTGGAAAGGGTCACGGCATTAGCAGAGGGAGGAATGCTTTCGGAGGGAAATATTGTTCAGCAATGACACAGAAGTAATTTGGGTCTCGCCAAGTGATTCCATCAGGGCCTTTTGTCGCCTCAAAATGTTTGACCCAGGGGTCTGTGTCACCCCTGTTAATGGCCGCCAGAGTCCTGTGAAAGTCGGAGAAAGTAAAACATCTCTCAACTAATAGCGGGCCTCTAGAGGCTCGGGCATAAATATTTAAGCGGTCTAGGCTTGTCCGGAATACTAGGGGGTCTCCATGCCTTGTTTGCACATAATGCCAGTTGGAGAGCGAATATGAGAATGAAACAATTGAAAACTGTACGCTTATCAAGCGTCCCGTCTCGTAATCGACACAAAATTGGCGAACGGCATTATTTGGGAATACAAACATGCTTTTAATCCACTTACGCCTAAAGATTTAAGGCTAAACTAAAACAGATTACCAATGTGATCTCATTTGCGCAGTGTTGCTAAGATTACATCCATCCTTTCCTCATTGTGCACCCAATTCTGGGGACTCTCATAAGACTCCATTTCTCAAAGTAAACTTAATTAAATATAGGGGCCGTTGAGGTGGTTTGACGTGCCATGAATGATCGTCCTCGCGAACAAAGCTGTTACACAAGCCGTCGAATTATCTCTGTCAAACTTTGGCGTAATCTGACCTGATCCTCTTAAAAATATTTAAATGAAGGCATTAGCATATCAATGGGAGCCATGGAAACCTTGTGTATATTCTTCTTCGGGGCGCCTCTTTAACATACGGCTTTAGAAAAGCACATCTCTTCCGTCATGTTTACAAACAACAAAACAAACAATTCCCAAAAGAAAGAGTTGGAGTATTTGAAAACATCATGATGGATGGAGAGAAAAACGTGGATGAGTGAAAAGGAGAGGGCTAAGCCGGAGGAGAAAAGGATCCGGCTAAGTTTAACTTCCTCTCTGAGTTCAGCCTGTTTGATATTATCCTTCAAAGACCGCTGATCATTTCGGAGAGCGTTTTGGAATATATTTCAGGCATTTCTAAAGTATGAGCTAAGCCAGGGATGCTGAAACTCTGGCTGAAAGAGAGCAAATCTCCCCCTTGTGGCCGAATGGAGAACAGGCAGCCAATGTGTCTGCTTCTCCAAATAAAAGTGTTGCTAAAAACGAGGAAAGTCAAAGAAATAAACCCCACGCACCAGCCTGTTTGCATCCACCGCCATAAATATGGAGATGTTTGTGAAAATAATAGCACTTCCCCATGTACTTCATTTCCATACTGGGAAAACTGTTATGTATTAATATAGCTAGTGGCCTAATTGGGTTCTGGGAGAGCGGATTAATTAATTTGTGGCTAATAGGCACAAACATGAAAAAACAAACTTCTTTACTTTTTCACTCAGATAGAGCATAGCATTTTTAAGCAACTAATGTAAATTATGCAGATTGTGTTGATTATGCCGACAAGAGAGAGTTCTGTGGGAGGCTTCTTAAAAGAAAACCAAACCAATTGAACATTTCCATAATTAAATCATGTTTTTCTTAAATTACGTTCTGTTTGGCTTGAGTCCCTGTGATGTATTTATTCAGTTCGTATCTTATACACCTAGTAAAACTTCAGCAAAACGGGATATTTTTGGGATAACTCTGCAAACGCTTTGTAATTATGCCTACAGAATCGCTATATTCGCATATAGGTTGCTTAGTAAGACATTTCCCTTTGGTACATCACGTTTCTATATTTCCAGCATAAGTTTGACAGGCCTCAGGACGATCGGCGTACAAAAATAGAGCCAGGCGATGCCCATCAGCACAAAATATGCCCAATCAGCAAAATCCCAATTAGCAAAATGGCGATTCAATGTCACCTTGCCATTTTCAGCAGAACATTTTTATAGATTTAAATACCTACTCAAGCTCCGTCAAGAGGGCTTTTTATATAACTAGAGGCGAATAAAGTGTGTCAAGCCCAAAAGTCGCAATCGGGGGCGTTTTTTTACTTATTTGGTTGCAAAAACAGCCCGAGCATTTTACAGATAAACCTATTAAATATTAATACCAACTAATGACAGTTTCTGTTGATGTGAATAGAGTTGCATTTCTAGTCTGGGAGCCTCTAAACCCTCTAAACCGTGGTCTCCATCCAGCCTCTCTTTGAGCCGTAAATCAGCACGTCTCTTCACATGTGATAATTCTCCAAAGTTAAACAGCTATAAAAGCCTAAGGAACTCTGACCTTCACCATCTAACTAAGCAAGGAAAGCCAATGATGTGTACCGGTCTGCAGTCACGCTGCTTGCGTTATGATAAACTATGGGCCCGCGGTTGCTAAAAAATAACAGTATGTCTTCGTTGACATATATAGGACCGGCAATTCAAAGCGATCCCAATTTATTTAGCACTAAAATATTTTATTGTTGGCTATAAAGCATATGGCAGAGGGGAGAGGGGAAGGACGAGGATGTTTTGACAGCAGGGCTCCTCCGGTTGCATTGTTCACCTCCGAGGAGAAACTGTCTGAACTTATAAAGGCCTTAGTGTCAGTCCGGCTGACGGTTAAACTGCAGTGTTGCAGGAGTTCTGGTTTTCTTTTGAAGGCGAGGATTGCAGAGACTATTCAGTTTTGTGATCAAAAATATTGCTATTTTGCAATGAACAAAACTGTGATTAAAAATAGCATATGTGGTACTATTTGTGCACATTTGTGTTGTTTTTACTATACATGACTCCATATTTCAATACACATTTAATCATTAAATATTTGAAGCATGTAGAGTGTTGTTTATTTAAAAGTTCTTCATGAACTAACAAAAATCATATAGTTTAACAATAATTTTATAATTCTAGAAAAATCGCATGTATTATTATTAAAAACCATATTTTATATTACAAAAATTCTATAAAGCATTGATGTCATATAAAATATTAAAAATACATAATTTAAATTATACAAATATATAAGTATATATATATTAAAAATACATTTGGTTAATATAAAATGTTAGATATTTTAATAGCTCTAATAAATAAAATGAAATGTTTAATATGAAATATAAGAAGTATAATAACAATTAGTTTTAATATAAATACATTCTAAAAGCACATATTAACAAGGTTATATTTAATACAATTAATATATAATATTTATTAACCTTGGTTAATATAAAATTCTAATAATATTATTATTGATTATTAAATCTAAATAAATTTAATTGATAAATGCTGTACAATTATTGATCATTGCTATTAAACTATTGTGTTAAGTTACTTTTCACAATGTTTCTGTAAATAGTTTACCACTGGATATAATAATAATAATAATAATAATAATAATGATATAATAATAATAATAATAATAATAATAACATGTAACAAAAACTCAATATAAAAGTAAATGTTAACAAGGTTATATTTAATATAATTCATATATAATATTTAGTGATCTTGTTTAATGTTAAATTAGAAAAATGTATTGTTATCATTGGATAAACAAAAGTGTTCAAATTAGAAAAAAATGTTTAGCAGAAATATAAATTTGATTACAAAACAGAAAATAAATAGGTTTAGCATGCACAACAATGAGCTAGTGCTAATCAGTATTATATTATAGCTGCATTCATGCATATGATTTTCATTGAGCGCAAATGTAAACACAATCCACTAAACAGTCAGTTATACTGATCACACTGAGTCCCAGCGCTGAGCCTCTCCATTATAATGCAGGGTCATTAACAATCCCATAATGCATGCAGACCGAGAGGAAATAAGCCCTGACTGCATCCTCTGCCATCTCTGCCCTTCACAGCTGTCATGGCAAGATCATAAACAGCATTTATAACAATCTGGCTTTGGGGTGAGAGCGAAATGACTCCCTTCGCCTTACAGTACGGCTTCCATTCAGACCACAGAAGTGGCAGGCTTTATGAAGCCACTAGCTAAATAGTTTTTTTCTTTGTAAAAAAACATATGCACTTCTTAAGATGTTTAAAAAGTCACACAAATGCAATCAATTTTATTAATTAATCCCTGTATTATTTATTGTCAATGCTGTTACTCACTTATGACTGGTTGACCTGAATGTATTTTCCAAACCCACTGAGTACATTGTCAGTTTCATTCGTTTGATTGATTAATTAATCATGGAAATGACCAGAATGCTTTCAGAAGGGGTGCTCAGCACATTCCCACATTTATTTGCAAGCTTTTACATAACAAATAGCACAGGGCTGAAACAACGCATCCCCTTCTAACAAGAATTTAAGAATTTAAACTCACCGGAGAGAGAATATCTTCCTAGGTACATCGTTAATCATAATTAAGCGAAGTGTGACAGCAGCTTAGAGGCCCTTTTACTGAACCACCCCCTCACGTCCTAAAGGAATACTGTCTCATATCTCCATTCACGCGGATCAGGTGAAAAAAAAACACAAGGTGCATAATATGAGTTTTTGCACTATTATGCCATTTGGCCTTGTATTAAGGCAGATCATCAAGGGTTTTGACTTCTTGTAGTGGAGAGCCCAAAGGCTTCTGGGAAGCTAGTCCCTCTAAGTTATCTGTCTGCTTTGCAGATCTATGACTGTTCTTTGCACAGGGCTAAATACCATTTAATTTAGTCCTGCTCCCATATTCATCTTCTTTATGTGATTTATGGACTTTGTATGACTCTTTTTTATTAATAAAGGTTCCAGCTAGAAGCAGGAGATCCTTTTTAGCCTGTTTTTGGCAATAAAAGGTAATAATAATAATAATAATTATAAAAATCAGGCAATACTGTTAAAATGCTAAGCTAAAAAAGGTTGCCAGGGTGTTGTTTTTGAGTTTCAAACAAAATATACATGGGGAGGAGCTACAATTCTGTAAAAATACAAAAAAAAAAACATACCAATAATTCCATTTTAATGCAGTTTCCAACTGAAATAAACACTAGAGGCAGTAAAAGACCAATAACTTTCATTCCTTTTCACACAATACTATGACCTCGAAATGACTTTGACTTTTACCATAAAGCATGATTTGTAAAATAAGACATTTTGTCATTTGCATCACATAACCAGCTCCAAATGTATGGCTTTTCTGACATAGTAAACTTGCTCGGAAGCACACCTGGTGCCGTGACCCGGATGGGAGTGAGGTTTAGGGGGGTGAGTGTAGCAGAGGCCAGCAGGTAAGTGCTATGCAGGTAAAACCTCACTCTAGCGACTGATGTTAGAGGCTGTGGCCTTTAGCCTCCTTGTTAGAGCACCCACCTCCCATGCTGCAGACCGCGGTTCGAATCCCGCTCGGAGTGGGGCAAGTAGAACCACAACACTGGTACAGCAAATGCACTTGCAATGAAGGTACGAGTTGCGTAAAAAAACTAATTACAATACAAAAGTTCAAAAACTTGTAGAAACAAGCTAAAATGGCACAGTTGCTTCAGCAAATGGATATTTATCTCATGGTTAGATGTAGGGTTGGGTCTAGTGCAGGTAGGACATTATTTTCAAACAAGGCGATAACCATTTAGCGGCACTCACCAGACATTTCATCTCCGAATTGCCAAGATACGCACAACAACCAATGTAATAAAACATTGCCAGATTCACATTCATCTGTTTTGGATAAACCTCAACATGCTTTTAGTGCCACTCACTGGACATTTTTCTTTGAAAGTGCTGCAAAACATGCAAGAAGCAATGTAATATCATTTTGCAGAAATATTGCCATATGCACGCTTTTTCAATGAGCCTGGGTCAGTTTGGGTTTCAACTTACTTAACTGATTTAAACTTTCTGGTGGTTTTCGATGGTTTAAGGTGATCTTAATTGGTTTTCTAGCCTGACCAAGCTGGTTTCGCTGAGGGGCCAGTTGACTTCCTTGCCTGGCTAACTGAGAAGAACCTGAAACTCCTCTAAGACCAGCCTACAGACTAGTTTGATCCAGCTGGGAGACAAGCAAACCAGGTTGTTTTTCTTTAACAGTAGGGTAAGCTCAGGTCTCAGGTTCTCAATATGATGCATATTTATGTGCATTTCATTTAGTGAGTTCGTTTTTGCAATCGTATTTACAAGAGGACTGGAAGATTTGTTTACGTAGGCTGAGGAGGAAGATGAATTAGTCAGTGTACCGTTACCCCATCATGTGGTCTCTCTGGGGAGTTTCCCCCTCCTTTTCATCTTCCTACAACTGATAGACATGGTAAACAACACATGGATAAACAACCCGAATGATATGTCTTTAAATCCTATTAATCTTCTTTTGTCATATTTCCCTCTTGCTTCCCAAATGCAACCAATGCTGTATGACTTGTTTCAGTGCTGTCTTTGTAGGGGAATGGACATGAAAGCAAGTTTACTTTGTCAGAAAAACCATACATATGGAGAAAGTTATGTGAGAATTCATTAGTTTACAAACAATTTACAAACTGGATGAGACTTTATTTCGACACTCAAAAGTCTGGCTATGTGAGACTAACAGAGGTAACCATCTTTTCTGAAACCTCAGTTTCAACTTGACCTAGAAAACAGACCCTGAAGAATATACAGGCAGTGTGGTTGTGCTGTCTCGCATACATGAAAGCCACGAGTCATCTACTGAAGAGTTTGCACCTTCTAGCACCTATGTTAGCTCGACTTGAAACTTAGGCAGACAGATAGCATGCTAAAGGTTACATTGAGGTCAACTCAAAAGTGAAGATGCCCCCAATGCATGTTTTTCTCCTCTCTCATTTTCTTTTCTGCTGCCAAATGAGTGTTCTCCATCCTTGGAATAGGGGACTTGTTAATTGCCCTGTGATCCCATAGTGCTGTGAAGCTCTATGACAAAGTGAGCGTACCATCTGTAGCAGCTGCTAACTGCAGGCGAACGCCCTGGGAGCCGGCATGCTTCACTGACAAGCCCTGCGAACTCTGAAATGTGTGGGGAGCAGCAGGTCCAGCAGTCCCACAGGTTAAATTATTCAGCCCTTTAAACTTGGAGCACAAGCCACTCTGAGGCAAAAAGGCTCCCAGAGTCTCAGTCGAAACACTTGAAAGCGTTACATGTGTCCCAATTAGATGTTTGCCAACCTACAAAGCAGATGACTCCATTTGTTGCTCTGACCTGTCAATGTAGGTGTATATGACTTAATGTACTGATTTACCTGAACTACAGTTGCGATATTAAGTGGTGCTGGCTAACACTGTGTCTACACCAGACGTGAGTGGTGCGGTGCGGTGCGACAAAATACAATAGAACATATCATGCTGTCTACACTGGATAGGGCATGGCACAATACGACATATCCCCGACAGAAAACTGCTGCTGCGTTCTATTTATGACATATTGACACAAATTTCTAATGAATGATGATTTTCAATGGTCGCTTTGTCGCATCCAGTGTAGACAGACTTTAGCTGTTGCGCGAAGATTGGTGATTTCTTTGTAATCACCAATGACACGGTGTAAGACTGATGCAATCCATCATACTTTCACAACAAAACTTTTATGCATAAATCATGCCTAGTATGTGAATGATACCTAAACATGCATGGCTTGACTTCTATTATCCCCAAACATTTTTAGGGATCAAAACATCATAGAAAGTTGGGGGTGGATTATTTTCACTTGAGACTGTAGCCGGGCTTCCGTTACAGATCTGTGCAAAACTTTTGCGATATTTTCAAAATATCAATAAAAAACCTATTGCGAATTGACGGCATTTCCATTAACCGATATTATGCAACTAAAATGTAATTTTTTTCCTCTCGCAATAAGTATTGGCAACGGATGTTGGTAGGTTTATGTATATTGCAGCCACCACACTAGCCATTATTTTTAATCGAAGGAGACGTATGCATGTATATTTAGTGCCTGAAAAACCACCTCATTTGAGTGTAAAAACTTTTTTGCAATATATGGAAATTTTTGCGAAATTGCCATGTTTCCATTAGGCATATTTTCAACTCGCAACTTAATTTTGCGCAATTTGAAGGGAAATGGAAATACAGCTAGTGAGAGAATGTTCAGCAATGGCCTAGCAACACCTTAACAATCCAGACTTACCAACAATCTAGAACACATAGCAACTACCTAACAATTTCCTAACAACCACCAACATCATAGGAATCACCTAGCAAAACACCCTAACAACCACCCTGAACAGAACTGCAAACTCTTAGCAATGCTCAAGCTACCACCCACAACACAGCTTCCCAGCAATGGAGGAGCAATGCCCTACCAACAACAAAAAACACACTAGCAACCACCAAGGAATACCTCAACAACCACCAACATCCTAGCAAACACATAGCAATGTCCTAACAACCACCCAGAACACAACAGCAAATCATTAACAATGCCCTTCCATCCACCCAGCAATACCCTAACAATGCAGACAGAAGGTCCTTGCACACTCTGAAATTCTCATCCAAAATTTTTGCACGTTAAAAAAATTATACAACCACGCGTTGTCAATCACATTTACACACTGTCTCCAAAACTTTCATCAGTCATAAAAAAAATTCGGATCAGGTTTTTCTGAGTTTTTCGCATCTGTAACAAGCATTTTGAGAGGTGTTTTGACAATTCAGAGCCACTTTGAGTCACTTGGGATAATCCTGGAGCTCCTTGATAAGGAGGTGGAACTCTCCTTCCTACAAAATCTCAGGATTGGATGGACCCAGTATCTGCTCTTTCTTTTTCTCTTTTAAAGAAGAGAGATGACAACAAAATCATCCTCACTGCTGGAAGACTCCATTTTGTATTGTTTTACTAATTTTTTCGCAATGGATTAATTAATACACAGTGTGCAAGGTTTATGTAAATAAAGAATTTTTGACAAATGACGAATGAAAAATGACAAATACGAAAAATGCACGAAAATTTCAGACTCTGTGTTCAAGGACCTTAATACATTTGCATTTTTGACAAATAGACAGTCACAATTTGACATGCTACTGTCACATTTTTGGATTTTGAGAGCGCAAGACGACAAAGTGAAGAAGAAAATAAGATCCACAAGGATGTGAAAAGGATCTGGAAGGAAAGTCCCAAATGGCCGACAGCCGGATTCTGTTTGATTTCATAAATAATTTGAGTCATCAGGGACACACATTGTTTTAGGCTTAAACATGTTGTTTACTGATGCCACATGTTTGAGGGACACACACCGCTGTTAGTACACAATAAGAGCCCTTCAGGATTTGGAGAGAATGAGAATCTCACCCTAGGCACCAATTCTTGGCATAGATATGAAAGACTTCTGGGAGTGCTTGCTGTGTTTGTGTTTGTGTCTATGCAGTCATCATGTGTGTGTATGTCTAAAATGGTGTTCGTCCAAAGTACCTAGAGGTGCTTTCGGTCCCAGCTGAATGATCCGCATCGCCTCAGAGCACCATATAGATGCATTAATGAGACACGCCTCATCAAACGATGTGGGAAATTAATCAATTCTTCAAATATATCTCTGTCCCTGCCCACCCACACCTGTTCACCCTCAACATTGCTGCATGGGACATTCAATTATTTAAGCATTTTTTTAAAAAAATGTTTTGATTAAGTTCAAATTTTGAAATCAGTCATGCGTAGACAAAAATTTAATTTTATTTTCCTCTTTAGGTTCAAGATCGCAAATTTTTGCAGGACTTCTATTCATTTGCCACATAGCAGGACTACTGTTTAAAGGTGGGGTAAGCGATTTCTGGTAGCCAATGCTGACATTTGAAATCACCAAAACAAACACGCCCATACCCCAAAGGGTCTCGCCCCTATTTTGATAGCTCCGCCCCACACATACGTACGCAACCCAGGCAACGATTAGTTCTATGCAACAAAGCAAAGCTAATGTTAGTGTAGACACGGTGTTACTCTCCTATCGAGAAGAAACAAAGCAACCTCGGCGTCTGATCACAGGCCTTTCGCTCCTTGAGTTCTCTCCAGCGCTGGAAAGCTGATCCGATATTTACACGAGTCCCACTTCTTGCCTTATCATTCTGCAAACATTTTCCTCTTTTGTTTTTTATCCGCCATCTCTATCTTTCTGTCGCTCGGCTCGGCTAATGTCCATCCTGTGCACTGAACGCCACATCATGAGTAGACATGCCCCTGGTCAATTTTACCTGGTCAAAAACAACTTTGTTCACAAGGACCCGTTTCGGTCCATGTCCAAAAACGGATTAATTAAAACGCATTGGACTCAGTGTGCAAGGTCTCTGTGCGTGACGAATTTTTAAGATTGCAAATGCGAAAAAACGCATGCGAAAATTTCAGACTCAGTGTGCAGAGACCTTAAGACTAAAATACAGTATTAACATTGTAGACTACAAATAAATTTTAAAAGAGGTACAGGATCTGTAGACTAATTAATTATAGGGAAAGGAAACTACATATCCCATGACGCATATCGCGTATCTCGCGATAGTTTCACAACGAGACTTAATATTCATCTTTGAGGACGTTGAAAAGCTTCTGACCGGCGTAAAAAATTGTTAAATGAATGAATTAGATTATGAAGAGTGACGATTTGTAGATGGTGCCTTTCCTTTAATACATACCTTACGCAATCTATTTTTCGGTTACTTTTTAAAAGTGGTGGGGACAATATCGAGCCTGGTAAAAAGTGGTGGGGACATGTCCCACCCGTAAATTACGCCTATGATATAAAGTCATATATAGCACCCAAACACAGGTACAGGCATGTGCATACAAGGATTTAAGTCTTGAAGATATAAAGTTAATAAATTAGTTGTCATCAGCGCAGAAACCATAATCCACTTACATAATCCATTACGATTTATTTGTTATTAAATAAATTTACGTTTCGCCCTCATTCAGGTCCTCGGTTTACCCGCACCATAGCATATGAAGAACTCAGTAAATAAAAAGAACTAACATTAGTTTCCAAAAGAACTAACATTAGTTTGGTTCAGACGTGTGTCAGTCAGGTAGGCACTGTTCACTGAATCACGCATGCGCAGTATTATCAGCTCATCGATTGATTCTCAAATCAGACGTGTCCGAAAGAAACGGTTCTAGGTTCAGTGTACTGGTGATCTGAAAACCGCTGCAACCGGTTCTTGACTCGAGAACCGCTAACTGGCACACTGCAGCTGCTCTGCTCGTGCTCATTATCAGTTCTATTTCATACAAACTCAATTTGTGAATGTGTCACCATTAACTATAATTACAGCACAGGTATTTCATAAATATTCCCTTCTCCTATTAAACATAAAGTCTTAATTATGGTCCAACGTCCCTGACAACCCCTTTGGCCTATAACCTAACAGAATCTTCAACTGAACAAATTACACAGATACGATCATCTTTAAAAAAATTAAAATAAAATATGTTTTATATTATCACACTTTCTGATGTTTAACAAAATACTTGGATAGCTTTACGTCCGCTTGAAAAATTACACGCATGCGCAGTAACATCTCATCGGTTCTCAAATCGGACGTGTCCGAAATAAACGGTTCTCGGTTCAGTGTACTGGTGATCCGAAAACCGCTGCAACCGGTTCTTGACTTGAGAACGAGAATCGCTCTAGCAGTGGGCGTGTTGCTCTGCTCATGTTCATCAGTTCTCTCTTCACAGCAGTACACTACTGTTTGAGTAAATTAATAACTCCGGGATATTAGTTTATTTCGAGACAGAGGGTGTGTCAGGCACGTTAAAAAAGTGAGTAAGTTAAGTAATTTGTGGATTACTGCTTACTGGAGACGCAAACCGTTTCAGACGATTCAGTCTGATTTGGTGAACTGGTTCGACCGGTTCACTAAGAAGATCCGGTTAAATCGAACGATTCGTTCGCGAACCGGACATCACTGGCGGGTGCGGCAGGGAACTGAACGAATGTAGGATATCAGAGACTGAATCAGACACAATTAAGATTTGATCAGAGCATCGAAACATGAGGTGCCCCAAGGCCCAACAGGAAGTCATAAATCAGATACCTAGCTTCAAGCCCGTCTGAAGAAAGCCTAACCAACAAGCCTCTTTCACAGAACAGCTTGCAACATTAAGACAAAAGAAAACTTATTGATAAGTCCAACTCAGGAAGGAGACTGTCAAATTTGGGGCAAGTAATCAAGACTGATGGTCAAAGAGATGGCCATCACGTGTTCCACGATAGAAATCGTGAGCTTCCTTAGATTGACTTTTCCCCCACACATAGAAGACACAGACCAGACCAAAATTCTTTTGTCCACAGAGCATGTCTTTTTGTTCTACCTTGAACTTCAGAGACTGTCTTTTCCATATGCACCTAAAATCATCCTAAAAGGACGTATAAGCAACTAATCATTTCCATGCATAACTCCATATTATGTATGTAACCCACTCATTAGACTATTATGGATTATCACATATTATGTATGTCTTTTTAATAACTATTGAATGACTTATTCAAGGATTTATATTCGTGTTTGGTATGTATGAGTTTGAAAAATCATGCTTTAAACGTTTATTCCAATCAATTCTTTGTCAAATGTATCATAGTCTTGTTATAGAAATCATGTCCAAAATTGTATTCTACAAGAGCGTGTAAAATTCGGACAATGTGACTGACCACGACATGTTGATTTATTGATTGGGTGGAGAAACAAAGCAAGCCAGGATAGGATCTAATTGGTCAAGACAACCATTGGGATGTGTCAAAAAGCAGAGTTTAAAAGTTCAGGACACCTTCTTCCCTCTCTCTCCTCTTTTTGCTTCAACTTTTGCCACCGCGCTTTGATGCTGCTTTTTAGCGCTCTCTGAGCATGCTCTAGCCTACATGCCTGCTGCTACCACAATGAGAAGAAAAACCACCTAGTATCGTTTTCTCATTTTACTTTAATTTCTGTTCTTTCCGTTGAGTTTTGTGTGCTGAGTTAAGTTTGCCAACGCTGTGTCTCCGAGTCCGACCTCGAGTGCCTGTCTAAAACTTCAACCAGCCCACAACTTCAGCCAAGAGCCAACGCCCAAGACTTCACTACAAACGACTACTGAACTGTCAGCCAATCAGCAACCTCGGGAAATCTCCTTTCTGCAACGATGACGACACAAGGGAATCCCTTAACACAGAAGCAACTCAAGCAAGTACAACTCCAGATTTTTGCTGAGCAGGTGCATTTAATATAAATTTTAGCCTCATTGAGAAACTCAATGCGAGGGTTAAATAAGTGATTGGTGGTTCAGGTCTATGCAATTGCACATATTGCTGTAAACTTGGGATTTAGTGAAGTGAAGTTTAACATTGAACCAACAGAACCTGTTGTGGAAAGAGAAACTGGCACGGGCTTTTATGATCACTGTTTTCCTCAACTGCAGCACGAAGCTGCTATTTGAATAAAGTTTAAGTCCGAACGAACAGAGTTTAAGCGCCACATCGCAGAACCAACTAAAAGCGGTGTTGTTTATTTGTACAGTGTTGAAATGCGCCGACATTTCATGTAACATGCTTAACTGTACTGGCAATGCAACAATGCTAGTCCCCTAGAGTTTGTTTTGGTTGCCACAGCTACGATCAGGACACAGAAGTCTTAAACTACTTCCGGAAGCAACTCTGAACTGCGCACATGCAGCCCATCGATGCTATTGTAAACAAACGGTTAACGAAACGGTTGTGTTTACATTGAAGTATATGCTAAAGCCATTAGCCTCAAAGGTTAGCAGATAGCATTAACATCCAGTGGTTGAATACAGTGTATGTTTGAAAAGCTAAAGTGGTTTAACCCTTTAAACATCTAAACTAATACACTTGTTGGTCTTTCTCTTTCTTATTTCTCTAATTTCTCACTTCTTACCACTTATTTGCATTTTACTAGAAAGGGAAATACTAGTTCACAATTATTAATTGTGCCAAATTCAAAATTTAATTAAAACATTAAGCTTATTTGGAATCATTCAGATTTCCCCCACAGATCATTTCATATGATCATTACTTCTAGTATTCTCTTCTGGGCCTAATCATTTTAGGTAGAAATAAGTCTTGAACTTTGAAAGTTTAAGTAAACTTATTCTACCTAATTGATTTATTACCCATATTATTAGATTCTATTCAGACTTATACTCATTCATTACTTTATTGCGTTTACCCCCTCATTCTTCCTGTTTTGGTTATACACTTAGCCACTATTTTTATTTACTGAGTTCTTCCTTTGTTTATTTTGCCATTTATTACTTTTAATTTTATTTTGTCTCACCTGAGCCTTAATAGGAGACCTTGTTATCCCTCTCTACGAGTTCAAATAAATTATAGAGACAAATCACTTTCACCTAAAATTTATTTTTGTTGATTAGTTGTGGAGCAACTGACAACAACACTCTTCTCGTAGTCGGGCATAACCGCTTGCTAGTGGACCCGATCCACTCAACTTACTGTCTCTTTCCCTTCTCTCCTGTTCTCTCCTGCTTTCTTTCCTCTTCACATTTGTGGGGAGTGGGGACCTGTAAGGACCATCAATCAATTCTAAGTGAATGAGATACCAATCTTCATCTTTACGAATTTGATTGTAATCAAACCTTCTTTCGTTCTTCCTAGCCAACCCACATTTGAAAATGCAATCCAAATTTTAACATCTCATCCAAACGCTAAGATCAATTTAATAGAGAGGTTTTGAGCAACCGTTGCCTTCACAGCCTCCCTGGTGAGCGGTCCAACTGTAAGGTGTGCGTTGTCAATCCTATCAGACTAAAAAAGAGATATCAGAATTATTATTATATCCTTTGCCCAAGGGGAAGATGGGAACACTTGGCTGAGAGGCACGACAGACAGCCTCACCCCCAAGACCCTTGCACTGTTATTATTTTTAATAATAATCCAAATCCTGAGAAGATTCCTGACACAAGATTCAAGCCAGAACAACAACCACAAGGAGTTAGTCAAAATCACCAGCTCTCTAAGCTATGCCTTCACGACACAGCTGAAACTGAGCGACAAGCACGTCATCCAACTTCAAGAGGAGCTGACATGTGCTCAACACCGCATAGATAAGCTGGAAGTGAAAGTACAAGATCAAATCAAAGCACCCAACGAGAGGGAGCAGGAAACAATGGAACAAGTTAAAGAGCTCCAAGCAGCCCTGACAGCAGCTCAGCTTGACCAACAACATGCAATGAATAATTTGCAAAATTTACTCAAGTAAATTAACGAAGTAAATGTAACTCGTTACTACCCACCTCTGGTCAGAGAGCTCTCAGATTCCATCAAAATTATCTTAATTTGAGTTCTGAATATGAACCTAGGTCTTATGGGTTTGGAACGATATGAGGGTGAGTAATTAATGACAGAATTTTCATGTTTGGGTGAACTAACCCTTTAATATTCATCCGGTCATAGACCTTTTTAGGTGGATGCCGAGGATTTCTAGACGAAGTAGAGTTTGCGATCTCTGACCAGGGGTGTGTTTCTCAAAAGGATCATTAGCTAACTATGTTTGCAAGTTCCATTGAGCTCTATTGATAACGACAGAACTTGCAACCATAGTTGCTTTTGGGAAATGCACTCCTGGTTCATTTGCTCACTTCCATGGCTGCAATAAACTGCGTTTTGCACCAACTGGCAACTCGAGGTGTTGAAATACTATTGGGTTAACTGGCAGTGGGCAGGCCAAACTGACCAAAACAAAAACAGACATTCCGACACTGAACACAAATTTCAAAGTAGAATAACATCTCGGTTGCATATGTAACCACAGTCCCCTGAATAGGGAATGAGATGCTGCTGTGACGTCACCGTATGGGAACACCCTTTGGTGTGACGAATGTCTGAAGCCCTGTACCATCCCACCAATTATATTGGCCAAATAGTGCTTGGCACCACCTTACATATGCGTAAGTGTAATATACCTGCATGCCGCGCGCTATTTCATGGACTAAGGAAACGCTATCAAAGGTACGGAATGGCCTGAACCGCAGCATCTCCTTGCCTATTCAGGGAACCGTGGTTACATATGTAACCGAGATGTTCCCTCTCATAGGTCACTTCAATGCTGCGGTGAAGTCAACGTATGGGAACGCTATACCATCACGCCTGACATACCTGAGATAACTGGGGTCCGAGGAAAGCATCTGCTCAAGCGGAAAGAACCTGGGTGCCAGGAGCCGTCCTCACATCCAGACTGTAGAATTTGACGAAAGTGCTCGGTGAGGACCATCCTGCCGCAACACATATATCATCCATAGAAGATCCACTAAGGAGGGCTTGCGACGAAGCCACCGCCCTCGTGGAATGAGCTCGGATTCCCAAAGGCGACGCGAGCCCGCGTGCCTCATAGGCTAAGGATATAGCGTCAACCAGCCAATAGGACATGCGTTCCTTTGTGACAGCACAACCTTTATTTTTATTCCCAAAACAGACAAACAGCTGGTCGGACTCACGCAATTGAGCTGTACGATCAACATAGATCTTCAGGGCCCTCACAGGACAAAGGCTTAGATTTTCTGACCCCAACTCCGTAAGGCAGAAAGCTTCTAAGACCACCTGCTGGAAGCGAGAAGGATTTGACTTTAGGAAAGTAACCTGGCCTTGGTCGCAGCAAAACCTTCACCAATCCTGGTGCGAAGTCCATGCTCGAAGGTGAAATAGAAAGAGCTTGTAAATCCCCAACTCTCTTGAGGGAATATAGCACTAACAATAGGACTGTCTTTAGAGTCAGGATTTTTTCAGTCACAGTTTCTAAGGGCTCAAACGGATATCCTGATAGCCCTTGCAATATGATGGACAGATCCCATGATGGATCTCGCGCACAGCGGAAAGGCCGCAGCCGTCGTGAACCCTGCATAAATCGAGAGACCAGGGGATGACGGCCCACTGAAACTCCGTCTATGTACGTGTGTTTAGCGGATATAGCTGCCACGTATAAGAATGGTTGGCGTTACTCCCTCTGAAAAACGACTTTGAAGAAACTCCAGTACTGAAGCGATGGGGCAGTAAGCTGGATCCATATCACGACTCCTACACCAAGTAGTAAACAGTTTCCATTTGAAGGCATATAAATGTCTCCTAAAAACCGCTCTGGAATTAATTATAGCCTTGGTAGCCTCCACTGAAAGACAGGAACATATTAACTCATTCCGCTCAGAGGCCACACCCACAGTTTCCATAAATCTGGCCGTGGGTGCCAGATCATTCCCCGTGCTTGCGACAGCATGTCCTGTCTGAGGGGAATCTCCCAGACCAATCAGTTCCGCAATCCGCGGTTGAGTGGGCCACCACGGAGCTATCAGCAGCAATCGCTCCACACTGTCTGACCGTATTCTGGATACCACTGTAGAATTAGCAGGATCGGAGGAAAGGCATACAAACTGGTTCTGGGCCATTCGTGGGCTAGAGCGTCCACTAGGGAATAAGGATTACCATAGTGGGAAATGCGTAGTCGTGCTCGACATGAATAAGTCCACTTCCGCTTCTCCAAACACTTGCCATGTGCAGCCTCCATTCCCCTTCCTCCAGGCTCTGTCTCGAGAGCATGTCCGCTCCGAAGATCAGGTGGTGCCCCGGAACGTGAACCGCTGGACAGAAACCTGTCCTGAGTCCACAGAAGGACATTCCTCGCCAGCCTGCATAGGGGGCGAGAGCTTAATCCTCCTTGGTGATTCAAATAAGACACAACCATTGTGTTGTCCGTCCTGACTAACACATGACAGCCGGTCATCAGTCTTGAAAAATGTTGGAGAGCAAGAAAGGCCGCTAGCAGCTCCAATCTGTTTATCTGCCACCCTCGCTATGCCTCCGTCCATGTTTCGTGGGCTGTGTGTCCTTGACAAACAGCCCCCCAAACTGTCAATGATGTGTCCGTCGTGACAGTCTCGCGGCAAAAACAGGCCCCCAATCCTCCTCAGAGAAATGACGTCCAGGTTTTTAATATGAGAACACACCCCCGTGTCACCGAAATCGTTCGATGCGGATGACAACGGGGAGAAATCCTTTGACTTTTTGTCCACCATTGAAATAGGTGCATGTGAAGTAAGCCTAGACGGATTAAAGGGGACGCTGCTGCCATTAAACCCAAAAGTCTGAGGCACAAACTCACCATCACTGTACGACCTGCTTTGAAGTGGTGAAGACATGACATGAATGACTGAACGCGCGGGAGAGACAATCGTGCGAGAATCCACATCTATCCCCAAAAAGGTTATCCCTTGGCAAGGGATCAGAACACTCTTTTGGAGATTCGTGCATAAGCCCAGGCTGCCTAGATTCGTGCATAAGCCCAGGCTGCTTAGATGATTTAGCACGAGATCGCGATGAGAGCAACGAAGCAGCAGCAGAAGGATCAGGAACTGCTATTAGGAGCCTGAGGACGATAGGTTTTCGCCGTCAAGCTCAGGTCTAGTCTTTTCCGCTGGCGTTGGTGAGCCGGTGGATAAGCCCTAGGACCCCAATCCTTATGAGGGGGTGCCATAGGTGATGGCGCTTCTCGTGGGGTGCCCCGTTGGCGGTGTGAAGACAATGAGCGCACCGTCAGCGTCTGACGTCGCTCTATTTCCCTGGGCCTGCGCGGAATCAGCTGGCAGAAAGCAGCTGATTGCTGCTTCGCTGCCCTGAATTTCTTCACCACCGCGGTGACTGAATCTCCAAAAAGTCCATCCTTGGAAATCGGGGCATCCATAAGAAAAGATTTGTCCTTTTCCTTTATGTCGCTGAGGTTGAGCCACAGGTGGCGCTCAACCGTCACCATCCCCGCCATCGAACGGCCGACTGCTTGATGCTCATGGCACGTAGCGCCAAGTATGTAGCCTGCCGCAGTTCCTTCACAGCCTCCGGTGTGATGCTTTCTCCCTCATCGAGCTCCTTCAATAGCTCCGCCTGGTAGGCCTGAAGCACCACCATCGAGTGGAGCATGGCTGCCGCCTTACCTGCAGCCTAATAAGATTTCCCGACGAGGCTAGACGTGACTCAACATGGCTTTGACAGGAGGAGGGGGCAAGACTTCCAAACTGCGGCCTAGTTCGGTGCGAGATGTTCAGTCAAAGTCTCTTCCACCGGCGGCATCATAGCATAATCACGTCTCGCCATATCAGTAATGATGGCAAAATCCGCGGCTGCGGCATTTGTGATGCGCGCTGAAAATGGCTGCTTCCAGGACCTCGAAACCTCCTGGTGGAGGTCCAAGAAGAAGGGGAGAGGTTATGGGGTTGAGCAGGTGCACGACTAGTTAAAAAACGGTCGTCCAACCAGATTGGGACTGGGCCGCGTCCGCTTCCCAATCCAGCCCCAGTTTATCCACTGCGCGAGTGACCACATCCAACAGCTCGCTGTAGGACGGGGAGCTGCATCTCTCCTGTCCGCCAGGAGGGAGAGATCCGCATGTGTAGGCCAGTAAGTCCTCTGACTCTGAGGCCGCGATGGACAAAATGTCGTCATCATACAGCCCGCAGTCGAAGGAGATTGCGGGGTGGGCCGTAGACCCTTATTGGTGAAAACAATGGGCTCCACAAAGTTTTCACTGACCTCTTGCACTCGATTGGGGGAGAGCGAGCGAGACCGCGCATCACTGTCCTCACGGTCAGGGTCGAACACGTCACCCCAAGCCATCACCTCGTGCGGCACCTCGGCAACCGCAGAAGCGATGCGGCGGGGATTGGACGCGGGGGCGACCTTGGAGAAAACTTCTTCCCTTGAGCGCAGAACTTTCTGTTGCAGGCCATCACAGTGGGAACATGTCGACAGGCCGCTAAGCGCCACCTGCGCGTAATGCAGGCCCAGACATACAACGCACCTGTCATGAGTGTCCCCCGCCGTGATAAACCTGCTACATGGATCCTTACATCTCCGTTGACTCATCACGTCCGCGAAGAGGAGTTAAACACTGCACGAGAAGAAAAAAATATCGCTGAGAATGCGGGATGCTTTCTAGGGCACAGAAAAATTTGCTTTCACTTTCCAGAAGGAAATGAAATCTGAGTGAAATAGGGAGCGACACGCAGGTATACTATGCTTACGCATACATAAGGCAGTGCCAAGCGTTATTTGGCCAATAGAATTGGCGGGATGGTACAGGGCTTCAGACATTCGTTACACCAAAGGGTGTTCCCATATGGTGATGTCACCGCAGCAGTGAAGTGACCTTGATTTTTGGAGGAACAAGTGTGTGAACTTAGCATGTTTTCTAAATATCTGCAAACAAAATATGCCATTTTCTGCTTTAGTACAGTAAATAAAAAGACATAAAACACCTTACGAACTATTTTTTTGCATCGTCTTGTATGTCCCCCAGTGGACATATATGTGACCCTGGACCACAAACCAGTCATAAGGCTCAATTTTTCAAAATTGAGATTTGTACATCATCTGAAAGCTGAATAAATAAACTTTACATTTATGTGTGGTTTGTTAGGATAGGACAATATTTGGCCCAGATACAACTATTTGAAAATTTGGAATCTGAGCGTGCAAAAAAAAAAAATCGAAATATTGACAAAATCACCTTAAAGGTGTCCAAATTAAGTTCTTAGCAATGCTTATTACTAATCAAAAATTATATTATGATATACTTACGGTAGGAAATTTAAAAAAATATCTTCTTGGAACATAATCTTTACTTAATGTCCTAATGATTTTGGCATAAAAGAAAAATCTATAATTTTAACCCATACAATGTATTTTTGGCTATTTCTACAAATATACCCCAGCGACTTAAGACAGCTTTTGTGGTCCAGGGTCACAAATGAACAGCAAAACAAGTTTACCGTAACAATTTAACTGATGTGCTCCTATATAAAACCATACAAATCATCATCAAATCACAATTAACTCTCCATGTGATTGTTGTTATGCCATGTTTGATCAGAATTTCATTTCCACATCAGAATTTGAGAGTCAGTGGAGAAAAAAGATGAAAGATTTTTCTGTCTTTGCCAATGGGCAAAACCCCACTCCTGCATTCTCAGTAGACTGAGGAACTATAGGAAAACAATAAACGTAATTCCTTTTCCACCCGTATCCTCTGAGGCATTTGGCATAGAAAGAAAATGGAGATTTAATTTAGAAGTGCTAGCTTGAGTCAAGTATCAGCCTGTCGTCTCTGCATGTCTCATGTGAACTGATGCTGGTTTGGTGTATTGTGCAAAAAAGAAAAAAAAGAGCAATGTGAAATGGCAGGAAGCACACAGCATTCCTCTCAAAATATTTCAGTCAGCGTCATGTCTCAATCACCAAAAATCCATGCCATCAGGTTATATATAGCAATATATAGTTTTTAGATTTTTGGTCTACACAATATGGAAGCTTACTTCCGCCACAAAAAAAAAAAAAAAAACATGGATTTGGTAAATCACAATTATGAGATAAAAAGTGAAAATTATGAGATACTAATACATTATTACGAGGAAAAAAAATGTCTAATTTTCAATGGCCAATGTTTGCATACCTGAAGTAAAGTTTAGGCCTTAGTTATCTTGTCCTGCGCTTGTAAATAACAGGGTGTGGGGGGAAAAAATTATAATTATGAGGAAAAAGTCTAAATTATAATGCGTTTCCCAAAAGCACCCTTAGATAACAATGGTCGCAAGTTCTATTGTTACTAACAATTCAATGATTCTGCATTTTCTGGAACCATAGTTCCAACGAACATTCGCAAACAGCTTTGCAAACTTGTATGGTTGGAACTTCAGCTCTCAACCTGTGGTTTGAAGCAAAGTTTCTTGTTATTATGACGTGGACTTCCATAGATCATACTCTTAGGCACAATAAGCAAGCTAACATGCAGTACAATCTATATTTTTTAATTTAAATACATGAAGTAATTTTGATTGTTATCTTGAATCGAGTAATTAGCTGAAGGAATTACTACACCACCTGCATGTCACATTGTTATAACAACACGTTTTAATGTGGTTCAAACGATGGAGGCGAGACCACGTCACTGCTAGTTAACACCCACGACCAGCTAGTTAATTCCTCTAATGATACATCCTACTATGCTACTTAAGCAGCAAATTACGTTGTTGTACAGGAAATGAAAATGCACCCAGTTAGGTAGCTACCTAAACAAGACTGATTTAATGATATTTGAAGGTAACATTACCCCCCCCCCCCCCCCCCCCCCCCCTAGAGGTTTGCTACTGCTACAGAGAAGTAAGTGCACTGGCGAATGCATTTGTGTTTACGTACTTGCGTAAAGTATGTTTTTGGCCTTAGTTATCTTGTCCTGTGCTTGTAAACAACAGGGTGTGAATCAAGCTGCCCTCCTCATCCTCTCCACAATATAATTCAGCGAGTCAGCATGGTGCCAATTAGTATGTTTGAGACAAACACATGCCCCCTTTTGTTTTGAATAAAGCATATAGATGGTATAAATTAAAGAGAACAAAAGATTGCTGAGTGTTTGTGTGTAAATGTTTAATTAACCTGTGTCTAGATGATTGTGATGGTATAGAGCGCGGGTATTAATCCACTAATAGCACGAGCGACTGCAGAGGGGAGCGCGCACAGCATGACATATTAATTGGAAACAGTGTGATGTTTCACTTACATACATTAACATAGCCAGTAATTCACAGTCTAATGGGATGTTTGTGTTTGTGCTTCCTCCAGCTATTCTAGGGATAATAATTCTTCCAGCAGGTTCTGTCAAAATTTCTAAACTCAAAAAAATTAGTAAAAGTATAAATTAAAAACAGATATTTCTTATTTGTATTTTACACACACAAAACTTGTTGGAACCCCTTATATAACCAAACCATTTAAGTCTATATATGCAGAGCTGGGTAGATTAATTGTTGTCTGTTACTGATTACAGATTTCATGATGAAAACTGTAATCTAGGTTACTCATTTAAGGTAATGTAATCTGCTTACCTTTAGATGACTTTTTTTTTTTTTTAGAAAAATCTATTGTTTTAAATGTACCATATTGATATAATCAAAGAGAAAGAATATATATATATATATATATATATATATATATATATATATATATATATTATTTCAGCATCATAAAATCAATTAAACACTACATTGCATTATATGAACAGACATTAATAAACATAAAAAGACTGAGATTACACACCAAAGTCTTCCAGGTTTGAAATATTTTTGTCCAGACTTTCATAATCAACAGTTACTAAAGGTGATGACATGTTTCACAGCTATACATCACCAGTGTTTAGTAACATGCATAATTAATTGTTCTAATTGCTTAAGAGATGCTTTTTCCCCCTTAAATTCAGCAGCATGGTTTGCATATTTATTTTTTTTACTCTACACTGTAGGATGTTTAGAGAGGAAATTTTAAAACTGAAAAAAAGAAAAAAGTCTGTAAATTATGAATAAATTATGAATAGTTTACTGCTCATTGTGTAAATATGTAATCATGTAATCCATAAAGTACTGTACTTTTAATGTACTTTAAAATGTACTGTACTCTAATTAAAAGTACTTAATTTTTGGAATCTGATTACGTAATCCAGATTACGTGTAATAAATTACTATCCAGCACTGCATATATGTGTATTTTCTTGAAGTTGCAGTTTTATCTTTACTATAATATTAACATAAATATAAGGATCTATAACTCCTGATCACTTTTGATAACCCACAGCAGAATTAATAAGCTTAAAATGAGGTAAACCGTGTTTTTACATCTCGGGCCTCCCTAAATCACGAAGCGCATGGAGAGGGGTACGACGATTTTGTCTCTAAGGAGTATGTTGTTTTGCCTCCGAGGTATGAGTTGGGTTCAGTGAGTTTTTTTTTTCTTTTCTTTTTTAATCACAGTGTGCGCGAGTTTGGCGGAGATGGCAATTATTATCACCAAAACCCGCCGTCCTGTCCATGCGTGACTATACCCCAGGGCGGTTGAGACGGGGGCACACGGGGCAGCCTTTCCTGCCATGAAAGGCCTGACAGAGATTCCCCTCAAGAAAATATTACAGCTAAGCAGAGGCTGCCTTTAGTAGAAACTAAACTGAACATCTTCACATGCTAAATTTCTGATTATAGAGAATCGATAAATGTGTACAGGTTTTTAGTCTTCTCTACAGGCCTGTTTTCTCTGACAAAACACACTTTTCAAGGACCACATGCTATTTAGTAGGCTTGCTATGCTGCGCATTCACTTGAAACTCCCAAACTTTGTTGTTTTAAATATTTGCCTCCTCATGCTAATAGACAAACACCCTTTGACATATCACACTCAATGAAATCCTCATGAATATTTAATAGAATTAAATATAAAGACTCCCGACTTGTTTCTACTCTCACACTTCTGTTTGCTCCCCTGCAGATAGCAACATAAAAGCTAACCTCAGCTAGTCACAGAAAACACTGCGCTTTGAGTCCGCTATTCTGAGCGAGTGTAGCGAAATAAAAACAGCTAGCGCTCGAAAACTTCATTTTAAAGTCAACACAGGTAAAGAACTAAGATAAGTAGATTTGAAAATAAAACAATGACAAAAAGCTAAACAAACTCCTCCCTTATTGAGTAAACGTGTTGACAACACTGCCACCATGGCTCTCGTTTTCCGCGCTTTTCAAAGTGGCCTATTTCGCCTGTTCTTAATGTCAACAATCTGATAAGTATTAAAAAGTGGTGTAATGATTAGAAATTAGAGGACGTGATCAATTATTCATACCTATCACGAGCTCAGCCTTCCTAAACAATTATAGTTCTGCCGAACTACAGCACGCCAAACGCTTCCCGCTGTATTTCTGAGTGCTCAGGGAGACAAGGTGACGTGGGAAGGCACTGTTTGTGGGAGGAAGGATGAACCCCGAGGAGATTTTCACGGAGAGAAATGATACGCTCTTTTCACAGCCGTCTCGGAAGTATGCGAGAGATCATATTGTCAAGTCTTTGCGCGTCTTCTTGCTTCTTTTGTTTTCTCCTCGCATTCAAAATAATCCCCCAAGCCTACAGCAATCAGAGCAGCGCACGTCCGATTCAGACGGGAAGCGTCGAGGACCGGGTGGGTCCCTGGTCCCGCGCACCGGAGGAATGTGACAGGCTGTCTAATTGGGACTAATCAAGCAACTGGGTGCGCGCAGCGACTGTCGCGATCAGAAGAGAAGCGACATTGACCCACAGAAATAGGTACCGCCGTAGGCTGCGTTCATATAACAGCGCGAGTGCATATTTGATCCACCTGCCTCATCTCTTTGGTCAATAACAAAAAGGAGAGAGAGAGAGAGAGAGAGAGCGAATGAGAGAAAGAGATGCAGTGAAAAGAGCCACGCTTGACAAATTTCCCACCGCACATTAAAAAGGAGCTGCGTTCTGAGGATAATGCTACATTATTCTTTTTTATTCTTTCACTCAGAGCTATTGCTTTGAATTACAGAGGAATCTTTGTTAAGAGTAAGAAGGAACGGAATCAAAAATTCATCAGAGAGAGTTCGCGATGGGCTGAGGAGAATGTATTTTTGTGCTGGAACCAACATTTGCGAAAGTTCCATCTCCTTAAGCAATTATTAGCGGTGATAGTTTGACATGCTCAAGAGTTGTCAACAACTGACTTTAAACAAAGTACAAAGCAGAAATAAACAGAGCCCAGGGCAAAATTAACTTGGGGACCAGCAGCCCTATGAATTATAAATGGCTATCCATTTACCACGGCGAATGGTGATACCAGGAGGCCTCGTCAGTGCGGAATACAGTTGGGAAGGGTGTAAAACAAAGCAGGCAGACAGAAAACGAGCCAAACACTGTGTTTTATGTGCTGTAAAGATAGCAAATGAATGACCCTCGCTGAGTGGATGAACTTTCCTTAACTATGGCCCACTTTTCTGAACATCTGCTGGGATATGCAGGTTGTGCGGTACATGTATGTAACTTTAAACTATTTCTACAATCTATTTGTTCGCTTGTTGCAATTATGTTCATGGATAAATAGTAGCTATATGTGGTCCAAGACAGATGCGCATCTTGGACTAAATTTGGACCAAATCAAGACAGACCAAACAAAGCCCAATTTTCAATGTCTATTTTGGGGCTAAATGAAGGCCATGACAGGTTACTTAATTTAGCCCAAAAAACAACATCGAAATGACGTCTGGTGCTGGATGGGAGAAGACTGCATCCATTTATTCACATTATAAAAGGTTTAGGCTGTATTTTAACACTGAGCCTTTCAAATTGATGCAGTTAATGTACTTTATAGCTCATGACAATTTTAGGTATAAAAAAGCATGGTAGATATTATAATTATGCAAAATACAATCCAGAATTGTCTGTGTAATTCCACTGCAAAAATGACTTCTTACTGAGTTTGTTAATTCAGTTTTCCAGTATTTTTCAGACCTTTTCAGATTTTAAATGACAAGAATACACTTATATTTAAGATATTGTACAGAATACATTTATATTTAAGATATTGCACTATATTCTGTGTTCTGTTGTTGTTAGGAAAATCAACTTTACTCACCCTTTACTGTTTGCATAACACCCAACAATCACCTCGCAACTACCCAGAACACCTCATGCAGCAGTCACCTAGCAATAACCTAAAAAAACCCTACCACCAAGAACACACTAGCAACTGTATATAGCAAGCACGTATGGCTCACATTTTCTTCTGAAAACGTAAAAATCGAATTGTACTATTAAATATATTCTGATACTGTAACTCCTATGATTAAATTATATTTATTTATTGTGTATAAATCATTCACTTACAGTATACAATGGCCTTCTGTATCTAGAGTGAAACATTTTAATCGTCTTATTAGCAGGTTAATCAAGAAAGGTTCCCACCTCTAGAGGTTCAGATTTATACTGTGAAAGAACACATACCTTCAGAGCATATCACTTTTCGTTTAATCTCAGGATACAGCGGTGGCCCACATATTGACCTCCTACCAACAAAGAACTGGGAGAAGACTCGCCCCCAAAGGAGAATCTCTTAAGATACACAAGCCAAAGTGGTCAACATTGATAAAAGCTATCAGCCAATTCGATTTGACAAGGGACCTGTGACTGCAGGAGGGTGAACGACTTGATTGGCACCAGGGATAGAAGTTGAGTTCCCAGTTTTCCGTCCCCGCAGAACTCTACCAAAGGCATTTTAGGCCGACCATCCATATCCTGAGACATCTCATTAATGGGAAAAAGGGATACAGGAACTAAAGAACGTGTAGCAGGTACTCCCAGCTGGCATGTAGCAGGAGGCTTTTTACATAATTTAAAAGTGAAACTTTCATATCAGACATTTTCAATTCAAAAGTGTACAGATTTATTCGGCCTGACTGTCTGTGGAGAACGAAACCCATCCCTGATGGAAAAGCCAAATCTTTTTTTTTTTTGCTACACCTCTGCAAACTTCAAAAAGGTACAGTTGGTACAAAAAACACTTGAGAAAAAAAAAACTAAACTTCATTTGAAGTAAACCCAACATTTGCTCTCAAAGTAATGAAGGATCAACAACCAACTACTGCGATCGACGGGTCTCGGTAATTTCTGTACGTTTCCATGTGCACATAATTGCATTACAATGCATTAACCAATATATTTATTTATCATTATTCTGTTTAGTTTCCTATCTAAAAACACAACCCATCTTCAAAAGTAGCTGTGATGCTCGCTGTGCCGTATTATTTGAGGTGACTTGAAATAGCGTCGTTGTGCAAGTGACGCGCACTTAAACAACGAACCCTAAAGGTGTTGTTTTGGAAGTAAAAATATCTCTGGTTTGTTTTGAATTAAAAGTCGCTGCAAAAATAAATAGTAGAAGTAAACAGCATTAACAATTGTATAACGGCATTACCGTGTCCTACATCGTATTTATTTATTTTGCACAGAATTATTTATGATAAATTCATGAACACCTTGATGTCTTTGACAGTGATTAGTGGCTTAAAATATGTCTCAAAAAAAACAAAGAGACAGGCCAAGACATCGGTCAAACCAATGTGCCGCATAAACCAGAGCGTCTTTGCAGACACCTAATAGTCCGTTGTGCCTCCCAGACACAAAGATGGAAGGTTTGAAGATCAAAATGCGCGCTTGTATTTTGCATATGCATAGGGAGGGCCCAAGCATGAGTGACGGCCGTCATCTTACAGTCATTTTGTTCATAATTAAAATGAACACTTTGTTCTATTATCCATGAGAGAACGTGTGTTAACAGACTACCACCCTTTCTTTGGTCAAACCTGTCAAATGCCTCTCCACACTTGAAGGGATGCTAACTCTACGACTCCACATCAGGTAATTACCACTACATACTTTACACCGGCTTTGGGCAGCTCCCTGAAGTATTTGCATTTTTATGTATAATTGGTCCCAAACATGGCAGTTTGATGCCATGAGGACTTCAGAGGAGGACCACGGGAGGGACAGATGGTGAAACGTCGTAGCGAAATGCAGCGTTCCTCATTCATCTGTGCTTCGCTTGTGCATGAAAGCACACGATGCTGTCGCGGAGCTCTTTTTGATTGATTATTCAAAACAAAACTCCACAGCACAGAGCCCAGCGTTGAGCCACTGAGATGTACTCAAATAGAAAAGGAGAGCAGAGGTCTGAGGAGTTTTTTTTTTTTTTTTTTTGAAGAGCAGAGTAGCCAACGGCGAGCGTATCCTCATGCTTTTAGATCCTGTTTTAATTTTTCCCCTGCTTTTAATGATCTGCTTCCTTTCCTAGAGTTAAGTTCTTCACATGCCAAGTTCTTGCCTTTGCAGAGTGCTTTGAAATGAAATGTAAGCATATATTTATTTTTTATAGTTAGGACTCAAGGCCTTGGCAGAAATACACATTTCAGCACTGGAATTAATAAGCATCGTAACACTTGAACACTAGCCAAAGAGTCTGCATCTACAAGCTTTCTCAACCTTTACTGGACACTTTTAATTATTTCTCAATAAAATTTCAGCGCAATAAAGCTGAAGCATGTAATATGTGCCACCAGAAATATTGGAATGACAAATAAATACTCCCAACCCCAAAAATGGCTCCGCTGTCTGAGAGATCAGTGGCTCTGCCCCACAACAGACATTCTCAAACAAGTAGCTTAGTCCTTAATGACTTTTGTACATTTAGTTTTTTTTCTTGTATGCACATTTTCATGGTTAAAAGGTGTATTATGAACCCACGTTGTCAAATCAAACTTTGGTGAGGAAATATAGGAGATGTTTTGTTTGTTTGTCTGTTTTTTTTTTGTGGTTTATGGTTTAGTTTGATATTTTTATCTCTATAAACGCAGCAGCTGCGTTTCCATTACCCTTCAAATTGCGCAAACTGAAATTGCAAATTGAAAATACACCTAATGGAAACGCGTCAATTTCGCAAAAACGACCATATATCGCAAAACCGTTTTTACGCTCACATGAGGTGGTTTTTCAGGCAATTCAACAAAGGAATATTTCACAAAACTGCAATGGATATATGCCAATAATAATACAGCCAAAATCTGTCAAAATCCGACTTATTGCGAGAGGCAAAAGGTTACGTCGCATAACATTGGTTAATGGAAACGCTGTTATTTCGCAATACTTTTTTAATGACATTTATAAAATATTGCCAAAGGTTTGCGCAAATCTGTAATGGAAACACGCCTTCTGACACAATTCGGTCCCACTTTATATTAGGTGGCCTTAACTACTATGTACTTACATATAAATTAATAATTTGATACAATGCACTTATTGAGTACGTATATGTTCTTACATTGTACTTATATTAAAAAAAAAACCTATATGTATTTACATCTGTAATTAACTTCTGTAATTACATTTATAATTACACTGTTGATCCATCCCTTACAACTTAACCCACCCTTAAACCTACCCATACCACCAAGCCTGTCCCTAACCTTACCCATATCTCACCTCAATGGCAGCAAAAGTGTGTTGCAATACAATATGACCACAGTAAGTACATTGTACATATTTGTTCATTTAAGTACATAGTAGTTAAGGCCACCTAATATAAAGTGTGACCCACAATTCTTTTGAATCCGTTCATTAATTCAGATTCATTCACGGATTCATTCAGTGACACTTTCTGTAAGTTACATTGTTATGCCAGTAGGTGGCGTTATTATTGTGTTATTTTTACAACTGACAAAAAAAAAATCACTGAGATTAGCCGAAACGTGCTCTTTCGAATCTGTTCATCAAAATGATTCATTCAAATTAATTCACTGATTAATTCGATGTCTCTTTCTGTAAGTTACATTGTTATGCCCGTAGGTGGCGTTATTAGTGGCATTATTATTGTGTCATTTTTACAACTAACAAAAAAAAACAGAGATTAGCTGAGATGTGCTCTTTTTGAATCAGCTCATCAAAACGATTCATCCAGATTTATTCACTGATTCATTCAAGTGACACTTTCTATAAATTGCATTATGCCAGTAGGTGGCAAAATTGTGTTATTTTTACAACTGACTAAAAGCATTGAGATTAGCTGAAACATGTTCTTTTGAAGCCATTCATCAAAATAATTCATTCAAATTCATTCATTCAGTGACCCTTTCTGTAATTTACATTGTTACGCCAATAGGTGGTGAAATTGCGTTATTTTTATAACTGACAAAAAAAAAAAACATTGAGGTTAGCCAAAACATGTTTTATTATCCTTCATTTGCGTGTCTCTAGAACAAAATTTAAGCATGTTTTCACAAATGACAACAGAAGATAAAAATGATGAAATTATTCGTTCACTTAAAAGATTTTCAAAAACATTGATTCGTTCAAAAATAACACACACACAATAAATAAATAAAACGAACAAATTCAATGGTTTGCCAAGAACTGTTGATAACCATCCTCCATAAAAGTAAGAGATACATCCATTTTCCTCAGGACTCCCAACAGCAAACTGATACTGCTCAGCTTCTCTGGCACAAGAATGAAATATGTATTATTATTCATAATTGGAGAAATAAAAAAGAATAAAAAAAGACAATCAAAAATGAAGGTGAACAGCCACGCTGTCTTTATAGGATCTGAATTTCAAAGCATCTGTTCTTGATTCCCCAGTGACCCATACATGCCCACGGAGCTCAGGTCCTCTTAAAACATGTTTATAATGAAGGACCTTCATAAGGTATCTGTCTAACGTTATTAGCATGCTTGGCCTTTTTATCCTACCTGCCCCCTCAGGCTCCAAGTACACCTGATATATCTCTCCCATCGCCTAGCAATACTTCAAAAACTAACCCTTCAAAAAAGGGTGGAACAGTTAGCATATTCCAAAAAAGAAAAAGGAAAGAACAGACCTTAGCATAGGCCATGATTAAACATGGGGATCACAGTACGTAGAGCGAAATGAAAATTTTAAATGCCCATGTCTTGGATCTGTGGAGTCATTAGGATTGTTACAAAAGATCAAGATGAGAGAGAACTAAATGAGATTCACAAGTACATGAGTGCTGATAATAAGCCAGATATTTCATATTCAAGAAACTGCAAATGACTAATTGCATTCATACAAAGCTTTATAAGCCTACTGTTATCTTTCTATTTATATTACGTATAAACTATTATATACTACATTATATACAATTATCTTTAAACACACTACCATTCTACCAAGTTTGAAGTAAAAATAAATAAATGTAATACTTAAATTGATCAAAAGTAAAGGCATACCTATTTCAATGGTTGTGTAGATATGGACTTATATTCTATATATATGATATTTCTGAGGGTGCTGATATTTAGAAGAAAAGTCTGCGTTTGTGGCGCTCCATACCAGAGTGTATGAGCTACAAAGTACAGAATGACATCTTTGCACTAAGTACATGAGTTGAGGTGCGGAGTGAATATATGTCTTATTAGAAGAGGTATAAAACCTCAGGCGTTTGTGAGCTTGTTTTTTGTCCTCTTTTTGTGTGGGTATATCATGTTGCATGTTATTATTTACAAAGAGTGTTAATTAACATCCCTTTTAAATTCCCTGTTGTAGTTTGTATTTGCAGTGCTGACAGATAAAGTAGTTTAGCTGTGCATACCGCTTCGGGACAGGAAAACAAAACTGGTGATGCTTGTGTTTTTTCCCATATTTTACCCTTTGTGTGGGTTTGTTGATTAATTATGAAGCAAGAAAGGTAAATGAGATTTAAGACCACAACAAAATGATTTCAAAAGTTGGGGCGGGACGCAAGTGTGTCCACTGCATAGTTCCAGAAGTAATTTTCCCAAAAAGTATTTGATAAAGAGTTATAAGCTATTAACCAAACCAGCCAGCTGTGAGGTAAATCATAACATGACAAATTTTGCTTTGAAGTATTTAAAAAAAGCATGAAAAAACAGACACAAAACTGAATACTTTACAGCTTGAATGAGGGAAAGAGCTATTGTGAACGACATAATCGAAATAAAAATATTACAATGACAATACTTTAGAGAAACTTCATGGAAGTGGATGACTAAAGCGTTACTTGGCACCATTTTCTTCTTGTAATTCTCTGATTGGTGGACATTCTCTGCAGAATAATGGGTAATGTAGTTTTTTAAGAGGAATTATGCTGTTGAACACTTTTTTTATTTCAAATGAATTGAAATAATGCTGGCTCGTGACTTCAAAATAGGCATATACCATCGAATAACAACCTCAGAGGGTTCTCTATAAAGTTTGTAATTTATCGATGAAATGGAGAAAATTAATGGTATTTCTGGAGCTTGACTGTATAAACTAATATTTTTGAATAGCCAGCAGTCTTTAGTTTACACCACAGCCTGTGAAAAGCACACTTGACAGTGTGTACCATAGATAAAATCAATAAAGACATTTTCAAAATAGAATAAATTCCAGCAACTACTTGGTTTAGGAAAGTAAAGCTATTGCTAGTTAGAGGTGGTTGGTATTTATATTTCATTGTAAAGCATTGAACAAACAATATTTTTTTGTGGTGTGTATATCTGCTACAGGCTAATTTTGTCAACTTTTAGGGAGCAAGCTAGCATGACGAACCTCTTAAATTGACTTATTTGTGTTCCATGTCTATGATATGGACAAGGCAATATTTTGGTGACATCTTAGGTGATTACCTTTATTCATGCATCATAAAAGTGTATTTTCATGCCGACATCCGTCATATGAAACAGCCATAAGAGTTTTCACAAGTAGAAGATGCTTTCTGCTGTCTCCTCCTGACAGTTTTCTGAAAAGAGCAGAAAGAAAACAAGTTTATACCCATTTCTTCCCATTTCCTCCGGGTTCTCCAGAGAACGAAGAGCTGGTAGCCATTTAGAAATGTGCTGGTTCAGGATCAGCGTGTGTATCCCAGGGCAGTGCTTTGATCAGTCCTCCTCCAGACTTCACCTGCAGGTGATGCCGCCCGTGTGTTGTGGTCTCATAAGCACTCCCCGTCCCATCCAGAGATAACGGATGAAGCAGAGTTCTCCTCCAAACACTCAACCTGCCGGCTTGTGCTTCTCTAAAGTTCATCATTAGATATTTATTTACTTGGAAAAAAAAAGAAATAAAATCTCCATTTCAATATTGGTGTGCTGTAGGTGGTTGCCAGAACATTGCTATGGTGTTTCATAATAGTGTAGGCCATTGAATTTTAGCATGTTGATATGCAGTTGCTTAGGTTTTCCAGTTGTTATTATATTTTTAGTTTTAGTTTTTAAAGGTATAAAGAGAATTTAAAAGGATAGTTCACCCAAAAATGAAACTTCTGTCAACATTTGCTCACCCCCAAGCTGATCCAAAATTGTATGACTTTCTCTCTTATGCAGAATACAAAAGAAGATATTTTGAAGAATTCTGGAAACCAAAGTTTTGTCCAACTATTTTCTTTTATGTTCCATAGAAGAAAGAAAGGTTTGGACCAACATGAGGGGAGTAATTTATGACAGAATTTTCATTTTTGGGTGAACTATCCCTTAAACACACAACTCCTAGTTGATGTGTAGACTTTCAGCAATGTAGTTCTGTGCACCCTTCTCTGAAAAAGAAAGTTTGCTTTGTGTTTTTCAGGAGGGGGAAAAGGGCACCATGTCTGCTAGCAGCCAAGAAAGAAGAAGAAACTGCTTGCATATTTTGTGTGATGGCTATAGGCAGAGAACCATATTTTGAGACACATTTCCATTGCTGAGAACAACACAAGCAGGGTCAATCTGTCCAGGCTACGTTTAAGGGCACTTACAAAGCTCTGACGGAGAGTTTGACGTATAGCAATGCGTTTTGAGGATGTAAAAATTTAAATACCGCAAACTGGGTTTCTAAAAATTGGTCACTGGATGTCTACGTCAAAGTGTATTGGAGCAACTTTTGGTTGTGTGAAATACAACTATCACAAACCCTTGTGCTTTCCCTTCAAGAACATTGTGCTTTCAAACGTACCGACTGCACGTTCCTGAGCCGAATCAAACCAGTCAAGAATACAGTGAGCCGAGTGTGCATGAAAAACAACTGCTTGTGATAAAGATATTTTTTGTCTCATCCTTTTTTATCTCACCTCTTGATGTCTCTGATATTTTCTTCTTCAAAGCTGTAGCGCTCTACTATGCCCTAGGGTTAATTAACATGTACCAAACACTGAACGATCAGAGAGAATCCAAAAGCTCCATAGGTTAAGTGTCACATGGGAAACGTGTTGTCAGCCATGGATTCCTCCCGCCCAATCCCCTTGTTCTTTTCAAAGTGTTGTGATAGAGCAAGTAGCGATGAATTAACAGATACTTTCTCAAAACTTTGTAGAAAAAAAAGAAATAAGGTTTTTTATCTTGCCCCACTGACTTGCTGAGAAGAGGACACAGCAGTAAAATAATTATTGTAATATATTAATATATTTAATATATTATTTAAAAAAATGAAATTAATACTTTTATTTGGCAAGGATGCTTTGAATTAATTAAAAGTAACAGTAAAGACATTTACAAAAAAAAAACCTTAAGAAATCTTACAGACGCCAAACTTTTAAACAATACTGTGTGTATACTCAGACTCAGACCTCCTTCAATAAAAGTATTTTAGCAAAGCCATGTCATATTACAACACGATCTCATGGCAATTCATATGTATTTTACGTGGTGGCTAATTCGTACAAATTCGTATGACTTCGTATGACTTTTGCTAAATGGTACATATTTTACAAGTTCCCCAATTCGTACGAATGACCTACCCCTAAACCTACCCGCCACTGGGTACAAAAATCACCCAAGTGAGCTCATACAAATTTGTAAGCATTAGCTACCTCGTAAAATATGTACAAATTAGTCGTGAGATAGCGTTGCATATTAGCTAGCTACACAATGAAAAACCCTCATTTTTGAAATAGGAAATTTCTTGACAGCCACACTAGTGCTACAAAGGCACTGAACCATTGACTAGACAGCTACTTTCACACAGCAACAGAACACGGTTGTCAGTCCAGTTTGGAGCTAAATTGTAGTAGCTTGTAGTAATTGTACACAGTTAGATTAGAAACCAGAGTGACAACTGAATTCTACAACTGAACTGACTCCCTAAATTTACAAGACAGCATGTGTAGTACATAAAGATATGTGTTAAAAATAAATAACCAGTCAAAATTACTGAGTCTCGAAATAAGCGAGTATATTACGCTCTATATTTTGAAGAACTCCTGCAGATCAGCAGCGATAAGGAGATCTTCAGGATTGTGTGTTATACAGGTAAAAACGAAACCTTTCTTCAGTGGACTAATTAATAGCAGTACTCTTCTCTCTCACTGGCTTGCGGCTGACATTTGGTTCATGCTTGAGTGGATGTGGGGCCGATTTCCATCTTTTGCATGACAGGACTGCAGTGTGTGTGTGTGGGAATGGCTAAAGCAGTCTAGCGCTTGGTCTCACAAGGACACTGGCGACGGCCCGTCTTCAGGAGACGGGATTAAGGTAGCGTGACAATCGTGTATTAAAACACTTTGGCCCAGTTCGACCGCATTCACAGGTTAGAGGTTCAATGGCAGATGGTAAAGTTCACACATGCAGAAACACAAGGAGACTTTCGACACTGAAAGTGGAAGGTTGTGTTTTTCTTTATAAAATGAAATATACGTATATAAAATATAATTTATAAATTATATTGCAAAATGTAATTTATTAAATGAAATTATTATTATTATTTTTTTTTATCTATTTTTCAATACAAAGATTCAAAGCACCTTTTATCATAGCATAAATGTTATGCAAAGCATGATTTATAAAATTAATAGGATGACATATCTTATGCTGGATGACCTGTGAGATTTTGTGAAATTTACTCAAGGTATAATAGACATCCTTTTTGTACTAATATTGTCTGTTCAAAAATTATTCTCAATATCAAGACCCATTTTAAAAGGGCTGAACAAACAAAAACCACTGTGGCCATCTTTTCTGTTTAAACTCTGACTCTAGAAGCAAGCGTGTTTTTCCAGCCTTCCCTCATTAACCCTGAATCACTCAGGAACAGCGCCTGTTTTATAATGAAGAAGCTCGTATTAATATGCAACCTCCCGTAATGTTTGCCTTAACCAGTTCTCAAGAAGTTACGATTACAAATATCTTGTCTGTACACAGAACGCACGGAGTCGCTGGCTTGTACAAACAAGCCGGAGAGTCATGGCAGCTGAACAGATGATTAGAGCCACTTCACGGGCAATCATGATTAGCACCGTTGGCTTTGCGCCACCTTCCCACCTACCAACACTGACTGCACCGCATGACCAGCACACACACAACTGAAAACAAACCAAGAATTTGTGTGCCACAATGTGGTAAATCTTTCACACTACATGTAGATGATCAGTTATTAGTCTTGATTTTTTAACAGAAAACAGAATCACAATTAAAAATGTTCAAGGTGTAAAGTAAAATGTTTTATAAATCAATTTGAAAGTGCTAATATGTGGCATATCCTTACAAATGTAATATGGTATCCTACTGTATGTGTGTTTGTTTTCTAACAAAACAAAACGTTTTCAGTTGTTGACTTATTTTAACATTATAATGCTTATTAATATTTTGAATGCGAAACAACAGACTTGGACTAAGCAGACAAACATTTTTCAAATATATAATATGTTTAAATTATGAAACAGTTTAAATAAAAATGGTTACCAAATGGTTACATCACCTTAACATTTATGACATTAAACAGAATATATGATTATAGAAAGGGTCTATTGTAAAAATGGATTTACGGACTCAAAACTATAGCATTTTGTTCAGCCTTTTGCAAAATTCTGCACAGTTTCAACCAGTCAAACAACACTTACAGGCTTCTCTATTGTTTTGCAAACCTTTAGAAAATAGACTCTTTTCTCCGAGACTTCAGTGTGCAGTAATGCTGCTATAGTGCTGCTCGGGGCATGAAAATAGGCTGAGGCAGAGCGAGCTGGAGAAGGAGAGAGGATGAACCCAGGCTTTGCCACAGGGAGATCTCAAAGCGTCAGCGCACAGGGGAGAAAGACGGGGCTCCCTGTAGCAGCCCTCAAACAGACAGGCCTTAAGCATTACATACTGCTGATCACACTCACTGAAGGAATCCAGCATCCACCCTTTCTTTGTTCAGCACATCAAGACAACTAAGTGTTTCCAGCCATTTTCTTTGGTTAAAGTAGTATATTTTGGTTTCCCGGCACTGTGTTAGTTAATATATTTGGTGGAGCTCTTCAATTAATGGATATGCAAACAATTTTTGTGTGTTTTTCTATTACACCAGCAAATATAGTTATTTTACAATATACACTACACATTTCCTTATGTGTCTACTAAACGGCTATCATTGCTGTATACTGCATATTATAATCTAAGGCAGCATAATAACCAAAATGGAAACTATAGCACTTGACATTCATTTATATTGGAATCTTACATTAGCATGTTGCTAAGCTAACGACACTATGCTCTCTTATGAAAAAACACATAGGCTATTATTTTAGTGTAAAATCACATTTTAGTTTAAAAAATACATAGGGTAAAACTTTTAAATGATTCTTTTAAGCCCTGAATACAATCAAAATTTCTCTGCACTGTCCGCCATTTTGAACACCCATTATATATGCACCCAAAAGTAGACATATATTCCAACAAAATGCAATTTTATTACTAAAAAAACAAATCGTAAAATTATAACATTTTAGTAGCTATTCCACTAGTGGCTCTTAAAAGCATTACTGCTCTTCAATAATTACGATTGACCAAGCAAAGTTGCCGATTTGTCAAGTTGGATGATGATTTGGAAGGTCAAAACACTAATATAAATATAAATAATATAATGTATTTATAATCAATATAAAGAGATCTATGAAGGGAAAGCAAGTTTGTAGTGAACGGTGTAAATCTAATCACTCATCATTCACGGTTTGCTTCATATTTACATGTGATACCATATATAAATAAGAAACAGAAACATTCCTTGTTATGTTTCTGAATTTAATGTTTGACCCAACTCTGAGGTAAAAAATTTTCCTAGTGTAATACAGATCAGTTACATGGGTTTTACACCTTAGACAACTGGCTCAACAAAAAAAAGAAGAAACAAAATGGTGGTATCCAGGTCAAATAATTTCAGGGCTGCATTAGCCAGCCAAGCAACTGCCACTGAGGAAAATAAGAATGTGAATAGATAGCTATTTCCACATTGTAACTTATAAATGACGAAAATGCATCCATGAGTAATTAATTAAACGCAGCCAGCAACATTAAACAGAGACAGAAAGGTTGTCAGTGTTTTTCAGTGCTATTGTTTCAGTCCAAGCCTGTGCCGTAGTGACAGAATGACTTCCTCTGTTGTCTGAGTTTAAGCCTCATAAAAGGAAGCTGTCATGACAACACCAAAAGCACAAACCCCGTCTTCCCATCCAAAGAGAGCGTCTGCTGGAGACGGGCCACCTCTCAACACGTCAGTCCTTCAGCAGAGCCCGTCTGCCCAGAGGGTACAGAGTACAGAGACTGGGGTCGGTGTTTACCATACGCACCGCTGACTACACCACTAATGAACCCACGGGACAGCCGAGACCTCCGAAATATAAAATAATGAGAATTAAGGAAATATGAATCAAACTCTAGTGCTCTCAGACTGCTTGTGTTTTAGGTAGCTGGTCAGGATGCAGAGCAGCTCTTCTGGCCTAGCCTGTGGAAATACTGGTTTCCAGAGAACAAGACAGCAGCAAGACTACTAGCTGGAGGACATGGGATCACACGCACACACATATACTGATATAAGCATGCACACTATGTCCCATTATGACTAGGAACTTCCCTAGTCTAGTCCATAATTAAATAACCAGCACTGCACAAGTAGTCAGGCAGGCCATGGGCATTAATACAGACGACGAAAGGGGACAAAATCTGTATTACACAGCTCCTTATTCATGAGGACCGCCGTCTACCAGTGTCTGAACAGCTGTGCTCTCTTAAGGGGCATTCACACAGTGAACTGTAGCAACAAATCAACCGGGTGTTGTTTCATTGGCTACTCACAGACTAGCATACTACGCTCACTATTTCCGCAGTATACAGTAATATATATAACGTTTTCTAAATGTAGTAGATAATTGTGGCAGGATCTACATTTGCCAAAATGAGCAGTATTCAAAAGATCTAAAAGATTTAATGCACTTGACTCGGCCTGAACTTAACTGAAAGTAATACCTGCTTCCACAATTTTTAACATGACTTACGCAAGTGTTTTTTTTAATAGTAGACGGTATACAGCATAAACTGCAAAGTATTCGTTAAGTCATTTCTGGCAATATTTTTTCTCGCAACATGAGTGAATTAGTTTGTCCAGAAGATGGCAACACTTTCAAATTTTAAAAAGAAACATACAGTTGCTAAAAAGTAGCCTACAAATGCATTTTTATCAGTCATAACTTCTGAAGAGAAAAAGTGCAACTGGACAAGGATGAAACTTTCTAGTGCGTAGAATTGCCTGTGTTTGCTCACGCTATCAAATGGCCTACTTTGAAAGGCTATATGTTCAGATATAACAAAACATGAAGTTGAAGATATAACAAAAAAAAATGAAGTATAGCCAACTTAAAATGACATGACCGAGGCTAAATTCGCAATAGTATAGCAAATTACTTTCACTAAACCTATAAAAGGTAAGAATAACCATGGAACAAATAAAGTAGCGACATGAAGACAGCATCAAGCGATACATTTCATGGCATGTAGAATTTTACTGACGTTGCTTTAATAAATCGCTGTTTGTGTGAATGGTACGTTACGAAAACAGGCCTACATATTATACTGTTTTCACTCTGAGATCCACAGACAAATCCCCTTCGCTGAACACTTAGATTACAGTAATCATATTTGAACACACTTGACCACTTGCCATTTGAAAACATCAGTCATTTGCTCTTCTTCCAGCGACGTCTCGTCGTGTTTTTGGTGCTGTGGTCTCCCTTTGACATTCATGGGCTCCGGGTCTTATCTGAATGATTGAATGCTGGCGTTTGCCGAGCTAAATTGCGTCGTTTCAATCCAGGAGAGAGTTCCCTCCGGATTCAGCAAGGGTCCCGGTGGGCCAGGCTCCGAGAAGAACAGCATGTTGTACATCCACATAAAACGGAAAAAATATGAGAGGTACTCTCCTCTTTATGACACAGAAATTAATCTGTCACTGGAGCTGGATGTAAATCTCAGGCCTGCTTTGCAAAATACTGTTTTAACCCCCTTTACTCTGTATTTTATCTTTTATTGGCAATAAACATAAAACAGCACAAAGGGGTAATGTCCTCATCAATATTATCACAAAATGATAATAAATTTTAAGGATTATAAACTTTAGAAGGAATTTTTGTCCTCGAGTGAAACAGGACTACAGTGGTTCTAGATCCTTTTTAAACTGGAAAAAAAAATGTTGTAGAAACTATTTTTAGTAAATCCCACAAACAATTACAAAGAATGGCAAATTTTTTAGTAAATAGAAGAAAAAAAAAAAGGTATTTTCTCGTAAAAACTTAAAACTCTAGTAATCTTGCTTTTATTTATGGTTTAGAAAAATAATTTTTGCAGGACATAGTTGTCTCAAAAAGTTATATGTAGGCTTTTAGGTATATATATATATATATATATATATATATATATATATATATATATATATATATATATATATATATATTTGGTAGCTTAATAATACTGTCACAACATACAAACACACACACACATTTTTTTCACATCTAAAATACAAAAATACATTTATTTATGTATATTTGGTCAATAAAAGCACATCTTTTAAGTGTGCATTTTTATGTATTATGGCATTAAATATTTAAACATATTTTTTTATTCACACAACAGCTAGAAATGCACAACTTTTTAAGACAATCAACCTGCCTTGTTTTTAATTCATTTTTAAAGATTTTTTAAATAATAAATCTTAAACATCATCCATGTGAAAACAACGTCCGTCCAGATCGAGATCTCCATAAGAGGTGAGAGATATCAAGGCCCTTTTTCATTTGAATTCCTATCTTCCTCCTCAAAACATTCCTTTCTCATTAGGTTTTTCTCTCTCTGAAGGAATGAGGCCTGCTGGGGCCGTTAGAAATGCATTGTCAACTCTTCAGCGGATCTCACCCTCAGAGACCACAAACTAAACAGGGGAAAGATCTAGTGGAGGAACCTCTTTCTGGTATGCTAATCAAGTTAGCTGGAGGTTAAATTAACATTTTTAATTAAAAAATTAGCACCAAACAAACACAGCAAAACACACTAATGATTAAAACATCTAAATAAAGCCTCCTCGCCAAAGAATGAGCAGGAGAAGGCAGCGTGAAAACTATTTTATTGCTCCCATAAAGCACGTCTAGAGAGGAAATTCACATCTAAATGACATTGAGTCGTTGGCCGATTATGTAGTGAAATGAATGGACTGGCTGAGGCGTGTCAGTATGTTGTGGCTGATTATCATGGAAATGATTGGGTGGTAAAATACCACGCTCGATTCCCTCAAGTATCCAGTCAGGGAAAGTGTTTTGTAATTAAAGCCTTTATGTGGCAATATGTAATGCATGTATGTAAAGCGTATTTAAATCTGATCCTGAGCAGAATCTCAAACAGAGGGAAAATGCTCTCTCATGTGTAAGTTACTACTTTTTAATTTCTTTTAAAATTAAGGGATAAAATATGTTAATTCCAGTGGAGATCAAACATTAAGTATTTGTTATTGAATAAAAAATAATCATTAAAAAGGCAGTTGCAAACATCAAAGTAATCCCAGAGCAAGCTGCAGATGGTTTCTGGCTGTGAGCCACACACAAATGGAGCCTGTGGCTCTATCGCTCTCTAGTGGAAATACAGCTGAAATACAACCCACAACTTGCAGAAGCCAAGAAAGAATTTGGCAGGGGGGTTACCAACTTTTTGATGCCAAATACCACCCCATATTTGGTGATTCCCTTGTGAAGGACCTCCTTCCTAAAACACAAAGGCAGAAATATGGGACTCATTTATGGTGTGGGTAAAAAAAAAAAAAAAAAAAAGTGATAAATATTAAGACAATATATTATTTAAATATGTTTAATGTTCTAAAGCTAAAATAAATCAACAAAAAATAAAATTAAAACAAATAAAAATGTAAGACTAATTTATGGTGTGTGGGAAAAAGGTAGCGAGTAGTACTCTTTAAATACAGCACTCAAGCCAAAATAAATGATTAATAAATAGTTTGAAATAAAGTTTTCATGAAATAATATTTTAATAATTGAATTAAATCATTTTAATGAATGAATAATTAAAATAATTAATAAATAACTTTAATTTGTATAGTGTTTTCCACTAAAGATATTATTATTACATTTTTATTCAAAATTTTGAAATATTTGTTATTCTATTAGATAAATTATAATCAAATTCGTTTTTTCATTATTACTATTATTTACTTTTAATATATTTTTAATTAAATGAGTGCAAACATGAAACATTAAAAACACTAATTATTTGTACCTTTATTTTATTAAATATTTTATTTTCTATCTTAACTACATAATTCCATTATTCACTATATATATATATATATATATATATATATATATATATATACACACACACACACACACACATATTTAAACATGTTTTAAATTCATCTTTAAAGACTTTTAAAAGTAATTTCTATTAATTTAGTCATTTCTAGTAATTTTTGTGTTTTAGTCATTTCTAGTAATTTCAAACATATTTTAAGCAATACAAAAAGACATTTTAAATGATAAAGCAAGCAATATTATAAATGTTAAATGTGGTTTAAGTGACCAAATAATTTTTGAGAGGTCTTTGTATCTAAATATCATTTAAAGGCAAAAAAGTCAAAAATATGGTTGTTAGAAGCTTTTACTAGAAAGAAAGAAAGAAAGAAAGAAAGAAAGAAAGAAAGAAAGAAAGAAAGAAAGAAAGAAAGAAAAAGAAAGAAAGAAAGAAAAAGAAAGAAAGAAAATGAAAAATGAAGCAGAGATGGATGGTTTATTTTGTTTTATTTCTTAGTATAGAAAAAGCGTAAAAGTACAAATGTATATGTTCTTCGTGTAAGAACTCCAGAAAGCCTGTCTCTGTCTCTAAAGGGCCATGAAACCATATATGGCACATTTAGCTCTTACGCTGTTCATTTTGCGGTCCTTCTTAGTGGTTGTTTCCAGTCTAAGCGAGTGTGTGTGTACAGGGTGCCGGTCTCTAAAGCTGCAGCAGGGACTATATTCAAGGCCAGGCACAGGAGATCTATGTCTGGACCAGCGCAGAGCTCAAGTCCTTCTCATGGTGCTTCCCAGACTCTGTCTTAATCGTCTCCACCGCACAAACTCAACAGGGCCTTCTGGTAGTCTCCCTTTGTGTGCTCCTGAGAAAATTAAAATCACATATAAATCAATACACGTGTAGGATCAGTTTTACACATTGGCATATAGTAATATTACAGGAACGTACAGCAATGGTCTGATACAGAGACTTCCCGTGATGGGCCTTGAACTCTTGTCTGATCTTCTTGAGGTCCACCTCGCATCGGGACACCATGATCCGGGTCAGCACCTTTTCCTTCGCTCCTTTGCTCTAAAAGACACAACCGCGCAACATTAAAAGAGAACCGCAACCGCCTGATGCAATTCCACTGCAAGACATCTGAAACGTCAGCAGATACGTTACAGATCCTTTTAATACTTTCTTCCAAGCCCATGAAAGAATGAAAATGTTAGTATATGAAGTGTCTTTTACCTTCATGGCGTCTTGCAGTCTGTTGGCGAAATACAGCTGTTTGTTTTCAAAGCACTGAACTGAGGAAGAGAAGATGTGGAGATTAGATTCGCCTGCTGAGTTAATAGTAGCTTTCTCATGTAAAAACACTGGATCTCTTTCAGCAAAGCTGACCAAAATATTAATGAGTGTAAGAAAGTCCCTCATCCAAAATAATAAATACCACCTTCCTCTGACTAGCATTAGCAACTTGCTAATCAGTCTTTTGTTGTGTTTTTGGCTTTCACTAACACTTATACTGTATGTCCTATTCCAGCATTAATTTATGAAAATGTATTGATTTTTGATTGTTTTCGCTTGATGTCTAGGTCCAAGGTTAACGCTTATGAAAATTAACCATGGTTTTACTACAAATAAAACAAAAAAACATGGTATACTATAGTTAAACCATGCTAACCACAAATTGACCATGGTTTTGCTACACTAACCATAGTTTAACCATGGTATTTGTAGTAAAACTGTGGTTATACATATGGTAACGTCAAAAAAACATAGTTACTACACTTATAGTACAATAAAACCATGATTCATTTTTGTAAGGAAAAGGCTAATGGCTAGCTATACAAAAACAGACTAGCACTTCGCCATATCCCATTCTAACTTCCTGTTTCAACAGGATATACATCAACACTGGAAGGAAAGTTGAGTTTCAAGGGGGCTTCAAAGAAAAGTCTCACCCAAGGTAAGGAAGGACTTCTCCAGATCTCCTTTCACTTCTTTGCGGATGCTCTCCTGCATGTCATAGGGGCTGTAGCTCTTGTATCTCTCAAACACTATAGAAGAAAACACAAAATCGCTTTAATAATATGTGCTATACTGCGATACGCGTTTACCGCCATCTCTCGTGTACAGCATCAATCAGAGCCGTCCAGAACACTACTTTTAATGTTCTTTGTAAGTTTGCACCACAGTCATATTTAAAGGGTAATTCAATTTTTTTTTTTTTTTAAATACCTAACTTGCGTTTTCGCTAGACTTAAAAAGGATGCGCTGTAGGTTTTCATGGATCTGACATTTAAAAATGGCGTTACCGGAAATGCTTCAGGATCAGACATGCGCAGTAGCGTTCCAACGCCTTTGTTATTGTTTATCTCCTTGAAATGGTCTATTATCTTATGAGATGGAAGGAAGGCTCACAGACCTTTCTGGAGGTGAGGAACGCTTCTCTCGGACATGATGGAGACCCAGCACTTCACATCAGTGCCTTTTCGTTTGACTCCAGCCTCGTACAGGGCCTGCACAGCAGATTTAAAATAGTGAAATATTGGAAATAAATAGAATATGAATAAATAATTTCCATAAAGAAGTCATTTCTTCACTATTTATTATATATAAGTAAATAAATGTATATTTTTTAAAAGTTCTTTATATTTAATTCTTAATATTTAAATCAAGTGTAACTAAATAGAAATAATATACAATTTCTATATCTAATTTCTATATTATGTATGAATAAATGTATATAAATATAGATATAAATAGTTACTTAATGCAGATAAATATTATATATAAATAATATATGAATAATAATATTTTTCATAAATATATAATTTATATAGTTTGTATAATTAAATGCATCTAAATAGGTTCGTTTTTTGTAAGTATAATTGAATATTTTAATATAATTGAATAAAAGCAAATATTTAACTGAAGTAAATGTAAATAAATTGTGTATAAAATATATTTGAATAAATATTTATTTAAACTGTATATGAATAAATGCATATATTATATTAAATATATTTAATATATATTTAATGCAAATACATATGTAAATAATATGTAATTGTAATAATTATATAATTGATAAATATTGCACTTAAATGTATATAAATGTTTTAGTTTTTAAAAATGTTTACTTAAGTAGATGTAAATAATAGTATATAAATAATATATTATTATATGTATAGGTGTGTGTATATTTGATATTTTTTAAAACAAATTTCAATATTTTAATGCAATTACATAAATATATTATTTTTTTAATAATTTAATTGCAATATATGTAAAGTTTATTAACTGAAGTTTAATATTTAGGATTAAAGTTTTTTTTAAACACTGTTGCTCTAATAAATGCTTGATTTCTAAACGTTACATCCAGATATTGATTCATTAATGTTTCAATTAAATGCTGAGAGATAAACCACAACAACTTACTCTGGCATCTTCATCGATTTTCTGATAGTCAACGACGGAGCTGGGCTCGGCTCTCTTGGCCTGATGTGGAACAAATATTACATTAAACACAAATCCTCAAGATCTTAATTCAGACACATATTAGTTAAAGCCCCCCACCTCAACCAGAGCCAGCAGAAGTTTAGCGAAGTCTCCTGAAATATCTCCAGCCACATCCTTCTCCAGGTCCTTCTTGAACACTGCGTTGAGACACATGTTTATATCACGGCCTCACGCTCCTAATAAGTGCACTTAAATACTCCCATACTCACATTCCTTGTAGACTTGCTTGATCTCCATGAGCTCAGCATTGCTTCGAGAGCAGACGATCTCAATCAGAGACTCTTCATCTGTTCCCAGACCCTACAAACACACAGACATTATGTATCTGGATAATCTAGATTTCACTCCCATTTTATCTACGCAATCAAAATTCAATCAAAAGTCATTAATATTTAGTTTACCTTAATGGAGCCTTTGATTTCAGAGGCGTCGTACTGGGCAGTGCTCTTCATGAGGCCCAGGATGACCGTTTCCAGAGAGCCAGACAGCGCCCCCTTCAGGGCTGAGATCATATCCTGAAAGTGAAATGAGAATGAGTGTTATCACAGAAAATGGACAAGGATACTTTCATACAGAAGCACATAATATACATACTGACCTTCTTGGCTCTCCTCTCATATGCAAAGGCGATATCTCGCCGTTGGTTATATGCACGTTTGGTGAGGACATCAATTATGGTTTGCTCATCCACCCCTAAAACAAATAGTTTTTTTTTGTTTTTTTAGTAAATCAAAATGTCACTTTACCATATTAAAATATAATTTAATAAACATACTTTTTTAAAATGATCGATTGGTCTAAAATGTTTTATATAGTTTTATATTATTTTAATTGATTTCTTAGTACATTTAAATAATATTAATTATTAGTGTGTGTGTGTTTTAAAGATTTATTTTATTTTAATACATATCAATATTTATATTAGATTTTATATCTATATATCTAAAATATTTTACCTAATATTTTTGATTAATTTATTTTTTATATACATTTGTTTAAAAATATTTGAGTTTTATTTAATAAAATATTTAATATATTTTGCCCTTAAAATGTCAAAAAATGTTAATGTAAAATGACAAGATTTTTCCCCCCTTCTGTTTTACATGATATCACAATCATTTTACAAATTAAACATTTCTGACAATATAATGTAAAAATAAATAATAATAATTAAATACACAAAACTAAAAATCTAAATCCAAATGTAGGGCCCTCTACATATTACTCTTATGCTATGCTCAAATTTGTATGATTTATATGCTCAAATTGTCACTTTACAAAAACTGTTAGAAAAATCACAAATTCTTAGACAGAATGCCATTTTTTTCATGGATATTTTTGTATAGTTTGATGAGTTAAAAAAGGTTGAATCTTCCAAAAGCATGACTCATGTATACAATGCTTCCTTTGTGAATGCAAGCTGATAGTTTCTGAAGCAGAACAGGGTATAGAGTCGTTGAGGGGGAGGAAATCTGCTGCAATCAGGCGTTGGCCTGAAAATGTTCCACATGTGGTTCAATCTCTTCCAGACAGGATGATGACTCACTTCTACCGCTGCTGCCTGTTCTGGAGCGTTTTTACTTCATTATAGGGACAGCACACAAAGATGAGGGCCGGGTGAGAGCCCACAACCAAACATGAATGCCTATTGTTTGTTTAAAGCTCGTAACCATAATCAGATAACAGGTTTAAACAAGACGCCACAAATACATCTGGCCGCTCTCATGAGCTCATCATGAGCTCATCATGTTCCAGCGCTTCTGCTCTCTATACCTTTAGTTTTGATAGCAGTCTCGATTCTGGCAGCATCCTTATCTGGATCAAAGTTGGGCTCGGGCACCACAGTAGGGTATGTGGGGTCCCCCTATAGAGAGGAGCAATGTGATCATTCCATAAATAGATGAATTATATCTATCATATTAGATTTAGTTGCTTTTCATAAACATTTGTGCAATTTTTAATGAATTTTGATTTTAGTTTTAATATGGCATGATCAATTGTAACATGTTGGTGATTTTTTTAATTAGTTTTGATTTGCATTATCTAATTATTATTTAAAAAAATATTAATTTATAAATAATAGATTATATCATTTATAGAAATATTGACAATAACAATAAGTTTATTTATTTGTCTCTGCAATTATATTGTTTTTTTTTTCTTCAGTTAAGTGCATTATGAACATCTTCAATACAGATTAAAACGTTTTGTATGAACTTACTCCACCCAGTTGCAGAGTGAGCTGCCCTAAGAACTCAGAAACCAGCGACATCCTGGACTTCCTGTGGAGAGCAGACACACCTATTGATTTCCATGATATTTTGCTTTATGTGTCTGATATCTATGATGCAGCAAACTGAACGACCATCTGATTTACATCGGTTTTCTGCAGCCTAAAGTGCACTAAGAGCAGTCTCAGCTTTCCGAGGAGACTCTGAGTGTCCGTCACATGCTTCACAGAGTTATGTAATGCAGAAATGCTGAGGGCATGCACAGCACTCTCTTGCTCCATCTTGAGTTTAGAAAAACTTAAGTCACCCTGCCATAATGAGTCATAGAACAAAGCTAAAATTAAAAAATAGACTGTGTGAGATGAAATCGATACTGCAAGATCTCTTTTCTGGTCAGTTTACTACTACATTACTGTTCACTTCTAATCAAATCATTAACTTCCAATGCAAAAAAACGCCCAAATGCTTGCAAACCATGCTAGTTTTACGCATGATGTATTGCCGTTGCTAGGTAATTAGACCAAAACAGCAGCAGTAAACAGTCATTTTAAAACCCAGCATCTGGTAAAAGCTAAGCAAACAGACACACCCATGAGAGAGCATGCTGGAAAAAATCCTTACAGCGTGTGAGACAGATCCATGCATGTCTCAGTCATTTAAAAAGAGTCATTTTTTATTAATCTGTTGATTTGCATGCAAAATTGCTAATGTAACAAGAAAAGGAGTTTAGTTTAATACAATATAGGCTATTGTATTTCATACCATACAAAGTTAAAAGAGAACCTTTGTTTGCTTTATAAATGTTGATTTATATGAATAAAGTGGCTTAATAGAGAGGTTTAACAGCTGAAGGAAAAGGATTTGAGCTTACCTTGAGTGATCAGATGCTGTGCTGAAGAACCCCAGCTATGGAGTGTTTGATGGGTGTGGTACTTAAATAGCAGAGGCGGTCCAGGACGCCCTTCTCCCTGCCCATTGAACTGGAGGTCCCGTCCTGAAGGTGGGCTCCACCCCTCTAGGACACACCCCACTCACTCTGCCACATCATCACTGCATCGAGGGGCGGAGCTTCAGCATGGGCATTTTTAAACCTCAGAGTATGAAAGGAAGCAGGAAACTGTGGCAGTGGTTTCAGAAGGGAAATTAAGTATGTGGTATTGACTTATTTGTTAAGAGGTGACTCAAACTAATCTTAGAGTCTTAAAGGGATCGATCACTCAAAAATGAAAATAAACATTCCTTCACTAACCTTCATATCATTTTAAACTTGTAAAACTTTCTTTTGTGGATTTTTTTTATTGCTAACTAAAACTATTTAAAGAAAATATTTGCAGTAATTGAAATTAATTAAATATAAATTAATAACTTGAACTTAAAAACTTGAAATGACAAATTTTCCCTTACACTGAAGTACTAAAATATTAAAGAACTAAATATTTCACTTATCTAGTGAAAAATAAATATTTATTTCATGGTAAGTAGACTGCAAAAAATATTTATGTGCTTAATAAAAAATACCCCACAATTCTACTTTTAATATATTAAACTGTTATAATTAAAGTCTGCTAAATTGGAACAACTAATTTTGTACTTAATGCACTTTAATTGTGTGGAAGTAGTGCTTAAGTCCAACAAAAAATATATTAAAGTATATTTGATTGTCCTAAAGCAGAACTGTTGCAAGTATACTTCAGGTACACTTTAAAAAATGTGCATATATTATTCAGACTGATATTATTCAGCGATCATACAATCAATCAATAGATATTAAAACACATTTTAGGCTTAATATTGAGAAATGTTCATTGTGCACAAGTAGTACTCCAAATAAAGTTTCATTTTAATTTTTATGTCAGTAAGTCTCAAGCGATATGTCAGTAAATATATTAATAGATTTGAACTATACTTAAGGTCATTGCACAAAATTCTCAAAAGTTCAAAATTCTCATCCAAAATTTTTGCACGTTAAAAAACAAATATGACCTCACGTTGCATCAATTACGTTTACACGCTGCCTCCAAAACTTTCGTCCATCATAAAAATTCCAGATCAGGTTCGATTTTCTGCGTCTGCACATCTATAACAAGCATTTTGATAGGAAAAATTTAAAAAACGCATATCGAAAATTTGGCACTCAGTGTGAAAAGACCTTTGGTATGAAATAAATGTATTTTAAATATAGTACTTTTTTTACAAGGGTTTGCAACTAAGTGAAACAAGTTTAAATTGAAGTATTAAAACTGATTAACCTATAACTGAAATAAAAATATATTGGCTAAATAGAAATATTAAAACATGAACCTAGTAAAAAAACAAACTTCAACTAAAAATGTAAAAATAAATGCAAATTCAAAATATGAATAAATTCTGTAATGGTATATAAATAATACTAAAATAGCACTGGGTGAAAAAAAGGCATATTTTTTAAAATGTCTTAGTGTTTTATTGTCCATTCAATGAAAATCAGAGGGGTATAATTATTAATAAAAAAAATGGACCCACCTTATATTAAGTGTCTTTAACTACTACATTCATTTAAATTAATATTTGATACAACGCACACAATTTGCCCTACACCTATACCTTTAAACCACCCTTAAACCTAACCAGACCACCAAACCTGGCCCTAACCTTAACAGTTTCCCACCTCAACTGCACAACTGAACACAATAACTAACCAACATGATTATTTAAAACGCATTATTATTATATAAAAAAAAAGAAACAAATACTAAAACACCCTTTTTAAGCCAAAGGCTGAATGACGGGTCAATGCAGGCCACGACCTGAGCAGAGGCCGTTCTCTGGTGGTTTTGCTTCAGTTCATAATATGACACTCTAGGCAAGAGCACGTGAATTTATGATTCATGCTCCGCTAAACAACTGTGCATATGATATGATTATTTTAAACACACCTGCCAGCAAGGTGAGAGCGGTTTCTTATTACACCGTAAAATCACTTTATAACTTCCTTGATAGCTTAATACCTTCATCTGCTTTAATAGTGCTAAAACCAAAGTCGTGCTTATCGGTTCCAGTTATCAAATCTTTAAAGGTTATCTCTAAACATTTAAAACTTAATTTTAAACACTTGTAAACATTAGCATCTAACTAAGTTTACTGCCTTTAATGTCATTATTACCTTCACTATGTTAATAAATGTTTAAAAGTGCTGTGGCAGCTTCTGCATAACATTCTTAACCGTCTTCAACTAAAAACCCTGGCACGTTCCTCCTCTTCAGTTGCGCAACATTTTTTACTTGAAAAGCATACAAAGGCACGTTGAAAATCCACTGGAATAAGTTGTTCTTTGGCTGTTCTTAACATTGGCTTCTATAGGGACTGACTAATTCTAATCTTGCATTATACACAGTATTGATAGTAACCTAATTAGAACATAAGGTGGATCTCTAAATATTCCGACACCCCACATCTTTCTCTCATAAAACTGATCATTTTGTGAGAAAACACACTGGGATGTCCAATGTGAATGTGTGTCACTAACACAATAATTATAACAGATTTCATATTAAACTATTTATTTTTTTTATTTCCTGCTCAAAAAATGTAAGCTTGCTTCTTAACGGTAAGGAATGTTGCAAAATGTACAAAAAAGTAGTTCTACACAACAAGTTATACAAAATATGTTTTAAGTCGTTGTACATAATATCAGGGGTAGTAAGTGCTTTGAAACAATGAACACAGGAATTACACCAAAAAAATGGATTTTTCCAAAATCAAGGATTTCCATCTTTTCCACTTTCACTGGTTTGGGTTTTTTGCTGGTCTTTCATCATCTTAACTTTCATGTTGTCTCTCCACGCTCTCTTATTTTTGCCTTTTTTACGCTTCTTTGTTGACGGATTCTGATTGGCTGCTTGTGGCGGTCTCACTGCACTTTTTCCCTGGAGTTGCTTAGGTCCTGTTCCACTTTTTGCCTGTATGAGAGGAAGTAGAAAGTATGCTTCATAAATCGTGGTGTAACACCATTTGCATAGCAGTATCGAAGTATCTAAGTAGACTTAAGGTTGTTGGTTCAAATCCCAATAGTAGATGTCCATGAACCGGAGAATTACAGAGATCTCGAGTTGTAAATCCACTTCCAATGTCCCAGCATGACTTAGGACATGCATATATAGTAGGCATGTCTCTACACGACAATATGAGCATGGAGCTCAATGGGTTACACAATCGACACACCTCCCAGACGTTCTGGAGTACGTCTTGCTTCAATGAAATTTTAAGTGTCATGTTTCCTCAGGCAGTGCTTCATTTAGTTCAGTTACTTAGAATGGGTGTGATCTCTTTACGACCTGTCCCGACACATCTCCCATGCAGTCGCAAGTAGTTTCTTTAGAGAAAAGTACTATCTTTCCTGTTTTTACCCAAAATAGGGTGTTGTGAGCATTACTGAGTACACACACGTAATATGTGACCCTGGACCACAAAATAGGGATGCAACGATACCATTTTTTCAGATCCGATCCGATCCAGAAAATTCTGAGTATCGGCCAATTCCGATCCGATCAAATCAATGTAGAATTTCTATACTTCTGTGTCACTCTTCTCTGTGTTAAACACAATCTATTAGACAACTTCATATTAATGAAAAATAACATGAAAAAATATATAGGGGCTGTTTACACCTGGTCACTTCATGCGTTTTGTAATATAAATCTGATCGCTCAAAACACTTCAGGAGGTGATCTGGGTGATTCCAAACGAAACTGGACATGTGTAAACGCATCTGGTTGTTGAAACCACATATGTAAATTTTACTTGTCCCAAAATGTAAAAAATAAAAATAAACGTGTGAGACCGTGTTATATGACATTATAGTCAGATGACTGCGCTAATGCAACACGCATCGCCGCGGACGAGTAGCTGAGTATCTCTTCAGCAAGCAGACACGCAAACTGCCACGAATGAAACAAAGTAAGAAGCAGACGATCAACACAATACTCTTCATTAAAAGTATAAGACAAACTTATCTTTCCAGTGCTGATGCCACGTGCTCTCCTATTGCGGTCTTTGATCTTGAAATGAGCTGATAATTAATAAAATACAGCGCTTATCTTTTGATTTAGTTGATGTGAACTTCGTTACATTTAAATATAGAGCTGGAATTGAAGATCGGAAGATATATCGCCCATCCCTTGTCGCAAGAACCTCAGACCAGTGAATAAGAGAACATCCACAATCTAAATTTACTTTGTCTTGTAAGTATGAACAGAGTTTGCTATGGCAAGCATCACTGTGATAACTCAGAAACAACTTAGAAATGAAGTGAAATAAAAGTTAGAAACTACTAAAGATAAGTAACTTTCACCATCCATTGTTACTCAAACAGATTCATAGCATGACAGACAGAACGGGTGTGGTAACTCTGTGCAGGAATGTTATTGAGACATCATGGAAGAGTGTCCACTCTTGACTGTTTATGTTGGCTGTGAGTGTGTGTATGCAAATACCTTTGAGTATATGGTGCATATCTCTGAAAATAGATGCTTCTAAGTGCTCAATGGCTCAAATCATTGCTTGAACCAGCAACCTACCAGTCACCAAGTATTATAACCCAATACACCACACTCTGGAACTCATTATAAAGGTAAGTTGCAGGCTGAATTCAAACCCAAATTTCCCACATAAGTACCACAGTTAAACATATCTGGAGCACACATGCGAACCAGCAACCTTCCATTTCCCATCTTTGAACTATATTTATACACACCACACAACACCATTTGGAAATACTAGATAAAAATGTATGTTGCAGGTTAAATTGAAGCACAAATTTCCCACATGAGCACCATGGTTCAATCATCTGGAGCACACGTGAACCACACTGCAAAAAATGGCTTATCTTACTTAGTATTTTTGTCTTGTTTCTAGTCAAAATATCTAAAAATTCTTAAACTCAAGATACTTTTACTATCTAGTAAAATTTAAGTTAACTCAACTCAACTCAATATTTTAACTTTCCACATCCACCCCAACCCGTTTACCTTAGTTGTAAGTACCGTGTGTACTGTCCTCTTTTAAGAAATCAGACGCCGGGAGTAAAAAAGGTACGAGACCGAGCGGGATTTTGTTTTGCTGTCTATTTGCAGTCTCTTTTTAATGATAGGTCTACGCATTTGTCAATCATCCCACTTGCTAGATGGGGAATGAACCCAGCGCTCTGATTGGTCGAAGCGCTCTTTCTTTGCTGTTGTTTGATTGGTTTGTGCTGCACAAAGGAGTCACCAGGTTTTTGCGTAGCTTAAAGTGACAAATCGTACCTGCGTACTTTGAGGTCAAAATGCGTGCCCGCTACGCAAAATGCGTACAGGTTGGCAGGTCTGCATGGTGCCATAGATCGCTGACAAGCTACGCAATATCGCTTTCATTATCGCAGATGAATCGCCTTTGATAATGAACACGTTATTGCCTAGCTTATCAGTGAACTACGGCTCTGTGTATTAAATGCCGCTCAATTTGAAAACAGGGGATGGAGATTTAGCACTAATCAAGGAAACGGCTTTACTGACGAGATGCGCATGCATATCGCATGCTATATATCGCCCAGCCCTAGTTGCAGGCTAAATTCAAACTAAAATTTCCAACACAAGCACAGCAACATGTTCAACATGTCTGGAAAACAAATGCAAACCAGCAATCTTCCATTTACCAACTCTGACCTATAACCACTACACCACATCACAAGGAAATACTTGATAAAAGTTGCAGGCTAAATTCAGTCAAATTTCCAACATAAGAACCACAGTTCAACTTGTCTGGAGCACACATATGAAAACTAGCAACCTTTAATTTACCACTACTACCACACCACACCACCTCTAGAAATACTGTATAAAGGTATATTGGAGGCTAAATTTGAACCCAATTTTTCCAAATAAGCAGCAAGGTTCAACATGTCTGGAGCACACATGCACACATTTGGGCTACATTTCAAAGCGAAAAGATGGTCATACCTGATGGGGTGGACGTGGGGGGAAGGTGCAGGGCGGCCTGCTGTGTTTCTGGTGAAATGGCAGGACATACGAGGGGTCCAGGTGAACCCAGGGAATCCCTGGAGACACAGCTGGGGGTCCGCAGTGTGCGTGCTGCAGGTGGTACACCCCGCGAGCAGCCTTGGTCTCATCACTAGCTTTAAAGATGGTCGCAAAACCCTCACGAGGTTTGTGGACTAACAGGTATCGTCCTTCCTGTAATCTGGGGCAGGTGTTAAAAGACACCTTTATTAAATTACAGCACTGCGACAGCTGAAAGGAAATTTGTAGCTGATGACGCAAGCTTTCAAACACAAACAACAAAAAGGTCACATCCTTACAAATACTGAGCTCAATACCTAAAGCTTACGTAATGCCATTTTTAATGTTAAAATGCTTTTGGAAGTCCTAGCTTAATATGCAGAATTGCACACTGTTTAAAACAGATTGAAAGACTGAATTCACAATAGGAAATGCAAATCTCGGTGAGGGTAAAGTAACAATTTTAAATAGATCTAAAAAGTGAAAGAAACTCACGATGAGACTTTTTTCAGTAAGTGGTAGAGGGTGTTTAAACATCTAGTTGGCCTGGAAAATAAATATTGATATCACATTAAAACTTGACACAAGAGATAGAATATTAATTAATTACTATAAATTAATATTTAAAATACAAATACATTTTAAAATGAAATGTCTAATTCTCACAGAATCTGTGAGAATTAGTTTTGGAATTGGAATTTTTGAAGTTTTATTTAAACAATTAAAAATTGACTTTATATAGAGATTCACTCACTTGAAGTCACAGGTGACGTTCTGAATCCAGTCATCGGGCAACATCTGCATCTGCGCCACTTCTGATGTGTGTGCATTGATGCGACCTACACAAATATCAAACAGTTTGTGAACAACTAGCCTTTAAATGTACATACTACATTAGGTAGATTGCCTACTTTCTTTTTTCTTTTCTTTTTTTCCAAGTCTTTGAACGTGATGCAGAGCAAAAGGACAGGCATTGACCTGTAACACAAACTCAGGCTGTGAGAAACAATAATGTTGCAATAATCGTTCACACGTTGTGTCTGTCTATTGGGTCTCTGCCTCGTAATATATCACACTGGTGGTGTCATTCTGAGTTCATGACAGAACAAAATGATCTCCACACCCCTTCATCTGTGTATGGGAAACGCTGCTCTAGGCCAAAGAACACAAACAAATACTTAAGAAGCCTACACAGTTTTAAGGCAGCTTTAATTGCCTTTTTGGTAACTTCATGACTTAACCCTCTCGTGCTCTTCGGTTACTTTTGACCGAAAAATGTTTTGAATTTTTTTAAATCTTATGGCATTTGGAATGTGAACACAAAAAAATTGAGGGCTTGATTCGAGCAGGCTAAGTGGACGTTAAAAACAATAGTCACACTTGTGGTCTTCGGTCAAAAATGGCCGACCGTAGGAAATGAATGGAAAATTGACAAAAATACAAAAATTCAACAATCTACAAAACTGCCACAATGCAGAAAAAAGTACACAGCAATGACGGGGTGAAACTCTAAAACAAGAGTGCAAAACCAACACATCCACTCACACACACACACACACACACCTATGAACTGGTGTGACTGTAACAGAGCAAATATATAAAATAAAAGCAATAATTCAACTACAATGCAGTAAAAAAAGTGGACAGCAAGGAAGGGGTTACACTGAAACATCAAGAGTGCAAAACAGACACATCCACTCACTCACACACTCGCAGACACATACACACACTCACAGACACGTACACACACTCACATACACTAATATACACATTCAAATGAATTGGTATGGTTAACCATATAGCCATAACAACTCAGAAAATTGAAATAAGAGATTGAAATCAGATCAGAGCCAGAAGGATTAAGCTCTGATAAAACATTCCTGTTCATTTTTGTTACTTTTTATAGAATTTTAATATTTTGTGTTAACAAAATGCTTTCTCTATGTTCAGGTTTGACTGTATTAATAATAATTCAAAAACTGACGCTTTAAATCAACATTTCAATCAAAAAAAAAAAAAAAAAAAATCTAAACCTTTACAAAAAGTTGTCTTTGAAAATGTCTAAATATATATCCAAACCCACAATTTAATAAAAACGAGTATTTATGTCTAAAAACAATTAGTTTCAGTGGAAAATATTGACCATAAATATGAATTAGTACCATGAAATTCTCTCAAAATACAAAATAAAAAATATTATTAAACAAAAATGTTAAATTGATTTGGGGGGGGGGAATTTGGTCAAAGTAAATTTGACCGTGAAGATCACAAGTGTGACTCCCAGATAAGGAGCACCAGAGGGTTAACTGACGACATAACTACGACATTGCATGGTTGTGGTTTCTTTTGCGCTTTGATATGAAATTATACCGGTTACAGTGCGCATCGGCGCATTGAAGCATGCAGTTGTGCGTGCAATTGCACATGCTACCTACACAGTACCGTTTTCATGCTTATTTGTCTCGCGCCTGACAAAAAGTCTCCCTTACTATTTTACTATAATTTTAATAAACTAAATGCAGCAGAGGTGAGCATTATAGACGTCCTTCAAAAACAACATCAAAAAATCTTATATAAAGTGGTACTTCTATTATTTTTAGGGCCGGGACTCGATTAAAAAAATTAATCTAATTAATTAGAGGCTTTGTAATTAATTAATCGAAATTAATCGCATTTTAATCGCATATAAATATTTGACCTGAGAACAGTGAGAAGCAAGTTTTTTTATATGGATTTTTAAATTTCCCATCCACAGGGCCAACCAAAGCGGTCTCATCAGCTTCTTTGTCCATGTTCACTGTGGTTTGCTTTTGGCTGTTTCTCAATATGCGTTCTTCAGCGATCTTGCGTACTTGTGTTCTCGTTCTACGTCATCATTAACCGTCGAAGTTCAGTTCCAATTCTCAAGAACGCAAGTACAGAGGATGCATGAAAGTGCCCGGATATGTTCTTGAAACTGAGGATGCATCGAGTGCAGACTTGAGAGAATCGAGCCGTTAGAAATCCCAGAAAACGCTGTGGGCGGCCGGTGTACGGAAGCCTGTAAGCTTTAAAGTCGCTCTCACAAATACTTAACGGCTCTTCAAGTTGAAATTTGATATGCATGTTAAGAAGCTATGTAGAACAATCAAAACAAATCTGAATTGTTTTTACATGATTAGACCATATATATCCTTGAAAGCAGCCAAGTTATACATGCATGCAATGATTTTATCACATTTATCTTACTGTGTGACTGTCTGGAGTCAGGTTTCTCAACTGACTATTAAACCTGTCAGATCCCTATATAAACAAACACTAAAAGTTTTGGATAAGAAACCAACCAGATGGCATCACTGTAGCATTTTACAAAAATATAGTTTGCTTAGCTTTAAAAATTTTATAAATTCATCTTTTATTAAAATGTTTTTTAAATGTTTAAATAATCTTGCGCCAAAAGTTATATGCAAATTAATATCAAAACAGAGTAGTAAGGGGATCGCTACAAGAGGTGCAACTACACAGAACTGTATAATACCACAGAGAAAAACTAAATTTGCACAATCTACATTTTCAGTTCAACGTTGTTATGGAACAGCCTGTCAGCTGAATTGAAAATGCAAACACAGTTGAATATTTTTCAAACAAAACTGAAAAAGTGGTTCAAACAAAAGCAGATATGTGAACATTGATGGTGGTACATAGTTTTAGTTGTTTATTTTATTTTATTTCATTTGTGTTTTTTTTAGCCCAACCAGGGACTGGGGCTGCAAATTAGCCTCCGGCTAGAAGCCTATATGTAGAGCATCGGCTGCATGAAATTGTAGCAATGTTATACTGCATTGTCCCTGTAAAAAAAAAAAAAAAAAAGTAAACATTTATCATTTTGTTTTGGTTAATTTTAATAAAGTTATAAGACCCGGAGAAAGTCTGCATTTTTATTGGCATATTAAAATTCATCTTAACAGTAAAACATATAACGCTGTAAAATAAAACAATACAATTATATGAAAGTAATATCTATAATAGTATGAAATGTTTTAATAAGTTATGACATTTGGTAATATTGATTGTTCATTGGCCGTTTCTTATGCTGAGACTATGCGGTCAGTTAAGCAGGAACGCAGTACATCTCAGTTCTCATAAGTGTGCGTTCTGTGTTCTCGCGTCCTTCCGAGTTCGTTCTTCCAAGGAAGCTCTCTCTCGCGCACTCTCCCCGTGTTCGCTTGACTTTTGTCAAGCCCGGCGCCTCATAGGCAAGACCGGTCTCCACGAGAACGCAAGTCCGTTCTTTGCGTCTTTCGTCTGAACGCCAGTAGGTGCTCCAGTATAATCGGTCCGCCGAAACTCATCCAGTGAGAAACGTTCCGCGGTGCAAAAATAAGTGCGATTAAAATGCGTTAAAAAAATTTAACGCGTTATTTTTGTGTAATTAATTAATCTAAATTAACGCGTTAAAGTCCCGGCCCTAATTATTTTGTGACTTATTGCTCTAATCTGCTGCAGTAAAATACTCAGTTAGAAAGTTCTCTTGAACCTTGTAAAAATATGTCCAGACTGTGAAGAGTCCAGCCCATTCTGTTATCAGTAGGGCTGGATCCTGGACTAGATCCAGACAAGACTAGACTCCTTTAATAAGCCTAGAAGAATCTCTAAAGCAAACGATACACCGAGAGCAAGGCTCTTCTGTATTCTTCTGTGATTTGGAGGTATTTTCACCTGCAGCCACAGACTGCTGTCCACTTCCTCAAAGTGGATAGAAAATGTCAGGTTACAAATTCTCAAAATTTTAGCAGTCTGTTCAGCAGAAAAGGAGTCTCCTTCCCTCTTTCTCTCATAAAGGAGAAACCCAAGTAGCCCTACACCCACAGTGATATATCACACATGCGGTTGCATTCTTCTGCAGCCCTTTCAAAGTTGAAATGTTAGTAGCTATGGTAACCCTGACTCAAAACAGTGAGTCATGCATCATGAGAGAGGCATGCTGGGAGTTTACAGGAAGTTCACTTTTGTGCTGATTCCCCTTGTTACCAAAACTAACACTCCAGATACAACATGTAGTTCAGGTTGTCTGAATTTGCATAAATAATCAAATTAGTTGAATTAGTTATCAATTGATTCATCAAAATTTTCACCTACATATATTTTTATGGTAACATTTTACAGCGCAAATATTGCTTTAATTTGAATCAATAATGCAAAGCAATCATTGAATCTTTTATGAACTCACACACTGAAATTTGTACTTAAGAAAATTATTTATACACTAAAAAATATATACATTTTTAATTTCAAACATTATAAAAACAAAACAATATATATTTAACATTACTGATATTAAATTATTATATTATAAAAATGAATTGAAATCATCTTATTATAAAAAAAATCTTAATTATCAGTTTGAAAAGAACAAAGCATTTGATATCGCAAATTAATCGCTGATTCAGTTATGAATTGATTCATCAATTTTTACCAACATATTCTTACACAACTTTCAAGAATCAAAAATGCTTTGATTCTATGATTTGTTTGCATTATCAAATCAAATTAGTTGAATCTAAATTAATCATTAACATTTATTTTACTACAACATTTTACAGCACGAATGTTAAAAATGTTAAACATGTTATAAACACTCAAATTTTCAGTTTATTTAATTTTTTTTAATCAGCATTTTACAAAAATTTGACTTGCTAATAATGCAAATGAATTATTAAATCAGTTATTTATGAATTTATGAACTGAACTGATGTTATTAAAAGCCCATTGGTTTTTTTCATGTGAATATGATCTTTTTTTAAATGCTCTCACACTATAGAGATTTTCTTCTCCATATCAAGTGAATCTGATTTAACCAAACAGATTCGTGACAGAATAACAGCAGATTCACTATAAAAATGCATAACATCTCATGATAGCTAAAGAGAAAGAAAACACATTTCATCAGGTCTCTTACTTATGCAGGACACAGTACTGGAGTGCAGAAGTTTCTCGGCCCACAGCTGACAGGCCTCAGTGTGGGTCAGACTCTCAGCTCCGTAACACAGTTGATACTCCAGCTTGGGTAAAACATGCACCGGGACGGCCTGGATGAGAACAAACTCGATCATTACCCACTCAAACAGCAGTTCTGAGTCACTGTGCTCTATAAACACATGTAGAAGAGTAAATCCTGTGCTGATTTTTTCAGTGCAAAATGTTTTGACCTACAGTTGAGAACCATTGACTGGAAAGAGTGTGTTGATACACTGATAAGACTGAAAAGTCAACTCTACAGCTTTGCACAGGAAAGCAGAGTGTTTAAAGAAAGGGTGTGGTGGACATTACTCAACCCTAGTTAAAATATAAAGATTAATGCTTGGCATATTGACATACTGACTCTAATCCAATAAAGGCTTGCTAAAAATCACTGACAATGATAACTTATAATGATAATAAGATGCATTGTGAGTGTTTACACGAGACGTGATGAGTTTAATCATGTTTGAAATCTCTCATTCGAGACTATACTTAAATCAGGGCCACAATAAACAACATTTCATCTAAAGGATCATAGTGTTTGTGTATTAGCATGTGTCCAGCTCACCCTGAAGGTGTCTTTGTCGTGTCTGGGGTGAGCGATGTCCACACTGCTGCGCACCATGAGCAGAACGTCCAGCAGGCTGTAGAGTTTGTACAGAACGCTGCCCTCTGCTGGAGGATCGTAGTCCATCTCATCCTCAGCACTGACCTGAAGATCCTCCTTCAGAAGACCTGCGATAGATGCATAAACATATTTTGTGCAAGAAACCTTGACTTAAAAATGCTAAAATATAAAATATGGCCCCTTTAGATCATAGTAATATTATTAAATGCTAGGATTATCTGATTTTGTCCCCTTAACATGTGACACAGATCTGTTTTTTGAATGCTAGTGTGAACGGAAAAAATCAAAAGTTGATTTGACACACTGAACCTAATATTTGAAATTATTTCAATACATAATAATAATTTAATCTTGCATATACATTTGTTACATATTAAAATGAAAATGTATATTATAAATGACATATTAAAATTAAAATATATATTATAAAGCACTTGAAAATATATATTATAAATAATTACATATTAAAATGAAAATATATATTATAAATCACTTGAAATTTTATATATATATATATATATATATATATATATATATATATATATATATATATATATATATATATATATATATATATATATATATATATGCTAAACATATCTTTATTGCCAAAATATTATATTTAAATATTTAATTTAATATTTATATATAATTAATATTATTTAAATCACAGTTAAACCTCCAATATTAAAAACATTGATAAAATAGAACATTTAAAAATAAAATATATAATGATATATTATTTGTAATAATACTATTATTGTGATTCATCATATATATTAATTAAAGAACATGTCATTTAAAGGGGAAAAGACTTACAGCAATAATAATAATAATAATACCATAATAATAATAGTCACTAAATTATTACTTATCCCTTTTTGGGAGTTTTTGGAGAAAGTCATCTCAATAATGTCAGTGATATTTGATTGTTCTTGTGCTTCAGTGATAATTAAATATGATCATGATAGTTAAATATGATCATACAAAGTGAATGACCTGACTTGTTACAGTTACTGAATTTGTCAAGTTACATTTGTGTTCAAATTCTGAAAAAATAAATGTACGTATTTACTTAAATTATAAAATTGCATAAATTGAAATACTGCACATTTAAATAATATTTGGACATATGTAAATCATACTTTGTTATTTTAAAATCATACTTTGTTTATTTAAATAATTATGTAAACTAAAATTATTTAAATATATTTCAAGAATTGTATGTTAATTTTGACAAACGCACATCAGGTGTATTACCATTATGCCTTCATTTCGTCATTTCTAGAAGAGTGTTTTATGGATATCATGGGCCACATTTAAAAGGATGTTTGAATAACCTCACAAAAACACAATTTGAGCACGATTTTTGCCTCTGAGATGGTGTTTTGAGCACTAACGTTTTCTTTGAGTGGCTACCAGCACAGGAACGTCAGCAGGCAGTGTGGTGTCCTCTTCCTGTCCCTCTCTGGACTCCAGATACGATGTCACACACTGTTTGACCAGTGAGTGGGTTTTAGCTTCTGGAGGTTTGTCTTCTGGGACATGAGCTTTCACAGGCTCCTGGCTCTTGCTGGGGGTGGATTTCAGCATGGCGTCCTGCATCTTCAAAATCCGTCCGAGCTGATCGCACTCACCAGATATTCGGGGTCTTTTGATGCCCTTCTTTGTTCCTTTGCCCGGAGGGTTTGCAGGGCCTGGCGTGGCTGGGTCGGGTGTTTGTGGGGAGGGCACCTGTGCTGCTGTCACCTGGGTTTGAGGTGTCTGTGGGGAGAAAATGGCATCTATGACTAGTCGTTCTTCATCAGAATCTAAATCCTTGTCCGTCTTGTCTTCCATTATATGTCTGGACCGCTTGGTGGGAGGACACTGAGCAGAAGACATTTCTATCTTCTCTTTTGCATCTTCACTCACACTTTCCTTCTCTGAAACGGCAGTTTTATTCAGTGTACCGTCTCCCTCATCAGCCAAAGTGACGGTTTCTCCTTGGACCTTGGCCACAGTCAACTCAAGGGGTTCTGTGGGAGCGTCTTGAGATGCTGAGGTGAGTGTTGTTGTACCTACAGAGTCTGTCGGTTTCTTGAGGCTCGGGAAATGTTGAGATGGAGTTGCGGTTGGATTTGTAGAAGCTGTTTTTGGTACATTCTGTTCCTTCACTTTCTTACTGGGCTTGTAGGACTCTCCAAAGGACTCCAGGTCTGTTAGATCAGTCCCGAAATCCATACCAGCATCATCAAATGGTGCCAAACTCCTGGAGATCTTGTCCTGGGCACAGTAAAGAAAAATAAACAACATTTACAATTTTTCTATTTTAAATATTTCTCATATAACTCAGTTTTTTGGATTTACTTTATATTTATTTATTTAGCAGACACTTTCCTGAATAATAATAATAATATAATATACAGATATATAATATAAAACAGTTGTATAATAGTACAATATAATATAAACACACGTAATACTTTTTTTTCACACAAACATTCATTCATTCATTCATTCATTGATTCCAGGTCAAACGATTGGAATAATTAAGGGTTTTTAAACATTTTTGAAAAAGTCTCTTATGCTCACCAAGCCTGCATTTACTTGATGAATAATAAAAATAGTAATATTGTAAAATTTTATTACAGTTTAAAAGAAGTCTTGTATTTTAAAATGTAATTTATTCCTGTGATTCAAATTAGATTTTTCAGCAGGCATTACTCCAGTCTTCAGTGTCACATGATGCTTCAGAAATCATAAAACAAATCAAAAACAATATTTATTCCAACATTTTGACCACGAGTGTTTGCTTAATAATACATTAATAAACATATATGAATAAATATCATAATAAATTATTCTAATTACACTATAAATGTAAATATATAATGACAATTTGCAATATTTTAATAATATAAAAAATATAATTATTATTGCTATATTAATTATTAAATATATTACATATTTTAACTGTAGTTACTAAACAATTTTGGCTGAGAAAATTTCTGTTTTTGATTTTACATTGTTTAAAAAAAGAGCCAATACATTAATTACTATAATTAATTAACAATACTTCATCTGCAATATATTTCCCCGTCTGGTCTTTCGTCTTACAGTGATAAAGATCTTACCTCAGGAGGAGGCTGCATTTCTACAGGGAGCTCTTCTGACGTGAGGAAAAACACAGGACGTGATACGGTCTTCTTGAATGCCAGCTTCACGCTCTCTTGATGAAACAGCAGACTCCTCTCTCTCCAGCTCAGCTCCGTCTTCAGCAGAGGAGGATCGATGTATGCTGTCTTACTCTGACTGCTGCCTGAGAACAACCACAACATTCATCATGTGAGACTACTGACAGGATTACAATCTTACGGTCTACAATGAAGCATTAAAACATGAAGTGACTCTTCACCGTTCATGGGATTCATTTTGACCCAAACAGGGAGCTCCCACGCTTCTGTGAACTCAGAGGTGTTATTCAGGATCTGAAGGAAGGCCTCTTTAGATAAACACACTTGTGGCTCATAAGTAGCGCTAAGTTTTTCTGCATTACTGTCATTGCTGATGGCCTGCAGATATAAAAAGACATCAGGATTAACGCAAGTACTATATTTGATTTTCACAGGTCCATCAAAATGAATTCATGAGGTATTGGGATATCATTCAATATGTATCAGAATCAAATATATCAAGAGTGGTAATTCAAACCAAATGCAACAGTGCCCTCTAGTGGTTAAGGCTACATTTTGCAAGATGGAGACCTACACTAAAAGATAGTATTTACATGGTTGAATCTCACAAAAAGGACATATCTGGGTCCTTTTCACCTACACATCGAAACGTTTAAAATAATATAAAATAAAAAAAAGTAATAAAATAATATTTTCTGGGTTTTTGCAGGTTTTATGAAGGTAAATTTAAGACATTTAAAAAAAATTAAGACCAAGTAAAGAAAATTTAAGGAATAAATTGAATGGAACACATTATTATGGTCTCTAAATGTAAATGTCAACGTGAATAGAACTTAACGAGTAAAAAAAGATCATTATCAATATTTGCTTCATGTTTTCCAGTGCAAATGTCTAAAGGGATAGTTTACTTAAAGGGGTAGTTCACCCAAAAATGAAAATTCTGTCATTAATTACTCACTCTCATGTCGTTCCAAACCTGTAAGACCTTCGTTCATCTTCGGAACACAAATTAAGATATTTTTGACGGAATCTGAGAGCTCTCAGACCCTCCCATAGACAGCAAGGATATTACCACGATCAACACACAGAAACATAGTAAGGACATCGGGAAAATAGTCCATGTGACATCAGGGGTTCAACTGTAATTTTATGAAGAATACATTTTGTGCACAAAGAAAACAATAATTTATTCAGCAGTTCTTCTCCCCGAGTTACCGTCTTCCACCATTTTGGGGAGTACCCTAGAACATAATCAATGTAATGAGTATGTAATGAGCATGCGCACGCTTTCTATTGAACGTAAACAACGCTCATTACATTGCTTAAGTTCTGGGGTACTCTCAAAAATGGTGGAAGACGGTAACTCGGGGAGAAGAACTGCTGAATAAATTATGACATTATTGTTTGCTTTCATGAAATTAACCCTTTAAGAAACAAAATTACTTTTTTTCTTGTTTTAAGCATAAGCTCACTTAATTTTGTTGAATTTCCCAGAAAATAACTTCACATCTTCAGCTTGCATCTTAAGTAAATGTATCTTCATTTAAGGATGTTTAGATATTTGTATTGGAGAGAAAAAACCGGAGGAAGTTTTTTTTAAAAAATTCAAAGTGCATGCCTATTTAGCATCATTAATATTTTTTGTTATAAAAATATTAATATTATATTTGTATTTTATTATTATAAAATTATTTTCATGACAACAGTTTATTACCCTCACTATTTATTATACAACAATTGTATAATAATAATATTATTATTATTATTATAACATTATTTATAGGTATTTAATAGTATTTATACTATTTATTCATGGTAGTATTTGTACTGAAATTAACTAAATGAAAAATTTGAACAGGATTTAAATAAAAATCCAAAAAAGGAATTGGAGTACGAAATGTGTGTAATTGTCCTTGTCCTTGTCATGAAACCAATGACAAGGAAATAAATAAATAAATACAAACATACACACACACACAAAAAAATATAATAATATAATATAGGAAGACGTAACGTAGGAGAAGAATGGTTGAGTAAATAGTTATTTTTGTTTTCTTTGCGCAAAAAAATAAATAAAAATAAATTCTCGTAGCATCGCAAAACTGAAGTTGAGCCACTAATGTCACATGGACAGTTTTACCGATGTGTTTACTACGTTTCTGGACCTGGGAACATCACAGTTGCGTTGCTGTCTACGGAGGATCAGATAGCTCTCAGAATTCATCAAAAATATCTTAATTTGTGCTCCGGAGATGAACGAAGGTCTTACAGGTTTGGAACGACATGAGGGCGAGTAATTAATGACAGAATATTCATTTTTGGGTGAACTACCCCTTTAAGTAAACTATCCCTTTAGACATTTGCACTGGAAAACATGAAGCAAATATTGATAATGACAGAATTTTCATTTTAAGTTTCATTTCATTTATTTAAAAAAAAAACCTCAATGACTTACTTTCTTTTGCAAAACATAAAAGAAGGTATTTTGAATAGCCTACAGTTGGTAACTAAGCTGTTTTGACTTTCATGGCATGTTTCTCGAATTATGCTCTTTTATGTTCCATACTTTATGTTAGGCCATTGTAGCCTAAACATTGAACACAATAATAGCTTTAAATTATCGTTTGGGGGTATTTTCACAGCCACAATTATTAGATTAATTAATCACAGCACCCTGTAATTAACTAGATTAAAAGTTTTAATTGACTGACATCCCTAATATATATATATATATCACACCATCACAAACAGGCTACTTACAGCGTGAACTGAAGTTGCTTTTTTAGCTGGAGGAGCCACATTTGACACGGTCTCATAGTCTACAGCAAGTTGGGTGTTTTCTGCTATGACTTTTTTGTCTAGCATGTCTATTTTACCCTGAGGAGAAAATACAGTAGAGATAGATATAACAAACAACAGTATATCACACATATAAGATCATAAAACAAAATAAAGAAAACTAAGTACCATAGCAAGAAGCTGTTTCTCAAAGTTGAGAGAGAGCTCACCCACAAGCTTGACACTGGTCAGACTAGTGATCTCTTGAATGCTGTAAACCTGTGGGTAACTCTTCACATGTTCCAGACAGGCTGCCAAATATTCCTGTTGGGGAAAACACACTAAGTCTATTAAATCAATAACATACAAATTTATTTTATTATACAAATTAACATTGTTATATAAATATTAATTTAATATTACAATTTAATTAAACAACAATGACTTTGTGTAAAGATTTGAATAGTAAAATAAATCAATAATACCTCGGTGTAGCGGCTGCTGCCTGGAGGCATATAGTTGTACCCATCAGCACATGCTCTAGAAACATCTTGCAGGTATTTCATAAACTCCGACACCTCGTTCTTCACCTGCTCCATCAAACACTTTGAAATGAGAGACAACATGAACCGCATGAAAACAGCCTTGCATTCATGCAGCTCAATCAAAACTGCCTCACTATTAAAGGAAGGCGATCAGGACAAGAGATGGTCTACCTTTGAAGCTTTTAAGTAATTCTTGCGGACGAGCATGTTGAGATACATCTTTCGATTCTTTATACTGAGGGTGGAGAAGCAAGGGTAGGGCACTAGAGGCTCAGGGAACGCTGGAATCTCAGTTCTCTTCACAGGTTTGGCTTTGGTTGGTTTGCATTCAGACGAGGGTTCATCTGATGCAAGGATGTTACTGACATCTGAACCTTCATCACACTTCGCAGTCTTTGCTTCTGCTGAGGATCCATCTGGCTTTTTCTCACCGGTCTCCTCTGATTTTCTATTAGAGCTTTGAAGAATGAAAAATAATGCATCTCAATAGCATATCATGGCCTTAACCCTCTTGTAGTCTTCTGTTATGATTTTTTTTTTTTTACTTCACTGGGATAGGAAATGGGACTTTTGTAACACTGTCTATGTGAACATGAAAAATAAATTGTGGATATGATTCAAAAAGGAAAGTACTCATTAAGTCTATTGTTAACACTGCATTAACAATTTTTTAGTAACAGTAGAAATAATAATAGTAATCTAGGCAAATAAATAAATAATAATAATAATAAAAAAAAGTGTAACCTCGATTTAGTCATTCCCTCATTTTGATTTCATTAAAATGAGGGTACGACTTTGTACAACATGGCTACGATTTAATAAAACGAGGGAAATAATAAGTCGTGGGAACAAATTATTAACTCGTGGCCATGATTTATCTAAAACAAGAGAGCAAAATAATAAAATGAGAGAACGAATGCTTAATTCGCAGCCATGATAAATACATTTTTGTCCACATGTCATGTTCAGGGCTCCGTGGTAAATAGTATTAAAATATGTATTTTTAATTTTTTTTATTCATTATTATATAGCCTATAGAACTAAATGATGCATAATTTAGAGGAGCATATTGATCAGTATCACAAAATACACCCTCAAAAAAAAAAAAGGCTATTAAATATTATTATTAATAATTAATATTATATATAGCCGTTCCATTTTGTTGTCCGCATTAAATTACATTTACAAAAGTGATTTTATATACATGAAAAACACATTTTGTGCATGCAAACTGTCTATTTTAATGTTTCAAATAACTTTTCTGTAAATAAAAATGTTAAAATATTTGGTGTCTAAAATATTTATGTAAAAATGAAGCAACATACTTATTCTGACCGGTACTTATTAAAATATATGAAAAAAAGTGATCATATTATATTTAAATATAAATGTGCTTTTTTCCCTACATCTATAGAGTATCCCTTACAGTAATTCCCATGATTTTACTATAGTAACTATTGCAATTTGATAGAAATGTTGTACATTCAAGTAATTAGGCTACTATTTTCCCATATTGTAGCATTGATAGTTGTAAACCATAATTACACGTTCTAACGATGCTTATGAAGAGCATGTGGTTATATGGTCAGTTTAACAACAGTTATGAAGAACTATAGTACAGGTGAACAGGATTTGACTAGAGTCACCTAAAGTTAACGTTACCTGTGTAAAAGAGCAAACAGTTCCTTGACGTTGGGCGCGAGAGTGAACTTGTCAAACACATCTCTGGAGAACACAAGCGGAGCAGAGACAGGAGCATCATTCCTGAGCCGAGAACAAACACAAGGCATCTCTTTTCTGACACCGTCTTTATCATAATTATCAATAAAATGACTCATATTGTCACCTACCATTTTAACTCCATTTCAGCAGGTTTTTAGATGTAGTTCACAACTTCACATCGTTAAATCATCTACAGACTCTCGCATGTTGACAGTCCCTCGTCAAAACACTGCGGCGCCATGAGTCTTCCGGGGAGAACCAAAACATGGCACAAAGGTTCCGCTTCCGATCAAACGTTTGAATTTGTATATTATATTATATTGAATATCAGGCTATGTGGTTATGGGTTCAATACATTTGCGACAGTAAATAACAAAAAATTACTTCGAGTGGTATAGGGTTTAGTCAGGATGCTGAAAAAATCACTAAATAGCTGGGTTTACAAAATGTTGCATCAGTATAGCAGTATAATGAAACGTGGATACATTTTATTTATTATCTATTTTACTTTATCTATCAATCAAATGTGTTTATGGCCAGGCGATTGACTTTTAAACTGACACTCAGTCCTTTACCTTTCAGTCACTCTTGAGACATGGGACAAAACATGTCCAGCAATTGTAACTGCTATCAGGTTTAAAAAAAAAAAAATGTATTTAACACAATTATCCCCTTCAATTAGTTTAATTTAATGTCATCTTTATTATGTGAAATCTATGACACTTATTCTCTTCTCACTACATCTAAAACTGTGTCCACAGAGAAGGGTTCAATCATTCATATGCTGTAACATGGACAAAAGTGTTTTGTTGTTGTTGTTTTTGAGACCTTGTTTTATCAAAAGTAACACTTAATATCTCATTTCAAAACAAGGTTGTTTTTAAGTGGCACATGCATGTTTCATAAGGTTTCAAAGTTGTGTCTTCACTTTTTGTCAACACCGTCTGTCAGGGTTCTGTCACTTCGGTCTAGTTTATTCCTGGTTTTGTGACAGAGCCTCCCCTCTTTTCTTGTTTTCTGGTGAGCGCGCGGCTTCAAGTGTGCTTGAACTGTGTGCTCTCTCGTCTGCGTGCTCCGTTTCATGTTAGGGCGTGGTGTTCGGATCCCGGCACTCTTGTCTTGTTCAGGCTCAGTTCTGGTTTTGTGTCGAGGTTCGGACACTCACCCAGGTTTGGTCTTGCTGTGGGAGCGCGTGGCCTCGAGTTTTGTTTTGTGTGAGCACATGGCTTTTCTTGTTTGGTTCTATGTGCCATGTGCTCTCATGTCTATTGTCTTGACCCCACCTCACTTGTTACCTGATTATTGGTTCATTTGCCCCACCTGTGTTTCTACCCTCCTCATTTGCTCCCTGTTTAATCTCCTTGTGATTGCAGTCCAGTGCAAGTACGGTGGAGTTTATGGGTATCTGTTTGGCTCTACAGTGGATAGAAGAAACAAGACCAGATAAAGTTGTAATTTGCTCAGACTCTTGTGCAGTCCTAAAGAGTTTGCAATCATTTAAGTCACAATCAAGGCAAGACATAGTGTATGAAGTACTAGAATGTTACACAAGGATTTCTCAGTTGGGGGTGAAGGTAAAATTTACATGGGTGCCAGCACATATAGGGGTTAAAGGAAATGAAATGGTAGATGGTTTGGCAAAACAAGCCAGTAAAAGAGAAGATGTTGATTTATCAATCTCAATAAGTATAGCAGAAGCTAAAGCAAAAATCTGGATTGAAATGATGAAAACGTGGCTGGGATAGAGAGGAAAAAGGAAGACATTTATACAGTATTCAACAGGTTGGGACAGGGAAGATGACTAGAAGGAATTGAAGGGAAGAAATCATTTTCACTAGGTTAAGAATTGGCCATTTTGGGTTAAATAAGTACTTACCTATCTTAGCATATATCAGGAAGATGTGGATTTTGTGACAGTATTGAATCTGTTGAACATGTGGTACTTGAATGACAAAAGTATGAGAGAGAAAGGATAAAGATGAAAGAAAGCATAAGGAATTTGGGGGCACAAGGGAATTCACTTAAGGAACTTCTGGGGAAAAAATCTAATAATGTTAGTACACATTTATTTTGCTTTCTGAAGGACACTGGTATAGTAAATAGGTTTTGGAAGTTATTATAAGGGGAGGGGGAGAAGAGAAATGGAAAGTCTCCCTTCTACATATAATTTATCTCTGTCTAGCTCCGGTTCACACTCCAGTACAGTAGGTGGCAGTAATGCACCATTGAAGTTGGATGCCAACCTCCATTAAACATCAAGGAAGAAGTAGTAGTAGTCCAGTGCGAGTTTGTTGTTGAATGTTGTGTGTGCCCTGCCTTGCCCTTCTGTTTTCCCCTACCGGGTAGTTTTTGTTTATTTTTGTTTGTATTTATTACTAATAAAAGCCCTTTTTCCCTGCATTTGAGTCCTCGCTCTCCATCCCTTCACCCACACCTGACAGAACGAACTCGCCAAAGATGAGGACTCAGCGGAGGAGGGGCTTGCGCCATCCACCAGCCTCCACTCTGTCCAGCCCCCTCTACCAGTGCATTCTCCAGTTTAAGGCCCTCAGCTTCCTCCGTCAGCAGGGCACTGACGTTAGGAGGTTTGCTCTAGAGTTCAGCAACGCAGCAGAGGGGTTGGGGTTCAATGATGCGGCCCTCAAGGACCACTTCAATAGTGCCCTTGATGAGCCCCTCGACTGGTGGAGGATGAGGGGGCTGGGCCACCTGATGTTAGGAGAGTTTGTTGATTTTCTGGCTTGTCAGGGAAATCCTCCAGCTGACAGAGCACCCCGCTCTCTTAAACGGAGGAGGAGGAAGGCTTCTTCCACCCTTCAAGGCCTGGAGGCCATTCCAGAGCCTCCCAAGCTCCTTGCCCTGCCGGCGCCACACAAGCTCCCTGCTCTGATGCTGGCTCCACCCTTGAGGAACGCCCTGCCAGCTCCGCCCTTGAGGAATGCCTTGCCGACTCCTCCTGCCCTGCCGGCTATGTCCTTGATGTGGGCCCTGCCCTTGCTGCACGCTCCTCTGTCCGCGTGCGTTGTGTTTTGTTCGGCACGCGGTCTGGGTTCGGCTGTGTGCTTTTTTTGTTGTCTTGTTTTGTGTGAACACTCAATTAGCTGCGTGTTTGTGTCCTGTTTTACACATGGCTAGTGATTTTGTTTTGCTGGCCATGTGCTTGTGTTGTTGTTTTGTGTGAGTACATGGCCTGTTTTGTTTGGTTCTATGTGCATGTGCTCTCATGTCTATTGTCTTGACGCCACCTCACTTGTTACCTAATTATTGGTTTAATTACCCCACCTGTTTTCCTCGTTACCCTCCTCATTTGCTCCCTATTTAATCTCCTTGTATTTGCAGTCCTGTGCGAGTCTGTCATCAAATGTTGTGTTTGCCTTGCCAGTCTGTTTTCCTCTATGGGGTAGTTTCTGTTTGTTTTTGTTTATATTTATTACTAATAAAAGCCCTTTTTCCCTGCATTTGAGTCCTCGCTCTCCATCCCTTCACCCGCACCTGACACCATCAGACATTCATTAAAATGTAATAATATCAGTGGCAGCTGTCACTCTAAAGGACCCCCTTGCCACGTTCTTCCTCTGCGTAGTACATCACTGTCAGACAGGCTCTGGTCAGTTTTAGAATATTTTAAACCTTAATATTAATATCCTGGTCACAACCAATGATATGTTAACACTATCTTCCAATTTCTGAGGAAATTATTTGAAATATTTAGATCATTTTATTCTCCTGAAGCAGGTTCCATTAGCATCTAGCATAAACAGAAAAAAACCCAAAACAAAATGGCTACTGCATGAACTCCATTTGTTTTGTGAAAGAAATGCCAAATTTGTTAACACCGTCAGATGTCAGATGTGTTCCAATAATATAACAAAATACTTAAATGTGACTCTTGAATAAAAGCTTTATAAACTAACATACTCACTGTTGTGTTTGTTTTAATTCAGTAATTGATCGATTCAATGATAGTTAAAAAGACTACAAATTCTGGTTTTCGTCACCTCCGTCAGTTTAATATTTTGATATTTTATATTTGTTGAGGAAATTGTTGGTCAAATGTGAAAGTGTAATCTGTCTGCTAACATGAGAATGTGTTTTGAAATGTTAAAAGCCTCTTGAATGCTGTTAAAGATAAAGTTGAAATTATATTACACAGTCCAAGGTAAAAAGCACATTTTGTTAAAAAAAGAGAAAAGTTGGGAGGTTGTAACAAAGCATAGCTCAGTAGCTTAGTACATATAAAATACATAAATGTAGTTTCATTTATCGGAGTACAAGGTTTTATTTTTTCAATTTTGCACCCTGTTTTGTCCCACTTCTCAAGAATGACTGATTTAACACAAATTAATAGATTCTGAAAGCCTCTTATACTGTTCAAAGCTTTCATTTGAACTTATTAGTTTGTTCACTATACTAAATAATAATCGTGTCCATGGTTTAATCATGGTATTTGTAGTAATTGTAGTAAAACCATGTTTTTTTTTTAAAATTAGTATCGATTACCATTTGTATAACCAGTTTTACTACAAATACCATGATTAAACTATGGTTAGTGTATCAAAACCATGGTTAATTTGTGGTTACCATGGTTGAACTATAACCATGTTTTTTGGGGGGTTTTATTTGTAGTAAAACCATGGTTAATTTTTTTTTAGGGTAACGTAAGTTTTGAAGTTCTCTTTTAAATGTTGTTCTGTCTCTCCACGTCCATCTCTTTGTTCAGTTCTCTGAAGGTTGTGAGGAACTTCAACCATATGATCTACATAAAGAAGTATGACACACATTGAATAAGAGCCCATTACAAGCGGTAAATTTTATTATGGGATAACAGCACATAAAGCACATCTAAAATCGATGTGTCCAATGCACTTTTAATAAAGGTAATATTAAAGGTACAGTTTCTAAGTACAATATAACAACATTCATATTAGAATGAAAAGTATTTAAAAGACAACATTAAATTTCTTATTTTTCTTTACAGCGGTATTTACAAAATAAATCAAAATACTTATTTTCATATTTAAGAATCAGACAAACAGAAGGAGCAAAACCACTATTGAGAAGAGACTATCTCCTAAAGAGAGTTCCAAAGAGCTGAATAAAAAGGTACATGATCAACTGTCCCCATTTTAAGATCAGTAGCAAACATGTGACGTAAAAATATGTGACAACCGCAAACCATTCTCTGCCTTTATTCCCCTGCAGGTAAGCAGGAGCAAAATCCAACCCATCCTGCCCCAGCCCTTGTGCCCTCCCCTTCAGCTCAACAAGAAATAGAAGTGTAGTATGCATCATTTTACATACACATATGAACACTTAAAATACATTGCATTAGTCATTTTGTTTCATAAACGTCAACTTAAAACCTAATTGGCAGGAAACAACAGGAGGAACACAGAGTGGATTGTCTATTGTCTGCCAGTTTGTCTCTGCAAATATCCAAACGGGGTTCGCGTTTAACATCCAACCAGGGTGCAACTGACTGGATGCAATGTCCCATAACCACGTGAAGTTGTTTGGAGGAAAAGAAAAAGTAGCTTTTGAGAATCTCAGAAAATACAGGACATCAAAGAGACAAGAAAATGCTGTTTCCACGGCTATAAACAAACATGAAATGCCTCATTTACATACAAAAAGACAGCCAATGAAAAGAAAAGTTGGTAACACAAGACAGAATTCACCTACGTGTGCAAACACAGTCATTTGAGTACGTGAAAACAAAATAGACGAATAGAGTTTCTGCATCCTGGACCACTGAGAGGCACTCAGTGTAGTTTGCTATGTATTATTGCAAGTAGATTCTGCCTTGCTACAAAGATAAAAACAGGAAGTTTCGCACAAAACTTCACACAACCGCCTTTGTCCTGTACAATTTATAACACTTAACCATCGTGTGTGTGTATGTAAGTGTAAGTGAGCGGGAAAAAACAAATGTTTACAAAGCGTGTTTGAAAAAAAAATCAACAAAAAATGGCGGGACCCAAAAAAGCGGCAGACAATCCGGTAATTTATCGCGTATTTAAAGTCCTTCCAGCGCCCAATACAGAAAATAAGCACTGGATTAGAAACTCCTCCAGCTACAGTTTCGAAACAATCAAAAAGAAACACAATACTGCTGCTTTTTCCATTTTTTTTTTAGCATGAACAATCATTGTTGCGGAAAATTCAAAATTGCGACGTTTAATAGAGATTTACTTAGCCGATACTTGCTAATAATCTTAAAAGTGGGAAGGAAACAAGCCATGTCCCAAGACTAGCACACTGATACAGGTACTTGCTGGGTATTCGAAAGTAAGTTTACCACTATCATTATCATTATTGTTATCGTTATTATCATTATTATTATTTATTGAGTCCTAATATCAATAATGCATCAATACTAAGAGGGTGGCCTAGTCTATGAATCCATAATTTTTGTTCACAAAGTAAATTACCTAGCACCACACATCAGTATAACACAAAATTTAATGTCCGCACACCCTACCGCTAATCGAACTAAGTCTAAAAGAGAGAAGTATACTCAAAACAGAGATATTGTACAGCATGATGTGTCTGATAAAACAGATAAATATTTGCACTGAGCAGGTCTTAAAAGCAGTATTTTCTTCTTACCTATACAGACAGAAGTTACAATGTTACTTTTATACATGTGATCAATAGAACATTAAATATCGTGAATTAAAACCCGAAAGGAGGACAGGGAAACGTAGCTGTACAGTTTACAGGCCATTTGACGTTCGTAGTTCTCCACCCGGGAACAGAACTAGTCAATATACAAAAAAAAAAAGAAAAGAAAAAAACAATCAGAGCGCGAAAAAACCCAAAGCAAAAAAATTAAACGCGATAAATAAGAAAATGTATTTACATGCAGATGTTCAAAGCCTATGCACAAAATGAATCATAATATACCATATATTATTGCTTGACATTCGATTATGGCTAAAGAGTTTTCTTTTGTCTATTATCTAAACATAGTTCACTTTTAATAACGCGTCAGCTGTGCTTTTGGAAAGAAAGCGTAAGGAAAATGATTGACGTAATTCTTAGAAACACTTCGACCTTCAGCTCGAATGCTGTCGCGAACATGACACGTTAAATCCGTTGATCGGAATCGCGAAAAAACCTGTAAATGTGCCTTTCGTTCGAACGTGAGTGCATAGGCCTTGTTGCGTTTGCATAACTCTAATCGAAATTAACGTTGAGGTGCAGTGTGTCATGCTTGTACAGCCTCGTCAAGGGATTCAAGCTCAATGCTACTTAAAACATCTTAAATCCTGGGAAAAATAACGTAAGATCTTACATACAATTCACCATCTCACCCTGCTGCGTCTTATCTTTTAAAGCCTTGTCTGGGGGTTTGACCTTAAGCAAACATTACAAATAGCACAAACACACACATTTCCGCTTGTACACGCTCTCGCATCCACATTCGGACGTATATTGCTTCTCACATAGATAAACAAAGGAAAACCACAGTTGAAAAAGAATTTTGTTAAACAATTTACAAGGGAAAATGTATGGATCTTCCACCGATAAGAAAAATGCAGGACTTTTCTCTTCACACGTCTAAAATACCACAGATCCGGAGGCGTTTAAGTACCTTTGCTTGTATTAGAAAAAATAAATTTGTCCCAAAGTTCTATCCCATAGCATATTGCTTTAAAAGTCTAATACAAACTACACTGACAAAATACGACATGCAAAAAGTGGTAAAACGTGACTTTACTACAGCTTTTATGGTGTTAGAACTGACTTGAGGATCATTGGACAGGAAAGCTTGTTCATCAAGGGGACTCCACAGCAGTGGTTACCCTGTAGAAACCCGTATTTGTCACGCGTGACAATTCGCCCGCGCGGACGTCTGAAGGTGGAGCAAATCGTGAAGAGGTATTTGGCACATAGACTCAAACAATTATGAGTGACGATTAGAACAAATCCCCATCCAGAGAAAAACAAAGCTGGAAATTAGCGTAGCACGCTTGAGGTTGTTATCTTGCTTTGTTGGATTTTCAGGAAGTTGATCTTGGAGCTCGCTGGGTGATTTGATAAAGCCAGGAGCCTACGGGGGGCGAATGAATAAAATGACACGTTTTGCATTGTTTATGATGTACTACCATCTTCTTTTGACTTGACAGCAATCATGCTAGTGAATAACACGGTACGACATGAGCCCGTAAATTGTGAAAGATGAAAAATGAGGTTTAAAAAATGAACTACAGTAACAAATGAGTGTTTGTTCCCATTTGTACTTTAACATCATTACCAAGTTGTTTTGGGTTCAATTCTGTTCCTAGTGAGCTGCCTTCCTGTCTGCTGTCTGCTTAGGTGACATCCTCTAAATCTAAGTGACTGATTTGGATCAATCTACATAGACAACAATTCTGTATGTCACACAAATAGCTCTCCTTATGAGTAACACATGGGTTGTCTCTGCTTGCAATTGATTCCAATGGAGTTTTCTGTTAGCATGTTGGAACTAAAAGCACAATAATTTGCTCATAAATGTTGGGTAAATTACCTTTTTAATAAGATTACAATTTGGCCAAAACTTTTCATTTCCAGCCTATTGGGACTGCTAAAATGCTAAGTAGGCAGATCACTAGGATTTGGAACTGATTTCATTATCCCTGCTCAATTATTATTCAATATTACTCTCCCTGAGCCTTGTAGTACACAAACTGCTGATTTACTGTATGAAGAACTAAATATGAATCTGGATTGTCAATTACAGATTGATGTATTGTAATTAGCAGGACTTCTTGGGGATGCATTGCACAAAGTCATACTTTGTGAACAGTAGTTATTGACACATATTTATGCACTGAACATGCCATCAAGATCAAATTATAGATTTCTAGATGCAACATAGAGCTGACTAATGTGTTTAAGCTACCGACTTCAGAATCGAGTTAGACAGACTCTTCCCTGAGGAAAATACTTTGTGTCATGGGGAAAAGAAATGACATGTAGCTACCAAGATCTACTCAAAATGTCAGTTAGCAGGTCATAGATGTGATCTGTGAAGTTTTTTTTCTGGATTATATTGGGATTTTCTAAACGCCACAACATAGTTTTACTGGAATGTTACAATATAACAAATTTTTTGACTCAAAAAAGCAGGAAAGACCACTATGGCACATTCAAGAGACGTACAAACACGTGCAACACACAACAGTTAGGTATTCCAAAAAATAGCACTATTTCTACAATTGTCTTGTTCTTTGAAAAAGACAAAAAAAAAAAAAAATCATAAAAAACACAGATTCTAATTATTGCAGGATTAAGTGCTATATCATCCTTCGTTCGTTCCCTTTTTCTTTCATAGGCTTCATAAGCACTGTACAATGTTACAAAAATAGAGGATTTCAACCAGACAAGGCTTTGAATATTTATCTTTTCGTCTTTTTTTCCCACTCTTACGTTCCCGAAGAGCTTTGTTGCTGGGCAAAGACCCTCACGAGAGTCAGTTTAAGGAAGATCAGCCGTTCAGAAACCAGATCTGCTTCCTCCACACGGTCATGTGGCGCACCACCACTAGATGGAACCAATAAATAGCATGTGACGTGTGTGGTAAAGGGTTTGTTTGCATTCAACAGCCCTTTAGAGCCGGTATGCTTAGGTGTTCATAATGGTGGCAGGCGATGAGTGTTTGCTACAAACCCCCCCTAGATCACGTGATCCGCCTTTACCCAGCACCAACCTCCGCCTCGTGCAAATAAATACACAAACACTCACCCACCCTCAGCAGCGTTAGGGTTTCCAGCACTCGTTCTCCATAACCGTGGTATTTATACATGCAACACATCACTAGGTAAATATACAAGTCTTAAATTAAAGAAAGGTGCAAATAAAAGTGCCTTATCAATTTTTCACAATTAAGAATAGTCTAGCTACTAATATCATACATGTTATTTAAAATAGATTCTATAAACTTTTTTTTTTTTTCGTATAGTTTGTACTTATGATCGTATACCCTGTAACACGTTAGAAAACAGGTGGAATGGACCCTTGCATTGCATCGATGTTGGCGGTCGGACCGTTACGTTACGTTAACACCATTCCGGAGAGGGACTTAATAGCAGATGGCCTTAAACGATATCACTAAGCAACTATGGTAGATGGAGTCTCTGACGGCTAAAAGTAATCGTGACTAGAATTACCAGAATTCTACGTTGTTCCTTCTTTTTTTTTTTTTCTCGATTGTCCGTAGAAAGGTGCTGTTTTGTGTTGACTCCACATCACACTCCTTCTCCATATCTCTCTTTCTCTCTCACTTTGTATTCTTCTTCGTTCGGTGCTGGTTTGACATCCCAAAAAAGGAAAAAGAAAAATCCAAGTGCACACAGGGAGGAAGAAACTAACCACGTATTTTTCTACGTAGACTTTTTTTGGTGCTACAACAACTGCTGGAACAGTTCGGATAATCGACTTTTTGATTGCAACTTTTTATTTCATGTTCTTGGCTTGAAAAGGGTTTGTTCCTCTTCCGCTGGATTCCAGGCGAATGCTCTCTGGGAATCGTTTTTTCCGTTTTGGAAACGAGTCAAAACAATTTATGCTGATCGTGACAAATCGCCATGGGACCGTTCGTGAAAACGAACGCGTGGACTCTTCAGGTTCAGCCAGAGAGAGAAAGAGAGCGAGGGAGCGTTCAGGAAAAACAAGTGTCTTCATCTTCTCATCCTCTCCCCTGGGCTCCGAGTCCCACCTGTGTCAGTAAAAGGAGGGAACAAACCCCAAAAATAAACCGCTAGAGTCAAACCCAGTCCATTACCTCCTCCCCCACGACAAAAATAATCACAACGAAAAAAGGGGAAAAGTGTGTGTGCAGTGTGTCATCCGTCCAGGTGTGTGTATGTGCAGGGCACTGCTAAAGTGTCTCAGATTTATGCTTGACATTCCCCACGGTGTGAATTCCCCCGAGTGGGGTGGGCGCGGCGAAGCGCTACCCATCAACGGGCATGGACTGCTCAAAGTCTGATCCGAACAACTCCTTGTACAAGGGGGGGAAGTGGCCGCGGACAATGTCTGGGTATATTGCTTTGAACGCCGTCAGCTTTTCTGTATGCCGGCTGCACAGGGCTCGCAGCGTGGAGACTTTGCATATCAACTGCAGAAAGAGAGACAGAGAGAGAGAGAGAGAGAGAGAGATTTTAATTTGGTGGAAAGGACCCTGTGGTACTGGGTCAAAAGGCAAAAGGCAGAACCTCTAATCCGCAGACACAACACAGATGGTCCCAGGTTTTTCACATGACATTAGCTAATCTTTCGGCCGCCAGACCAAATACAGCTTTGTGGATGAAGTCATACATGAAATTCAAATTGACCCTATTTGCTTTCTTAATAAATGTCCCTGGTCCAATAATGCAAATGATTTAAACAAGGGGTCTGCAGAAAAAAAAAAAAAAAAAGTGTATTTACTTTTTTTCTCAAAATGTAATTTCACAACTGTCAAATTTGTTTTCCACAATATTATTTAACAAATTGAATATTATGATTATTTCATTTTGCTTCATAATGACCAGTTGAAAATGATTTAATTCAGTGTGGTTATTGTTAACTAAAACTATTGAAAATGGTTTCCAGTAATTGAAAAAAAGTACATAAATATACAGTAAATAAAAATATTAAAATGAAAAATGAAAAAAAAAAGAAAAAAAAGAAAAAAAGTTGACTTGGCAAGTAACTGAAGTATAAAATAAGTTTAAGTTGAAGTATTAAAATGACTAAAAATAAAATTAAACCCAGATATATAAAAATACCATCTACAGTAATTAAAAATATCAATAAATTCTATAATAGTATATAAATAATGCTAAAACAACACTAATTTAATTATTAATCATTTATTCTATTTGCAGCCCTAGTTTTTAACAGAAATAGATAAAAAAAAAAAAAACAAATCTGTTTATTCATTTATTTATTGTTTTGGATTTATACATCTAATTTTACTGTAAAACTGTAACCAAAGTAAATATTGTCTCTATAAATATTTTAATAATTTGCTTTGGTATAATGACAACATAATCATTTCATATTTAATATTTGCAATATTTAACACAGTTATTTGAATAAAACACTATAGAAATACATAGGAGTACATAAAAGAATATAATATATAAGAAAAGAAGATTACAGATGATACATCTAACGACATCATATCCTGTTCCTAATGTGTACAGTACCTTTGTCAATATGCCGTCCTCTCTGTGGTTCTTCTGTAGAACATGTTGGAGGGCCAGCTGGATCTTCTGCTGGAGTTTCTCCACCTTCACCTTCTCCTGGAGCCAGGATCGATCTAAACACACACACAGGCACGAGGATGATTCACTTTCATCTAAACGATCTGAGCTGTTCCAACATCATTCCAAATCATTTTGAAGGTAAACAAGGGATTGTGGGTAATCTATGGGTATGCTTTAACACAGAGCCAGGCTCACCTGCAGACATCAACACGAAGGCGGAGAACAGGGCGATCTCGTCTTCAGAGAGGTGCATAGAACACAAGTTTTTCCCAAACTCGAAGACAGAGCTGATCAAGTCGTCGCAACCTGTCACCGTGGAGACAGAGAGGAAGAAAAAGTCGATGAAAAAAAGAGTCACAGGCGGCTGAGACGGAGCAGTAGACAGCATAGAGTAGACACTTGATCTTTTGGCATGAGATGTCGGGCTGGCGCAGAGGTAAAAACAATACAATCCTTCAGCATTACAGAATGATTTTTCCCACCACATTTCCCCCCGCCTCCAGGCTAATCATGCTTTGGTGAATGAGAAGGGTTACATAACCATAACTGGGGTCACTAACAACACTAAATAAAAGCCATGACTCAGAGCTCACGCAAACACTGGGAGACAGTCTACAGCAGCAGTTCTCAAACTTTCCAAGCCAAGCACCACCTAGACACAACAATGTTCCCTCTGATTTTCTCTTTCACTTTGAACGCAAGCATTAGGACTATAGCAACGTTCCAGAATTTTCAAATGTGGAAAGATTGCACTAAATCTAAACACAAAAAAACCTCACCAAAGTAACATTTTGAAAGGATTGTGCTGTTCTTGCATGAATATAAAAAATTGCAGTCCAGTTCAAACACATAAATAGTACATACTTTAACGTTACGTTAAATATTTTAAGTTAACTTAAAAGTCAAATAAAATTAAATCTGGCTTATTCCATCAATCATAGCTAGAAAACTTGAAAAAAAATAAAATAATTTTATATAAAATTCATTAAGTGATTTTGTTGGTCTTATCTGCACAAATCTATATTAAACTTGTACTAGATACTAGAAATTAAGCATTAAAAATGGCAAATATTTAAAAAAAAATATCTGAAGTTGTGTCAAATACCATTTTTTCACATATTTCCATATTTTCCATATAGAATCACACAAAAGGTAAAACACAACACCACAGTAGTAATATTTAGAAAGAATTACATTGTACTTGCATGAACACATTTATCACAAGTAATACATATTTTAACATTATATTAAATATGTTTTATAATATACTATTTAATTAATAATTAATATAATTTTAATATAAAATACATTTTTAGATTTGATTGTTAAATTATATAAAATAAATAGTATTTCTAGTACTTCAAGCATTTGAGTAAGTTCAAAAATGTTTTTTGCAAATTGAAATCAAAATGATATATTGCCTTTTATATCAATTGTAGCTTGAAAAAAAATTGTTTCTGTTGACATTAGTAGTCTTAGACACATGAATCTATATTAGACTTGTAGACAGTAGAAAAGAGATACTAAAAATGGCAAATCATTTAAATAAGTTGTGCTGAATACCACCTGTTCACACATTTCCATATTTCGAGGAAGAATTAGACTAAAGCTAAAACACACAAACACCACAGTAGTAATATTTACAAAGGATTGCACTGTATTTGCATGAATTAATATGCAAATGTTGCATTCTGCATCAAACACATAAATAATAAATATACTTTAGATGATTTTCTTGTCTGTTTAGAATCATATCTTGCCTTTTATATCGATTGCAGCTTGAAAACATTGTTTAACACAGTGCCTATTAAGTAATAATGCGAGTTTTAGATGCACAAATCTATATCGGACTCATAAATAAATCAGATATTGGAAATTAAACATTGAACAATTATAAATAATTTACATAAAACATCCAGTGTGTATTGAGTACCACCTGGGGGCACTACGCCACAGTTTTAGTTTTCATATCAGTTTCGGAGCTACCGGTTTAAGCTTGGTGAACACAGGCAGGCTTATTAAGTGCGCTACAGATTTGACCGGAATAAGATATTGCGGTCGTTATAACGCTGAGGATGTACATGTGAGATATGACTGAATGATTGTCTTGCAGGCTATGTCTAGATTTCTCATATTTGTGTTTGTTTTGGCATTTGGGCAGCTTTCAGCCCCAAAAGGTTTCCAATGTGAGTGCATTAACGACAGAGAAGAGATTTCACTAATGTCACGGCATTCAAACATAAATGCTATTTGCTTACTCTAGAAAAATTCTACGCCCAGGCTACGGCTGCGTGGACGGCGGGTTTGATAAAACACTTCTGGTAAACACTCAATCTTGCTTATGCGGTTCCAGACGCCCACAATACGCAGCAGCTACAGCCGCGCTACTGCAATCCTAGCAGCATCCTCAGCTAGGAAAGTTTAACTCCAGGTGTGGGGGATATGAGAAGCTGGTGCCGATCTGGTGGGCTTTATTTGCTTGCGTACACACAGGGTCCAAAATTAACACTCAAGTGCCAAATGAGAGTAAAATTGCAATTTTATTTAATTAAAAAAATGCTTTTCATGCATTCATTTTACCTCTTTGTATTTACAATGTTTATTTAAATGTTATATAAAATATACTTAATTAGTTAAGTGTATAATTATTGACAATGAATTATATAGAAATAATTATCGACAATGAATTATATATAAATAATTATCGTTTTATTTATTTGCGGTGGCAGATTTTGGATCCTGCACACAGGTGTGTGTACAAAGCAATTTTGACGTTACTTGCAGTTAGGCAAATTGGTTGGGTTCTGCATGCATTTGAATGCTGTTGCCATGTGTGAATGTCATTTCAAACAAAAAGGACACAAACATGCAAAACACTCATATAATATTCCAGTCACAGATTTTCCACTTCACATACCAAATCCAATCGGGTTTCGTAACTCACCTAATGACTTAAAGACATCAGGCCCGGCATACTTTCCGTCAAAATAGACTGTGTTGTTCTGAGGGTCGAAGGCACGGCACATTCTGACGAACACCACCTCCAAAGAGCCTACACATAGATGAGAAAGAAACAAAATGTGAATTTATCATCAAAAACAGAAATTCTGGAGGAATATGTAAAGGCTTAGAAGTTTAGAGTTTAGAAAGGAAGAATTTATTTTTGCAGTTTTTACATCTTTATTTTGTTAGGACAGTAGTTAGACAGGAAGCAAAGTGGGAAAGACAGAGGGGGGGACGGGATCGGGAAAGATCCGCGAGCCGGGATTCGAACTCGGGACACCTACAGCGCTACATGTCGGCATTCTGCCCACAAGGCTATTGGCACAGACGTCAATGTTTATAGTTAGCTACGTGAATAATGATACAGATATTTGATACTAGGTTTGTTATTTAAGGTCAGTATTTGCATTCTTGCTTGAAGTATGTTTCTGGCCATAAGTAGTGTGTTCATATCATAACAAGGAGCAGTATCATAAAACACAGCTTTATTAAGTCACCAATCATCTGATGTTTTTGAGCAGTGCTGTGTGTGTGTGTGACTCAGGTGGAGTGTGTTGCTGTTATTGTTGTGAGTGGGAGCAGTAATTCTACAGCGGAGTGCTTTGGTGAGCACAGGCTTAGAGGATAAAAGCCACGTAATAGAAGCCATTACGGAGCGCTAGAAAGATGCCGGTGGTTTAAAATGTCATGTCAGGAGAGAGTGCTCACTCAGTATTTTGTTAATAATTTTGTTTGGGCCTGGAACAAACAGAAACACTGAAAGCTGTTGGGATCATAATGGGGATGGGGTGTGAGTGTGATGGAGCACTTTGGTCCATTATTTGTGAGAAGATAGTGTGCAGCAGTGGATATCATCTCAATAGTGCCTTATTTTTCAAAGAGCTGACAGATCGTCCCGATACAGTTTTCCTGTATACACAAGAGATACTGAAGCACGGCACCTCCTGCTGCGTGACATCGGCTGTGTTCGGAATTGAATACTTGCATATTGCTTACTGTGCAGTATACTATTTTAAGCGGTATGTAAAAAAGTGGGAAGTTTGCATTAATAAATACTTCAAAGAGTAGTATTATAAACTGTTTAAATGTAAAAATGCCTTAATGCCTTTAATGATGGTGATGTGAACACACACTTTACCTGCTTTGAGAAGCACTATCTGATCATTCTGACAGAGCTCCATGAAGCCGTCGATGCGCTTTGCAAACTCCACCACATACTGAATGGCCTCTGTGATTTTAATGGCACACAACTGCCACATGACTTCCCTGGGCTGAGGAGAAACAGGCAGTTTCAAAAAGCGGCCATATTCTTTATGTACTTATGATGTTAGTCAAGGCTTCTTGCACCAAAAACAGTCATAATTCAGTTTTACATGACCATTTTATACCCTCTCACTGATCCTTAGAGATAAATGGAATTTGATACCGTACATTTAATACATTTATTATTGGTTAACCTATTCAAACTGGCATATTTTAAGAAAACACAGTGCTCTAAAGTAGACATTTAAATGACTGTCCATCTTAATGCAACAAGCCAGAACATTTTCAATCCCAAAACCATCACTTCCTCAGTGTCCCTGCAAGTAAACATTTACATTCAATTAAACTGTAAACATCCCTACTTAAAGCTTCTGAACAACCACATGTGGCTCTTCAAGAATGTGTGTTTACCTTGCTCTGGTAGCTCTCCACCTCCTCCTGAAGGAAAGCCTGCCAGGTCATCTGCTGAAGTTCTTCTCTCAGGTACTGACACGTCTCCATGTGGGACTTGGAAATGTTCTGGGCCAGATGTTCTGAAACACAACGCAACATACATTCAAAACACCTCTGTCGCGCCTGACTGCACTTAACGTACAGACATATTGAGCCATACTATATACACACACACTCTCTCTCTCTCTCTCTCTCTATATATATATATATATATATATATATATATATATATATATATATATATATATATATATACACACACACACATACATGTGGTACGGGATGGCATTTGTTTCCCATTAGCATTATAAAGTGGTTCTTTCTACTGGCGGATTCATTTATGCTTACAGAAATGCTGAGGGAAAGGATCTTTCAAAAGATGCAGTGTTTTATTTGCTTCTCCAATCAAGGAGCTACACTGTAGCCGTTTGTGATTTAAAGTCGATTTAGAAGCTTGTTGACCGTCTGTGTTCCTGTGCAAGAGGAAAATAGGGCAGTACTTCAAGTATAAAAGTGAAGAGTGTGTGTAAATTCACAGGAACAAAGGTCATATTTGCTTTCAGCAAGAACGAGCAAATGGAGACGAGAGAAAGAAGAAAAAAAAACAGTATAAAAATTCAATCATGTTGAAAACACATCTGTTAAAAGGAGTCCCAGAGCAGGAGGGGAAGCTAAAAAAAATGATTTCCCCTGGTGCGTGCCCTGCTGGATCCTGATTGGCCCTAATTAATGGAAACTAATTAGAAAAAAAGAGGTTCTTTTAATGAGTCTTTGAGATGAGTCTCCAACCTAATGCTATTTTAAGACACCTTTAGCGACGTTTGCCCCACGGTTGGGTTCTTCCCCCTAGTACCATCCCCTACCCAGAATCCACTTTGCCATTCTCCAGAATTATCACTTACCCAACTCAGCCATGGAAACTGTGGGGGATGTCTCCCCATTGGTGAAGGAACAGTAGGGGAAGAAACCCGAGCCCGGGGTGAAGTCGCAGATGGGCTCTGGCTTGATGCCATTGATATCCAGGCCGGACTGGTCGGGTGAGGGTTGGATGTCAAGGTAGAAGCTGCTAACACCTGAGTCGGGCTTGGTGCCGTCGGGCGTGTGGCCGTTCATGTAGCCGCTCAGGTCATCATGGAGCTCGGTCAGGCCATTGGTGGTGAGGCCGTAGGTTGGGGTGAGGGGTTCGGCCTCACCGGGCTGCTGCTGGTGGTCCCGCTGTTGCTGCTGGAGCCGGTGTTTCTGCACTTCCGCATAGAGGCTGTCCCGCTGTTTCTTTGACATCCGGCCAAACTTCACCGCTGTAGGGGGCAAAGACAGTGCAATAAGAACAGAAATCTCTCTCAAACTGTGACTTCTTCCTTAAATATAATCAAATGCATTCAGAAAAGGGTGGTGGACCAACCCTATCTTATTTAACGAAGTGGAAATGTATTGTTTTTTTTAGAAAAGGAGTAAGCATGAAGATCCTCCCCTAAAACTAACCGCCAGTGGGGTATAAGCAGATATTACCACAATCAACGCACAGAAACGTAGCAAGGACATCGGAAAAATAGTCCATGTGACATCAGGGGTTCAACCGTAATTTTACAAAGCTACGAGAATACTTTTTGTGCGCAAATACAACAATAAATGACAATTTATTATGTGCATGCGCACACTGTCTACTGAATGTAAACACTGCTGATTATGTTGATTACGTTCTGGGGTGCTCTCCTAAATGCTGGAAGACGCTAACTCAGGAAGAAGAATTGCTGAATAAACTATGTTATTATTGTTTTCTTTGCGCACAAAAAGTATTCTAATAGCTTCGTAAAATTACGATTGAACCCCTGATGTCACATGGACTATTTATCTGATGTCCTTGCTACATTTCTGTGCGTTGATAGTATCCTTGCTGTCTACGGAGGGTCAGAAAGCTCTCAGATTCAATCGAAAATATCTTAATATGTCTTCTGAAGATGAACGAAGGTCTTATGAGTTTGAAACGACTTGAGGGTGAGTAATTAATAACAAAATTTCCATTTTTGTGTGAACTAACCCTTTAACATCGACTACTGAATGTGCTTATTACAAAGACAATCCCTTTGGTGCAACATAGGTCTTTGGGACAATGGTGGTGGAGCATAGCTCACTGATTATGTTGATCAAACCAGCAACCTTTTGGTTACTAACCACCACACCAAAACAACCCTTGCACAAGATGACTTCACTCCATAGCTATTGTTACTGAAGAATCAACAAAAAGCACAATCTGTTTTCCCTTAAGACTCTGCCATTTAAAGGGAAGCTTAGTATAGCGGCATGAAGAGTACAACTAACTCCCGGGAGCAGGTTTTAATGTCTCTCAAAGGGTATTAGCGGTGTATTGGGTCAAAAAAACATTCTACTAGCTTTCTCCTGCTGTCTACTTGCCGAAATGATCCAAGAACAGAAGACCTGACTAGTATGGATCATCAATTTACAGGCACTCACAAAAAGGAACGGTCTTCACTCGTAACACCTGGAAGAAGTGGCAGAGAGTCTGTTTAACTTACAGCTTCAGCCTGTCTTTGAACTGAAAGAGTGTTAGAAGAACAGGAAGCTGGGGATGAGATACAGTGGGATCAGATATAAGTGGAGATCAAGTGTTCATAAAAAGGAAGGACGTGTGTCAGAGGACAAGCTGATCTACTGATGGATGGAAAAAGAGATAAACGCACTGGAGAGTTTAGTGGAGAATGAAGGAGATAAAGGGGCTTTGACTGTTGGAGACAAGAGGAGACCAGAGCACAGAGCACAGAAGACGAGACAAAACGAAGGAGGAGAGACAACAACAATATGTAAAGAAAGGGAATGAGACAAGGGAAGATCAGAAGAGAGGAAATGAGAGGAAGTGAAAGGAGACTTGAAGCTGCGATTTGAAAAGAGGAGATGAGAGAAAAACTAGAGGACATGTGAGACTTGAGAGGAGACAAGATGAGACATGAGGAGAAAAGACAAGATGTGAGGAGAGCTTTGGACAGTAGAGAAGATTAGATAAGATGTGGTAAAGAAAAGAGACAACATGGCAAGACTGTTGAGACATGAGAAGAGAAGATAAAATAAGACAAGTGAAGAAGATGAGATTTGAAGACAGAGGAGGAGACGAAACATTAGAAGAGGAGAAAATTTGATTTGAAAAAAGGAGAGGAGTTGAGACAAGAAGAGAAACCAGGAACAAAGTAAGAGGCGAGGAGACAAAGTGAGATTTGAAGAAAGGAGACAACATAAGATTTGATGAGTGGGCAGAGTTGGAAATGAGAAATGACATTAAGCAGGAGGAGACAAAATGATATATAAAAAAATAAGACAAAATTAGAGGAGAGGAAACCACAAGAGACCTGAGGTAAAGAGAACAAAGAGGAGACAAGACGAGACATGAAGAGAGATGTGAGCAAAATACAAAAGATAAAAGTAGAACAGTGGAAAGGAGATGAGACAAGACATGCAGGGCAGAGACAAGACAAGAAACGAGGAGACGAGTGAGGTTTTTATAAGAGGTACAGGATCAGCTCTTATGAATCAGGCATACAGGATCAGGCATATGAATGAGTCTGAGTGGAGGCCTAACGTCATCTCAGACGTGTGTGTCTGGGTAGCTCTGCGTCTCAGTCTCCGAGTAAGGAAGGCAGATGAGGACTGGTGAGCTTCAGTCGGAGTGAAGTCAGAAGTCACCTTGCCTGTCCTGGTTGTGTGTGAGAGAGCAGCCCGGTAGACTCGGAAGACCTGGCCTGATTTCATCCTCCTGTCACGGGCCATAGTCACACAGCCCAGCCGGAGGCCCAGCAGGGGGCCTCTACACACACACACACACACACACACACAAACATACGCTCACCTGTGCTCCCGTTAATGCTGTTCACCTGCATTGGCTTTAATGAGCCTGTTTTAATGATGCTCATTTAATAAAAGCTACTTGCTGTCAGATTCTCCACCTGAGTGAGCATGCCCTGCAGTCCAGAACCACAACTGCATCTTAAATTCATCTGGTTAAGTATTGGGTACCGACTACAGAACAGGTACTCTAACTTATATGATATGGCAAGACTGGGGACAAAGGTAAGTAGAAAAAAAAAGTAGAAAAGGACTAAACATATCCCATTACACTGATGCCAGGTACATTCACAGATGCATCCTGTGATGCTTGTATTGTACTTTTAGACAGTTTTGGTTGAAAAGTTTTCCATTATATTTCCCCCTTTTACTCTATTCATTGCACTCAAGGTTTTCTTAAACCATAGCTGAAAAAACACTCGCTGTCAGGTTGCTCATTCACTTTACATGCTGATCTATTTGGTATTTTGCATGCATTTGATGTTCTGTATCTGTGGAGACTCTGTTCTCCCTCTGGTGCCTGCTGTACTGGACACGGACTTACCGTCACGTGACATGCCCACAGCCAGACACTTCTGCAGCCTGCAGTGCTGGCAGCGGTTTCGGCTGGTGCGGTCAATCAGGCAGTTCTTCTGACGCGGGCATGAGTACGCCGCATTGCTCTGCTGACTCCTCCTGAAGAAACCCTACAGGCCCGAGAGATGGACAGAGAGAAGGTTAGTTAACCCATTCACGACTCAACCGTAAGGATTTTTATTTTCTGCTGGCCCAGTCAAACCACTAATAAAAAAATTTACTAACACAATTTTATATTTAGGAATGTATATTTAAATGTGGACAAAAAAACAATATTGTTAATACTAACAATAATAATATAAATTATAAATTATGTATTTGTTATATTATAGCATTTATATAGTATTTATATTTTTAAAATAATTATAAAATAATTTTAACTTTTGCCTCTAAGCTATCACAAATTATTCTTGAAATTTTGAACCAAACCTAATTTTTTTTCAGCCAAGTATTTATGTTAGAAAATGAACTGAACTGCAGTTTATTTTAGTATCACTGAGATACAATTATAGTTTTTATTAATAGTTTAAATACGTTTTTAATTGTCTGTTTTTATTTTTAATTTTAAATAAAATGTTGTCATTTTGGGGAAGGGGGGTTGTCATTATTTATTCATTTTTTTATGTTTATTATATATATATTTGATTTATTTTAGTTTTAGTTCTTTAGTAATTTAATGTAATTTTATTTACATCATGTTAAACTAAATGAAAATGAGAAATGTTTCCTTGGGAACTAACTGGATTAAAATAAGTTTTTTTATATACATTTTATTTCAGTTAACATTTAGTTCAAGTAACTTTTTTAAAAAAGTTTTATTTTTAGTTTTAGTTACCTATACTAACCCTGCTGAATTAACCTCAAATGGATGGACATGTCTCTATCTTCCAAACGCATATTTCACATGAAGATCTCAAAAAACTGTGGCAAACTCTGAACAGATGGTGGCAACTCTACAAACGCTTGTCTCAATCATATAGACGCGTTTCTCTTCAGTCGAAATACATCTGAAAAACATATTTCACCGAGGGAACTATAAAAAGCAGTTTGGAACAAGTATTTTTCCTCATTAACGACTAGCACGGCTAGTTCCGAGACGGGCGAGAAAGGTAGTAAATAATGCCGAATTTGTGCAAGGTTATTAATGTTGAACAACAGAGCCCGAACCCGGTGGGTGCTGCAAGGGGGGAAGGAGCGGGCGCCCACGTTGAGTTGATTTCTCATCCCTTTGACTTAATGAATTGATTCCAGCTCGTCATTAACACACCCCACTCCACAGCTCCATACACATATGTCTTAATTAGATGCTCATTGGCTGTTTAATTACTAGAAAACAGCTGACAGCTGCCAAGTTGCTTTCTAATGGCAGCCATTATGAAAGCGGGGTAGGACTGCCGGTGACAAGCAGCGCTCCTTAATAATGCTATGATTTATGGGCCGGAGCGGTGTATCATTAAATGTCTCTGTGCCTCGAGTAATTAGTAACCATTAAGGATACATTTCAGCAGTTTATTCTTCAGGGTTGCGCGTTTCTGCTGCCGAATGAGTGATGGAGGGAGATGCTGAGCAGAGAGTCTGTCTATTGTGCGGGAAAACAAAAAACACGCCGTTCAGGAGCCTCGTCCGCACGTTCGTTTCTGCCGAGCCTGCTTGCGGAATGCTAACGAGACGCTCCGGTGACAGGCAGCAAACAGGAATTCACAATAAGCACAAAATTCCTCTTTGCTGAGTGGACGGCATGTTTGAAAAATGCACGAAAAGAGGAGCTTCGGCGGGAATGAACGGGGGGAGGACGTGTTTGCAAAACTGCTAACGATGTGCTGTGATCCAAAGTGCTTCATTTTTTGACGGTTTTATAAAAAAAAAGGTGCAGCAGAAGGTAAAGAAAAACAAGACACAGGGATTATATTGTCGTTGTATTGTAATTGTGACGTTTTTAGCAACATTTCAACCTGACTATGCGAGTTATTAACACTCTGGCGTGTGAATTCCGAAGTCCTGTAAGCACAACAATGCATTTTTCTTCCTTAGAAAGACAGTAATCTGAAAGAAACTTCTCTGTTATTTTCCAGAATGTCTCATTTGTTGGCTTTTCACGCTTTTTGTTTGTCACACACACGCTGACAGGGTTGTTTAGCTTCTTACCTTGCAGCCCTCACACGTTATCACGCCATAATGGATGCCTGATGATTTGTCTCCACAGATCTTGCAGGGAATTATTTCGATTTGAGCTGCAGAGAAAGAAAAGAGAGAAGATACTGTCAGGATTTTTCACTGTCACCAGTCACCGCGCAACACCTCCTCCACGGCTGGATGTTGCGACATGAAACGGCGCCGAGCTTCAAACGCATCACATCCCTGCCACCCTCGGCTGCGGCGTGTTTGGAAGAGGCCATCCTGACTTTAAACAGAAAACCCTCAAAAAGCACAGAAAACGTGATGTCAGCCCGTGATTTAGAAACAAATGTGATCGTAATAAAGCGCCACTGTTCCCTGCAGAGCCTTTGGGCAGCATTATCGGGACAAACCCAACTCTTTACCACATGACTGGACCTTTCCACCACTGGAATATCGGTTCAAAGCTGCCTGTTCAATTTAAAAACCGCTAAAATCAAGTAGATTTTACCACCATGAGACGCAGAGTCCAAGAGGCCTAGCATTGACACAAAGAGAAGATGGTAATATGAAGGCTTGAGTGTTTGTTGAGGAAACCAATGTGACTTTCATTTTTTGTAGAACACAAAATGAGATGTTTAGCAGAATGTTCACGTTGCTCTTTTTCATACAATGAATGTGAATGGTGAGCTGTCAAGCTCCACAAATAAATAAATAAAAGTATCTAAAAGTAGTTTACATGCTACATTCCAAATCTTATGAAATCATACGAAAGCTTTTTGTTATCATATATTACGTTTACATTTATGCATTTAACAAACGCTTTCATCCAAAGCAACTTAATATAAGTCAAGTTATTTACTGAAACTCTCAAACATCATTAATGAGATTCATATATTTGCATATTAACATTTTGGCAGTCATGATTGGTTTTGAGACTCAAGAAGCCCTACCATTGGGCATTATTAATGTCAACTCTAGCATGACATGATTTTACACACCATATCTAATATATATGAATGTTAATGAGATCTGAGAGCTGCAGCAGAAAATTTCTAACTTCAGAGAAGTTAGAATATAGCAAGTTTTATGGTGCTTTATAGGAGCTTGATAGCCCATAGTGCCCATTCACTTACATTGTATGGAAAAGAGCAGCATGAACATTCTTCCAAACATCTAATTTTGTGTTCCACAAGAGAAAGTAAGTTATATAGGTTTTGGAACAACATGATGGAATAAAAGATAACAGAAAAATGAATAGACCTTACCACGCAAGAACTTCACTCTATATTTAGCCGGATTACAGCTGAACAGTCACTGTTTAATGTAGCCTAAGCATTTTATTTCTACTTGACAGAAATTGCTCCCTCTAGTTCTCTTAGATCCCGAGCCAGAGTTCCCCGCAGCTACTTGCCTACCTCCAGCCAAAATACTGTGACGCGATAATATTTTAGTGAACCCTATAAATCCAATCGTACGGAATTAATTTGCACGCATCAAATTTGCCACCACTGAGCGACGTATCCGCAGCGGCCCATTTCATCATCTGCCTTCGAGCTCCCGTTGTGTCATCTGGATAATGTCAACGTCCCAATGGGGAGGCCAAGGGTCGCTCTCTCTCTCTTGTTCTATCTCTCAAATGATCCGCTAACCCTGTATGCTGACAGCCAGTACACCGTTGGTTCAGTCAACATGCCTGTAAACAGTACAAAAGCATGCATTTCAAGTTGGACGGCATGGCAGTCATTGATATAAATTATTGTAACCCCAAGAGAGCTTCTTCACTGGAATTGTCAGAATTGCTAATTCATATTACCGATCATGTTATTTTATCATTAATTGAAACTTAATTATTTATTTTCTGAAAAAGAAAAAAAAATGCGGCCAGTGCACTCTGTTGTTTATTTTTGTGTTCTCTCGGCATGAGCATTAGCGCGCCAGTGTGTTCCTACTCCTTTAGCATTTTCAGCCTCATTACTTACATAATTTGTTCTGACATGCACTCACAACAACTGAAGCATGCTGTAATTAAGGCTGGCTCTGGTTGAAGTCCAGGAGAGAAGCTGCAGTACCAGACCCCTGCCAGTAGGTGGCAGTCTAGTGCTGCGAGTACCGTCTATCCCAGGCTCGTAATCCCAGCTTGCCCTAAAGGCTGAAGCGGCTTGCGCCTCTACACTGCTGGCATCACAGACTAGCAGGCTGCAGGTTCTAGCCCGCGGGGCCAGCCGCCGCGCTCCTATCTGACTCCCTCCCTAGGCGGTGCTCAGAGGGCCCTACGTTTTAGCCGGAAATAAGCAGGTACACTTGCTGACGAAGCTCGTGCCACATCAGTGGACGATGCGGGAAGTGAAGAGGGCAGAACGCTGCGCTGGGCACTCAGGTTTGGGTCCGCCTAGCGCCAATTCTCGCTCTACTCTCCCTCTCACCAGGCCTCCACATGAAACACTCACAAAGCTCTTTGTCTCCTGCCTGGCTCACGCTGCGGGTTGCCGTGCTGGATCGGAGCTTCCTTTGTCTACGGAGAGCGCTAAACCAAAATTGTTCTGCTGAAAAAAATCCTCACAGCAAGATTAGGACTGGGAGTAATTCATCCAGCTCCAGTACAAACACACTCGCCTAATGACACACACTGTGAGATATTCACTTGCTCGAACAGTTCCACATGTTTACAGGGTGGTATTTGCCAACATTAGATAACTGAATAACCTCTAGGGAAAAAAATACTATGGTATTACTATATATTTTAGGACATGCTACCATGAAAAAAAAAAAAATTGCAGCTTTTTTTGGTCAATATCATTGCACATATGCATATTCACACACACATATATATATATATATATATGTGTGTGTGTGTGTGTGTGTGTGTGTGTAACCCTTCAGAAAGCATGCTGTGACTGAATAACAAATATTTTCTGAATGATTAAATAAATCACAATGTTCTAAAGTCAATAATACACTTATTATTATTATTATTACACAACATTTTCACTACACTATTATCCTTTAGAGAGCAAACTAATATAATAATAACCATTTGCTTTCTAAAGAGTTCACAGTGTATTTATTTACAAAAGAGTTCATTAGTCACAATATTATAGTTAGTATTATTAGGCTATTACAGTTTTCTCTTATAAATACACAAAACCCCACTTTTCTAAGGCGTTTCCAAACTTTTGCAAGGCAGTGTACATTAACCCTTTTGAAAGCATACTGTAACTTAATACTACTACTACTACTAATAATAATAATCACAATATGCTTTCTAAAGAGTTCACAATGTGTTAATTTGCACAAAATGTCATTAGTCACAATATTAATAATAAAAGTTAGAATTATTATTACACATTTTTTCTTATATAAATACATGAACACTTTTTAAAGCATACTATAACTGTAATAATAATAATAATAGACATTTGATCTCAAAAAGATACACCGCATAGGTAATAAAGTCATTCAAGAAATGGACAGATACTGCATATCAGACTGCGTTCATGCCATACACCACTGCTGGTCAAGATGGTCTCAGCCTACGGGCTACATCAAAGACACCACAGACGCACACAGAGTTACGCAAACGAAAGTGCACAGTAAAAGGGCGCAGGCCCACGGTAATGATAAAGATCAAACCATGCACTAAATGACTCCCATAGCGCCTACGTTGAAATGCGTGGAGGAAAAGAGCAAATCTGATGCAGCTTGTTAGTTCAGTCCTCTCTTTTGTGACTTCCTGGAGCCCACTTCAAAGTCACTGAGTCAGAGCTGACAGCGAGACAGAGCCCTGAGGAGGAGTGACGTGTCACTTTGCTCTCAGCTAATGCTATCTTTCTCTCCGTCTATCACCCTCCATCCCTCTCTCTCATTCTGCGTCCTAATCTCAATCAGACCCCGTCTCTGTCTTCCTTTACAGCCCTCAAATCAGACCTCATGGGAGAAAAGCCCCTGCTCTTGCTAACAGAAGCCCCTCAGTTTCTGCTAACATCAAACACACTTGTCACTTGCTCACCAAATGGCCATTTTAATTGGTACAGCACATAGTTCATGCACATAAATTCAGACTGAGGCCATATTTCATAGCACACCATCAGCCATGACAGTCCGGCTCTCTGAGACTGCTTAGCCACGCTACACCGCAACTGCGAAACACAGCAATAATGTGTCTCATATATAAGGATGCATACAATCATCTGATATTTTTTAAGGAAAAAAGAGCTGTATTCTGTATAAAATCCATGTAGGATACTGTTTGTCCCATATTTTTGCTAGGCTACTGCATTTGAATCAGTTTAGCATACAACTAACGATGTTAAAAAGGACAGATTACAGTGGAAAACAAATTTGAATGTGAAATACAGACACTTTTCATGTTTAACAGCCCTTTCTAAGTTACAGGCTAAGCTATGCTAGGCTAAGTATATGTATTCGTTAGCTCAAAAACAAAATGATAGTATCAAATTGAATGAATTTTAGAACTTAATCGCAAATTATGAAATTTTGATTTTCGTTTATTTTGCTAACCCTAACAAAAATGAGCATGGTTTTATTATAGTAAAAGTGTAGTAATGTTTTTCGGCGGATTGATTACCATTCGTAAAACCACAGTTTTACTACAAATACCATGGTTAAACCATGGTTAGTGTAGCAAAAGCATGGTTAATTTGTAGTTACCATGGTTTAACTATATTAACAAACCAAGGTTAATTTTGGTAAAGGAAACGAAACTGCGACTGTCCCTTATTTTCCTCTGCTGAAGTTAATTTATGTCTTTCTTCTTAAATAAAGCCACAAAAAATGGAAACAGCAGCAAAAGGTTTCTCATCAAAAAGTAGAGACAATAATCATTTCACCATAACGCAGCTATCGCCTCAGCGCTGTCACAGTTGCTCTGTATTCTTTAGCGCATTAGCGCTGACATCAGCATCACAAAGGCACTCATTCGCCGTGCTGAGCGCTTCTTAAAAGTGCTCTCGCCTCATTTGTACCTGAGGAGCTTCGTTCTGAGAGTGAGACGAAAAGTGTGATGTTGACACAATATATTGAAGGCGTGTGAAATATTCAGGAATGTTCGCTTGCTAATGGAGGATTCCAGGAGTCGGCTAGTGGGGTAGGGTTGAATGCTAACTTCTCCAGAGTGCTCCTTCCTGTCTGCGCATACAAAATGATATGGCTTTTTTTCTGTTCAGCAGTATAAAAACATCCTGATCTCTGTTTCTGCACACAGACATTGGTGATATTGTTTGTCTGGAGGGCTGAAAATCAAGCTAGGCGACTAGCGATGGGCCAAAGCGCTAACAACGCATTTGTGGCACATTTCCTACTGCATGCAAATCACCACAAAATGCCTCTAGTTATTCCCGCTCTGGGCTAAAATCTTGCTGAATTGTTGGATTGTTGACATAACCTGGTGGGATTAGGATGATCCGCTTATGCTATAAGGACACATACTCATAAAGCTGAGAGCTTTACCCATTACACTAGTACACCATACACAGTGGTTTATAGCCAACACTTTCTGAGCAAATCTATTATAGTGTTTCCACTGTCAAATAGATTGATAATCGTTCGCTAATGAAAGAAATCAATACCATGAAGGCCTAAAGCAGTGTTCACAGTGACTAGCAGCGACAAAACAACCAAAAGTCTTTCATTTTCAATGAATATTTCTGTCTGTTTTAGGCACAACTAAAACCCAAAATATACTTCAAATCTGGAGCGGACACTAAGTGTATGCATACAGCGGAATGCACAGCCTTTCAAAGTATTCAAAGTTTTGTCCTTGCCCAATGTTTGTGCAATTTCTTTCCAGGAGTTATTACAGATAATAATGTCTTTACTTGTTTAAATTAGAGTTGTGTGTATCTCTAAACCTCCTCACACAAGCACTCATCAATGTGGTGTCAACTTTTTTGACTGAAAACAACAGAACAGTGCTGCCACCTAGTGGACGAACTAATTAGCGAAAAAAATTCAAGGAGCAGCGTAAAGAATATGCACAGTTCAAAAAATCTGAATGTGAACGTACAGTGTGTGTGTGTGCTAAGCTAACGGCAAAATTTAGATTGCGCACACTGTACGCATATTCTACCGAAGGTGTAAAAATCGAAGTATAATTCACCTTAAATGAAACCGCGTTACACTTTATGCACATGAGTAGTGATGCGACTGCCAAAGGGAAAGCAGACAGTGAGTCTTTGCCTGATAAAGTTGAATATAACAGTGGATGTTAAATCACTAAAAACACTATTTTTTTCCTCAAAGCTGCAGTGTTTAATTTTTACACTATTAGCGACACCAAACTAAATAAATCCATTTGTTTGAGTGATCTCACTGCAAAATTTGAATCAACCATAGGCATGAGTTTGGGATGCTGCTACCTGTTTGAACAGTCAGACTATTTTTGCAGTTCTGTTTTGGACCTCTAGTGGTGCAAAAATTACACACTGCACCTTTAAATGTGGCAATTGGGCTGCACTGTGTGTGTAGAAGGCTGCTAATGTGTGTTGTGTGTTGACAGCTGTCAGTGACCAAATGACGCAAGCCAGTGGGCTCATGTCAGGGGATTATGTAAGTGATTGGACAGCCATGCTGGAATTGCGCAAAGTGCCACATTACAGCCAGATTAACAACAGTCCTCCAGGCCAGAGAACATGGACAAACGGCAGTTTAATCAAATTCCTCTGAAATGTTACACTGCTGTTCCAGATTGTTTCAGTAAATAACGAAGCCCGTGAACATTATCCAAGCACCCTCTGTGGTACGACACGAACCGCTGGGGCTATTTGGGTAAGTATAGGTTTAAGAAAATATTTCAGTGGGAAGAACTCCAGTTTAGGGAATCTGCTATCTTCTGTTTGATTTATGAGATTAGCTGGTTTTATTGCACGGATAGTCTAAAATCACTGATTTATGTCATTTGTCCAAGTAATTTGGCAACAAAAAATAAGTTATAACTTCTGATACTTTTCTTTCATTTGCCTTTCAGCTGAAAGAATGGAAGGTTATATGAATATCAGCTTCACAAGATCGCCATATTCTATGGAAGGCCAATATAGATACGGAATTTAAAAAAAGGTAATTGTGAATTTTATCTCACAATTCTGACTTTTTTTTCTTGTAATTCTGAGAGGAAAATTCAGATTTGCCTTTCAAAATTCAGATTTTGACTGACTTTTTTCTTGCACTTCGCAATTCTGTTTGTACCTCACAAGTCTTTTTTTCTCAACCTAGCGATTTAAATTTTTAACAGTTTTGACATTCTCAGAATTCTGGGTTTACATCTCACAATTCTGACTTTTGTTCTCAAAAAGTTTATATCTCACAATTTTGAGAGGATATCTACTATTCTGTCGGAATTGTGAGATAAAAAGTCACAATTACCTTTTTCATTTATTCTGTGGCAGAAACAGGCTTCCATAATATTCCACTTGCACTGATAGAATAGCATAAATACTATATGTAATTTGTTGATTTTTAGCATGTCGAGCTACCTTGCTTAACAGAAATAAACAATTTCAACACTATTGTAAAAACTACACATTTTGCAAACAAGCAACAAAGAAAGGTGGTTTCAAGTGCACAAACAGCCGTTTTGATCACATGGGCTTGTTTGTTAGCCTGTGCTCACTTTTGTTTGTGCTTTCTGTTTAATTCCTCGTGTTTAATCACAGTCCGCCACCATGATCCACCGCCACTTGAGACCGCCGGAGAGACGAGAAGATCAGAGGAGATAAGCATGAGCGAGAGAGAAAGGCTGAGACAAGAACTTCTCATTCTTTTCCTCTTGTTGCTCCTGTAAATCGCTGAAGTGGCGGTTTAGACCCAGTGCTGGCTGCTTGCCTTTGGGCAGCTTTCAGGAGTAACTCATGCATACATCTGTGTGTTTGTTTGTGTATGAGGCCATTAATTTTTCAGTGCCACACACAAAACTCAAGATCCCTCCCAGCAAACACAGCAGCTTGTGTTACCGTACTTCTAGATGTACCCAACCGGCTCAGTCAAATGCATTTTGACATGCCATATACAGCAGGGCTGCTTCCCAGTCGGCAGTAAGGAGACATCTCACTTCAAGTGCCTGTGTGTTGTTATTAATATTTTTATGTGCAGGAATTGCATATACACTTATCAAATGATTAAAATTAAATATTAACCTATTTAAATGTATTTCTGCAGTCTAAATCTACAATATTAACTAAAAATATCTATCTATCTATCTATCTATCTATCTATCTATCTATCTATCTATCTATCTATCTATCTATCTATCTATCTATCTATCTATCTATCTGTCTTTTTTCAGCTATACCGCCTAGCCCTAGTCCTCATTTAAGCATTATGTGGAAAAGATTGACGAGCTTTCTGGCTGTGAGTGTGAGCGTGACTGCACTCAGGGGAACAGAACAAAAGGATGGGGGTTACGATACAGACAAGTTGCGCGGAGAGGAGCATGTGTGTGCCAAACTCACTCCTCCGCCCTGCCCCGACACCCATTTTCTCTCTCCTTCTGTCTGTCTCCATCTCTTTTTCCTCCTGTCCTCTGTTCAGTGACAGGCAAAGTGTTTCCATCGGAGCAAGGAAGTCTAGAGCCACAGGGCACACCACCTCTCGCTGTGTCACCGTGCACCTGAATCCCAGGGGAACGAGAGACAGGGAGAGGAAGACAGGAAATATGGAGAGAGAGAGACAGAGAGAGGTGCATTTGCATTGCACCGTCTGTGCAGTGTTGCTCGAACAAACACAAATCAAACGCAGGCAAACCTTCCACATGCATAAACATTTATCTTCGATTTGAAAGCGAGCTGAAGTCATTAACGCAATCATATGGTGCATGAAACAGAATTTAGACCAGGTCTAAACACGTCATTTGTTTGTAAACTGACGTAAAACCACGTTATAATGTGACAGGAAATTTTGCGCAGTTGAGCTAGAGCTCGCCATTGTCTATTTTTGTTTACGAATGCCATGTGTGGCGACGCTTGACGTTGCACATCGCTGAGGCTTAGAATCATTGAAGCTGAAACATCAGAGGAGCCATTTTTGGAGTCATGCTCCTGCAGTTTTTTTTTCCCTGTGTCGGAAGATGTTTTTTTCCTCATCTGAAACCAGTTTCCAGACTGCTTACGAATACGAATGGGACTCTGCCAGCCGGGCAGGAGAGGCCGGAGGTGATCTCTAACATGCAATATGAATTTGAGCCCTCTATGGCTGATTAAATCTTCGATTGGGAGCTTCAATCTCCCACAGCTGAGTGCTTATGTTAAACACCAATCAGATCACACAGAGTTCTCAGGGGAGCCAATCCGGCACAATGAATGACAAAACAATAAACACGAAGGAATGAATATATATATTCATGCTCAATTACACTGAGAAAACCTTTGCCCAACAATAAAGCAGCTTGTTCGACGGCACAAGGGAATTCGGTTTCCATGTGGCACTGGTGTTTTAGACCAGTAATTGCTGCATTAATATGCATTTCCAGGAGAATAGTCATGGCTGTGGATTAGAGATGTGCAAAACTAAAGATTGGCTGTCTAGCTCATTTATCGGTTTTAAGGAGGTGGTGTATAATTAGCCTGGTTTTGGGTTTACGTGATCCTGGTTATATATATATATATATATATATATATATATATATATATATATATATATATATATATATATATATACACACACACACTATATTGACAAAAGTATTGGGTCACCCCAATGCTTATCATATTTTTGCGAGAAAAACAGACGTTTAATTCGGACAGGATTAAAATCAAGTAGTCTACAAGTCCAGATCCACCAAAACAAGTGGTGAGTGAAAGAGTGAGGAAAGACTGTGTGTGCTGGTATTCCAAATAATACTTTAACCACCCACACACACACACCAATCCCAAACCTGATTGACTCAGGCCAGACGAGAAAGCACTGACTGATTTCTACAGAGAAATACGTTTCCAGCAGGGTTTGGTAATGGACACAGCCAATGGGACACGACGAGCCGACCTGCAGCTGGGTCTCTAACACCTGACTGCACAATGTTCCATCCACAGCAGCCCGCGGTTCCACTCGCCACAGATCCGCTGAACAGCCTGTAATCACTGTGCAGTGAATTAAAGACAAAGCTAAACACATACGTGTCTGGTAATGCAGTTTCAAAAGTGGTTAGATTACAGTGTGTACAATGTTATTTTGTAGGAAATTTAAACAGCCGGTGTAGATGAAAAAAAGTAAATGTTCCAAAAGGTGGTTTTCACAGTGATGCAATAGAAGAAGCATTTTGGGTTCCACAAAGAACCTATCTGTGAACAGTTCTTCTTATGTGAAGAACATTTGAATAATCTAAAGAACTTTTGTGCAATGGAAAAGTTCCATAGATGCCAATAAAGAATGTGTTACATTTACATTCTTAACACATTCCTGATCTTATGGTCTTATTGTGAATGATCCATTGCAGCTCATTCTTCAAAAAAGCCTCAACTATCACAATACTTGTCCACTAACAATTCCATTAGTAGAATAGCTATTTAGCCACTGTTCAAGCAAACTCACTGTTGGTCGGGCTCTTGCATTCTGGAATATAATGTCCAATTTTCACAATCCACTGTATCCCAATGGATAAAATAAAGTTCTGTCCAACCCATTTCACTCAAAAATGTCATATTACTCAATTCATGCTAACTCTAGAGGGACAATTCAAACAAAAATGCAAATTCTCTCATCATTTACTCAACTTCATGTTGTTCCAAAGCTGTATGACTTACTTTCTTCTGTGAAACACAATAGAAAATACTTGAAAAATGTATCATACAATGGAAGTCAATGGGGTCCAAAGTTCCTATTTGGACGAACTTTGGACCCCATTGACTTCCATTGTATGAAGTTGAAACATCCTTTAAAATATCTTGTATTAAAGAAAGAAAGTCATGCAGGTTTGGAAAGACATGAAGGTGAGCAAATGATGACAGTATTGACATTTCTGGGTGAATTTATCTGGTTTTACCATTAAATAAATCAGAACTTGTCTGTTAGTTTGAAAAATTAAAAACAGAAATCTACTTACATGGGAAAAAAAATCATTGCATGCTGAAAACCATTGTTCAAATATATTTCACGCTTTAGTTGAATTGGGTTGTTTGGCCTCAAATAAAAAAGCATATTATAAAAAAGGCCCTATTTGCACGCTCTAACTAATGCTAGATATGTGGTATGCAGCTTTAACTGGTTGAAACCGTGTTGCGTTGTCTTGCATATGTGTGTGTGTGGCTCTACTGAGATAGTTGAGGGATAAAATGTTCCATTTACCCAGAGACCAACTCTGCTTTTCTGCTCGTTTCAGGGGAATCAGACCAAACACCTGGCCTGATTCCTTACTCAGCTGTTCCTTCCTTATCGAAGCCTGCATTCACACATAAATCATTAGCCGATCCTTTCCTTCCCAAACGTCTACTTCTCTTCAGATTTTCAACCGCCCAGTTCACAACTCTTTGTTACTCACTCAAGTCTGTTTGTGGAGTTCTGTTTGATTCCATCGGACGACGCCGGTGTTGTTGTTGTTTTGAGCCAGCTCCCTTTTGCTCAGCTGTCTGCGCAGGCGCCCAGCCGTCCGGCCTCGGTGTCGTGTCTTTCAGAGTACAGTAGGGCACGCTCGGCGGCCCCTGCCCCAGCTGGCCCTGTCTGTCAGCCCCAATAACGTCTCCAGTCTGCTCAGAATGTGTCACCCTCCTAACCATCATATCGGTTTACATAGCAAGCACTGTGTCCTGGGCTCCAAGGTCAAAGCAGTCACAGTCACTGCCTTTACTGTGCCAAGCGGTGAGGAGCAGACAACTGTCCTAAGAATGCAATTAATAAATCAGGCAGAAATTTTCGACTGGAGACTAAAACGACATGCATACTCAATGAAAAGCTGGACCACTGGAGTGTGTGAGTGTTTCTAACCCAGCCATGTTTCAGGGACAGAACTGATGAAAAATTCCCAGACATTCGTTAATGACTTACATCAAGGTACAGCAGTTAACAGTACTGAACAAGTACTGTTGGTATTTTCAAATTAAAAATGTTCCCAACTCCGCTGCAGGTTTTCTCCATACTGATGCTATTTTCATATTAAAAATGGTGTCTACCCGGACTAACGTCCATACAAAGAAGGAAAAAAACAGTTGGGTGGAACGATAAAAAAAGAAAAAGAAAAACTCCATTCCCAATTCAAATTTTTTTGTAATCGCTCCACTCCAGGTTTTTAAATTTCTCCTTAATGATGATATTTTCATATTAAAAAATGTTGTCTGTTCAGAATAACATCCATAATCATTTGGGTGTATCAAAAAAAAATCACAATTTAAAGCTTTTTGTAATCACACCACTCCAAACTCCACTCCAGGTTTTTCATTTATCCCTACTACAAATTTCCTTTTAGTTCTCTCCAATTTGCATTATAACTCATTATAACTGTTCTACTGCGGAAGCCTTTTAATACATTGTTTTGATTGCATTTTATAATTAGATTAAATTAGTTAAACATTAGTTAACGCCTTCGATACAATAAACTAAGAATGACTAAGAATGTTAACAAACTGAACCATATGTCTACGTGTTACTGTTTTTATCTTTTTTTCCATATTTGCACAACTTCTGTACAGTTGCGAAGAGAGTGTCATGACCCACATTTAAAGTTTATTTCCATATGTGAAAAAAATATGGCAATTTTTTACCAAACAAATTCTCACACTCACACTCTCCCTCTCCATCCTAAATTTTCACTTCACTTTGGATTTTGATCATTGCGTCTTTTGATTCTAGTGGCCATAAGGCAATTTGCGATGAAAAATGTGACATGGAGTGGAATGAAGAAACCTTTTTTTTTTTTAGTTAAATTTTAATTTGAGTGCTGCATTTTTGAAAAGCTATGTCACGTGGGAGATGCTGCAAATGACAAGTGCAATTGTCAAACGTATCATGTTTACACAGAAAAACTATGTAAAAGCAGCATCGCAGAATGCAAAACACTGTGTGAATGGCTCCTAATAGTCTACTGTTTAACATGTGCTGAATTCTTGCTGACATGTAGTTGCATTTCAGGCCGTTAACGTGTTACGCTCGTGATGAAGCGGTATCACAGCGATCTTTGAGCGAGAGATAACACAGACACTCCGAAAAACGCTCCAGGCAAAAACATACAGCTCTGCTTCTGCTCCGCATTGCTCACATACTAGAGACAGCAAGTAGCAACTGCAATTAGCTTAATTTGGAAAACAACAGGAGTCTTCTGGCATTCAGGTCACCGGTGAAGCACTAGGGAAACATGTGCGTGTTTGTATGTGTAAAATAGTGTGTATTTGTGTATGTAAGGCAATGGATTCATTACTCAACACATTGGGTAATTCTAGCCTTGATGAGAAAGCATTATCCCACCTCTCGCTCTCTTTCTCTCACTCCATCACACGCTCTTCCTCCCCTGCAGCTACCTGAGAGTGCTGCTCTCTTGTCAGTGAAGGAAAAGAGCAGCCAAGGACAGGCTAGATGAATGACATCAATGGCTTCAGCATGGCACTTGCAAGGATGTGTGACTGAGACAAATGGTCCTTGTTACATTAGAAGGCGATACCGAATCCTGCCATTCTCTGATGGAGCCCTGATAGAGCTGTAACCAGACGCACCCAACCTTTCCACAGATCCGCTGCGTCATGGGACCTCCAAAAGGCAGCTTTCTCAGGCATTAAGCTGGGGCGCCTGCTATCTCTGTGTCTCTCTTTCTGCTTCCTTATTATTCTCAGTCGTTCGCTGCGGCCTCCAAATTACCTGTTTGCTTACAGATCCACAGACCAATAGCTTCCTGTCCTTAAAATAGATTAAAGAAGTTTCAGGACATATTTTTGGACATAATTTTTGACTATTAAGATTGCTTAATAGTATATATATATATATATATATATATATATATATACATATACAAACAGACATACATATGCTAATAATAATAAAAAAATGAACAAATAGAAATGTTGTAAATTATATAATACAAAATACAAATTTTAAAATAATAATAAATATAATAATAATAATGAGAGTATGAATCACAGTGTTGATGATGAAAAAATAAATTAAATAATTATTTATATGTGTAGAGGTGAAGGTAATTTCTGTGCCACTAGTACGACCAACTGGAATTGTAACAAAAAAAACAAGAGTTATACAAATGATAAAATGATAGTATTTTTTTTTATACTGTAATGCCTTAAAATGTAATTACATATTGTGTAAAGGTGAGGATAATTTCTGTGCTTCTAGCATCAAAAAATAAATAAATAAAAAGGACTATATTTAGGATATTAGAATATATCATATACACGATTATATTTAATAGTATAATAATATATTTATATTATATCAATTATAATATTTAATTAATTTGTTATGTAGGGGTGAAAAGTGACCTGACCATGTTCTTGACAGGCTTTGTGAGATTCACCAAACAACTTAGGAGATGAAATGTCTTTGCTACTTTTCTGTCCATCAGTTATAATGGTTGCTACAGCCCTGATGGATAGAGAGAGGGAGAGAGAGAAAGGGGGCAGCTGGGAAAAAGACAGAGATGGATCTTTATTCGGAGGCAGTAAAATATCTTTATGTATTATAAAAGGTATGTTCAAGTGGTGCCGTTCTTCAAGATGAAAATCTACTGAAGCATTTACTGCTCTCTTTTACAAACATAATCACTGCTAATGCACACCAATCCGATTCAGATTAGTAATGTCAATATTTACCTCTTAAAACATAAACAGCCCTGCGAACTGCGTATACATTTACGGGCACAAAGCGCTTAGATAATTCACTCTCGGATTTGTAACGTAAACAGACAACTGATATAAAAACATATGAACATATGGTACCACAGTAAGAAGTTATTATTTTCTGCCAACATTTTCAAAGACCTCACAAAAAAAACATTTGTATACAAGATATATGTATACAATATTATTGTAATAATACTGTAAAATTTAAGATTTCCTTGCAGAAAACAAAACAAAACTTTAAATAGTATTTGTATATATTTATATAGCATATATACCTATATATTATTCAATAAAATAGTTTTTTATGCAATTCTCACAATAACGTATCATTAAAGCTTCCCATCGGATGCTTCCAAGCCTTGCAACAAAATCTTGTCTATTTTAGCCAGAGGCACAGAAAACTGTTGTATATGGTTAACAAATGCTAAATGTAATACCAAAGCTCTGGTTCAAGGGCATGTGACATTTCTGTCAACTCCGAAATGCTTGCATATTCTTTTTGTTGATCCCTGATGTGTTTTACACAGTCATGAACACACAGCACTTACGACCTGAGCAGACAGGCATTCCTTGATCCTACAGTGTGAAATGTGGCCTCACACTCTCTGCTGTCAGACAGAGTTCAGAGACATCATACAGTGCGCAAATCTAGTGTTTTCACAGCCCTGGCCTGGTTCCATTCTGCATTAAACAGCCACATAAAATGCGTTCTGTAGCACTAAACATTGTGTTTAAATGACTGTATGCTACCTCTATGTGAACCTACCTGGTGCCCAATGGAGGGAACTCTAATCCCGGCCAGTGAAAAGACACGGCCAGATTAATGATTGCATAAATACAACACAAATCCTGTGGAATTATACTGAACCACAGAGCCACATTCAGGGAAAAACAAGGGAAAAAGGCTATTAGAGTCAGTTGATTCGCTGTAAATCCCAAAGACCTGGAAGCCTTTTTGAGTTTTCCTTCACTAGCCTCATTAATACTCTGAAAAGAGAGTCATTCGAGGATGCGGGATGCTTGACGTTGAGGCGTTTAGGATCACCTCAGCAAACACCACTGAAATGTACAACAGGGGCATCCAAACCTCTTCCCGGAGAGCCACTAGCTGGGTTTCCATCTAAAGTTGTGAAATAAACACTGTTTCAGTGCTAAACATTTGCGAATAGAAACATTTCAGATGCTGTGGAACGAGATCGAGAACGCTGTTCTTCAGAATGAGTACAGAACGCATCCCCCCCGGCTAATCAGGGGTGACATGGGCCCCCTCTGAGGGAATCCTCCAGGCGGGGCCCATCCAGGCACATTCATTAAGAGATGAAAAGCCGTGTCCTGGGGCAGTGCAACCATCCGCCTGGATCCGGACATGTTTAATTTGGAGAAAGCGTGATTGGCCGCAGCTTGGCTGGAAGAGCAAAGGGAGCCAATGAGAAACTCAAGGCAGTCGCCTACACGTAATAAGATCAAAAGTGCACATTAATCAGACACTATTGTCATATTTGTGCTGCGTGTTTGCCATCTTCATAATTTCTCTTCGTTATTGGGAAAAATGGGGGAAGAAAGGAATAATTTGAATTCAATTACACAGAAAAAAGACCAAGGGCCATTGGAACAGTGCTAATTAGCAAGTAGGCTTTGTATCATGTATCTCACGCATCCCTTTATCCAATTCTACTTTAAAATATCATTGCGGAATCTCGGTAATGATGCTGAATGCAGTATGTGTCCAACTGCAAATGTTTCTACATGGGCCGCAGTTCTGGAATCCAATGTGATCATTAGCTTCACGAAGTCTCGTATTTATTACCAATATCTCTTTTTGCTCGTTAGATATGTAGAACCCTTTTCCCGTAATTAGTAACTTCTAACCTTTGGAGTTTCTAATCCCGGCTGAATTGCGGATTTGTACATCAAAGCTCACTTTTCCATATATTCAGGTCGAAATTTGAGAACTCGCAATTATTTGTATAGCGCGGATACAAACAGCACTTCTTCAATTTCCCCTTTCAGCCAGAATCCCGTGGGTTTGCAGTAAAGACTTCCTAATCCACTCCAGTGCAATCTAAATATAGAGTTAACACTGCATCCCAAAACTCTAATGCCGTGCCAAGAGACGAGCTGCGCACGTAAAGCAGAAATGGCTTTCCCGTCTTTTTTTATTATTCACATTGTAGATTAGATTTCTTTGGTGGCTTAACGTACAGGAGCATGCCGATCGCTAAAGGGGGTGAAATCAAATGTGCTCAACCAGTGTGAGCGTGACTGCTCTCTGTCGTCTTTTTCCTCCGCCATTAATTAAAAGTTAATTAAACAATCGATGTTCTCTGGCCTGGGCGTCTAATGTCACAGCTTGTCCAGCGCCTTTGATAATGGGCTCTTGATGTTGAGAGAGTTCTGGCAATTGGAGCCTCATTACCGTCAAGGTTTGAGGTGAACACAATGTGTAATGAATGTAAGCTAGTTTCAGCCTCAGAGTAAAAAAAATAAAACAGGTAATTTTGAAACAAGGTTTAAAATAAGATCACATTATGATATAGTTGGAATTATGACAAACATTTATGTGAGCCACAATCGCAAGATATAAAGTTGAAATTAAAAATAATAAAGTAGGGGGAAAGGTCACAATTATGAGATAACTTCACATTTATGAGTTATAAAGTCACAATTGTCACAACATTTTTCACAATTGTTATTCACAGCAGTCAATTTATTGCAATTGTGAGAAATAGTCATAATTATGAGATATAAAGTTGAAATGACAAAAAGAGAAACAATTTGAGTCCCATTGTGAAATTGTTGCAATTGTTAAAAAGAAATTTATACTGTGCAATACAAAATCACAATTGTGAGAAAGCTGCAATTTTGAGAAAGTTAGTGAGGTGTTTGCAATTATGAGATGTAAGTTAAAAATATATTCACGCCACAAGATACAAAGTCATGTATCTTGCGAGATCTAAATTGTGTAAATTGTGAGATTAACTTGAAGTTATGAAAAGTCACATCGCAAGACATACTCATAATTACAAGCGACAACATTGCATTGTGAGAAAGTCACAACTATGAGATTTTAAGTCACACTGTGAGATATATATAGTTGCAATTATGACAAATAATCACAAGAAAAGAATCACAATTACAAGATATAAAATAGAAATTTCAAAAAAATACTCAAAATTATGAGTCATATTGTGAGAAAGTCGTAATTATGAGATATTAAGTCAAATTATGAGATAGAGTTACAAGAAATGTTCACAATTACATGAAATATTTTTTAAATGACAAAAAAATAAAGAAGCAAACATAAGAAAGCCATTTTGCAAGTAATACATGGGCAATTGTTACAAACAAATTTGCATTATGAGATACGAAGTCACAATTGTGAAGTATAAAGTTGCAATTATGAGTAAAAGTATTAGGCTACTATTATACTTTAAAATGGAAACAGGCTTCCATAGTGATGAATGTACAGAATAAAAGAGGGGGAAAAGAAGGTTTCCACACACTAAGAAGAAAGGGCAGTAGTGGAGTGTGAGTCTGGAGCATTAATTGGCTGTAATGAGGAAATAACATATGCAGGAGACACACACTGTGACACAGAGTATAGGCATACAGTCGATCTCACCATCACACACAACCACATTTAACACATTCCCTGAATATGAGCTGACTTTCTCAAACCCACCCACGACTATGGTCTAACCAACAAGTCATGTGTGAATCTCTGGAGAACTTGATGATCTGACACAATTTTAGTCTTTTTGTGAAGGAAATGTGAGTGGTGCTAGTCCGCTTTCTCGCTGTCAAAATGCTAGAGTGTTCTGAGATCTTTTTGTCTGTTTTATGGCCAGGCGAAAATTGTTAGTCCAGTCTCCTCAACAATGCCACAACAAACAGAAAGGAGGTAATACTTTGATTTGGGGAGTTTGTTTTGAGCAATAACACTGCACAGCTACGTTTAACATGCTATGTTGCTTCAATGTCAATGTTGGGGGCGGGGGGGGGGGGGGGGGGGGGTTCCGGGCTGTTAGATTCCGGGCTGTTTTTTGTTGTCTCGCTGGCTAATGATTAGCCTGAGTTAAATAAACAATGACGGTGAGGGGTATTTAAGGGTAAACAGATACTCCTCTAGAAACACGACTCAAAGGGGACAATCTCCTTCCCAACCAAACTGAAAAAAGAGACGCCTCACATAGACTTAAATTACTGTGCTAGTAACCGAATACTCTCTAGCGCTAGTCAGGTACGGCTGCGATTCAATGTCATGGAAAATCGCTATCTGTGACAGCACCAATAGAGATTCATAGCCCTGTCAGGCCTATGTCTTCATATATAGCGAGATTACAGCAAGGGCGAGCATGTCTTCTCGAGTCCTCGCCGCACATGTCAGATTTATTGTTCGATAGAAATATAACATATGAAAAACTCCGAACATGGCTTTGAGCGATAGCAATAACCTTGCACGTACCCGAGCGATGATTAATGGTCGCATGCGTGGATGGATTGTCGGGGGTGGAATGCGCCGTGGATCGTTTGGTGAACTCGGTGGAGACTGAGAAAATATCCTCGCGCTGTAACAAATTGCATTGTCTGTTTATTCCAGTCGGAGTTTATGAAAGAGACAGACAAACAGGAGGTTGATGTATTGGCCTCATGTCACGGTATGGCAAGCACATTCACACATACATTCATCTCTCCGTTTAGAAGCCAAATGATACGTCTAATTTGTTGCGAGCCCGGTTATTTTTAACTTCTCCGGCTGTCAGATAATGGAGCTTGACTGTCAGCGCCGGTGTGTGTGATAAAAAGGTTGCACTCTTTTTCAATTTACCGTTCTGTTTGAGTGAATTAGAAAATCCACATTCCATTAGTGGGGATGATTGACAGGTCTTTTTTCCTTATCAAAACCAAAGGCAGATGTTAAAAAAAAGAGAGAAAGAGAGAGGGAAGGGAATGAGAAAGGGGAGACAGTTGACTGGGGTTGGAAACGCATCTTTTTCCAACAGCTATCTGAACTGTTTTGACATTCCCTCCCCAATAATTACAATGCTGTGAATTTGCCTCAAAAAAGCTTCTTCTGAAATCACTTGAAAGAGTTGGTTTCTCTCGTGCTTATTAATTAGATAGAACTATGTCTGTTCTGAATTGGGTTGAATCGCTAGCTTTCTAAATAAGCCATGAAAGCTTCCCATTCATTGTCTGAAAATCTGTCTCATGATGTTTTAGCGTAATGCATGCAACATTACAAAAGTTTTGGAAACACTCAATGTTATTCTCGTCTCGTCTGACTAAAAAAGTTGATGAAGGGTTTTTTGATTGTCAACGCTAACAAAGATGAAATGAAAACAGTTCTGACAAAAAAATATGAGAAAAACTAATACCACAATATATTAATGCACTAACAATGTTTTTTAGAAGAAAACTGTAGAAAGAATTTAAGACAATTCAGTCATAGTATTGTATATTGGCGATTTGGTTGAACACTGGAAAAGTGAACCAATTTTGATTAATTGGTTCATTTGGTTAAGTGGTTAATTTGCAAAAAAATTATTATAATATTTGAGTTTAATCAGTTACATATTTTTTTATTATTTGGTTAAAATCTGTTAACATATTTTTTTTTAATTCTGTATCTTATCATCAAAAAATAATTAGGTCTGGGTATCACCAACTACTTCACGACAGAATGCACATGACAATACATTTCTCACAATTTAATTAGCTGCAACAGAACACAATATCATAACGGACTGCAACAGAAATTGCACCAAACACAACTCAAGATTTCTGCAATAGAAGAGCGAATCTGAAATTCACAAGTCATTACAATCATACACCATTTCTGTCAGAGTAAAACTGACTAATCAATATAACAAAAAATATTGTCTAAATATAAAAAGCATTTTTGTCAAGTCCAAAACTATGACTAAAACAAAAACACTGTAAATCATAACACTGGCCACAGTGCACATTTCCTTCACCTCTGGGGGCCTGAAAGAGGTTAGGATTCCCAAAGACAGCGTCTCTTACTTTGTCTTTCTCACCTAAACACAAACATACACACACATGCACAGTCTTGCATAACAGCTTGGGCTAATAGACTGGCTGGTATTCTTGAGCACTGGTGATGAAGATGAATCTGAATGCTTGCTGTAATGAGAGCTCCGATAATGGATCCTGTGGCATCCTCACTTCACTTGATAGCAGTGTAAATCATGCCGGCTATGCGGCCTCAGCAACAAAATCTGACCGTCACTGGTGAAGCTAATATTAAACACATTCAGAAGACTAGCGCAGTCTCCCACCAGAGTTCTTATCTAACTAAACCACAAAGACTATCTTGATCAAATAGTATCACCATAATAGCGATAAGTCACATGAAACAAGTTTAGATGGTCAACAGGATGAATCCTTAATAGAACAAGCAAGGCAAGGCAAACGCACACCATGAGGTGCAAGTTGAAGGAAAAAAATATATGAACCAGTTACCTTGAAAAAGGCTACTAGCCGAAACATTGGTTAATAAATATGCTTAAGTGAGTGTGCAGTTGTTCTACAGAATTTCTCCTGCCCACTTTTGGCATTCAAAAATCACCTCGACAGAACAAAATAGTGTGTAAAAGAGACAGATAAAGAAACATAAGTGAGAAAAACAGTAGCAACTGGAAGAGCGACAGAGGAAATTTCTAGAAAGAAGCTAAGCGTCTTGAAATACCATGACAGGGATTAAATCTAAACCAGGCTTACAGGTAAATTAAGTCAAGTGTCCTGCTCGGGTGCTGACCTGACTCCACAGCTCAAGTAATTCAGGTTTGACCTCAGCTTACTCTAGTTAACTGCTTACCAGCGCTAGTGAAAGTCTCTATAATGGCTATCTTAGGTTGTGATTTAAACGAGACAACATTTAGCATTACTATTTACCCCAGAAATAGGAAACCTAAATCACAATGGCAAATGACAGGATTATTTCATGTTATAACCCAATCTTCCCCTATTTCCGAACCCGTACAAAGTCAAAAAAGCAGCAGTGTGTAACATGACATCATGTCGTGGTACAGATGGCATGACCTCATGGCGGTGGAATATGCAAAAGTACATGTTCTTGATTACACGTCTTTATTTCAGTGCCACTAATCGAAATCAGATGACATTTCCTGAAAGTACACCAAGGAAAACTTCTAAGTTCACATTTTCCAGAGAGCTGGAACATTTTATAGACTCCAAAGCTGCCACTTTGCTCAGTTTGTCAATATGGAAATCTCAAATATCTAATAGTTAATTTGTTTTAGAAAACAGATATTCCTTTGCATGAAGTTTTACGTAAAAAGGATGTTTTTAAACTCTGTAACATGTTTATAACGAGCGTATGTTGTCAAATAGTGTTAGTTTGTATTCTTTACCCATTTAACAAGCTTACTCCATTTACAAAAACCGTACATGGAATGATGCTAACATCTGCTTTAGGCTAATGTTGCTTTTAAAGAAATATGAGCAATGGACCTTTAGTATGGATTTAGTTCCTCACAACATTCCACATGTACTGTTGGCCCTACACTTTCCAGAAAGCAACACTCGGCCTACTACACAGACTACATTGCTTTCTCCTTCACAATTCCAGCACACAAATTGCATTCGGCTTGTTTGCTGGAATAAATAAACAACTGGCAACCCATGTCATAGATGATCATGTATTGCTTTGGGAGTTTTTTTGCAGAGTGAGCCTTTGCGACGTTGCTCCACGCTAGTTAAATTACAGAGAGGGCTGTAGCGGGGGACTCCTCCTGTCGCAATTCTCCCGGCGTGTTTGTCAACAGCGCAGCCTGTCTATAATTGGCGTAATTGTCAGGTTAAAGCGGGGAAAAAACAAAAGCGGGCTCATTTTGCTAATTTTGGCACAACCAGGGCCATGTCATTAACCAGGACCAGGGATTTGGAGACACTTTCTTGTAAAGATTGGGTGAGAGAGAGAGAGGAGTTGATAAAAATGGCTGCCTCTTATCTCTGCTATGCATATGAAAAGCTTATGCTGTCTCCGTGACAGACTCTACGCCTCGTCAGTGTGGGATTCACTGAGGTAGAGTACAGCAAAGGACAGAGAGAGATGAAATAATGTAAGGATGGCTAGGCATCATTTTATACGTTTATGTACATGTGTAGGTGTGCGTTTGTATTTATGCGTCCACATGTGTGGCTGTGCATTTGTGTGGGGGTGTTAAGCGAGAGATAAAAAGAACCGAGTTGGGTTTGGGTATGAGAAGGAAAGAGTCAGGGATAGATTGCAAGCCACCCTCTGAAAACACAGTAACCCGCTTGAGAGATTAAAAAAAAGAGTTTTTTCTCCCGTGCGTCTTGGCTGAGGTTCAGCCTTTTCAAGCATGTTGTCAAAACAGAGAAGTGTGCATTCTACAACAAGCTCAAATCCGCCCCTTAATCTGTAATGAATACTTAATCCAAGGCGTAATATAGCACCTATAATTACAATAATGAGGAAGGGTATTTGAAGAGCCAATCATTTTCGTTTCTGAGCGCTGCTGTAGCGGTTATTCATCTTATTAATCAACATTCTCAGAGCCTTTTCTTCTTTTGTTTCTTCGGTTGTGCTCCGTTCCCAAAATAAACAACGTGTCTCTTTGAGCTACAGCTGTATAATTTGTCAGTGCAGCGAAAGCATTTATCTATAAATTTATTTTCAATTTGAAGCGTGTTGGTGTAATGAAAGCCGAATCAAGGGCGGAGAGCGGATTATTTTAATAAACAGCAATACCGGCTTGTTGGAAGGATATGGGAAGGTTGGTCACACCTTTGTAAAGTTCAAGACAAAAGGACTACACATATATCTGTTAAATTACCTGGTTGAATTTTTTTGCATTCTAAAGTTGACCAGATGTAAAGCTTATAGGTAGTTATTCCTGTAAGCGACATATATGCCCTGGATTTGTGAAAATATCAAAATATGATGAATATTATAAAGACAATCCTCTGTTTGTTATTTCCAGTTAAAATAAGATCTACTCCCACTGCTCACAGGGAATTCTGGGTTAACTTGCATTAGCAGGGTCATGTCTTATTGGGAATTTAATTCAGAATGCCTTTTAAATTCCCAAAATGCCTCTTAGTTTTCAACTGAGAGAGGATTAGACATACAGACAGGTATAGGTCAGGTATGTACAAACAAGACACAACACAAAGAATATAGGCCTAGCTAATGGATTTTTTAAAAGTGCAGTAAACGAGACACTAACGGGGGCATGAACTTTACATAGTACACATGACACTAGAGACATAGCTCATAAAACTTTCAATTCAACAAAGGGATGAAAAACAGCCATAAAGTTTTTGATTTAATCTTTGAAGACACCCTTTCTGTGCTCTTGATGCTAGGTGTCTCTCAAAAAAAAAACTAAGACTTTTGTTCAGCATCATTCCCCTGACAGACTTCAGTTATGTGAAATCCCTTTCTTTAAACCCTGAAATCAGAGGATGGTCCATCAAGGGCACTTGGTTCCATCCTGTATTAAAGGTGCTTCCATCATTGTCCATGTTCCCCACGGATCTGCTACAAGAGCCACTGATGGGGCTTAGAGACATAGTCTTCAAATCCCGACTTAAACTGATGCCTCTGATCAACCAACCAGTCATTTCAGTTCTAATTAAAGAAGGCCACTGAAGTGAATCCTCTTCTGGCTGTAAACAAGTCCCCTAAAGATACCGGTCTAAGGATTACTCTTTTAAAGTAGTGTTATGAAGGGGGCTTTTTTCTTTCAATCCAATAGCTCTTCTGGAATAGTAATATAATGGTACGGGTGCAGACCAAGTATACTCAATCCTAGTCCTGGAGGTCCACCTTAAACACTTACACATTCCTTACCTGTCCTGCAGAACCCTACCTTTATTCTTGGTTGAAGCTAATTTAAATCTTGTGAGGGTTTTGCAGAACACGGTTAATGTGACCAGAGAGTTCCTGGCTGTGATTTTCAAGGACACCCAAAACTCTGATGAGATAGTTGAGTTGTGTTTAGTTAGTACTAAAACAAACAAACCTCAGCAAGATATTGAGTTTGCTGACATTTGAATCTCACACCTCTGATCTGATTACCCGCTTTAAGAAAGATCTGTATTTTCATACACCGCACAGCTGGGCTTTTAGCATCCACTATCAGCAGCTGGCTGGCTATTAAATATTGCCACTGTTGATCACAAATGGTGATCATTATAATGTGTTTTTCAAGTGTGTTCACATACAAAAAATTAAACACACAAAGGACAGCATGCCAGCCAGGCCTGAGAGGAATGACTTTTTCTTTATCTACTATCACTCCCACACATAAACGCTCTGTACATTGTTCCCCCAGAATTCCCACCAACTCTTCCCTCCAAAAACAGAGAATCCCCTATTCACCCGTTGCATGCTTTGTTTAACATGTTCATTCTTGGTGACAGCTGGATAAAGGCGGTGCGACTTGTGGCGAAAACATCAAGGCAAGGCAGCTGTCCGTCAAGGCTGCGAGGCTGTGAGGAAAATGTGCAGTATGCCGATAAATATTTAATGCAAACTAATGCAACGCAGGACTCTTCCCCACTGGCCAGAGGGAGGGGAAATGAGAGCAGGTAATTATCCCAGTGCCCGAAGGCCAAAAATGATGGAGATTGCAGAAAGCAGGGATATTTAGCCCAGCTAATGAAGGCTTGCGTTCTCTCGGTAGGCAGTGGGAGGTGAGTGTGTATCTCCATGTGTGTGTGTAACTGTGCGGAAAAGAGGAAGATAGAGCTAGAGAGAGAGTCCTGTGTATTTCTGCCCATGCAGGCGGTGGGTCTTGATAAGGCATGATTACATAATGCTCTATCCAGCGTACTGTGTGCTAACATTGGAGCTCTCTGCTGCCCCATCCCTTTCTCTCTCTGCAGAACCTGTCCAAACCAAGCCATCACACAGACACAGGCCCCAATAGAGAGCAGAGCCTGAGGCAGCAGCCAGTGTGGATTACTGAAAGGAATCCTTGCCTTGCGGTTTAAGATCTCTTTCTTCTGAACCTCCTCTAGGATCAAGAGTGTTTTCAGTATCGGCATTAGGCAGATTCACTTTTGCTAGACTAGAACTGAGATTTTAACCTGAATTCAATCTGATTCTACACCTACTGACCACAACAACATGGTTTAATGTAGTGCCATTCTGTACAAACAGTCCATGTTAAAGATTATATCACGGTTGTGGATCCTAGTAGTATAAATCGTCATGTGGGGTCAGTGAATTTCCACCTGCTTTGGACCTGTCAAACAAAATGTTCTTCCTTAAGCCTGGCTTGTTTAACCCCACTGTAAGGTCTGCGTCATCTTCCTTTCCCTTTCCATGTCCCTCAGTGTAGGCCAATCGAAAGCAAGTGCTGATTTTGTGCAGCTCTCCGCAATTCTTATGAAAATTTAGCCATGCTATTTGGATTCACACGCTCTTCCTAGCTAGGGCAGCCATGCTTTGGCATTGAAATTCTTAATTCTGTTCGTCCCGGTCGGTGGAGGAAATGAAGGGTAACAGGATTCTGATTTGCAAGATAACCTTCCACCTCTGGACCCCAGGCACCTGTCCAGTCAGGGCCCTCTTTATCGTGTTAATCTGAGAATGTGTGTGGTGTGGAAGCTAAGCAGAAACCTTGCCTATCCGTAGTCTGAGTCAATTGGCTTCGTAAACCGAAATGTCAATTCCAATGCGGATCAATTACAGATTAAATAACTGTGTAGAGGTTAGAATCGAGTGTAATGTAAACTGAAGTAACTAAAGTAATCAGGTATGGCTTTGAACACTGCAGTTCTCAGATTTGATTTAAGTGTTAAATTGTACAATTTCTGATGATGTAATACACAAATACTACTGTTTATTTGAGCTAATAAAAGCTCTAGTAAGGCAGGAGGGAGAAAAATAGAGTGAGACAGAGAAAGAGACAGTGTAAGATGCATGACTTGTGGGTTTATAGGGGTAGGCCTCCTGCTATTAGAGGAAGAGCAGTACAGATCTGTTGTTTGGAGAGTTTGCATGGAGAGGGTTCATCTCTCTCTTTCCTGTCACCCTCACTGCATGAACACACATACACATACACACACTTTTACTACACAACGTGTCTGTTTGCTAGCCTGCTGTGCACTGGATACCACACACAGCTACGATCATTTCACCTTACCCCTCAACAAGCTAACAAACACAGGTACAAACGCACACACAAGCTCTCCAACACTCTACACACATGCAAATTCCTGTTTTACATAATTAAATGCATCATTTAAAATCAGGCTTTGATGGTTCCTCTAGTAGCACCTTGTCATGTGGTTGCAGCCAGCGTCTGGGACTGTGATAATTGCATCCCTGTAGTAGAGCTGCTGGGCTGTGCAGCAAACAGGGAATTACCCGCTAGGTCCAATGCTCACGTCCTCACTGCACTCAGAGAATCTGGTAGACAACTGTAGCATGTTGGGATGTAGACAACATACGCTCATGTATGTACGGGGTTGCTCATTCACACCTGTCCTTCAAGCGCGAGAGAATTGGATCTTCTGAAGCTGTGAAAGAGCAAATGGAAGACATTCCTTCACAACCTGCTTTACGAATTCTCCACTAATGTGGGTTCACGTCATGCCATCCTCTGGAGGAATGGAAGTGGTTGCAGTTGGCAGGGCTGTGCCAGATGGGTGTGGAGACAGATGCGGTAGATTCACAGGCGTTATTAATGGAGCGCTACCATCCCAAACGACCTTGAGCGGAGTGAGCTACCCACCACAAGAGCGAGAGCACATCCGAACTGTATTTAGACAACAATCGCCAGGCACCGGCCGGGGGGAAACACGGTGAGCAATCAATGCCACTATTCTACAACTAATCCCATCTCAAAGACTCACTGGCTGCTCCGCCAACACTCTGGGAACGTTCCCGCAACCAATCATATTTTACACAGCAATGCTCTGTGCACCAAAAATAGATCTCGATTCATGCCGCATATGCACTAATTCCATAAATCTCAATTTGTTTCCTGCATAATGGGAGCTCTGGGCTGAAATTAATCTTTTTACCTTTTTTTGATAGGTTGAAAAGTAAACCCCCTCATATCTTTGCATGATTTACTCAATGCATTTGTTTGGGGGTTGTGCTGTTATGATATTAAAATCAATGAGGCAGTCTTACAACCATAACAGTCATATTATCTGACTGGAAAATATAATACACTATATAAAGCAACCAGTCATATGTAATTGAATACCAGCGGTCCCGAATATATCAATGGCCTGTGCAGATCTAAAATAAAAACCCTTTGAACTTAATGAGACCAAGTAACTATGTTTTAATTTAAATAATCATTGCATAAATAAACATTGAATCAACAAATGCCCCGAAATAGGGCGGTTCTTACTGTTCTCCTCATTTTAGGTCTTGTAGTCTCCACTAATGAGCTTAATAAATAAACAAGGTATATTAAATCCAAAATGTACTTGTTGGTACTTCAGGACCAGTATTGAGAAAAAAAAGCTTTCGAATTCTGTAAAGACTTTAAAATGAATGCAAAATCTGGTTCACAATTGAGACCTTGTGACCCAACTGGATAAAACAAAATACTAAGATCTAACAAATAAAGGATTTTTCTATAAATATAAATTCAAATTATTATATAATACAAATATATGTAATTATAGTCATGTAATTTTCATTAATTACAAATCCAAACCTGATGCAAACCCAAAGCTGTACATGCAATAGTCTGTTGTGTCTCATCAGACTCTAACGTATTTTCCAGTAATTAATGAACTCTATATACATAATTAATGAAATTATGTATATAGAGTTCTATATACATACTGTATATAAAAGGGCTATACGTATATACTTCAATATATATTTTTTTTTACATATAACATCCATCTAATATCACAGTTTCAGTCATCATTCTCTTTTTAGGGTGCAGTAAAGCCTTTTTTTTTAAACTGTTTCAGCTAAATATTCAGGCCGATTTGGAGTCCTACCCTGCGGCCCACAACAGAACTATGCTTCATTGGCTTCACTGTGTGAGTTCCACTGTTAACCTGCCTTTCAAGGACACCGTGACGACATTTTTATATTCTGTGCTTAAAAAATGAGGGTAAAACTGTCCTGAGAAGTGTTTAAGAATGCATTGCTCTCACACAGTCCCTCTGTCTTTAGATTTAGAAGATGTGCAGGACTCGATTGATTTCAGCTGGAATTGATCTATAATGCAGCGCCGGCTCACAGTCTGTCTGTGTATGAGAGAATATAAGGAGGAGAATATTTTCACTTTCAGCCTGATAATTACCGCAGGGATCGCTAATGAGAGGCGCGCCGTAAACGAACACAATAGCACGCACTGTTTACTTAAGGTTGCTCAAGCTTGGGAAAGAGTGAAAACAAAAACACACACACACACACACACACAGACACACGTAAATCCCTTTTGTATAAATTATGAAACTCCCTAAACCTCTAAACCAAGCAACAACGTATCCCACAACAGATCAAAAGCTCGGTCTAAACGAGACTCCTCGACCGGGCCAGGCGCCCATTATTGTGCTAACGTCTCCCAGCGCATTTTCAAACTCCTCTCATCAACACCTTTGTTTACAATTTCAGCTCATAATTAAAGCTAGCCGGAGTCTCGCGCTAGAGTAGCCATGAGATTCGATCGTAGCGGCAAAGAACATACAGCAGCTGATGTTAAGGACGCTCAGCCGCTGATCTGGTTTAATCTCTGGGATGTTTGTAACACATCACTGTAATGAGCTTCAATGAGCTCCTGTTTTCCTCTCACATGCGTTAATACCGGTTTAGACGCCAGGCGCTGGGAGAAAATGTGTTTTATAACAAAGACATTTGTGTGTATGCAGATTTTGGTGTCTGTTTCCTTTTGCCTTTTACTTGTAAAAGGTAAACTGTTAAAAGCACAAAACCTGCTGTTGAGATCAGGCAAACAAACCCACCCACACATACGTACGCAGTGCACAAACGTTTAATTTCTCTACCCTTTTCTGTCTTTCTCTGTGGTCTCCATACAGAAACACACACACATGAACCACATACCATCAACCACCTACACAAAAACAACAAGCACACATCTTCCTCACAACATCTCGCAACAAATCTCGTCGTGTCTCTGCTGTCTGTGTGCGAGTATCTCAGGCATTGTGGTTGCACAGTCTCACGGAAGGGCATGTTTTGTCTCATCCTCGCAGCGATCTATCTGTTTCTACATTTCATAACTTTTTTAATGTGCAAAATCAAGATTACAGCTTGATTGTCTCGCACAGAGACTTTTTGCTGCAATACAGGGGAGATTGGAGCAAACTGTGTCACTTTTATTGTATATTAGGCAAAGCAAAACATGGGGATTTTTTATTTTTTTTTATTTGAGGGGGAGTTGGGACACAAAGGAAACAAAAGGAAGCTTGATCAAACTCTCAATTGATTTGAACTGTTTATTTAAGTAAACAGTCTGTAATAAAAACAAATGAAGAAATGTGCAATAGCACAAATAAATACAGTAGAATGATACAAATGAAATACATTTTCATGTAGGTCTAACACTAATATTAGACCTATTCAAATATTCAAATATAGAATACAGAAAATGAATAAAGCAATCAATTAACTTTGGATAGTCTTCACTGAATAAGTAAATACAGCTGAATCCTTACAATTAAAGTTATTCAGTAAAAAGTTGTGATTATTTTTTTTATTTTTTTTTGTTTGTTTAAAGAATTAAGAAACTTAATGCATGGATCCAATATAAAAAGTGAAAGTGAAGTGACTTGTGGCCAAGTATGGTGACCCATACTCGGAATTTGTGCTCTGCATTTAACCCATCCAAGTGCACACACGCGCGCACACACACGCACACACACACACACACACACACACACACACACACACCCACCCCGGAGCAGTATGCTGCGGCGCCTGGGGAGCAGCTGGAGGTTCGGTGCCTTGCTCAAAGGTCTCACCTCAGTCGTGGTATTGAAGGTGGAGAGAGGTTATTCACTCCCACCACCGACAATTCCTGCCGGACCTGAGACTCGAATCCATGACTTTTGGGTTACAAGTCCGACTTTCTATCCATTAGGTCACGACTGCCCCCATACACTGACAACCATGCATTTTCTTTCTCTGCAGTTTACATTCACTTAAGATATAACCAACTGTGTTTATGTTAAAACTCACCAAGATGGGTATTTTTACATAATTTTGTGTGTATTTCATTGTTTACAAACAATAAGCTGCAAAAAAAAAAAAGAGAACTCAATTCGGCTAAATTGTCAAGACTTTAAAACACATTCAAATGATAAATTCCACCAACTTTTTTGCCACATATAAGCATGGAATCTGCAGGAATGAGTAAAATTATGCACAATACCTGCACCGAAATTCAAGCCCTGATTGAAATTAAATATGTAGACAAAGCGTGAGCCATATTTTTTTAAAGCCCGCATAATGCAGTCAGTCTCTGTCTGGAAAGAGATTCCACTCTTTGCTAAGACAAGACATCATAATTCACAGCCGCCCACATTGTGTAACTGGTAACAGAGTGATGGTATTCATAGAGTGACACTCTAAGACAAGTGCTGGTCTGAGAGGCTGTGATAGTGATTCAGAAGGCTCTCTGTGGATGAGTGTGTTGTGTCCTTCAGTCGACATATGAGACGAATTAATGCCGCTATCGTCGCCGTTCCAGTCCCTCGAAACTACTGACGAAAACAAAACAAAGAACAGAGTAAGGAGTGCAGATGACTGCTGCTGTGTAATGACCAGTCACTGCATGTAAATAAAGGTGGTGGTCGTTGTGATCTATTAAACAGGAAAATGAAAGGAGAGTAAGAAAGATTTTTGGGGTGATTCTTGTTTTGGTGTATGTGACAGAAAATCCAATTCTAACCTTGTTTCCAACAAGTTCCACAAGTAGGCAGGATTTTCAACTAGGGGTCCTTAAAGCATAAAACACATACACTCTCAGGAAAAAAAATGGTACAAAATCTGTCACTGTACTTACTAAAATGTTATTCCTTATTGTCTAAACACTTTTTTTGGTGTGTATTAGGATGTCACAGTTTTTTTGGGATTGGGCTCTGAGCTACCTGCCTCTGTGCTGATGCGGCTCTTGTTCGGGATGGACAGCTTCACAGTGCACTTCCAGACAGAGGAAAAGAAAGAAAAAAGGAGGCAGAGAGAGAGGAAGAACAGACAAGAACCTGTGCTCAGCAGAGGGAGAGCTCTCATCCAGAAACAAGGAGCCCAGGGGAACAACAAAAGAAGAGAGATAGGGTAAGAGTGGAGAAAAAAGCCTTCAAAACAACAACAAAACACTACTGGCTCTCCAGAGTGGACTCTGGGTGAACACCAGCACTCAATGTATAGTTAAAGAAAAAATAAAAAGGGACAATAAATATTAAAAAATAAACTATTATTGTATTATATCATATTAAGTAATTCAATGTGTTATATAATATACATAAAAAAGGAAGATAGATAAACAGAAAAAACTGAAGTGATAACGTAACTTTCAATTGTGGTTAAACTGTTTCTTCAAGAGAGCAAAAAAATGGAGCAAACAGTGAGAAAACAAAAGAGACACAGCGACAGTCGGTCCAGGCTTCATCGTCTTTAGCAACTCATTCTTAATCAGTGCAGTGTTGGGTAGAATGGATGCTGACATGCAAACTGCTCCGCACAACAGGGAATGAGCTCCTAATCAGTAATCAGACTGTCTGTTTAAACGGTAGGGGCTCTGGGTTTCACTCTGGAGCAGGTCAAGGGCCTCTCCACAGTCCCTCTTCCCTACTGCGGTACACCCATGCACTGCTACAGAGCAAACAGAAACCCCTACCATCACCCCACGGGACTCTAACGGGCAAACAATTCCTGTCATCTCAAATGTCAGTGCTCTGTTCTGACTAGCAAAGCTATTGCTTCTAATTGATTTTGTTGTGATACGTTATTTTTAAGGAATGAGTTATGAATTTGGTTGAGGACATGCTAATAATGCCATTTGCTTGGGTTTCTATCAAAAACATTCCGTGTTTTTCAAAACATTTCAAGAACGTCAGGAAAGCTCTGGTGATTTTATTATATGCTTTAAATAATGTAAAAAATCCTTTCATCTTCATCATTAAAAGGAGGCATGACTTAATTTCTAATAAATATATGTGCATATATAAAACATTTCAGAGGTCGGTGGGGCTGAGAATGGTTGGCTTTGTTGTTGAATTAAATTCATGCCATGTGGTTTGTTTAGAACACAGCAGGCCTAATCAAAGTAACCTTGAGATACAATTTCACGCTTAGACTGCATGCAGACTTTTAGAAGATGACATGCCAACGTTTCTTGTGATATAACTGAAGTCGTGTTTCTGTATGAAAGCTGTACCAGGTTCACACAGACAGCAGTTAAATGGCAAGTCTCTGGAGGCCATTAGGTGTCCGTACTTCTGAATAAGTATTAACTGCAACTGTCATGTCAACTCTCTACGAATCATGAACAAGGTCTTGTCACCTTGTCTATACAAATCGCTTTCAGTGTGAATGCACCATTAAGTAGTACCTTGCCAAAATTACTTTCATATCCTGCATCTGTCACACTGCCACCTAGTGGTTTGGAGTGCAATTTAACTTTCAATTGTTTTCATATTTGAGTGAGTACAGGTGCTTGATCAGGAGGAACACACTGGATAAGAATGAAACAGCGGGACCTTCGATGGCCCCGGCAGGAACCCCTCTAAATCAACTCAATGTTGCTCATCTCCCTTCCACAATCAAGCCTCCCACTTGAAGCTGCTTCTATTGTTCTGCCTTCCTCCCGCTCTTTCTCCCTCTCTCTCTTTCAGTCCTTTTCCCTAATCTCATAAAAATTCAGAAGGATACTCCCACATTTTGCTCCTCTCTCTCCTGCCATTCTTGAGAACATTAAAGCTGATCTCCATGGAGAAGAGGGAGGATGAACTTCCTGGCCTCTCAAGTATGCACTCCGTAGCACCCTGCTCCTTGCTGTGAACCAAAAGCGATGCCTCTTTTTTGATATGTCATTCTTTTTTTGTACGTTCCAAGTTACCTGACTGATACCTGAATTCCAAATCTTACATTTATGTCCAAAAGTACTTGGAAGACCGCTTGATGTGTGTATAAAAGATACTCGCACTTTAAAAGTTTTAGATTGTCATTGCAATGTGAAAGAAAATAGAGAAAAGCTCTAAGAATAGACCTGCATTATCTCTCTGATACCTCTGAGAATCCTTCTTGTCTAAGCTGAGTGTAAAACCTGCAGAATAATGACCACTGACACATCGTATAAAATGGCGACAATACAAAACAGATAGATTCTCACACATAGAGTTGAAATATTATCCAAGTGTCTGCTCAGCAGAGTTCTGATATGGGATCGACAGCAGAGGCTCAAATTGTTACCTTCGGAGCAACAATGACAGATTGAGATAAACCCGCTCCTGGATCAGGCTCTGTGGGTTAGGAATGACTTGAGAGAAACCCCAGAGGCCTCTGCTTATGTCACAGCAGGGTCACCGCAGAGTGAGGAGAAAGCGAGACAATCAGATCTCATCTACCTCCCCTGGGTCACCCTCTTTCTCTCAATCGCTCACTCTCTCCAAACACAAACAACTACACTCCTTCATGCATGCCTGCAGTGCAGATTTGATTACCAGTAAACCCTCTGTAACCCTTTCTGACTCTGGTCGGAGAAAACAGGGCAAGTCTGTGAGCTCACAGGAAAGATGATACAGGTCCGATGAGTCGGGATAAGAGATCTGACATCTTCAGGGTAGAAAGAGCAGGTTTGTCTGTCTAAAATCATTTGATTTACCCAGGGATTAATAGCACAAAAGCACGGGTTTGAGGAGTAGGGCTCCTGGGAGCTCCAGGAGGCAGGGTGGCGTAGTCAGAACCCGGGGTTTCTTGCTCTCCCGTTTAGGGCCAAAGAATGGGGAAAGTGTTCCAGACCCCGATCCTGAGTTTCTGTTGCACGCATCTCCATTCTTTTATATTTGAGTGTGACAAAACGCAAAATCGATAATGTTTTTTCCACCATTTCCTCTTTGATGCAACTTCAAAAGGTTAGTGGACGGCTCTCAGAGGAGTGTTCAAAAGAAGGAAGGAGGGGCAAAAAAAAGATAAGGAGAAAAAGACACCCCCGCAAAAAAAACCTGAAGGGGCAAAACAACGTGCTTGGAATTGAAGTTGTGCAAGAAAAGCTCGGTGCGACTAGGAGCACCTTCAATCACCACTGTGGTTTGCCGCATTCAGCCTGTGTGAATGAGAGTAAAGAGCAAAGCGGTCTCACACAATAATATCATTGGCATCTGCACCTGGAGGAGTGCTTGGCGGGGACTAGCATACACAAACCAAATATGTCCAGTGCAATTATTGCATGTATCTGCATCCGATGGGTTATTAAATTACACCCAAGGTACACCCAACTAATCTTGGCTTGGAGTAAAAGCCTCATCTGAATCTCAGAAGCTTCAGTAAACAATGACCTGGTGGACCGGGATTACTCTGCGCCCAGGGACTCTTTGAAGACAAATGAGGCAATGTGCACAACCTTCCACCACTCTTTGTCTGGGAAACCTACTCTTGTTCTTGTGCATTCTGTCTATCCACTTCCTCTTTCTCCTTGTCTTCAAATGAAATCAATCTCTTACTCTTCTTTTTCCAACTTGCATTTTAGTCTGAGAATAATCACCTTTCACCCTACTATGTGTTTGAGAGCACAGAGCATTTGTGCATGTGTGCGCTTCATGCAAGCACAATCGGTGTGTGTGTGTGTGTAGGTGCAGCTGGACCTGTGGTGAATGTGTTATCAGTGAAGTACTGTGAGAAAGAGAATTCTGGCAGGCCTGAAATACATTCTGACAGCCTGAGACATCAAAGGATTCCTTACGACTGTGCTCTTAACGTGGAGTCAATGTAGGAAATTACTCCAAAGGCGTGAGACGACTATCCCTCTGAACAGTCAAATCTCTCGAACATAAAAAACAATGCAGGATGCCTCAAAAAATCTACAGAAAATGGTTCAATAATCAGAAGACCTTCTAGCTTTAAGTGTTCAGTCAACATGAAACAACATTTGCAACCCAATAATTTCTGAGTGAATTGGGATATTTGGCAAGACAAAAATAAAGGATGGGACTTGATTTATCTGGAATTGATTGGATTACTGGCACCTGCTACTTGAAACTTACTCTGGGTAAAAGGAAAACTCTGGGTTCATGACAGGCTGGGCTAAATAAACAGAACTTGTTGCATAATTGTGGTTACCAAAATTAATTTTCACTTCTTCCTACAAAATCTGGTTTATAGTGAGTCACTTACTATGGAAGAGAATGGAGCCAATACATAAATATGACCCTGGACGCAAAACCAGTCATATGGGTCAATGTTTGTTAGGATAGAACAATAAAAGTGTTTTAGACAATATTTTAGCCTTTAAAGTGGGTCCAAATGAAGTTCTTAGCTGCAAATTAAGTTTTGATATATTTACGGTAGGAAATTTACAAAATATATTCATGGAACGTGATCTTTAATTAATATCCTAAAGATTTTTGGCATAAAAGAAAAATCTATAATTTTGACCCATACAATGTATTGTTGTCTATTGCTACAAATATACCCGTGCTACTTATGACTGGTTTTGTGGTCCAGGGTCACAAATGTTAAATATACACAATACAAAGAATATTCATGGTAACATGTTTACAGTATGAAAAATAGCTTGCTAATCTTTATTAAATCTTAAAAAAAAAATTGGAGGGATGAAAACAACAGATAACACACAATGTGCCACAAATGCTGCTGAATGAGCTGAACTTGCACTGAACCTGGGATGTTCTTTTAAGTGGCCTTGATGACGTCAGCTGAAATGAAAAAGTTGTTTCAAATAAGGAGAAAGTAACACTTTGAAGATGATTTAGAAAGATTTATTTCTATGATGAATCAGCCATAATAACATGCATTAAGAAAGTAAATAGAGTCGATATTTGTTTCATGTTGACTTACAGTCTAAGGGGATAAAATTAGCACAGGTTTGATTGAGCGGAGACAGAAGCATCTGATGTAACAAGGATCTTTTTTCTTTGGAGTGGAGATTGTCTTGCCTGCCAACAGGGTGAGTCGAGACTGGCACATGGGACTCATGCCAAACTGTCCGAGGCGCCAGGGCTCAGATGTAGCGTGAGGATGGGTGTGTCCGTGCATGGCATGGATAACCAGGAGAAGTGCCAGACTACAATTCTTCAGAGAAACTCGCTCTCTTTCTCTCTCTCTCTATTTTCTGCTCTCTTTCGTTTGCTCTGTCTCGATTTCACTCATTCATCCTCTCCACTTTCTCTCTCTCACCATCTTCAGACCGTCTGGATGCTTGTTTTTTTTTTCAAACACACACACACACACACACACACACACACACACACACACATACACACACTCTCACACACCACTGGAGCTAAATCAAAAATCTATGCTCTCAATGGCCAGTCAATATCTCATTAAGCAGTCACTGTGCCCAAGCTGGCAGGTAATGCATTCACAGTTCTGACACACACTCATATACACACTCCGACAGTCTCTCTCCCGCTCTCTCTCACATGCCATACACTAATAACCTGTGGAAATGTGACACTCAGTTTCTTTCACAAGTTGCGGTGGAATATGGTCACTCAACCTCCAAGGAGAAACAGTGACAGACTGTGTGTGTGTGCTTGTGTATATGCTCTTATCAATCCAAAACCCACTTCCACACACCAGGATTGATCCCTTGGTTTGATCCAGTCATGTCTTTTGGCAGGTCTAGACTAGAGTAGATTAAAGTCAATTACACAGCATTCTTTACACTGCAATGACATACAAAGCTAACCTCGCTGTGCAAAATTTCCACAAAACACACTCTACAAAATTAAGCAACTGTGAAAATGCTGTCTTTTTTGTAGACATTTCATTATTTATGGTGGCGATAGATACTATGCCATGAAACAATAACCTGCAAGAACGTGACCAAACAAGAAGAGAAATTACGCAATAGTCTGCAATAGCGCCCCTGTGGCTACCATGAGAATGCAACAAATTTTAAATCAATAACATTTTTCAGAAAATACGCAAGACAGTAACATTCAAGTACATTTCAGGCCTTATTCAAATAGCTAGTTTAAAAAAATATATATTTTTTGAATAAATTCTGGTTTATTTTTAAGCTTATTCAAACTACTGACCACTCACAGAGAGAATTCTGAATAACATCTAATTTTTTATTTATTTTTTTCAATCTTAATGTGACTTTAAAGGGCTTTTTTTTTTTTTTTTTTTTTTTTAAATGTGGGTTTTTACATTTTAAACTTTTGAAACTTCCAAAATGGGTTTTCTTACACATTCTGGAATACAATACAGTGACATTTTTTGTATGTTTCAGTATAGCTTTTTGCCCATTACAGTAGTCTGGTTTATTTTTAAACTTTTTCTGACCAAGAATTACTAAGAACAACTATTGTTTATTTTAACACAACATTCAAAGACAGTGTGATAAATTCTTTTTCAAATGTAGGTTTTTACATTTTGAAGTTTTGAAACTGCCAACTGCTTAATATTCAATGCAAAAACAATAACACTATACCAAGTAGCACTTAAATATCCATAAAAGTGACTCCTTACCCCACTCCATAGCAAAACCCGAAGCCGCTGCAGAAATAGTCCACTTAACACTCCTTGCTGGCCAGTAATCTCTCTCTTTATTTTTAACCCTAGCTAGTGGGCTACATCTTTATTTCACCTTAATCTGATTTTGCCTGCCCTCTTTCTGTCCTTTGTAGCTAACTGGATTACAGCCAATCTTGTTAACCTCTACAGTTACCGAAGTGCCCAGAGAATCACACTAGTCAAGAACACTCTACTAGCCTAGTGACTAAAAAGAGAGAAAGGGCAAAGCTCTAACGTTCACTTGCATGCAAATGTTATTTGCTTTAACTTTGTTTGTAACATCTACATGCATTTATATTCATTCTAGTCTGGTACTTTTCAGAACATGTGCAAATCAATGTGAGAAGGCTCTTTTCCAACATACTTTATAGCTTATTAAAGGGTTAATTACCACACAGATGAAACAGGCCTGTTTTTTTCTGTCTTTGGCACATCAAACAACTTTCTTTAATTATGTAATTAATATTTGGAGTTTTCATCTTAATTGTGTGGAGCAGGCTAGCTCATTTGCATAGGGTAATGAGAGGGATGTTTCCATTACAGGTAATTAGGTACTTGAGAGGCAAGTGTGTGGCTAGGAGGCTGGGAAAGAGGAAAGGAAAAAGGAGGGATGAGGGGTACGATCGGAAAAAAGACAGATAACCGTATCGTATTACCGAACAAGGAGGCGTTAGCATCTGTAACGACATGCCTGTCAAATGAATTGCAAAGCAAACACTTAGTAACTGCCAGAATGAAATATGGTTTCACAGCAAAATCAGTGTCGCAATCAGTCGACTGCTCTGATAAAGATGCTAGACTGAAATTAGACTTTATGAAGACTTTTATAAAAAATAAAATAAATGAGTGTGTCTATTAATGATTTTTAAGTTTTGGCAATGTTTAAGCAAATGACATTACATAAAAATACAAGTTGTTTCCAATACAAAACACTGGTAACTGAGTCAAACTGCAAAAAGTATCAACCTCTCAAAAACATTACAAAATCTTTTATGAAATCATTTTAACATTGGAATGATATAAAAAATACAAGTTGTTTTCAACAGAAAACATCTAATAACAAAATCTTATCAAAATATTGTAACCGAGTCACTGTAAATAGTATCAACCTCTCTAAAACAACAGGAACTCTTTTATTAAACGGTTTAAAAATTAAATTACACACAAATACAAGTTGTTTTCAATAGAAAACATCTAATAATACACAATTATATTAAAAAAGTTCATGCAAACAGTATCGACCTCTCTAAAACATTAGAAAATCTTTTATTAAAGAGTTAGACCCCCTGTAGATGTATTTTGGTTCTACGATTATGGATTCCTCCAATCTCCAAGAGCTCTATTTTCAGTTTGTAAGCCTCTTCAGAACAACCCACACACGAGACACAGGGTCAGAGAGTATCGCATACACCTGCTCCAGCTCCACACACACACACACACACACACACACACACACACTTGCACGATCATACCCACAAACACACACTAACGGCTGCATGCATGCAAAAAACTAAACCCACACAAGCCCTCAGACAACACGCTTTCACATTCAGATGCCTGTGAAGGTATGAACAATCCAAACACACAAAGATCTGAACAAGAAAAAAGGTTAAAAAAATGCACATCCTTGCAAAATCAAGTTGGAAAATTAGCATAAATATTTTATTACGCAATAAATGCATAAATATGGCTTAGTAATGCATTTTGATGCTGCATAAAAACTCATTAATACTTGCTATTTAACTGAGCTCCAACACACAGATACCACAATCACGAGGCGGTGTTGTGGTAATGCCATAACTGCGAGTGCAGTGGAGGTGATCTGTCGAAAAGCTTTCAGAGGGAGATTCACAGAGAGTGTGCGAAGGAGAAGAGTGGTGTTACCGCGGCTCAACACCAACATCCATAGCTTTTTCCACTCTCAACACCTCTTGCCTAATACAGAATGACAGCTGTGTGTGTGTGTGTGTGTGTGAAGCGGAGGGGGTGTGTGTGGTGGCACGGATGCATGGAGCACTAATGGATCGGAGAGTGTGTGTATTTTTAAGTGTAAAAAAGAGACTTCAAATGAAAACAAATGAATGTAAGAATGCAGGTTATCCAGCCCAAAGGCGGCAGATGAGTGAGTGAGTGTGTGTGTGTGTGTGTGTGTGTGTGTGTTTGTGTGTGTTATGGTGGGGAAGGGGGTGGGGGGGTTGGGACCGGCGAACAGGATTACGGAGGCAGGATCAACACCAGTATAGTAGTGTGGTGTTCACCCTGGTTGTTCACAGCCCAAAAAATAAGTCAGTGGAACACGACACACACCGACATCAACCCAAACGACATGTCCTGCGTCCCGACTCAAACTCTCCTCAACCTTTTCCCTTCGACAACACACACACACAAAAAAAAAATCTTGGTTTCTGACATGAGGTGATGAGACCACCAGTTCTTGATTTAAAACCGAAACTTTGAGTGCGTAAAATAAGAATAAAAAGTATTATGTTAAATAAATAAAAAATCATTTATTTTCTAATGCATCTCAGGAACAGAAAAATCAGACATCAGCATACTAACAGCCTCCTCTTTTTTGACATTCAGCTGCTTCAGCAACAGAACTTTATCATTCATATCAAAGAACTTAATTTCCTTGCAAAACTGAAATGTAAAACAATGCCACAACTTAATTTCCCTGAAACAAACACTTGCACAAGCCCCAACTCTCTCTCTCTCTCTCTCTCTCTTGCTCTTTCTCTTTGCACGAGACGCTCTACAGAGAGTTGGCTGACTATGAATAAAGCCCTTTGCAGCTAGACTCGCTCGCAAAAAAAGGAAGTTTACAAAAAGGACAGATAAAACCCCAGCATGCTTTTCTCCTCTTACCTTTCATAGCTGAAATCACAAAATACATCATTAAGCTCGGCGGTCCATAGGCGAGCGGTATCGCAAGTGCTAGCTCAAGCAGTCCACTGCTGTTTCAGCAGCAGCTGGCCAGCATAGCTCTGCCACTCAGCTGCGCTCGCATGACCACACCAGAATCCATGTGACTCTGACATCAGCGCTCCCTCACTCCTGGGCCCGCCCCTGGGTTGTGATTGGCAGAGGAGGTGGCCAATGAAAGGGGAGGGGAGGGAAAAAAGGGGGTTGGGTCTTTTTCTACAGACTGCAGTGGCTGTGACCGGGGCTGATGGGATGGGTGAGGGGGGTACAGGGTGGCTGTCACCGTCTCTTGTGCTTTATCGCAAACAAGAGAAAGTCATAACAGAAGCACGACAACAAACAAGTTTTTATTTTTTTCAGTTTGCAGTCCTGATGGTAAAAGGACTGAGAGAATGGTTAGTGGGACACAAAAAAGTAAAGACTTATATATATAAAAAAGGACAAATAAAAAGTGCTTTACAATGATTATATATTATATTATGTATAATAATATTATTATATAATTATTATTACATAAAGCAGAAACACAATGCCAAACTATTTTTAAGCGCTCAATCTACAGCGACCGAGAGAATTGTTGATGGGATATACTGTATTATAAATATTATAAAATGCTACCATTTATTATGTATAGTGTCATTATTAAAGTGCTAAATTACAGAAACATGCCACGAAGAACCTAGGACCTATTTGTAATTTCAAAGTTGAATATTTGATTAATATTTTAACAAACTGTCTAACAGCTTTATATAGTTTGTTAATTAATTTATTAATATCTATCTAAAATTTAAACGAATCTAGATTAATTAATTGACCTCACTAGTTAACCATCTAGTTGTTCACTGTGAGCCATTCTAAGCAACTAATTCCTTAAACATGTGGTCCTGGACATTTTTTTATGAGTCCAATTAGTAGACTGTACCATATCGTGTAATTTACTGGACACCCATTCTTCACAGGTCCCGGGACATTTTCCTTCCAAACAAACGTCCTGTCATCTCTGATACCTGTCATAGTGTGTATATTTAATGTAACTAATGCTTTGGCAAAGCAGAGCTTATTTTATCATGCCAATAAAGCTATTGAACGAAAGGGGCAGAAAAAGGAGCGAATTAAAAAAAGAATCATGTTTTTGTTTTGTCTTGGTGCTATGACAGCAGTCTCTCTCTTCCTGTGTGCTAATATTAGATAGGCAGATGAGGCTGCAAGCAACTCCAGATGTTTTCTGAGAGAGATAGAGAGAGAGCGAGCGAGAGCATGTTACTGGCCGTTTCTCTGACCTCCCTCCAGAAGGCTGGTTTCATCTTTTCCTCTCTCGCTGCTCGGTGTCCTGCCTGCTGAGAGAGGCGCTCACACGGGCTGCCCTGGCAGCTGAGTTCCAGAAGATAGCAGGAGAGAGAGGAAGAGAGGGACTCATACTGATCCTCCCACCACACAGTGACTGTCTGATGAGTTTCACTATCTCACCATCCTTTTCATTTTCTCTCTCCATCGCTCCGTCAGAGACCCCCACCCTCTCATGAGCTCTCTCTCTCTCTCTCTCTCTAATAATCTGCTCAGGCTTCTTAGCAGCTGGCTGCTCATGATTCTGGTTTTAGAGAGAGCTGGCTTCGGCCACAAACCAAACCCAGCTCCATTTTGAGCCTCATAAATAAGCCCCTGCTCTTCTCATCTCCACCCTGGACTAACGTGAATCTCAGATAGCAATATGTCAGTGCATTAAAAGAGAGAGAGAGAGAAAAAAATATATATATTACTGAAGTATCTGAAGCATGACCTCTAATAAAAATAATTGTATTGAACGGTCTACTAAAGCCCTAAGCCCTTTAATAAAAGTATTGCTTAATATTAATAATTATAATATATAAAATACGTCACAATCATTTGCAAGAGTAACCATAATTTGCACTAAAAACCTAAAAGAAATTATAATTTGATGTTAACCTCTACAATAAATAAAAAATAAACACAACACAATACAACACATTGCAACACAATGCAAAACAAAACTAAGCAAAACAAACAAATTTGAATTTGGAGTTCCCTTATTCATTTATTCGGGCTTTGTTGTTAGCTGTATAGTAACAGCTGTATTTTACTTGAAACTACTGCATGGTTACCACTGTATATTTACTTTAATTTAGAGTTATAAATATGTCTGTATGTGTGATAGACTAAAGGTAAAATCACTCTTTACCTGACTGGCTGTGGTTGCTATGCTAATTTAACACTAAATGAGCAGGAATAACTGCGCTGTGTATCCCCTGAATAAAAAAAAAATGCAAATACACACTCCGCACCTGATGCCATAAATCTCTGAAATTACTGTCTGATCACGACCTCTTGTGTGATCCATTAGAGGCAGCGAAAATAAATTAACTCATGTTATGTCAACACTAATCCATCAACAGTCTTCGCTTAATAAGCAAAATATAATTTCCCCTCCATGATTATCAAATGAGGTGTATCATAGCTGAAAATTAGCCACGCCGAAAGTTGCATTAGCTGCCGTGGAGGTAGTTTAGCTAGTGTCACGCTGTGCTGTTAGCATTAGTGTTAGCGGTGGGCTGTTTTGCCTCTATTAGGCTACTGTGTTTTTGTCTGTGTGGTGCTCGTGCTCTTTGGTGAGTCAGTCTAACTGCAACTTGCAGTAAGGTTAAACTGCTTCGCTCTGTCGAGATACTTGTGGTCGGTAGGTAAGCAACAGTGCTGTGGTTAGAGCAGACTGCTGAGAGAAAGGCTTTCAGAACAGCATGCTGTAGCCTCTGGGCAGTGCAGTTCAGACTCGCACGTGTGTACGTGGAGTGGAAAAAAGGCTACATGTGCACTCGCATGCAAAAACTAACAGCACGTTTTCGTCTTCCTAAAGCTTTAGATCTCAGTGCGATAACCCCAGATTAGACTACAAACGAGTTATCAGTAATGGTGGAAAAAAGACGTCTGTGGCTTTGAGAGTTGCTGATGAAAAGGATAGTGGAACATTTGTCTTGTCGTGTGTGTGAAATGTTTAGAACGGTGGGTAACTGTAGCTCTGACAATGAACTTCTCAACTTTGCATATACATCACCGCATGATATAACCACCATGCCACTCATTATAAGGCTGATGAGTATCAGTGATATACAAAAGCATTGGTTTCTACAAAACACTAGGCATTTAGACCAGCGAGGCATGTCAAATCGCACGTTGTAATTTCCTAGTGTGTCCCTAACCAGTCACTGGAGATGTCGGCATCTCCGAGGTGTCAAAAATCAAACTGTGAAGAACTGCAACAATCAACGAAGGAATTAAGTGGTGTTAATGACAACAGCTGCCACCAGACAGGCCTCGTCTTCTCCGCTCCATGCCCTGGAATGCATTTCCCCTCCTTTCAAACCCGGCTTTCCCAAACTCAGAACCAAGGCCTGTGGAGTTTGATGGTAGTCTCAGAAGACATTGTCTATTTTCAGGCAATTAATTGATTGAATTGCTTTGTTCAATCAAAGCACTAACCCAACCCAGTGACCGGGAATCGCCAAGTAGGACATGTTCCTGGATTAGCATCCTTATTGCAATCTTCCAATCAATCGAACAGATTTTAGGGATAAGGTTAAGGTTAGGGGTCAGAGGCTTGAAGAATGTTCTTCTGAATCAGCAGTTTCCTTCAGATTTATGGTTTGGATTTGGTATTAGGAACTTTCCAGAGGAACGTTGTTTCAGGACCAACAAAAGCCATGGATCCAGGAATACGTTCTCCTTGGCAAAATCATGTCGATCAAAGAACTTAACCCTAGAACTGGTCACCTTGATTTTGCCAAGACATACTCCTGGATCAACATATTTTGTTCCAAAAACGAAGTCCCACTCTTATACCTACCCCTACACTTAACACTTCTCATAACTGACCCACACAATCAAAGTGAAGTGATAAGTGGCTAAGAATGAAACAGAAACCCCATGGTTTTAAGTCTAATCTTGACATTAACTGCTCACGTTTCCCTCAAATCTGACTGAAATATTGTTGATGTTGATACAGAAACATGTTCTACCAGGTGAAATCACGTTCACCCCCTTGAAACCAACCAAAAATTGGTTGATGTTGTCTGAGAACAACAAAAGATGTTGATCCAGGCAACATGAAACATAATACAGTGAACGAGCTCAGGAAAGTGTACAACCTTTGTTTACACCACATTTCATGTGCCATCTTTGCCTCAAGCGTAGCTACAATTCAATCTGGTTCTTCATAAAACATTAGTAAAGAGCCTTAACGCAACAAGAAAATCTTCTCACCAACTTATTATATCAAATATTGGCCAGGCGTGGGTGTATCTCTACCATGACCCAGCGAGGGCTAAAGGTGGTCTCTGTCAATCTCATTTCCCTATAAAAATGGCAGCCCTAGTCAAGTGTCTGGCTCTCCACCTCCTGATTAATTCAAGCAAATGTATTTATTGTAAACAACCCCTGTGGGATGGAATTCAATTGAGAGGGGACGCAGAGCATCCACTGGTGCCCCCGAGGAGCCAGGCGGAGGACTGCAGCCGATAATGGGCTCATTAGCAGTCTGTCAGTAGCATCCCACGCACGGGCAGAACAGCAGCTGATCCTCTATCCTCTTTAACTCCTGCCTCTCCTCAACACTAAAACCACAGCTCAATGGCAGGAAGGAGTTTGCTTTATTGGAACACATAGAATGTAATTGCAGACAAAATAAAGCGACCCGTTTAAGTGTGAATGATTCATCAGTACATTATTAAAAAGAAAAAAGTTTGTTTTTAGAATGTTTCAAAATGTAGCTACTTCTGAAACTACTTTTCTTCTCATGCAAAAGAGGCATTAGAACGGGAACAGACTGACTAATTATATATTTAATAAATGGGAGAAATCATTCCATTAAATAAAATGCTACAACGCTCCTGTAGAACAGTACAGTATTACGTTAACAAGGCCAAAGGCCATTTTTGTATGGTTTGGCCTAAAAAAGGGGAACATTTCATGATACATTGTTGTCAAATTTTATTCCTGATTTGAAATGTGTGTAATTGTAGCTTAATATGGACTTACAGTTTTGGAGATTTTAGTATTTCTCAATTCAAGTACCTTTACTCAAAGGATTCGGATAGGTGTCTGAAGGCATAACGAGATGGACGACACCAAAAAAAAAAAAAAGTGACTTGCCTTAAAGAGATTATGAACATTACCAATACACCAATTATATTATACTTTTTCCAAGTTCAAATTAAAGTGGTAAATTTGTGAAAAAAAAAAAATGGTACGCTGACATACAGCAATGGTGCTGTAAAAGGACTGCATTTGAAAATTAGCCAGCTGGCTAACACTGGCACATTTACAAAAAAATGTTGATTAATTTGTGTTGTCATTAAATAAATAAACAAAAAGTAGGAATTTAGGGACTTTTTTTTAAGTTGGAGGGTTTTAGCATGCTAACGTTAGCATGCTAACAGTAACTCAACTAAAACACTCTCCTTGAAGCCTCAATTAATACACTGTAAAACACTTCTGCTAAATATGCTAAGAAAAAAATCTAGATATGACTTCAACCTTACTAAACGATGCGTAACAAATGCTGTTTCAAGCCATCCTGAATGTCTTACTGCAGCCAGACTAGCCTACACTGCAATATTGTCACAAGCAGCTATAACCTATGATAGCCTATATTATGTTTCTCAGCACCAAAAACCACATCCTCACATAATATTAAAGGAGTCTGTGCACTCTAGACACCTACTCTTTGATTCAAGATTTATTGAATTACTCCGAGGTAAAGTGAAGAGGATGATGGTCTCACTGAGACAGATGTCACATGTTAGAAGAGATTCACAGGAAGGAACTAATATCAGTCTATCAACAGCATACATCCAACAACATGATCACCAAAAACCACATCCTCACATAATATTAAAGGAGTCTGTGCACTCTAGACACCTACTCTTTGATTCAAGATTTATTGAATTACTCAGAGGTAAAGTGAAGAGGATGATGGTCTCACTGAGACAGATGTCACATGTTAGAAGAGATTCACAGGAAGGAACTAATATCAGTCTATCAACAGCATACATCCAACAACATGATCACCAGATAGAGGCCAAAGCTACTGCTTTATCTGGATTAAGCCAAGAGTGTCTGTTACAGTCAACCCTGACGAGAGTAACAACATATATATCACAGAAGTGCCACTTTCTCACAGTAATGCCGAAAGTGACATGGCAGCCAGTTCAAACCATCACTGAATTAACAAGTCCCCCTAAATACACACCAACAACCTCAATATGGATCAGTTTAATACATACGACGAAGAGTGCGGGGGCACAATATCAAACCGTAAGCGCACGAGCCCGTATAAAACAATCATAAACCAATTTAGAGCCATTCCAGGCAATTTCCTGTGGCTTCCATCTGAGAAGAGGACTTCAATAAATCACTCCGACAACAAGGGGAATATCTATTTCCAGGATAAATAGACAAGACTATTGGGCTTCTTTTCTTTGAAAGAGAGGGAGACGTTACAGAAGGAGTTCAAACACAAAAAGCGGAAAGGATTCAGAGAATTAGAATGTTTTTTTTTTCTTTTGAGAAACTCTGAGTTTATTTTCAAGATCATTTTTAGCACTGATTTAATAATCCAGAAATGTAGGTTGGGGATATCTAATTGAGATGCTTAACCACCACAAATGGTTCTCAAATCATCAGCTATAGCCACCAACAGGAAGTGTTCGATTTCTAAAGACCACTTTCTTTTAAGAACTCTGCGGGACTCCAAATTTCACAATGTCGCGTTTGAGTCTCGCAGAAGACGAAGAAAGAGGGTTATACGACCGAAATGAATCCCCTTGTCAAGATCCAGACAAAGTGCTCCCACTAGCACCGAACAAAACCCAAAAATGGCTTTCTTCGTTAGTGTGCGGTATAATGACACTATGCTCCAAAGAATGACTCAGCCTCAGTTTTGGAAGCAATTATTGAAAAATGGGCCAATGAGATTGGCTTCATTTTACGTTTTGGATAGCACTTTGGGGAGACGGCTTGAAATAAAATATTGCCAAATACCCACTTGATAGCCTACTGGAACATTCACAGTTTGTATGAAATACTAAAGCTTAACTTTTATATTTAAAAAACTGTAGGCCTCTGTTCAAACTCTGTATAGCATACTATGAGTTTTCCAACTAAGAAACATTTGTTTTTCCAAAAAACATTTACAAAATCATCAAAATATAATTGTGCTGTAAGCAAAGATTAATAATCAACAAAATAAAACGAGCCAAGTCACCAGACAAAACATCTAGAGCAAATACAAACGGACTTGCCAAGAACAAAGCGTGGAGACCAGAGACAGAAAGCTTTGTTTGACATGTTACTCAAACAAATCTCCAATCCTCCTCTACACTGAGCGTGTTTACTTCAAATTAAATTTGAACCCTTCCAGGTATTAATAATATGGAGACATTTGGCAGTAAACAATTTGATAAGCATTAAACTCCCCTTGTGCTCAGTCTAATTGAAAACATCAGATGGCCCCAAGCGGCTGTTCGCTTGCTGTTGCCGTCGATGTTGTCGCTGCTCGGTTAGTTTTAATAGAGCAGAGATGTCAAACCAATTTCTTTGTCTTTGGGCATTTTCTCGTGTTGCCGACGTGGCTGAAAGAGACAAACAAATAAATGTGTTTATGAGATTAATTTGTGAGAGGCTGTCAAGGTGAGCTGCGAATCGCTAATAGCAAGGACAAAAAACAAACAAACAAAAAAAAAAGCTCAGAGGACCAAGGTGAAAATGAGAAGAAGTGCCTCAGGTGTGGGATCCTATTTGAGATCGTATCAACCGATAGATTTAACCGACTGGAGGATTTGTGCTTCACTACGGTAAATGTGTATCGCCTTAGAGCTTAAGGAAGGAGAATAAAAAAAGAGTTCTTCTGTCTTAAAAAATATGAGAAGATCTCATCCAAGACTTTGGAAAGAGAGTTTGAGAGGAGGAGGGGACGTAGCACCATGTACCGGGGTCTGAACCGAGGCCAGGAAGAGACGTTCAGCATCCTAATGATCTCTTTCTTCCTCCCCGCATGAAACTCCCTCTCCCTGCAAAAAGGAAGTGGAGGTGATTGGGAGGGGAACCTCGCCAGCATCTCTACAGGAAGTAGGGCAGGTGATTTTGGGTGTGATAATTATGGTCATAACTAGGCATGAGGGATAGGTAATGGCCCTTCTTATCCTTCAAGTGGAGCGCCGGCAGTCGCAGTGACTGTCGCAGGCAAAAAGTATGATTATGTTTTTCTTTGCGTGCCTCTGACTGCGGTACGAGCGCCACCGACTGCTGAAAAGGGCAGCGGGGGATCGTGGCCTTTGAGGGGGAAGTTAACGAATGAACTTCATTACTGAGGAGCATACCGGGGAGACCCCCTGGAGCGTGTGATGTATTACCCTGTGTCAAACAAACACGCAACGTCCTCCCCCAACACACACTACAGTCCACACATCCTCAATGCCAAACGATTACATCAAATCTGGAAGAAGGGATAGGTGAACGGAGAAAAAGTTACTTGGGATTGAGAGAAAAATAAACAGAAGATAAAGGCATGTATATTTATAAAAACTGAAAAAAGAGTTTTTGTAAGAAATATCAAAATAATGTGAGAAATTGGCAGCTGTACATTAAAAAGGAATAAAAGGGGAGAAAATGAACAAATAAACAAAATCAAAAGTTTACTTAAATGACCTATGAAATATAGACCAAAGTAAAAAGTAAAAAAATAAAATAAAAACTACTTGGAAAAATGGTTGAGTTAAAAAAAAAAAAAAAAAAAAATGCAAGTTGAACATATATAAAAAAAAAAAAAAAAAAAAAAAAAAAGGGGTTAGGTAAAGAAAATATTTACTTAAGATGCCGTGTGGAAAAAAGAAGACACAAGAAAGTGATAGCTGTACAAAATGTCACACACACACACACTAACTAACCAACTAGCTAACTAAATAAACAAACAGACTGAAAGAAGATGTGGGTTAAAAAACATTGTAAATTAATGGCCTATTTAAATATTGTTTAAGTAAAATATAATAAAATAATAAAATAAAGCAAAATAATAAAATAAAATAAAAATAAATTAAAAAAGTGTGGTAACCCAGGCTGCTGTACAAATAAACAACTCTAAAAGACAGGTGTGTGTAAATGAAAAGTTTCCATGTGAGATGCCACGTGAAAAATAAAAAGAGTAACACAAGAAAGGCTGTGCATAATGACAAAATAATAATAAAAAAAAAGATTTGAAAAAGAAATGAGTAAGCAAGTAATACGAGTAGTGCTAAAAGGGAAACTATCTAATAAAAGATATAAAAAGGAAACGAGCAAAAAAGTGACTGAAAAATAAAAAGTGACATTATAAAAATCTGTTGTAGATAAAGGGGGAAAAAAACCTGAAAAACAACTCTGAAAGAAGAGAGGAGACAAAGTCTATATATATAAAAAAAGAGTTATGTAAGAAAAGTGCAGCTCAACAGACAGGGAAAACTGGCAAAACTAGAAAAAAAGAATGAGTAAATCATTACCTAAAATTACTTAATCTTAATGTTGCATAAGATAGAAGACAAGTCTGTTACAAATAAATGTAGAGAAAAACAAAACCTTTTGCATGTGCATGTTGTTGCTGCTGCTGCTACCACCTGTTCTCTGGTGCACAAAAGTACTTTCCAAGTTATAAGGTCAAAATGGCTTTCAACCACAACTGTGCCATGCACTGACTCTTCTCATTAGTTTTAAAGTCAGAGGTGCGTCACTCTAACACAGAGCAGCAGACCGCAGAGCACATTTTCAACTCATTTATTAGGATTTGCATTGTCCTGCAACTTTCCATCCAACTAAAACGCCATTATACCATAGCGGCGACAGAGGCTTTGTCCTCAAGATTGAGGGAGTTCTTGAGGCTGCAATACTCCTTGAATCTGGCCCTTTCGGTAGGCCCAAAACTAGTCTTTTTCTTTCTTCCCTTCTGTTTTTGAGCTCCTGGTCAGAGGGCTTTCGGCTTTTCTCTTTTACTGTTGACTTATGAGTATGCCACGGGTGTTTGGGAGCTATTTATCACGGGCCTGGCTCGTCCTGCACCCTCACACATTAGTAATGTTCTCCACTGTGGAGTAGGCCTGTCACAGCTCTCTTCCCCCAGAACCTTTGAACAAGGTAGGTCACGGCGAGGCCTCATGCATGCCCCACTTTTAGTCTTTCACGGCACCTTTAAGTTCGCACAGGCCCGTTCGGACAGAGTCGGCCTAGGGGCATCGTAGATACGGAGTGATGCAGAAGCAGCGACAGATCTTTTCTTCTGTGTTGTGAAGTACAGATTATCGAAATTTAGGGCAGGGACTTGGTTCTAGCCATCGATTGTTGAATAGATTTTGAGATGTGGATGTTGCACTTAAAAGTGGAGGCAGATGAATGTGAGCTTGCTGGGGCAGGAAAATCCAGTTAGAACATTTTGGGGGGGAATAACAACAAAAAACAAACAGGCAAACAAAAAACACATATGTATGGATGAATTGTTCACAATGAAATATGGAAGCTTTTTTCTGGCATGGGATAAAAATATAAAACAAAAAGGTAACTGCAAACTTTTTTTTTATTCTGAGTTTATATTGCACAATTCTGACTTTTTTCTCGCAATTCTGACTTGCGAGAAGTGCAAGATATAAATTCTGAATTGCAATATATACGCTCAGAACAACTGAAAGATCAAAAATATCAGAAATCTGAGAAATCTTGCAAAAGTTCTTTAAATTCTGAGCTTAAACCTCACAAATCTGTTTTTATTTGTTTCTGCTATGAAATAAAAAAAGTATCTCGCAATTCGTACATTTTTCTCGCAATTGCAAGTTTAAATCTCACAATTCTGACGTTTCACATTTCAGTGTGGTTATTACCTGCAGTGGAAAAAAAAATTAAAATATTTTTTTTTTGATGCTGTCAGATTATTGGAGTTCATTTTAGAAGAAAACAAATATACCTATTTTTATTCAAAATGCTGCTGCTAGCAACATGCTTCATCAATTGAGCTACAAGAACTGAAAAGTATGTGACAAAAAACATTCAACTAAGGTTTTCTGAGTAACATGAGGGGTGAAATGAGGTGTCCTATAACCAGAAAACAGAGCAGTAAACTCACTGGGGGAATTAAAAAAAAAAAAAAATCCCCCAACTTCTTATGTCGAGCACTTCGTATGTCTCTTCTTGTTTTCAGATTTGTTATTTTATTTTCAGTTTGGACGACAAATGCTGTTTGAAACCAAAACATGGGATTAAGGGATAAAATTTCTGTGCGTCGACCTTGATTCGGTAATCCAGTACATTATTGGGTAAAATGTACATTTGTCTCAAGAACACAACTCCTAGAGGAGCGTAATCTCTCTCTTACGACAGCTCCTTAATGCAACACAAAATGAGATGAGCGCTTCTTTCTGGGAATCAATCTAACTTAAAATTCCTCTTGAGCGATTTGTAATCTGTGAAGCTAAGGAATGTAATATCAAAGGCACTATTCACCCAAAAATGAAACATTCATGTCATTTTACTTTTTCTGTGAAACACCAAAGGAGATATTTAGTAGAACATCCTGGCTGCTCTTTTCCAGACAGTGAAAGCGAATGGGTATGGATGCTGTCAAGCTCCAAAAATGACATGAAAGGTGCTTTATTCCAGGTCTGAATAGTTTTGTGTGAGAAAAAGACCAAAATATGAGTCTTTTAAAGCATGTAGATCTGTCTGAGGCAAATAAGATTGTAAAGCTATGTTGGACGTGAATATGTTCAGACAACAATTTCTTAAGTAATACTTACTTAAAACTGCTATATGGTTTTAGAACATATAGAATATAGTTTGTGAGATTGGTAGAATACTTTTATGGTGCTTTCTTGTGACGTTTTTGAGCTCAACAGCATCTGTCCCCATTCACCTGCATTTAATAGAAAAGATCTCTAAGTAATATTTTTTTGTGTTATCTGGAAGAAAGAAAAACATACATATTTAAAAAAACAGATAGAAATTATATGAATATAACAACATACCTTCAAATCAATAATTACTATTCATTTACTTTTTACATGCTTGTAAAAGGGTTCTTGAGTTTTATGTTCAAGATTTGTACACTTTTTCGGTGTTTGTCCGTAGTGTATACGGCAGGGTGCGACCAATTTGAATTATGCAAGCAGAAATTAAAGAGGCGAGTTCTTTAATGACCGTGTGGTGAAAAATTAAGTTGATCTTTGGAGCGAGTCCACCACATCATTAAGGAGTCTGCCACTTAATCAGAATGGATACAAAGCCGGCAAGGTGCTAAGTGTGCAGGTGGAGTCGCACTGACAACCGCTGATACATTAAAACACTGCGAGGGAAGATGGTACAGGTAGAGGAGGAAAAGAGAGAGGGAGGACCTGAAAAGGTTGAAAAAGCGAGATGTGTGGCCATTTTATTCCCATGCTCACAACCCAAAATGAAAAGTATGTCATCATTTACTTTACTCACCTTCGTGTCATTCCAAACTTGTATGACTGTCTTTTTTCTATGGAACACACAGATTGAATAATGTGCTGGTTGCTTCTTTCCATGCAATTACAAAGAATGAGGACTGGATCTTTCAAGCCTCAGAAAGGATGTAAAAGTATCATAAAAGTAGCTAAAAAGAGCTCTATATCACTTATATTTCAAGCCTTCTGAAGCCATATGATAGCTTTGTGTAAGGGCTGTGTTTTAAGTTTTGGGTGAACTATCCCTTTAACACAACTTTCAAGAGGACCAAAAGACCCACACAGCTCTATTCACTCAGATACAGCATCTGTAGTCTGTTCTTCTGCGGCTATGAAGTGGTTTTCCAATGGTTTCTAAAGTATCTCTAATATGAAAGACTGATCTCTTTGAAAATCCCAGTCTTTTGCATGGTTTATTCAACAAAATTGCAGCTGAATAATTTAGAAACAGAAGTTTTACATGATAATTATAGTTCTCATTATTCCAGAGTGCATAATTGTCTCTGCACTTCTGCAGTTATTGCCATTGTAACTCACATAATAAAGATGGTTTGTGAAGAGGCATAATTCTTAAGGTGGAGGCTGACAGTTCAGCATAATATCCTTAATTTTGTAGCAATTCAGCTCAGATTATGTATATGTTTGGGGTCAGTAAGATATTTTACTTGTTTCAAAGAGACCTCTTTTATGCTCACCAAGGCTTTTTTTTTAATGCAATTTATTTGTTATGTAAAGCTATATTTTCAGCAGACATTACTCCAGCCTTTTTTTTTCTTTTCGGGATTCTTTAAATAGAAAGCTGAAAAGAACAGCATTTATTTCAAATTAAATATTTTGTAACATAATAAATATCTTTACTGTAAAAAAGAAAAAAAAAATCTTATACTGACCCACAAATTTTTAAAATAATAATAAGATGATGAAAAAAGAAAAGAAAACAGGGACAGGCCTTATGCCATTTAGACAAAGCTTTGGCTGTGCAAGACAAGGTGTGTGTTTTCAGTGTATGTGTGCGTGAACGCGTCTGCTTGCACGCACCAGACCGTAGAGGAAGCTAATGATGGCACAAGGACATTTCATCAGCACCATCTTAAACATCAGCAGTCAGCCTCCATCAGTGGCGTTCATATCTGCCGGAGCCAGATGACCTCCGTTTCTGTCCTGGCCCATGAATCAAAGCCCTCATTTCATGCTGACATGCTGCACTTGTCGGCCACTGGACGGCTGCATGAGACAGAAAAGTGATGAGACATGGAGAAAGTGGGGAGTGACGGATAACCCGCTTTAGCTCGTACAAGGCTGTACCACTTCACCGAATGGCTAGGCAGGTGCACTATGGCACCGCCCAAGTGCCCAAGTAGGCACGTGCCTGTCCGCTGTCACTTGCGGCGATCTGCAAAGTTGTAATCCACCTTAGCAGATGGAGCTCTGTATACAATCCACAACAGCAAACAGGCTTTGTGTGCGTGACACATGTCACTCGCCGTTGTTTTTCTAGGCTGACATCTCTTCACAACAAGGTCTTTCAGGTTCAGAGGGACTCACAAAGGGACAGCACGGCTGGAGAAGAGCTGACGAAGCTGAGGGCGGCACAAAGCATGCCCGTCACAGAGGGGAAGAGACAGATTAAGTGACTACAAATAAACTGAAGGGGGCCCAGTACCCGTCCCTGAGAAACCCCTACTGTAACAAACCCCATCCTCGTCAAAAAGGACACAAAAGCAACCGTCATGCCAAACCTCTCCCATTCAGACACCTTCAGCCAAAGAAGGTGATAGAAGAGCAAAAAAATAGCCTTGCTTCAATTTATACAATTTATGCAAAAAACACATTCACTAAGGCCCATTTGCAATTCGGCAAAATGGCCAACCATAATGCTTTCGCTGAAAAATGAAGTCCTGTCATTTTGTGTGGATGGAAGAAAAAGTATCGAGGGAGAGAGAAGAAAGGGATAAAAATCATGCTGTCCTGGTTTACGACAAATAGATGTCTCTATTGATTTCCTTTTTACTGAAGCGGCCCATCCTTCTCTGTTGTGAATATACTGACCTATTTCTGATAAAAAATGGCAGGCTATTATGGATTAAAGCAAAGTGTCCAAAAAGAAAATATTCTTTCCATGGCACAAACAAATGGAAAAAGGATGAAACATAATCTATTGTTAAAATTGGAGAGTGTCAATTTGAATGTGCTGCTTTTTTTCTGCTGAGTGTCTCTTGTTGTTTGAGAATGGAAAAACTTCAGGTTTCTGAGGCATGCTGAGAGCGAAATCGCTTCGTCAGAAAGCACACTCCTGGGACGCTCCGTCCGTTCAAAACAGTCTCTTCTGACGAGCTTGTGTTCACTTCATTTACCAAGCACTTAGCCAACTGGCGTGACAAAAAAAAAATACACCGTAGCATACTGTGACCGTCACTTCTCTTGATATACGACATATAACAAATCTCTTCCATATGTCAGTCTTCACAAAACAAGATGCTGAAGGTCACTCCTTTGTAACTTGTTGCTTTTTCGATCTCGTGTCACACTTAAATCCTTTCAATACTTTCCAGCCCTTCATCTGGTGCACATAACCAGTGTTGACAAAATCATCATATAAATTTATTCTCTCAGAGGTTGTACGCAAGCCCTATGTGTGCCAAATCAAGACAAAATGATTAAATATATTTCAACAAATAGACTGCACCATTCAACTCTCATTTCTGTTTTAGTCGTGCAACAGAAATATGTCAGACCACTGCTGGGACGCATTATTGGCTGTGTACAGCATGATTATGTTTAATAAATCCCTACAGTGTTAGATTATCCATAGACGGCTCTCATCCAAGTTCCAGCAAATGACCTCGCTACAATGACAACTTATAAATAATGATTCATGAAATGCCATAAAACATCGAACACAAGGAAGTTGTGAAATCCATGTTTGATTAATCATATGAATGGGTGCTGTTTATTGTGGTTTTCAGTGTGAGTTTTGAACATATGATTATGCTTGTGCCACTGTTAGTTGACTTCCCTGATCAAGCAGGGCTTGTTTAAAGCTCTTCAGCATCTTTCACATTGCTACTGTTTTTTCTCCATTCTGTCACCGATGGAGTTTTGGTTCCTTGCCGCTGTCGCCTCTGGCTTGCTTAGTTGGGGACGCTTCATTTCCAGCGATATCGCCGACCTTATTGCAAAGACACTATTCAAACTTATTGACACTTTATTTTCCTTTTTTTTTGATATTGTGCAGTGCTTTGACGCTATATAAGTAAAGGTGTCTTGACTTGACTTGACTACTGTATGGTCATTCTATGAAATGGGTGACTTTTCTACTTCAATAAAGATATTTTCAATCAAATATTTCCTAAGATTTTAAACATTTTATCAAACAAATAATGTGTTTAGGTGTTAATAAATTGCATTGTGTGACTCCACTTGAAAGGAAACAGAAAGTTTCTAAAAGGGGGAAATATAATAGTAACAGGATTGACTAACAACCTAGCAGATCGAGTCTTTATTAATTATTAAAGTAAAAATAAATAAAGTTACTTGCATTGTGTTGATATGTTTAAAAAATGTAACAGAAAACACTGGCATCAGCTATTCATTGTTAGTCATTTTTAAATACGCAAGACACCCAACAGGAACCTGTATGGTAGAATGGTCCATTAATATTTCAGCGAGGTCGCCCTAATGTCTTAATCGTTTGATTGAGATTAGCATGGCTGCTTCTTTGTGACTCTCTCAGCTCTGGACGGGGCGGTAAACAAATGAACTGGCAAGGGTGAGGCCATGCTTCTCAATAAACACTGACACATTCTGTCCTCGCCATTGAGACAGATAAGCCTTCTCTACAACTCTCTCACTCCTATTCTCCCTCCTTTTTCCAGACTCCATTTCAATTAATGTCTTTCCATCGCTTTCTTTCTTTTTCTGTGCCTTTCCTCCAGTTTCCCTCTCTCTCTTTCTTTCATTGGATCAATGTCTCTGTGTCCCCCAGTCACGACTAACCTGCACGGGACTCAAGATGGGTCTGCTAACACTCCGCTACAGCTGTCGCTCTCCCTGTGCTGCCCAAAACAAGCAAATACTTCATTTGCTCAATACCTGTCATCCATGACTAACAGCATCATGGCAGAACAATGTGTTAGGAGAGAATAATTCTCGATAGAATAACAAACCACGGCGTAATACCGAGCCCATTTATCTTCTGCTCTTCATACCCAGAGCTTCTGACAACTTCGGAATATCACATAAATCTAGGCAGATTTCAATGTACATGCAAGTAGATTGCATGCTTTTTATTTGGTATTTGCTGGAAAATAAGACATACATACAACACAATCTGATTCTGAAAATCCCATGAGTTCAAAAACTGAGTTGTGTGGCTTTGAGTCCATATGCTAATATACTCTTAAAAGTTGAACTTTTATCCCAAATAAACTTTTATTTAAAAACTAGTCTTTCTCCTCTCAGAAAATGTATAAAAAAAACAGTGATGACTCATCCTGCACTTGGAGGTGTGTCCAATTTTTTGTCCAATCAAATGTCCTCTGGAATTTCCTAACCCAATGCCACTTTGCCTCCAACTAGTAATAGTTAAGGTAGCAAATTTTGGTTTATAACGTTTATAAATTATGGACTCAACTTCCTTTTTTATTAAGAAATATAATTGACAATAAATGTTGACACAATAAAGTAAATGTATTCATTAAGTAACTATAAGTAGCTATAAACTAATAAGATTGATTTCACAAGGTGAACAGTGTCACTGTTTCCAAAATTGAATACTTCCCTACTATATAGTATGCATAAAACAGTACGGCAAAAAAGTAGTATGTCCTAAATTATAGTATTCGAAAAACAATACGCGGAAAATACCTGTACTACTACCAGCAAAGCAATGAAGTGTGCATTCAATGGACACTTTACTATCCCATGAGGCCATGGGGGATGATTTATGAATGGCAGTGAAGCAACGTAACTATCACTGGTAGGTCATGTGAAAATAACATGCTAGATGTAGTACATCCCAATTTCATTTATACTACCAATATTCATACTATATAGAACTTACTTTTTTTTAACAGTCGCCAAGTCGGTTAAAATTCTAATTTAGTACATACTCATTACACTATTTCGGATGCAACGTGTCTCTGTGGTGTTTTCAAAACTTTGCTGTGTTTGTGTGAATATCCAGACCAGCTCAGCATAGCAACTTCGTCTTAGCCATTGGCGTGAGTTTAGGGCAGGCTATTTGTTTGTTCAACCAATGCAGACAGTGATGGGGAAACCTGTTTAAAATCAGTAACGGTTTTTGCAATTACAAATGTTGTTTAACAGTACTTAACTGCTATCAGTGATTAAATTAGTACTCCATGCATTTAAAAAAAAAATTCACAGCACTAATCATTCTGCTCATCTGCTTTTTTTTTTTTTTTTTCTTGTGAGGTGCAGCGACTTGGCAAGACAGACGCTTTCTCTGGCCAAGGATCGGCATTGTGATATGAGAGCTAGGAGACACACACACATATAATGTAGATGCAAACATACATACACAAATAAAAGATTACAAGCCTAGTCTACTGCCTGTAATCATCTAGTGAATCTTATCAACATGTCTACCTCCTAGACAGGTTACAACAACACCAACTCATCTCACTAGAGCAGAGACTGGACTCTATTGTAGTTTGAATTCAGAACATAGTCACACACTACCAGTGATTTTAATTCAACTGAGACATAATTATATGGGTGTGGGAATAATTAGTGGTGGCAAGTCAGTGGCAGGTAACAATTTCCAGAAGTTTAGTTGTACCGCTGCCATAGACATGAATAACACTTCCAATTTTGTGGTTTGTTGAGGGGAGGTGACCTGTTACTGTAGATTGACATCGAAAGGACCATAATATCATAAACCTTTTACTTACGCCCTAAAATCTCCCATAAACACCCGCATAGTAACATGCGAAAACCACATTTGTCACATTTAGACAACAAGTTTTGCACAGGAAAACACCACTGATACTTGCTTCTACTACGTCTACTGATATTTGCAGTGATGCTTGCACTGATACTTGCTAATCAAGTTCATTTTTTTCCCAGTATGAACAAAAGAACTTTGCTTAAAAAAGGACTTTTGAACTAAAAAGTCCTATGGACCTTTTTATAGGACAATATTTTATTTCTGTCATTTATTTAAATTCCTTAGAACACCCTGTTCTTAACGGGAGACATCCAAGTACTTAATTCCTGTCCAGTGTTGTGTTTTTCCTCTCAAAGAGCTATTAAACAGCACTGTTTATCTAAGGAAAAGAGTCTGTTGCCAGAATGAACCACATGGCCTTGCAGTAGCACTATATAAAAAGGCCGGCCATAAAACTGTCAAGTTGAAACGTAAAGCAAAACCATACATGAAACTGAAGTGTAAAACAGAGACTGTGGGGAGAGTTTCAGTCAATGTTTATGCCACATTCTCAAATGACTTGGGAGAATCTGTTCTAACTATACAAACGACAGCTAAAAGATAGTTTGATTTAAAAAAAATATTTTTTTTCACTTATTCTGCAGTTTATTCTGGTTTAAAAGCATAAGTTTTAATACATTATTTTTGCCCTTTTATTGATAGGAAGTGATGGGGGGGGGGGGGGCAATATGTTGATTTTTCAAAAAGCTTCATTCAAAAATACAAAGCAGCAATTGTTTTCAATGTTTGTAGGTTTGAAAGATTTTGAATTTGAGCCAAATTGTGAAAAAAATAAAAAATAAACTCATTCGTCTTAAATGAATAGTTCACCCAAACATGGAAAATCTGTCACATTTTGAAGAATGTTCGTAACCAAATAGGTGACAATAGCCATTGACTTTCTTAATATTTTTTTTCTTCTACTATGGAAATCAATGGCTACTGTCAACAGTTTTGTTACCAACATTCTTCAAAATATCCTCTTTTGTGTTCAACAGAATAAAGAACATCATACAGGTTTGGAACAAGTACAGGCTGAGTAAATGATGACATCATTTTCATTTTTGAGTCAACTGTCACTTTAAGTTGTATTATTTATGTTTGTGCAATATATTGGCCACCGATTAACCTGCTCTGTAATATTAAATAAATAAATAAATATACAACACATTCCACTACCACTTGTTATAAGCACCTATAGGGATTGTTTGAAGTGAAATTCAACTTAAATATTAGTTTCTGACATTAAATGTTCGTTCCTACATTGGCTTCATGTCTGTGGCACTTCCATATGATGTTGAGTTGGTCAGAGAGATGGCTGGTGGGTCGTAAAGAGGAGAACTGAAGTATCTGTTCTCTTCCAGAAAGTACTCGGGCTTATTAAGGGCTGAACGTGCAGCCAGGGAAGGCCGAGAGATGCCTGCTAGCCAACAGCTGCCCTGTAATTTATATTGATGAGGGGACTGGTGGGCCGCTTCCACGGTTTTGATCATTCAGGCAAGAGTGGAGAGATGAGGCTGATGAGTCTGTGTGATGTGTGTGTGGGTAGGTGAGAGTTCGCGACGAGCGTGTATGGTTAAGATTGTTGGAGTAGGAACGGGTTGCCAAGTCTGTGGGAATTCGGCTACTTCTACTTTTCTTGTTTTGCGGTTTGATACTCAAGTTGGATTTTTATAATATGAGTTTTTGACCAACCAATTCAAAACAGGTAATAAGAATACCTTACTGAAATCAGTCAGGTCAACACTGAATTTAGAGGTGAAGTAAGATAAATGAGTAACTAACCAATAAATTGGGATGAATTAAAATAAGAAAGAAAGAAAGAAAGAAAGAAAGAAAGAAAGAAAGAAAGAAAGAAAGAAAGAAAGAAAGAAATACACACACACAAAAAAAACACAAATACCAAATAGGCTTACAAAATGTATCTTGGGGAGATTAATGGGGAGTTTAATGCTGAACACAACAAAAAATGTGGATACTAAAAAAATCTTTTAAAAAATCCAAATACAATACCAAAAAAATGAGTACTTAGAGAAAAAAAAAAACCCGAACTCTGCAGACTGGCTCTGATATTTGGCAACTAGCAATGACTCTTCCAGACTGCAAACTGAGGCAAAAATCTGGACAAAAATTGCATAGTGCATTCCAACCTTAACCCTCCAAATCAAAGGAAATACACAATAGAGACTCTAAAAATGGCATATTTTCCGTTTTGATTCTGGCCCAGTTTATTCACCATTTCTGATTGGTCATTGGTCTGTCTTTGTCTCACAGACCTGGCAACCCCGGATTGAGGGAAATATGTTTAAATATAATGTTTGGGGTTTATAGCCTTGGGTGTGTGTGTGTTTACATGTGCATATGAGCATGTGTATGAGCATGTTCCAGTTCAGTTGCTTCCATGAATGCATTATAAATGCCCATACGGCCTAGTCGACTGTAAAACGCACATTTGCACAACCCCCCACCCAACACACTGTACATCCTCCATCCAATCTCAGCTGATCCCTTCATTCAAGTCAACATGAACATTTTCTTTCTCTAATGTGGAACAGTTCGAAATGCAACAGGATATTCAATGAGAAGTTGAGATTACAAACAAAAATGGGCTAATTTAGCTAGCATATTCCAGTGCTAGAGCAATGCTAGGTGGTTTCTAGGGTATGCTGGGTGGTTCCTTACTACTAATTAAAGTAATTAGGGTTGACTTTGATTTCATTACTAAAAACCAGCCAATTCATTAGCACATTACAAGCGATAAATATGCTAATTTCTTTCGTAACTGGCAAAGCCCTTTCTCTGCCCATTATATATCTTTTGAACCATTTCTCTGTCAAACAGCACCCTTTGACCTGTGCCACCAGCCCTAACATGTCGTCTTCACACTTCATTCTGTATTATTTCTCTCCAACAGCCTCTCTCGCTTTCTCTGACACGCGTCATTAGCATTTCTTTCACTGAGATAAAACAGTGAAGTCCGGCTCGTGGCTTTGAACCTTCTCACATGAAACGTTCTTTGATTTCACTTCCTTCTGTTAAGGAGAAGTGATCAGCGCTGTAATTAAGATAGCAGTAGGGCCCTGGAAGAAAAGGATGAAAGATCACTGATCCACCTTTACGCTGGTTGAATGGAGAAGACAGCTACAACCGGGTATTTCTCAAGCCTTTCAACAAGTCAAGTGAATGTAGACAGATGAAAGGATGGCAGTATTTTCAAATAAAATGACAAGATTATCTTTCATTAGCTAGATTTATAACTGATGAGAATGCAAAACAAATATAGCCTCTCGGGAACTGGCTGATGCTAAATAGCTAGCAATGCTAAAGACACTAACAGCTCTACTGTATAGCAGCTGCAGCTCAAATGTTTTCAAAAGAGTGTAGCTTTTCTAACAACAAGCTACAGTATTTGAACATGTAGCGGTTAGACATTAGCATGACAAAATGAGATATTGTTAGCTTAACTACTTCAGAACTAGTCAAGCTACAAACTATCATAATTTAAAGTAGCACTGAAAAAGATGTATTCAAAAGACAGCTTTAAAAATCTCTTTATAAGCTCAGGCGTGAGACTGAACTGATCTGCAACCGCAACAAAACTTGAAACTAAGAACAAATCACTGATATACTTAATCTATAGGATGCACAGTGTCTTGAAAGGTCACGTATGCAACTTGTAAGAGATTCTACAGTCTTCCCTCCAGAGCTGATACCTATCTCTCTCAGAGACTTATCAAAAGGAACGTCTTTAACCTCGCACACGAAGGTCACACACAAACTGCATCCTTATTTTCAAAGAGCAGGCAAAATAGATATAGCATCTTCTTAAAAAAAAAAAAACGTAACTCCTATGAAGAATTCAGATTTCTTAAATGAACAATAGCAGACCAGCATTTTTCAGCAGTGAAAATGAATCTGAGGAACAGTTTTCTTAATAAATAAACATATATCAAATATATAAGAATGAATAAAATAAAGTAAAATGAAATAAAGTAAAATCAATCTATCAATCAATCTACAGACAGATTAATATATTTATTGCAATTTTCAAGATATAATTTTATATATATATATATATATATATATATATATATATATATATATATGTATATATATATATGTATGAAACTGTCTTAAAGTGCAATCAATATATTAATCAAATGAAAATCACCATTAATATTAAAATGATACTTCATATAAAATTAATTTAATTAGAATTAACAATTTAATAAAAAAAAATACTTACAAGTGTGTGTCTTCTTTGTTACTGAAATACCTGAAAGAGAGATAGTAAAACATAAATACATTTTGTCCCATTATTTAAAATAAATAATATGTAAAACTACAGTTGTGTACAGCTGAAAGCGATGTAAAATACAGAAAAAGCTAACAGCATATTGGAACGGAGATGCTGTAAGCCGTGACATTGACTGAAAGCCAAAAGCTAGCTTCGACTGTGTTAATGCTTCCTAGCGCTGCCACAGGCTGTGCCTAAGCAAGGTCAGGCAGGTCAGTATGTTGCTGTCACATGGACCAAGCAATTGCCTTGCTGTCACAGTTGACCTCCACGCAATGGAAATTAACAAGAAATCACATACAGAATGCTAAACAGATCTGTGACTATGTTCATGTCTGTTAGTATAGCCCAGAAGCGCCGGGTGCATCTTTATGTCTGACCTTATAAAGCATGACTAATGCCACAGAGGCACGGATGGATGTGCGTATGTCTGTGTGTGTGTGTGTGTGTGTGTGTTCGTTACTGAAACAGAGGGTCCCATGTGGACTGAGCGTGCTCATGCTCTATGGGCCAGAGCAGACTAATAGATCCCACTTGTCATGCGGAAGCAATGGCTAATTTTTCTACAGCTTGCATTTGAAACACAAGGGACGTCGAGCTGACATGATTCAGTAATTCCACAGAAAATAAAAAGAGGTCTGGTTGGCGATAACGATGCTTCAGATGTTTTTTCGAGGGAAGGGGGAATACAAGTCAAAGACAGTAAAGCAAATGAGCAGGCACACGTGCACACAGACACACCTGAGGACACGGCAGCAAAAAACACAAAAAGGGCCCAGTAGCAAAACTTGAGGCACTCCGGTCAAGCTTCACAGATCAACAATGCTATTGCTGGGAGCGCAATGTCCAACAACAGCATTGCACTAAAAAACAAACAAGCAATAATCCTCTTGTAACTTACACCTGCAATCAAATCACAAAGCACTCAGCATCGGGGTAAATGGCAATTACCTAAATATGACGTCAATCTGTGGCTAATAGTGACAATGGGCTAAACACAAAGGTCTCATTCTAGGAGACAGTGTAACACAAAAAAAAAAATATATATATATTAATAATAATTCACACAAAATTTAAACTTCTATCATCATTTACTCATCCTCATGTTGTTCCAAATCCACTCATTGTGACTGCATGGAAAAGAACGATTAGTACTTATTCAAAATTCTCTTTCATGTTCCACTGAGGAAAGTAACACAGATTTGGAATAACACGAGGTAGTAAATTCTGACAATATTTTTGAGTGAACCATCCCTTTAAGGGAACGTTTCTGGTCTAACTGTGTGAAATTATAACATGGTGGGTCCAAGGGAATAAGACATTTATCCAACCCATGTGATTTGGGAGAGTTTTTTTTTTTTCTTGGCGAGCCCTCGATTTTTAGAAATCCAGTAACTGTCATGGTTAAAAGTCTGGCTAGAAAAGCGAGGAGTCAGCGATATCTTCCATGATCTAGTGGCCTGTTTATTCACTGCAGAAAAATATGTATTTTGGTTTAGTTTAGAGATAATTCATAACATTCCATCTTTTAAGAGTGGAAGACAGGTTTCATTAGTTGATTAGAGGGTTAAAATGGCTAATACTAGACTATGTATTTCCTGTAAAATTAAAAAATTAAGAACGTCTCGGTATATCCCAAAGGCAACACTTTTCCAAAATATCTTCATTTTATACTCCACTGAAGAGAGGAATTCATAAAGGTTTGGAAGATATCAGAACACCTGCATTACCTACAACAGTAGCCTAAAGCAAAGTCTAAAGAGCCATTTAACTCTTTAAAAACAAATAGTCAGCCTAGGTGACGTCAAGGCTTTCAGATGTAGTTCTGTGAACGTGCTGGCTTAGGCATACCTGAAGGATAACCACAAAAACCATGGTGGAAAACAACATATACTTGATCACCATGTGGAAAATGACCAGTCACACATCTAGCATGAAACAAACCAGGTTGTGTTTTGTGGTTATCAGATACCTCATGAACTCAGCTGAGAAGACTGTGAGGACGCCGTCAGTCTTTGATCCAACTTTTGTCACTATCACTCATCCTTGCTCTGTCCTCCCTCTCTATCTCTCCCTCTCTCTCTCCATGCGATCCCCATCCTTATTCCGTAGCACTATCAGCTATCTGTCTCTGATCCTTCCCAAACCACAACAGCTATTCTGTCAATGTCACTTACAGATATGAAAACCAATCTTAACACAAAAAAATGTACTTGCTCGGAAATCATTACTGTCAAAAAGAGGACGCTAGACTTGGTCAGAAAAATGGCCTGTTGCTAGGAGAGAGAGGGGAGGGGTGGGGAGAGAGCCCACTTCCTCCTCTAGGTGTCATTGGGAGGGCTCTGATTGGAGGGTGCAAGGGGAAGGGGCCAGGGAACCAATGGGTGAACAGAGTTTGGAGCTGGAGGGGGTCTGGGTCCAGGCCCTGACACCAGTGAAGCCTGCCAGGTTATGTCTACTCCACTGGAAGATGGGGTGATGGGTCAGTTTGGAGGTGAATCCATCCTTGACAGATGGAAAAAGCTTGTCCGGCCTTCTTCAAAGGACGATATCATGATTGTGGTTACAAAGTGCTGTGAAATTCAGCAACTGATCACACTACTGGAGGACAGTAACGGAACGGTTCCTTTGTTCATTTAGATTTAGATAAAGACAGCAAGACAGACAGACAGACAGACAGACAGACAGACAGACAGACAGACAGACAGACAGACAGACAGATAGATAGATAGATAGATAGATAGATAGATAGATAGATAGATAGATAGATAGATAGATAGATTCGTCAAAACAAATTGTACTATCCTCAGAATGCATGCACAAAATACAATGCCTTTAGATGTTACATTGACTCTGACATAGAAATATGCTTGTTATCATTTGTGGACATGAAAGTCAACTCAAGGCTAAAGACTTACTCATTATAATTTCCGCTTTTTGCATCAGCCAAGCTAAAGGTCATCTTTTCGGATGTCTACAGGTGAGTCATACAAAACTGATATAATCTAGACATTATTTTGGGTGTATACACTTCATTATAAATCATTAAAAAAGCCATCCATAATTAACTATTTCACTATTTTTATATTTTACCATTCATAAGAACTGTCACGGAAAAACAGTGCCAATAAAAGTGTGCTGGGTATTTCCTGGAAAATATTCTAAGCATGTCCACAGCCATCATTTATTGCTTTCTTCCTCTCCTAGATTCCATATGCCGAGCACACTGATGACTGTTTGAAGTTAACCTTTAGCACATCGCCCGCATTCCTGCCAGGTAAAGCCGTCTGTATAACAGATGGGGAAATACCCGGTGACAGAGTCATGCTGATCTAGGTTTAGCTTCTCCTGGTGAAATAGTGTCACGCTCATGTTTAAGAAATAACAAAACTGGTCTCAGACCTGCATAACCAGGCAGGGTCTTTATTCCTTATCTAAAATGATAAGAAATATAGTGAAACTGGTTTCATATCAGAATACAAAGGATGTGTGCAGGGTCCAAATAAAATTTTTGGGCCCTAGATGTGTGAGCAAGAAGGTTATGTCGCCATCCAAACAGCGGCACTGAAGAGTGCCCTGCCTGGGTCTGTCGAGCAGGCTGTGCATCATAATTTCAGCTTCCTTAGCGCCTGACAGCAAATGATTATCATGGATGGTTATTGTCAGCGAGGCCTCTCCGGCAGGGTTCTTGACGCGCTGTGCTGGGGTTCGGCAGTACGTGACATTCAAAGTTAGAGTCTCCTTCACGTAATGGAGCTGTCCTCTCACCGAGCTAATGGGAACAATCCATTTAACCTGTGGCAGAAACACACAAGCGAGGAAGTTCCTAATGCGAGGCCAGTCCCGTGGGGGGGCCCGCTCGGCGTTCTCTCTACCCCCCAGCTGCTGCCGGTCAGACCGCTTGATTCATTGACTGCTGCTTCATACTTATCCTCATTCACTGTTCAGTCTACGGAGACTGGTGAGGGGGGAGGACAGTGGCTCTCTCAGACATACAAGGACAAGGCTGGTATAGACACCTCTGGAAAAGTAACGGCTCAGTGGGGAATGATGACTGAGATGGAGATGGGTGGCTTGCTTGAGGGTTGGTGGACCCCAATGCAATTGTGATATATTGGAAGAATGGCCCCCTGGTTTTAGGTAGGCTTCCTACAATTACGCAAAATGTTTTAGGATGTAATTTTCTTCTTCTTTTTTTTTTTTTAAAGTGACCTTCCATTTTTAGTATCCACTGCAAGATATGAAAGTCTTGGACTCAATATAATTCAGCAATATAATCGAAGCGTTGGCCAATTGTTGTTGCGGGGGGTGGGGGTGGGGTTGGGCATGGCAAAGCGAAAAAACAATGTGAAAAAACAGTACAAAAAAACAAGCTTCCCATCCTAAACACCGCCCCCATGTTTTAGCCATCCCCAGAAATATAAATGTGCCTGATGTAGGTACCCTGCCACCGGTATCTTAAGACAATAAAAAAGACATGGGTCAGAATCGAGCTATAACTGTTCAAGATGTCAGAGTTCATGTGCTAACCAACAGGCCACAAGCTCCACATATTGAAGATGGATGCGTTTCCCAAAAGCATCGTAAGCATAAGTAGATTGTAGAGACCATTGGTGCTAATGGTTTCTACAATCTACTTGTGCTGCATTTCCCAAAAGCATCATAGACATAAGTAGATTGGAGAGACCATTGGTGCTAATGGTTTCTACAATCGACTTATGCCAGAGGTGTCCAATCATGCTCCTGGAGGTCCAACGTTATTTAGGGTTGGAGCTAAACTCTGCAGAACAGTGGCCCTCTAGGAAGAGGTTTGGATAGCTCTGACTTGGACTTACAATTTAGCAAACAATGGTAAATTCCATAAAACTGATAAGCAGCTCCACAGTTTTGCTGGTAATAAATATGGATTCTGGATGGAACAGTGTCTATCAACATCATACAAGCTCAAATTTGGCACTTGCAAGTCAAGAGAAACTAGCCTTAGCATGGATAAATGTTACAAGGAAGTTGTGTCAACCACAAACATTTGCACAGATTTCCATTCACTTCTGTTTAAGGTACAGCATCATTAAGAATAATATCCTTGTATGAATCATTCCTCCTGTCATCTAAATTATAGAAAACATTTTTGGTTTTGCAGCTGGTCAAAAAATAACATGCAGTGCACATTCTTTAGCAGACTGCACATGCTTATGAACATTTCTCCTGCCTAGCTAAAAAAACCCCAAAAGTACAGTAAAGTCCTGTCTAAACATTCATGCACTGTATAGAAAGCATTACCTTGCTTAGATAATCAAATATTTAATATATTGAGATTAGCTATTTGTTTTGCTATTATAATTTTATATTTGATAATTTTATCACTTGCTGGGGCTCTATAGAGTGAATCTGTCTTTGAGGTTAACATTAATTAGAAATTGAAGATGTTTGAATAACCAACTGGTCTATAAAAACCAACACTAATCTCATCTCCACCCATATGTCATATTATGAAAACCAAGAATGTTTCTGCAAGAAATATGATCAATACAAAGCTATATCCTTCATGTACACATAGTGTGCATTTTTAAATGACATATCACCTTGCAAATTATAAGTAGAGTTATTTAATCAGAACAGAGGACAGATGTCATCCAAGTTTTGTTCTGTCAAAGTCATTCCGACATTCTCTTACCCGTTTTGCACTGACACACTTAGCCTTATTATACTTCATAAACTTTCAAATGCAAAATGCAATGATTAAAAAAGCTTGACGATTTTCATCATCTCTCCTCCTAATATTCTAAAACACTTAAGGAACTCCATAGAGAGGCCTTGCGTTCTCCAGGGAGGTTCAAGAGAAAAATGACTTCATCTCCAGGCGCTGTTATTTCTGGTCATTTCTAATTGGTTTTAACTAAAATCAAGCCGCCGTGGCTGGCTCCACAGGTTCCCACTGAACAATTCGCCATCTGACATCTCCACAAATAGCAGATTTACATCCAAATTAGTTTTAGAGGACGTAGAAATTACATTGTCGTAGTGTCACGTTGAAAAGGAGAACATGACGAGAAACCAAGCAGAAGTTTGTTGTGGAGACAAGCCATGTAAAAAACAAGATCACATTAAACAAGTAGAGGAACATTTCTGGAAGGAATCGGTGGTTCTCAGCAATGTTTTTCCTTGCTCTTCTGATCAGATCAGACCTGTCACTACTAGAACCATTGTTCTACAGGTCACAGCCTTTCAGAGAGTCAGTTTAAGATTCAAAGCTGGAACATCAAGATCAAGAACCTTGGTCCATCCTCCTGCTTTCTGAAGCCCAGGAGTCTCCAGGTAAGTCCCTAAAATCGTCTGGTAGCTTGTGAATAATACATAGCAGCAAAGGGGATTGACATAGGCCCAGGAAGGGCACATGAACAGCAGGCATGGCGAAGAATTTTAATTGTACCGCATGGAGTCCGGACGATAAGCGCCATTGTTATTGCTAAGATGCTGCACAACAGAAGCTCATTCAGCCGACTGCTTAAACAAACGATGATTACGCCAAATCGGTCCCGCAACACAGCAGAACCATTACAGGCCCAGGCACAGGAGTCGTTAGCGGAGCGCACGTGAGAATACAGTAACCAGCTGATCGGAAGTAAATGAGGATAATGTGTAGTGATTCCTCAGAATGCTGACTCTACACTAGCGTGTGGTCCACTAAAGCTACACTCCATTGCAGACAAGGTCACTTTGGTCATCTCTGCATGGCTACGTTCACACAATATCAAAATACAGTTGTTAGTCCTGTTTGAAACATTCACACACAGTCTGGTTATAATCCAGAGTGACATCTGTATTCTATAACTAAACTGACTACCTAACATTTTCAGGACTCGCAACCAACTTTTCAAACTTTTGTAATAGTACAACAGCTATGTTAAAAGGGACTGACTTCAGTTATTTGTAGCTGTTGTATGAACAGGTTAAATTGGGAGTTGTATCTGATAGCAAATAATTCTATAATCTGTCAATTTTCACCCTTTCTGCATGAACAGATGAAGTTCCTTCAGATGTTCAGCTAGCGGACATGACTCAAGAGGGGCCGAGGGCCCCATCCTCTCCCACACTCCAGCATTCCCATTCCTTAGTAATCCATTTGTGATCCCCAGCTGAGACCCCCATGAAATCTGAACCTCCATCATAAACACAGCTCCCAGCATTCAACAAGACCACCCTGTAACATACTTGACTGGACCTCTGCGACACAGAACGTCCTACTAAAGCCGTCGGTTTAGTCATGTTCATAAAAACAAATTATACCGAGTCTACACTGACATGTTTGGATATTTTTCCTTCCCTAATATTTCCCATGCTAATAATTTCATTCCATGTAGCGCTCAGATATGTTTACTTTATGGAGAGAAGCTAAAATTGCCCTTGAGTGAAGACCAGGACAGGGAGTTACAAAATAATTAAATGAATTTATCTATTTATTTACCAAACCAAAGTCTTCTCCTCAGGGCGGGGATTGCGGCTGCATTAACCAATTGCGGACATGAGAGAAGTAGTAATCTTTCAGTGTGTGTGCGTGTGAGAAAATCAGTGTTGTGATCTGTGGTTCAACTAAGGAATTTGAGTTTTATGTCTTTCTAACCAGCTTCATACTCCTTGCCACTAATTTAACAAAACACCATGAATATATGGAGGCATATTGAACATATCTTACAGCCAAGAGCTATTTCAGAACCCCATGTGTCTACCATGCTAGACATAGCTCACCGTATGGGAGGTTGAGCGATCAAGATGTAACTTTTGTCATACAGTTGGAACAAAGCCAGTCTTCTCTTTTCTTATAAAATATGCAAATTCTCCTCAGTTATGCTGTAAGATAACAAACAGTATGGTAGAATGGATGCATACTACTTATGCATTCTTAGCCAACCTAAGAAAATATTCGTATACATTTTCTGAAAACCCCCCCCAAAAAAACATAGCTTGACTATGCGAAATTCACTGATTCAGTCGCTGCTAAAGTGTTTTGGGAGGTTGCTAAGCAAAGGTTGCATGACGGGGTTAATTTATGGGTAGTTTCCATTAACCGATGTTATGCGACTAAAACGTCATTTTTTCCTCTCACGATCAGTCATTGCGACCGATGTTGGTAGGTTTACGTATATCTCAGCCAACACACTAGCCATTATTTTTAATCGAAGGAGACGTAGCCGTGTTTCTGGGATGCTTCTGAAATGGCTGATATAAACACAAGCATTGACTAGAGTGGCTGCAATCAGTTCTGGTGGCCATGTCAGAGCCATAATGCTCTGCAGTTGTGTCCATAAGGGGTTAATAAGTAATAAACAATAATAAATAAATAAGGGGTTATCCAAGCATTAATGACAAGAAAACCCCTTATACTTGAAAGCGGCCATGTATTAAGTTTTTCTTGGTGGCTATTCAAGTGACTTCTACGTTTCCATTGCAGTTTTGCGAAATATTCCTTTTTCGAACTGCCTGAAAAACTACCTCATGTGAGCATAAAAACTTTTTTGTGATATATGGGAGTTTTTGAAAAATTGACGTTTCCATTGTGCGCATTTTCAATTTGCGCAATTTGAATGGTGAGTGATATCTAGTGATATCTAGTATTACTTAGGTCCCTTCTTCAATGCAAGTCTATTTTTTTATTTTTTTGATCTCTTTGTAAAGTAAATGGACCACTTTTCATCAAAAAGCCACATAATTTGAGTTATCGTTCATGTCATAAGACTTATGCACCCCATTTTAGTATTAACTGTTAAGTATGAGAAGTAGTAATAGCAATGTTTTACTTTGCAAACACCACTAATGAATCATCTTCAAAAAATCAAGGATTATTCTTGCAGCCTACGTCATGAACTGTAATAATTATACTATATGGATAGATTTACAAATTAGCAGTAGCTCCCACTGATACAGTGGAAATGATGTTTGTTGGAACAAACTGTCCTTGCAGAGAAACCACAACAAGATGTCACATGATCTTCAATTGCATCCACAGACTGGCTAAGCAGCAATTGGTTCTCGAGACATCTGCAAAGCCCGGACTTTATGACTCATAATGAACATGATGAGAAATTCCATCCCAGACTTTCCCGGGTCTGTGCGCGTGCTGTTGATTCATCTCAAAATGTCAGTGCAAAAAGCAAAAAAGCCCGGCAGATGTATCAACTTCTGAACGTGGCAGTGTGGATTGCAACTGAAGCACTTGCATATCACCTCTTTCATCTCACCAGCCAATGAGTGTGTGAACTCTGAGGCAGCTAACGTCATCTTGAGGAGTGTGGGTTGTCGTACTTTCCAAACCCGACCACATCTAAAGGCCGCGTCTACAGTGCTCACGCTCCCTGAGCATTTCACTTGAATGTTTTTCTTTTCCCACCCCCCATCTCTCAGACACCTTTCCAATGGTGAAGCAGGCAGACTTTTAAGATAGTGGCTTGAGTGCAGATGAATTAAACATCCTTTATAATCCCAGTCGGACACTACGTCAAGTCTAGCGTATATGTGTTTGAGTAAAGTGGCGTAGGAAACACACTCCCCACTATCCCGCAGGGACATCGGCCTATACAGCGTGCTGTTCTCAGCTCATTGAATTGAAGAAACTGTAATGGTGAAAGCGGGAGGAAGACCAGAGAGTCCGCTTGGTCCATATCCTGCACCGGCCAATAAAGCTAATTGCCTCAGCAAACCTCTCAGGTAATAAAGCTCCCTATTAGCTGAATTACATGTCTGTCAATCCTCTAATTAATGTCACAGAATTACTGCATATCCTCTGGTCCAGCAGAGGGAAGGAAATAACAGAGGATCTCTCAAGATGTTTGCAGGAGGAATTCTGTCTTTCGGCTACTGTACACAGTTGAGCCTGGCACTTAGTTCCGCATCTATCGTTCATGTTTTTCATAATTAAAACCTGAAAGCTCGGCCAGCACTCTTCCCAGTGTGCTGTGAAGATCAAAGCGGCTCTTGTTACAGAAGCGAGTCGATCAGAGAAGTCACTTTCCAACCAACAGGGTTCAAGCTTAATGCTTCAATATCCTGCACTTATTTGGACATATGACGCGGGGGGGCAATGAGGTGGACGGCCAACAACCAAAACAAACTTTTATCTCCTCTCTAAAAATTTGTCAGTGCTACAGTGTAGCTTGTGGTAGCTAGGCTATGTTTTAAAAAGTGGTGGAGAAAGTGGGCAGGTGCGCAGACCTGCTGGTTTTTACTGGATATTAATTAAAGGGATAGTTCACCCAAAAATGGAAATACTATCATTAAATACTCACCTGCATGTCATTCCAAACCCGTAAGACCTTCATTTGTCTTACGAACACAAATTAAGAGTTCTACGTCAGAACGCCAGCTCCTGCTTCAGCAGCACCACACGCATGCATTGTGGTACTCTTGTGAATGTGCGTCGACTGACACAGAAGAGAAGAAACTTTTGAATGAAGTCGTTATTTTTGTTCCCTTTGCACACAAAAAGTATTATTGTAGCTTCATAACATTATGGTTGAACCACTGATGTCAAATGGACTATTTTAACGATGTCCTTACTACCTTTTTGGGTCTCGAAAGTGGTAGTTGCATTGCTGTCTATGCAGGGTCAGAAAGCTCCAGGATTTCATCATGAATATCTTTTTATTTGTGTTCCAAAGATGAACGAAGGTCTTAAGGGTTTGAGACGAAATGAGGGTGAGTAATTAATGACAGGATTTTAATTTTTGAATGAACTATCCTTATTTTAAGATAAATTCTGGATAAAAACCTACTTGTAAACAATAACATAACATTTAGAAATTTCCTAAAAAAATGTAAATGTACTTTTAAAAACAACCTAGTTCAAATGTTTCCACATAAAACAAGTGCATTATGTAGTCATCTAAGTACCATATTATATATTACATTTGGATATATTTTAAAATGTAATTTATTCCTGTGATGCATTACTCCAGTCTTCAGTGTCGCATGACCGCTCAGAAATCATTCTATATAACTTATGAAATATATTTTATAATATACAGGAATCTATACATGTTCAGGAACATTACCACCATTGAACATACATACTGCCTCCTGCTCCCCTGAGAGAACAATGAGGTTGAGGAAACACAAGGGCACTAAAATATAGCAAGTCTCATAATCAGTGAACTGGGGCCATTTATTTATTAATTTGTTCCATTGACTCTGAAGTAACATGAGCCTCTGGGGCTTTCTGTCTAAAAGCACTGGCTGTATAAATATTGCTTTCTCTTTTGATGAGAAGGCAAATCCATTTCCACTGCAGGAAATAAGTCTTGGCATCACTGCAAAACTAGTTATATGACTGGTATTTAGGCAGTGACTCAAAAATCCCTCACATTTTCTTTCAATAAACAATAACAAAACGCTAACACATTTGACTGATACAAAGCTAACTGTGTATGCTAACAGGAAGAGACACTTGTTTACTGTAAAAAGTCTGGCTGTGCTAATAGATACTTGGTAGTTTCTTGCCAAGTTACCACTTTGTGGCAACTGTAGGTCTGGACAGTTCTGCAATGGCACATTCCCTTCGAAAGGATTGGCTTGCAAACATGATAACATGAACATTAGCACTCTATAATTCAGGTTGCATCAGATGTGCTTCAGTGCTATCCAGAAGCATTGTACTATAGTTATAGAGAGCTTCCAACAAACACAATATGGCTAATCTAGTTTCCCTTTCCCCAGCACAGTGGCTCCCAAATTTCTTTAGCATTTTCTCATGTACTTTAGCTCACTAAGGTGGTTTTCTCAGCTGATGTCAACTTTTTTTGGTTGTCTGTTTGTAAGTTGAGCAGGTATGTATCATATTAGTACCTTGAACATGAAATATGCATTGCAGAACTGTGCTACAATTCACTGAAAGACAGAGACTGAAATGCACTTTTTTGTAGAATAGCAGCAAGATGACAAACGAAAAAAGTAGTTTTATTTTATAGGCATAAATGGTGTTATATTATTGGACGTGAAAAAATCTTACATTTTGCTTGTGTAAATGTATCTTTTTTTGCAGTTAACATTTTTAAAATGTTTTTGTTCTAGTGCTAAAAGAGGTGTTTACAGGTCTCTTTAGATTCTACACTGCCAATTACAGTTATATGCACGTATAAAATGCGTAAAAAATGTGAGTATCAGGAATTCAACACAAATCTCTCAAGTGTGTAGTGACCCCCAACATCCAACAAAACAAGAGGTTAACCGCAGGACATACAGTGGCCATAGAAGAGTCCATACATCCCCCGCAACACATAAAGGAAGCAGCCTTGCAGTCCAGTAATTATTAATGACAAAAGTCTATAAGCATTCCATTAGGTGCAAGCAGCTGTCATAAACACCTTAATTAATTTACAAAGCAAGCGACTGGGGAATTACGATGATGTGAAAATCTGCTTCCCTCTGCCGCTCCATAGCACTGGAACAGATCGGGCTTTTAAATTTTTAAACACGTCTTTCATGTTCTCCAGAGCACAAAAAAGCCTTTGAACAGTCATCTTGTTAGGAGACGCACCTAGCAGCGCTGCTACCTTTTGGGTTGTCCCATGGTCCTTTTCTCCACAAACTGGCAACAAGGATTTAGGGTTCAAGTTTAAAGGGATAGATCACCTACACATGACAAATTTGGTCATTATTTACTCAACGTTATGTATTAAACCCCTAAACCATTTTACTTTCTTTTTTTTTTTTTTTCGGAAAATGTAATAAGAGATATTTAGTAAAATGCTCATGCTGCTCTTTTCCATATAATGCCGTTTTGTGTTTTACACAATGAAGATAACCTTACAGGTTTGAAACTACATGAAGGTGAGTAAAAATGATGATAGAATGTAGGGCTGTGCAATTAAATCGAATTCGATTATCATGCGCATCTCGTCAGTAAAGCCGGTTCAATGATTGGCAGTAAATCGCCATCACCTGCTTTCAAATGGAGCGGGACTTACTACACAGAGCCGTAGTACACCGACAAGATAGGCAATATCACGTTCATAATCACAGACGAATCACCTTCGATTATGAACATTACCTAGCTTGTCAGTGAATTACGGTTCTGTGTAGTAATTCCCGCTCCATTTGAAAGCAGGTGATGGCGATTAACTACTAATCAAGAAACCGGTTTTACTGACTAGATGCGCATGATAATCAAATTCGATTAATCGCACAGCCCTACTAGAATGTTCTCGTACTGTATAATATAATATATTGGTTTGTATTGTTACCCTGTAAACCTCATCAATGACTCAAATACAAAAAGGAAGAAAGTCCTTTAAAAACAACAGCTGTCATGGATATGACTGCATAAGAATGCTGTCTCTGGAGGGAGGAGGCAGTGTGGGCCCCTCGGGATAGGGACCGAGGTACAACTACCACACTGCATCACGGACGCTCAAATGGACACATTCACCAAAATATCTTTGTTATTTCATATACAGCCCAGCTAAAACGTAGTTAGATGCAATTTGAGTTACTACTAAAAAGCACATTTCCCACACGCAGGTAGTTTTCGTTTCGTGTTTCAATTTGTTTATAATATGTCTTTTGCTATACTTATTATATTTGTCATTCCTTTTTTGAATGTATTTGTATGTAGTGAGATTTGGTTATAGTGTTTATAATGTTTGGATTTTTCGTATTAATTTATTTTTTACGTATTTTACATTATTTTTTAAATTTAATAATAAACTTTTTATCTTTTTTATTTTATTATTAATTTAATAAAATAAACCTATTTTTTTTAATATATAATTTTATTTTCTTTTTTATCTGTCATTGTATTTCATTTTGTTTTATTTTATTTTATAATTCTACGTAATTTTGTTACACTCTGTGTATAAACTGGAAGTTAGTAATGACTATTAGCAGACACTAGCATCTGATTCTCGGTCTCTGTACCACCCCCGCCCATATATTTCCATAACCCACTCACTGTGTTCAATGGTAAAGCACTCCCAAGGCTGCTGATCAAAGTCAGCAGTCAATTCACATCACAATAGATTGATTTGATGCTTCCTAACCTTGCTAGTCTTTACTTAATGGCTGCCAAAAGCCTTAAGCACATCACAGTCCATCACACCTCCTGTTTGTGTTACTGCAATATACAAATCAGTTTCTAATATATATTTTCTCTTGTGTGTGTCTGGTACAACTTATTTCCCAGAAAATACAGTATTACTGTGAATAATAATAATAATAATAATAATAATAATAATAATAATTCAGCTACCTCTCAAAACATAGTTACTAATAAATGTTACTAATAAAACATATTATTATTATTATTATCATCATCATCATAATCATTATCATCAGCTACCTTTCTGAAAATATCGCTGGATGCAGTAAGTTAGTGAATAATAATAATAATAAATTATATAATATAATAATAATAATATATCATATAAACATTATATAATATTAATATTATAATTTTATACATATATTATTATTATTGTTGCTGTTGTTGAATTACAAGTAACTAAAAAGGCTATTAATTAGTAATATAATCAAATATTAAAATGATTATGTTATTATTATTAATAATAATAATAATTATTATAATTATTAACTTAAAATATACTAACTGAAATATTATTGAAATATTATATACTGAATATTACTAACTGAAAATATAATTTTTGAATTACAAGTCACTAAAAAGTCTATTAATTAGTAATATAATCAAATATAAAAAAATACATGATTATTAACAACAACTACTACTACTACTACTATTAACTTTATTTCTGAAAATATAATTATTGAATTACAAGTCACTAAAAGCCTATTAATTAGTAATAGATTATCAAATATGAACAATTCTGTTATTATTATTTTTAATTACTATTATTATTATTATTACTACTACTACTACTACAATTCATAGCAGTATTTATTTGGCTCAAAACAATCATGGTTCTGAAGTAGGAAATGTCACTGGTTTCTATATTACATACTACTTCAATGTAATACTTAAGTGTTCACAGACACCGCTTGTCCTTATGGAGCAGCTACATTAGTTTTAAAACCTGACATTAGGAGAAAACAAAACAAACATACAAAAATCGGCCAGAAAGGTCACCTCCGTTCCAGCCTTCCAGCTTCCTACTCATGTGACGTAATGGAGGAGGAATAGTGTGGCGTCTCCCCCTCTGTTTCTAACATGGTATCTCCCACTCCACTGTATGTGCTGGGGGGAGGAGGGTGTTTTTCTTCTTTTTTAGGGGAAAGACTGTCAAAACGTATCAACATTGCTGACATGGCACAGTGACACACTGACCCATAACTGCTGGAGGAGAATGTGTGTGTTACTGCGAGATGGCAAAAAAATAAATGAATAATAGTAAAAGAAAAAAGCAGCTATCGATTTATGTAAGAGCGCTAGTCATCGTCACATTGGTTGAGTGGTGTAGGGACTCTTTAATTATTTCTCAGGAGCCAGACAAAATCAGTGTGCCGTGAAGAGACTACATCGATTTCCCTTCAGCCAAAGCAACATACTCACTCTGTGGCAGTTCACAGTAAAGTACTAGAGAGAAGGAAAAGGTGTTTGTCTCTAAAACAGAGTGGCTTCCAAATAAATGGCTGACAGAAATGATGGCCAAGTCAAAGAAGATAAGGTTGGGATGAATACTTCCTGTGTCTGAATAAACACACTATTGTAAAGGGAAGTGGTGTGTGGCCTCCTTACTTGGAATTTGTGCTCTGCATTTAACCCATCCAAGTGCACACACACACAGTAGTGAACATACACCCAGAGCAGTGGTGCCCGGTGAGCAGTTGGGGGTTCGGTGCCTTGCTCAAGGGTCTCACCTCCGTCGTGGTACTGAGGGTGGAGAGAGTGTTGGTTATTCACTACCCCACCTACAATCCCTGCCGGAGCCGAGACTCGAACCCACCACCTTCGGGTTTCAAGTCCAACTCTCTATCCATTAGGCCACAACTGCCCCACGACTATAAAAAGCAGTATATTGAAAATGTAGGATGTGTAGCTGAAGTGCTCTTATGTGAAACGTCGGTTCGAGTATGGCTTGCAACCTGTCCTGATTGCACACCCTCTGTTTTGCCAGTAGTTGCTTGCCACTGTATCCTGTCTGTAAAGCTGAAAAATACTACATGAAAAATTGTCATATAGGGAGGCAGAAAGGCATCAAAGCAATATCCCACAATCATGTGCATTTTGTTGGTTGGAAAAACTAAAAATGTCATTAAGAGGAGTAGTAGAAATTAGTAAAACTTGTATATGTATTCATGTTTATATATTTTTAAATTTTTTCTACTGAGTATTAAGCAGTGTAGCAATAAAAGTCTCAAAGGCCGCCTTAAAAAAAACGTGACTATCAAGCATCATGAAGGGATAGGATAGTTATAAAAAGTGGAACATCCTCAAAGCACTTCTTTGCAAGAAAAGGCCAAAGTGACAGAAGGCTGTGGCTAACACCTTTGTTTGTGATTGATGTTTGTAGGATGAGTTGCAAAAGCACTTGTGGTTCACTGTAGGCTGGTGGTGGTTGTGCATGTTCTTTTTGGGGAGCTAAAATTAGCGCCCCATGTGTATTTCCTGCTCGCAAAAGAGTAAAAATGCACAAACAAACAAACAAACATGCGTTGAGCTGGTTGGAAAATGATGCCTACGGATGCAGGGTGCTTAACACATTAAATGGCCTTTAAAGGTCTTTCATTCAAATCTATAAAAAGACCACGAGAAAAGATGATACCGTAAGACACAGCTGTCAGTTGCTAGCATTACCATAGCACCACATGCGAGCACACGACTGTGAACTGAGCATAAACTGCAACGATGCATGTACTGTATGCATGTATGCGCTTTCCATGCCTAGCCAGACATGTTTTAGAGACCCTGTTAAAAATGCATTGTTATGGAAAGGGAGGCTCACTTGAGAGCTATGCTAAGGCGAATGAATCTCAGTTTGCTCTGTCAGCGCGTGCTCTAGTCACTTCCATAATTTACGAAAAGCTAAAAAAATTCTTGAAGTACCCACTGAGATTGCGTTAATATTACAATAATTTAACAACACATCCACATTCACAGTTCTATACTGTCAGTTAACGGTCACATGACATGCAGGAAAACAAGTAAAATGTTTTTTTATTTGAAATATATTATTTTATTTGAATTGTTTTCATTTTAAAAATATTTATTTTAATTTTTATATTTTTATGACTTCTATTAGTTTTTCAGTAACTCTCGAACCTCCTGCAGTTCCCTCATAAACCACCGGGGGTTTGTGAAACATCGATTTTGGATACACTTTATTTCGATAGTCCACTTTAGACATTCTACTAAGTATAAGTAACTTTGTAACTACATGTCAACTAATTCTCAATATTTTGCAACTACATGTCTACTAACTCTCAGTAGGGTAGGTTTAGGGTTAGAATAAGTTGACGAATATTTGCAAAGTTTCTCATAGTCAGTATGTTGTATGTTGTGGACCCATCAAATTAAAGTGTTAGAAGATATTAAGCAGACAGTCTACTAATACTCTAATGACTGCTAGTTGACATGTAGTTGAAAAGTTACTTACTGTTAGTAGAATGTCTAAAGTGGACTATCGAAATAAAGTGTTACCTCGATTTTTAGTAAATTTGTTTATAAAAACAAAAGCTCAGGGTACATTTACACGGCAACAGTGTAGTAAAAAATTTTCCTTTGCATTTTTGAAGAGTTTTACATCCAGACGACGATGTTGTCAAAACGATCCCCATTCACAGGAAATCCATAAAAACAACAAAAAAATCTGTGTTATGGATGCCAGGCCAGTAGATGGCGATGTCACTTTGTAAAGAAACTCCATGCACCTGAGCACATACACATAACACACAAGCGCATGACGTCGCCGTTTTAAAAAAAAAATTGCACAAATAAACTACAAAAACCCTTTTTCAAAAGTTGGTGTTTTCAGGCACACAGAACAATGCACAAGTTGTTTTCAGTTTTAGGTAAGGTCAGGGGCGTTGCTAGACCCCTTTTAGTATAAATCTGCTGTGCCCAGTATAAATCTCAAGTTTAAGTTTTAACAATTTGCATTATTTGTAAATGAACGGCCAAATTTGTCAGTGTATTCATTACATATTTGTCAGTGTATTCATTTACATCGATAATCACGGCAAAAAAACAAAAAACAAAACTGGTCTTTATGCAGCGTAGTAACCTAATTCAAAATCAAAATCAAGGAACTTTGCTGCCATACCATGGGTGCAGCAGGCGCCTGAAAGTAGTCCCCAGCAATATCATAGGCTACTGAGCTGGGGACTACTTTCAGGCGCTGCGTCATATCATTGCGCCTGCTGTACCCACGGCAGCAAAGTTCCTTGATTATTAAGCCGGAATGAGAGTATAGTTCCTAGCCATATCGGCCTAGAAAATCGCAACTTTTCATTTTCCGTTGGTCTTAGCACACGATGTAACTCCAGAAGTGTTAAGTTTTAATTAGGAAAAATATCGAAACTCTTTGGTCATTTTTGAGCGAGATGCTAATGGTCTAATCTGAGTCAATGATCTATGCTAAACTAAGCTAAAAGCTTATAGTAATGTCAATTGTTTTGTTTTTTATCTAAAATATTTTGGTGGGTCTTGAAATAGATTATACTTTTCTAGGTGGGTCGTGGAATGGAAAAGTTTGGGAACCCCTGTATTACACTAAGTTCAAATAGCTGGTAGAAGTAATTTACACTAACCCCGCCCATAAAGGTAAGATGACCACAAAAGATGCCAATTCATTATCAAATCCCAGGGGGTAGATATTAAAGCACATGCAAATGTCATTTTTGATGCGATCGACCCGGGTTCGATTCTGCCCTTTACCGAACTTTTTCTTCTTCTCCATTTTAAAATATCATATCACATGGGGTAGGTGTAGGGAGGGCTTATATTGCTCCAATACGGTGGCATCCATTTAATAATTTGAATTAAAATGATAATTTACTCTCAATATGTTATTATTGCATTTTATAATGTTCTACAGTACTAATGTGCAGATAATTGCCACTATTTGAAATAAGTAGTATAAATAGAAAATCCTGCTATTTTAACATAAGTGTAAATAGAATCTATAGTTATTTTCACTCAGTGTAAATAGCATCTAACTAAGATTAATAAATGCCGTAGAAGTATTGTTCATTCTTCGTTCATGTTAACTAATGTTAGGCTAACTAATAAAGTCTTTCCAAAATATTGTTCAAATTGTTACTGCCTTCCGTTATTATTTTGGAATAAATGTAAAAATGCATAAAAACTAATTATTATTATTATTTAATTATTATTTAAAATATTAAATAAAATAAAAATAATGTTAATAAAATATGAATAAGTTAAGTGTAATAGGGACATGAATATATATATATATAATAAATAAAAATAAATACTGTATATGTGCCGTAAACAATGTAAATGTTCATGTTAAGTATGTTAAAGATATTTTACAATTTTCAAACATACATGTTTACCTTCCTCAGTATTGTTGCACTGTAAGAATAGTGGTTTAACAACAGAAGTTTGTACAGTGCATTGTGTTGGATACAATCTTTTTTCTTTCAAGAAAAAGTAATGGGGGCCTGTGCCCCAGTATAGCTTTAGCTCTAGCAAAGCCCCTGGCTAGGGTAATGCAAAAATGCCACCGATTGATCTGTTAGCGCCACTTTATCCATTTCCATATTTTATGAACAGCATGAAGGGGTGGAGTCAAATTGTCTGGGGGTGGAGTTAGTGACCTCACATCCAATCAGCTTTGATTATTCAAGCTATACAACATCCAAGGTTAAATTTCAAGGGGTGTTCAATACCTTTGCTTTGGACAGCAAAAATTTGAGGGAAAAAAATAAAATTGTGCAGTTGATGGTGATGTCACTTTGTACTTGAACATTAAAAGCCATTTTCAAAGGTCCAAAATGCTGTTGTTGTGTAAATGAATGACAAAAACAGAATTTTTAGTTAAAAACAGTGTTGTGAGATCTGTTAAACTCCATCTGTGCTGCATCTTTATATACTCAAGTCTATTTAATCTAAAGTAGACATTACTCTTTTCTTATAACGACACTGCTTTGATAAAACAGCATATTAGCAGCTACGCTAACAAAGGTAAACGCAGCAGAGGCAGATCTGAACAGTCTGTGATAAACAGCTGGTGCAGTGAGCGGCTTATCTAGGGTGGGTGTGTTTTTAATCTAGTTATTAATGTCGTAAATTAGCTCGTATAATTGAATGTTCATATAACATCACATCCTTCCCATAAGAATTACTATTGGACTGCTTATAATAATATCTTATTTCCCAGATGAATTTTATTGGACTTGAGAATAATTCCATCACTCGGCTAATTCTGGAGACAAAAGGGTGGAGGGGATCTTTGATAAGGGGGCAATACTTGGTAATAGAAGGTAAACGGTAAAATAAACGTTGTTTGGCTGCTGACGGTAATACAGATATGGTAATGAAAGCAAAAACAATGTTTTTTAAATACATGTTGAGCAGAAAAGGAACACTTTTTGTTTGAAAAGTTAAAGATTGCTCTTGTCTACTTCTATTTTAGGGAAGGGATTCCCAAACTTTTCGATAGGAAAGCTCTTTGATAGGAAAGATTTTGATTTTTTTTGGACAGTTTATTTGGGAAGTGAACAGGAAAAAAACAACAGGAACAGGAAAAAGGAAGAAGAGAAGATGAAGAGGAGGTGAAAAAAAGCAAGGAAAGAAATGGTGTATATGCCAAATCAGGTCTGATTCATTTATTTTCTCCAAACGCTGCCGCTGACTCAAAACGCATTTGAGTTGAGATGCAAAAATGTCATCCGAGACAAAAGTGATTAATTTCAGAACTGATGAAAACACAGAAAAGCAATCTCAAACACGAGAGCATGATTATTTCATGAATTCTAAATATAAAAAAGAAAACACATAACATAGAAAATAAATTTCCAAAAGAATATTGCAAGAAAAAAAAAAAATGTGACCAAATTATCTGGAGGCTTTCTTCCAACCTTCCTCCTCTTCTCCTTTTCTCAGTCTTTGGAAAAGAGAAATTTATTTCTGCCTTCATCTCTAAATTGGATGCAATTTATTGCCTCTCCAAAGCTCGTTTTTCACCGGCCATGGCAGCCAATGCGTATCTGCCTCCTCAGTGTGGCCTCGGGTGCTAATATGCAGAAAGTGGCCGTGGGGAGACGCGACTCGGTGAAGGGGAGAAGGGAGGGAAAGTTAGGGGACACAGACCAGAATCAATCCATGATACAGGGAGAGGAAGATGAGTGTGTTTACTCATAGAAATATGGCCGCTTGGGATGTCAGAAGGGACAGGAAAGGTTATATAACTGTCGGGCTGAATCAGAGACACCCAAGCGAGAGAGAAAAGAATAATAACAAAACAGCACTGCGTGATCATGGGAGCAAGCAGACAATGGATACATGAGCGAGTGCTTGTGTAGACGGACTGATCTTCAGGTAAAAGGCTAAATATGCATGCAGAGGTGAGAGAACAGGTCATAGGTCAACGGATGTTGTCTATGCTGTGTTGGCGGATCGTTGCATGTCAACCAAAACAGGAAACATGACATGCAGCAAACAGGAAACACACACAGGTAACAGTCTCCTTTCAAGAACAGTGAGTTGTGGGATGTCTTCAGCTACCGTGCGAATGAGTCAACAAGTGCAAAATGCAAGGTTATAATTGCATTTTTTCAGTTAGTCTTATTCAGCCCAAACTATATATTTGTTTCTATTAATTCATAAAAAAAAAAAAAAAAAAAAAAAAGCTTTCTTATGTTTTAGAAAATGCATTTAATTGTTTATTAATATGCATTTGTTCTGCAAAATTAAGGACATATGGTTCAGACTACTTGCAGAAACATGCAAAAAACAACAAAAACAAACAGAAAAAAACTCAAACCAAACCAAAATAAAACACAAAAAAAAAAAAAAAAAAAAAAAAAAAAAAACAACAACTACAATACTACAATGACTTGAATACACCTCATCTGCAATAAGAATATTTTTAATTTCGGCATTTTTTTTTTGTTTGTTTGTTTATTTTTATATTTTGTAGGGTTTACCAAAAATCAGGGTGATTCAAGTGTCCTGATATCATAATGACATAAAAAAAAAAAAAAAAAAATTGAAATATTAACTTTTTTCTTTTTCTTTTTTTTTCTTATTTCATGGAAAAAATCAAAAAGTCCACTCATCACTTTTTTATGATGAAGCAAGGTTAGTTCAGGATGTAAATAATGCAACAAACATTATTCACTGATATTTATGGATTTAAAAAGAAAAAATGTATGCTCACATATATTCACGGTGTAAGGGAAATGTTCACTTAATGGCTACTAATTACCAAAAAACAAAAACAAACAAAAGAAATACATTTGAAAAAACTTTTTTAATGCAAGATTGCTATGGTCAATGCAATTCAAAAAGTCTCTACATCTTCAGCCTGTTCAGATGAGAAGTACTGCCTCATGTTCGAGTAACTGCGCTTCCTGGAGTGCTCCTGTGGACTGTCAGTGTTGCTATTTGTATTAAACACAGGAAGTGACGTTACCTCTGCTTACAAAGTGCAAAACTGCGGTTTGGCACGATCATCTCGCTCACCCTCACACTTTCACTCTTTTTCTTCCACAGACGTTAAACACACTCCTACTTTGCCACACTTCTCCCTTAGCTCAAGGAGCAGTCTGTCCAGCGACCTTGCTGTGGAACGCCAACACAGGCAATGAATAAGTATCACATTTCCTTCGCTGAGAGCTGACACAGTCAGGCCCAGGTGATATACCAGACATGACAAGTGATTCTAATTACACATTGAGGTTGAGGATATAAAATGGCAGGTAGGGAACAAATCCTGTCCAGCCAACTGGCACACGCTAGTCCTAATCTGATGAGCCGGGCTTGTCAGGCCCCACTCATTGGTCCCGTCAAACTCAGGCCTGAATCCCAGGAGGAAAGTGACAGTTTTCCGCCCGAGGCGAAGACGGGACTTGGCGAACCCCTGCCCATCGCAAACAATAAACACGAGGCAAAAAAAAGCAGAATGTGAAGCCAGACCGAGCTTTTGGGCTTTGCGAGTTTGTCAGACTGCTGTTCGGCTGAATGAAGTACAAATGAAGCGGTGTCCCCAAGCTTGGGTAATACCTGTCAGACTTCCACTTGTTTTAAGGTAGAAACCGTAGACACCTTGGAACTGAACTCACTTGGAGCCACAGATGACAAGAAACACACATGTTTAGCTTCATTCCTGTTCATTGTGTCTGGGTTTCTGCGCCTCAGTTTTTGTGTACCTTCTTTGGAGACAGTTAGCGATTTCTTGAAACTTGACGGAAAACACAAGCATTGCATTTCGACACGGGACTGCAGAACATACCGAGAACATCAGGGAGGGTCAGAGTTGGCAACGTCTGGGATGACTTTTCCTGCTCCCCTCCCGGAATAAAGGGAGCTGACAGCCCATCATCATCAGGGTTGCCACTGTCACCAGGCGGGCGAAGCTGCCAGTTGGCGCTCGTCGGCAGGAGAGCGATTCTCAGGAGCCCGCCAGGAAATCTGTATTTGATAATGCAACTTCACACTCCACTGCCTTCCTCCTCAACTCAATACATCAGAGTTTTTGGCGTTGTCGTTTCTATACTACAGCAGTCAGAGCCAATGCCTGGCATCCACGGTGGACTAACTTGTTTCAAACGGCGGCTAATGAGGGATGTAATGCCTCGCGTTGTGAGGTGCGCTTGTTCTTACATGCTGAATTTGATTATCGTTCAAGGAGCACTTTCACAGATGAACATGAAGGGTGGGATGATTATTTTATTCTGCGTTTTTGCTTTGCAATTAAAGTTATACACATTCAAGTACTTCTTCTAGAGGCACCCTGAGCCCTTATAGTCAACATTATAGCAATCATATAACTGTATAATCATATGTGCTAATTTCTTAGAAATGTTCAAGTTGTTTCTACATATTTGGGGGGGGGGGGGTACCTTTTCATATAAAGTTTATATTTAATGACTTTAAAAATGGCATGTGGTGTAGCCAAAAAATAAAAAATAAATAAATCCTTACACCTTGAATATATACTAGTGTATACATCTTGATTGATACATCTTATTTTTTTTTTATTAATTAATAAATAAGATAAAAACGTAATCATGCTTTGGTTCACTGGGTAGTAGGCCACCAGGAGGTCAAACAATGGATGCATATATGCTAGGTTATAAACAAGTGTGCCAGTTGGCACCTTGCTGTTAAAGCTTTGTGGTCCACAGAGCTTCACCCTGAGCGCAATAAGTGAATAGAAGACGGTTTCTTGTGCAGGATTTCTTTTTTTCTAGTACTTGCTGTCGTCTAGTGAGAGGATGAAAGATCTGACTCAAGCTTCTCTCTCATGACAACCCAACTGGCTGAGCTTCAGCTCTGGCTGAATACGAAGAGTAAAGATGATTTGCCAAAGCAGCCAGGGAAAGATATTTTTCAAGTCAAGCAGCTCTGAATAGTACATCAAGATTATTCATACAATATCAGTTCCAATCCACTGCTATGAGGTAAGAGTTTAAAGCCAAGCAGATATACATCACTGACAGATGAGAGCCTGATAAGGTAATTAAAACCTAAACCTATCAGAGAAACATTGCATCAGACTGATCTGAGGTCAGTTTTTCAGCTTCTTTTATTTGGCTTGAGCTTTGTAAATGTTTAATGTAGCGCCGAAGTGTTCACAGTGAGCCCCAGAGTCTTGCCAGCATTCTGAGAGAAAACGCACTAACTGCTTCCTGTGCTGTCTGGCCCTGAAGGAGGGATGAAGGATGAAAGGAACAGGGATAAAGTTGTGTGCTGTACTGTGTTTAACAGCTCTCCTCTAAACATTTTGGGACTCTAAAGCAGTCATATCATAAATTTTGTTATTTTTCTTATTTTCCGTTGGGGTCCACTTATAAGTGTTACATTTAAATCAAGGAAAACAATAAAAAAAGTAAAAACACAATATATATATATATATATATATATATATATATATATATATATATATATATATATATACTTATAATACAGTTAATAGACTGGATTTGAGAGCTAAATAAAATTAAATAAAATTATTAAAACTAAATATACTCAAATACAGATTGGATTTGATAGTTACGATTTTCAGCAATTAATAGCTTACTTTTTGGTCTTACCAGTTTTATGCTGCTTTTTGGAGCTTGAATATGAAGTTTCAGTCACATTAGCAAATTTTCAATGAAATTTCTCTAGCAAAAATCTCCACTGTCTATTGTCAACAGTGTAGCAATTTATGAAGCACAGTTCACACATTCCTATTTAAAAAGATGACTTTGAGAAAGAAAAAAAAAATATATAAAGATATAAAGTTATTCGCATTAGTGCCAAAATATTTAAAATATTTTCCAGAAATAAAAACAGGAAGCTGAAGCTACATATGTGATCTCCCACAGCAACGTCAGACCCTAGGGTGATGAGTTATTAGACTAGAAACCAACCATCCACTGGGTGTCTGACTCTGGGTGTCATCACCCTAGGGTCTGACGTTTAGGTGAAAATAACTCTCCAGCTGATCTGCCACATCCCGTAGCAAACTGGACAACGAATTACTACTTGCCGCCATTTTCTTTGAAAACTCTCATCTCTATCACTTAGCTGGCCTGACGATTCGACGCATGAGCTCTCAACCAATGATGCACTGCTCTCAACCAATGATGCACTGAAGCTACACAAGGACCACCTTCCTCATTTCCATGTTACTCACGGAAAAGTACAAATAAATGAATAAATAAATAAATAAATCTAAAAATAAATACATGGGGGAATAAATCATAAAAAAATGAATGCATAAATATATAAATAAATCTAAAAATAAATGTATAAATAATATAAAAGTATTAAATATATTAAAAAATAATTAGTGAAAAAATGAAAGTTAAAACAATGTTTAAAAATGTATAAATGTATAAAAGCAGAAAATAAATTAAAGGAGGACAAATTTATTTTATTACAAATTAATCATATTTATTTTATCAAGTCATTTATTGATTTATTTATTTTCCTATTATCACATTTATTTATCTATTTATTCATTAATATATTTATTTATTCATTCATTCATTTATTCATATTTAATTTATGCAGGTTTGGTCCTCCATAGAGAACGGCTTGATTTGAGAAAGGAGTAAAAATTTTTGTAGATTAAAAGAAAGCCACTGGGTGGATTTTTATCATTATAGGGTGGTTGTGTACACACACTGCAAACACACATTTATGTTAAAACAACTTGTAAAAGTGCATGTCGCATCCAATGTCCCCTTTAAATAAGTTGATAGTTCATCCAAAAATGAAAATTCTGTCATTAATTACTCACCCTCATGTCGTACCAAACCCATAAGACCTTTGCTCACCTTGGGAACACAAACTAAGATATTTTTGATTCGAGAGCTTTCTGACATTCCATAGAGAGCAAAGCAACTGACACGTTCAAGGCCCAGAAACGTTGTTAGGACATCGTTAAAATAGTCCATGTGACATTTTTGGGTGAACTATCCCTTTAGGTATAACATAAGTGTCAATAAACAATGACAGAATTACATTTTTAGGTGAGCTCTCTCTTCAGGACAGGTTTGGAATGACAAGATGGTATTAGATGGTGACAAAAACTAAATATGAAAACCCATTCATAAATAGTCATAAAATAATTGTTTCTGCTATGAGCATTTTGTGTGACGTTCAAGTCTGTGCTCTCCTTTCATTCCTATTTTTCTTTGTCCACTCCTGTCCCTCTATTTTGGGTGCCTATACAAAGCTGCTGATGTGATTATAGAGGATGATGATTACAGTTACATAACAGCATCAAATTAATTTACTGTCCGCAACGCGGCGGCAAGAGGAGATCACCCCCCCCCCCCCCTTTTCAATCCCGCTGCTCTGCTGCTTCACGCGCCCAACATTTCCCATCTGAAACTCCTCCCTCGTCCAATCACACACATATTCACCCCCCCATGTACTCCGCCCCTGCAGTCCATTAAAGTCACATCAAGGGGATTAAGACAAACTGGGTCAGTGGAGCAGTGCTGGGCAAAAAAAGCGAGAGGCAAACAAACCGTGGCCAAACATCACCGCCAACCTTATAAAGCAGGGGGGTTGGGGGCCGTACCGGGACTCACAGGCCTGGGGATTGTGTCTGGCTGGGGAGAAGATGCATTCTTGCAGGCGTGGATGGTGGAGGGGTGTGGAAGATCTGGCCGCAGCTAAGATCTCACGAGGGGCCTGCAGGCTGGGCAGCATGAAGTCAAGCCAGGCACATGGTTTAGGTTTTCTGTCTCTCTACACTGTCTCTCTCCTTTTACTCTCCAAGAAGCAAAGACTAGATCTTCATGATGCAAAGCACTGGCTGCTATGGTGTAGGTCCAGAGGGGAATTGTGTGCCAACGTCATGCACACATACTGTATTGTTTGTGGACAGATACTGTATTGTTTGAATTTGGACCTCTTTTTTTATTTTAGACCAAAAAAAAAAAAGCTTTTAAATTACGTTGATTTTATTACAAAAATAAAATAAAATAATTTTAGATATTATTTTGGTGCTATAGTTAACCGTATGTTTATTTATAAATTTTTTCGTCAAAAATGTTTGTTTTTTGCTTTCAAATTATTTTAATAAAAAAACTAAATCTTTTAAACGGTCATTTTGATGAATTCTTAATTGATTTGTTTGCTTGTTTATTTCTTAATTACTACAAAAAACACTTTTTTTACAGTCATCAATGAGATGATTACATATAAAAGATAATATATGTAAAAATTAATTTTAATGTTCTTAAATCCCAAGATCAATCTATACTTTCTAAAGTTATGTGAATAAAACTTAAAAGGGTTAGTTCCCCAAAAATGAAAATTAGTCCATGTTTAGCGGAAGTTACACAAAGCTGTTAAATTATAACTGTTAGATATATCTGTTATATTATAACTGTTATAAATATCATTTTAAATTATGATATTTTTCTTACAAAAACGCATCGATTCGCTACAGGAGCCCTTTATTCATCTCCAGGAGCCATGTGAGGCACATTTTAATATGGATGGATACGCTTTATTTGACTACTTTTGGACTGTTGAACAAAAACCATGCCATTATAAAGCTTGGAAGAGCAAGGATTCCTCTGAAAGAAAGTCATATACATCTAGAATGCCTTGAGGGGGAGTAATATATGGGCTAATTTTCAATATGGGTAAAATGTTTTCTCTAAATCTCTAGAGTCCATTTTCTCAAAAGCAAGTTATGACAGCCACCATTTAAATGATTACATCTCAACAGATGTTTGAAGTAGACAACATTTTTTTATGGAGAAGCTCATCCTGAATATTTAGTGGCCCTCTTTATCAAAGTTCCCATCATCTCCTGTGGCAACAACACTGCTGATGTCAACACAACCAACTCTTCCAAAAAAAAAGAAAAGTCAAACCAGCACAGAGGTCTATATTAGAATAAATTCCGCCAGCACCTGAGGCCCAGCGCAGACGCAAACCATCCGTTTAAAATGAGTTCCCTTCAGAAGCTCTAAATCATGAGATTTGTTCATATTGACTTGGCTACACTGTCCTAAAGTGCTTTTTAAATGACACCAGAGGGAATATCTCAGTGCCAGCTACACATAAAAATATATGAGATCTAAATGGAGACCATAAACTGCACTCTGAAACAGCACTTTATGCTCAATAAATAAGATTCATGGAACGACACGGAGATGGTCATTATCCCGCAATACTCCCAAAGCAGAGCTTGAAATGAGCTGAGGGGGATCTGGCTGTTGTGATTGGGCATGATGAGGGCAGTGTGTGTGTATGTACAGTATGTGCACACTACTGTATAGAGATCAGTTATTAAGTCAATCTACCAATCAGCATTCATTAGCAATCGCTTTCTATAACAGCTTCATTGAGTAGAGCAGGTCACACTGCACTATGAACCGGCTGAAAATCCCTGATGTATGCATATACGTCGCATTTTACCGCTCCTGGACTGGTTTTCCAGACCACAACGCAGCACAAACTGTAATTTTTCCTCATATCCTCCAGGTTACGCAGGCTGTGACTCCAGCTTTATCTGAAAGCTTAGCTCTATTTGGTCTGATTCTCCCCCGTGACCGGGTGATCCTGCGAGCAGGAGAAGATCTAACATTCTCTGACAGCAGATATTCCAAACACTTCCTGAAGAAAAACTTCCCTTTCAGCACTCATATCCTGCCAGATACTTCTCCTCTTCCCAATCGAAATCTACTACAACTGTTCCAGCACTCTTAATTATTGTGTATTAATGTTACAGAGTCTAAAGCTCCGCTGATGATGGCCGACTCTTCTTTATTCACGTTTAATCTTCCTTTCCTCCTCTTAGTTTAATTTTCCTCCTTCTTCTTTTTCACATATGTAATATTTCTCTGTAGAATACAGTATACAATATTTATTATTATGTATATACTGTAATCTAAAGAGAAGTATTGCATATGTGTGAAAAAAAATAAATAAATAAATATATATATATATATATATATATATATATATATATATATATATATTAGTGCTGTCAATCGATTAAAAAATTTAAATCGCGTCAATCGCAGTCCTGGACAAATTTAAAATCGCAAATTTAAAATACTAGGATCTACCTGTAAATGTGTTGAAATAAAGGAATGCATGACAAACTAGTTTAAGGAAACAGAACCTTTCACATCTCCGCCAGGTATGAGACATAATCCTTATTATTCTTTTATTTTAATTCAGCCATTTTTTTGCAGAATTCTACAATGAATAGAAAGTTCAAAATGTTGATACATTTTATATGCATCCTTGTTATTGCAAGCATTCATTTAATTAAAAATTACCATTAATTTTTACGGTACTGTGTATACAGTAATATACAGTATGCATTCAAACAATGATAACCCTGTTTTACGTGCACTCTCCCACGAATATTACTTGCCTCTGATTCTCAAGTGGAGAGCCTCTGATCAATAAACACTCCAAGAGAGGCATTTTTTATTGAGGATGTAATCGTGTCTGGAAAGAAAAGGCCGAGGCACAGTGCCATCAGGCAAAGAGAGATATTTCACAAGCCCGTCAAAGCTATCTGTACTTCAGTAAGAGATGAATGCTATAATTTGCAGATGGATGGTTGCAAAGCAACGCTCTGCACAAAAACACATGTGCAAGAGAGAGAGAGAGAGAGAGAAAGAAGGGGGGGGGGGGGGACCAGATGCTCAGTCTATGAAATGACAGCCATTAGCTAATCAGCTACAGTTTATGTAATTGTTGAACATCTTTCAAAGCAAATTGTGTACATGGGTTATCAACTAAATAAAAGCAAACATTCTCTCGCTCTCTGTCTCGCTCTCATTTCACGTTCATTATATCATCATCTGGCAGCCGTTTGCCTGCCACCCTTTAGAGCGAGACAAAGAGACATAGGAGTCATACCCTCAATCATTGGCTTTCAGGGCCTGATTAAAATTAAATTTGATAATGTCTAAAATGGTAATAAGCACAGGACACTCTCACTCACTTTGCACTGAAACACTAGTCTGATTCGTCTTCAGTCTAAGACAGCGCTAATGTTGTCAACATCCAAACCTAGTAGTTGTTGATGGTTGCCAATGTGTATCCAGTATTTTTATGTGTTGCTACAGTAATTTTGTTGGTTGTTAGGTGGTTACATCCTAGTCCACAGCTGTATCCGACACTATACACTTACACACTTTGCACTATGTACTCATCCTTGTAGTGTACGAATTATATAAGGTTATTTTGTCATTCATAATCGGAGTCCGATATCTATACGGTGTATGGCAGAAATAATATAAGAGTCTTTGCAAAAGTACATTTATCCAGATTACGACATTCAATAAAATATGAAGAAGGGCTGCACCATAATGGTTAAACTCAAATATTATAATCACAATTACCAATTATATTCTTCTCATTCAAGAAATTTCGTCTTTTTGTTTCCCACAAGCACAAATCAAGAGAATGTCAACTCATATTAAGGGTTATTTTACCTCATTTACACTGAAAGCAATTTTCACTATTTTCATATTAAAAGAAATAATGTAATTAATATATTATTAAAATATTAATGGACGTGATTTATAAGCTTTGTAAAACAAAAACAGTCAAGAAGTTCTGACTTTTCAAAAATGGTGGGAAACAATGCAACCTTAATGAATACTGAGTGAATTATAATGTTAAATATTGCTGAGACAGCAGAACTTTGAGTGGCCTCATATATTGTATGCACATTATTTGAGGTAGAAGTACCCAAAAAGCAGCCTAAAAGGTTTTCACTGAATATGTAGACGGTTGAACAAATAAGGAACACTGAACTGCTAAAAGCAAATCAGCGTTGTGGTGAAGATGTGCTTCCACCACTGTCACCTATTTGCTGAGAAACACATTGTCTGATTCATGACAAACTCCTTCCGCGTTCATCAAGATGACTTGTGTTGACTGTGTCTGCGAGGCTATTTCTGTGCGAGTGTGGGTTTGAAGTATTTTTTTTTTCTTGTTCACTACCTTAAAGTATGATAGCACAGGACAGTCTTGTATCTCACCATAACATCCCTCATGCAAGTAACATCCTTTATCTGATTCAGCCATTCTTAGAATCTGTCAAAACAGAGCGTCTTCTCAGAAAAGCCTGTCTTTGATTCTAGAAATTGGTGCATAATTGCTGAAACTGCCGAGGAGATTGAGTGTGGTTAGTCAATTCATTACAAGATTACTGTGGTTACAATGCATTTTTGTGTAGACGAATCTAAAAATCAAAGAGCTACAAGGAAGATCCATCTTCCAGTGAATTTACTGTGCATGCTGAAAGATCATCAGTCTCTGCAAAATGTCATTAATGGAGGATAAACAACCAAAGGGTTTGTTCTAAATCTGCGCTACTTTCACAGACTGTTTAAATGTACATAGAAAAAAAAAGTGGGACTTTTTTTCTACAATGGACACGGTTTTTAAAAATTCAAAGCATTTTCACTGATTCAACAAATATAATACGTTCACTTTTATATCTTTATTTGTTTTCAAAATGAACTATATCAAATTAAATACACTTCAAAATGTATTTAAAAAGCAGAAAATGCTTTTGCATTTAAAAACATGAAATGCATGATAATGGAATAATAAAAAAAAAAACCCTGCAAGGTCTTGAGATGCATTTTTATTTTTTATTTTTACATAAATTTTTACCAAATTTAAGCGCAATGGTCAAATGTGTCCATCTAGACAATGTTTACATAGAAAAACAGTGAAAAAATATATTATATGATTTATTTTTATTTCATCTAAAGTAAAAGATTGCAGAATGGTGCATCACGATTCAGATCATCACTGGTGAGATTAACAAATCTGACCCTCTCAGCAAATGGCTGTGACAGTGTGAAATTTCTTGGGCTTGTTGGCTGAGGGGATGAAAGTCTATGAAAAGAAAAACGGATGAGATCCGCATCCCAAAAAAGAGCCCACTGCTCTAATCTCTGTATTGTAACGGCAAAAAAGACGAGTGACTCACATTTACGTCACCATTTGTTTGGGCTTTTTCTTCCCGCACAAATTTCCCTTCCTGTTCCCTCTATCAGCCTTGCCTTCAGGAGATGAAGCGTTTGGAGACGGGGCTCTTTATTTGAAAAAAGTGGGCGGCAGTCGAGAGAGTGTTTTAATCGCTTGTATAAATATTTGCATTCGCATGGCCTGACCCCCTGAACGACCTATTACTCCATCTCCCTCTCTTTCTCTTCGCCTCTCGTCTGGGCTCAGAGGCAGACATGCTTCTTTACCTCTGCCACTCATTCATTAAGCATCCCTCGTTCTCTCCATTCGTATGATTCCTCCACAGCGCAGGCCAGCTTTGATCTGAGTCTGTATTTATGAGGCATCTTAGAAGTAGAAGCGCAGCTTCCAGATCAGATCTGCCCTCTGGACATGTAGGATGCATCTGATATTAGACCAGCAAGAATCTGATCTTAGACCAGCAAATGTGGTCTGAATTTTAGAATGAGAATTGATGTAAGGCATTTAAAAATAAATACTCCAAAAAATGCTGGGTTAAATACAACCCAGCGCTGGGTAAAATGGACAAACCCAGCGATTGGGTTGTTTTGATCCAGCAGTTGGGTTACTACCCAGAAGGTTGGGTTAAACATTTAACCCAACCATTGATTGAAAACAACCCAATCGCTGGGTTTGTCCATATTTTACCCAGCATTTTTTAGAGTGAAGGCTCTTTATTGGAATCAATGGTTCCATGAAGAACCTTTAACATCCATGAAATCTTTCCATTGGACAGAAGGTTCTTTTTGGTGAAAAAGATGATCAAAATGTTCTAGAAATGTGGTTCTTTTAAGAACTGATCTTTGAATGGTTCTTTGGAGAACCTAAAATGGTTCTTCTATGGCACTGCATCGAAAACTCCTTTTTGGAACCCTAATTTTTTTAATTGTATATGACTTTTTTCGTTCTTTCTACACAAAATAAGATGCTTTGAAAAAATGTCTTGATCTGTCCATACACTGAATCTCAATGGGATCCAAACAACATTGTCTGGATCAAATATTTCCATCTGTGTTCCACAGAAGAAAGAAAGTCATTCAGGTTTGGAATGACAAGAGGGTGAGTAAATGATAACAACATTTTTCATTTTTGGGTGAACTAATACTCTAAGACAAAAATGTTAGAGCTTTAGGAAGCTGTAATAAATCAATTATGGTGGTGGGTACCTGTGTTGACAGGAACAAGGGACAGTGGGTAAAGCTATTGGGTGTTTGCATGGATGTCCCTGCACATGTTCAGCTCTCCCTGTCCGACAGCGGTCTCCACAGAACGTGTGCATCTTTAATTGTTCCGAGGTAAAAAGACTCATCACAATTATAGAGCATTCAGCCAGACTCTGAGCTCATTTAACTCGAGTCATTAGGGAGCCAGAATCCACTAAATACAAATTCCACTTCTACCGCTCCAGGGCAAAAATACCCTTCTTTTCTTTTTTCTTTTTTTTTTAAAAGATTAATAAGATAAGAGATTAAAAAAAATCTAAAAGAAGGAATTAAACTATGATACATTGGTTGAAGGTAGGTATCACTCAAAATAGACTGTCAGCTTCTCTGACAGAAATTGTATATATACTGTACATGCAGTACTATTCAAAAGTGTGGGGTTAGTAAGTTTTTTTTTTTTAATTTGTGAAAGAAATTAATAGTTTTATTCAGCAAGGACATATTAAACTCATCAAATCTGATTATATAATGTACTTTAATATTTATATTTCAAACGAATGCTGTTCTTTATCATTATAAATGGCAGTACATTTAAAGTTGAAGTGTGTATTTTGTAATGATAGAATACTCTCCTGTTAATAACTGGTTAATAACTGGTTCAACCAGTGGAGTGAGTTTGGGGTGTGGCTATCACTTTATGTAACTAATCATAGATGATGGAGTATTTAAAAACAATTTATCTAATGCATGTCTGCTCGGTAACACAGAATAGAAACACTTCAGTGTTAAAGTTGAAGGCACTTACTACTTGCCAAGGTGTTAAGAGGCACCTTGAGACAAAAACCATAGATGTGCTTCATTAAGGAAGGCCTACTATTCCTTTAGTTTTATCCAAAGCAGGCCGCATTTGATAAAAGCATACACTTAGCCGCAGTCATGATACAAAACGCAACACTTAAACCTCTGAACTAAAGAAACTGGTTTAGATTTGCAATAATTTAGTTAAAAGTAATTTGCATACTGATAATGTGTGTGTGATAGCGAGACAGCAGAGGAAGGATTACTAATGTAAACCGTTAGCAAGAGAGAAATAAGCTCAGCACGGGGTCTGAAGTGAAGGACAAGTGTGAAATCCATCGGTGTGCCACCGATTCGGCCCACCAGCGGGAACAAGCTCACCTGTCAGCATCCAGTGCCGAGTCACTCGGCTGCCCACCCTCAGCTACTCCTAACCATCTACCTGTCTCCGTCTCTCACTACTGCTGTCAAGTGCCACGGCGCAAAATAAATATATGCACAAAACTAAACCCATTCTCGTCAGCATACAGTGTGTCTAAGGCCCCAGACATACTCTAGGTCAGAGGTTTTCAAACTTTTTGATGCCGCAGGCCAGTGTAGTTATTGTCAACTGAAACTGCAACTAATAAAAATGATTGTTTGGCAATTGAAATCAAGCTAAAATAAAATAAATATTATATGGAAAACCTAAATTTATTATTTTTTTAATAAAAATTAGAAATGGTGCCTTGGCAACTAACTAAAATAATAATAATACTTATAATAATAAGTTGAAATAACTAAAATAATGAAGTAAAATAAGAACCAAACTACTAAAATAAATTATAGTTAAAAAATAAATATTATAAAAACATACTACTAAAAAGACATAAGCAAATAATTAAATTACTAAAAATAAAAATAAAATAATTTCAGCCAAGTGCTTCCTGCTTCATGTCACATGACCTCCTTTTCCCACTTATTTTACACGTTTTCATTGGTTCACTGTCTCATTATAGAATATTGTTATTGATTCTGCTCTCTCATTGGTTCGTCTCGTTGTTTTGCTGTTTAACGTTATGTGATTACATAGTCTTTAAACCCTGATGTTTGCCATTTTTCCTTGTCAAGTATTGAAAAAAAGTCCATCTGTTGTTTCATACTTTTTTTTTTGACTACTCAAGCTTATAATTCAATAGTTCATGTTTTTGTTTAGGATCTTCACAGTTGTAAAATATGCACTTGGGGTCTACTATATTTGCCTCGAGTGTAATGCGACCATTTTTTTCTTCTCAGACTTGAAGAATCGAAGAGTGTGTGCCGTAGAGTTCAAAAATGTGTCAGAAATATCTTAAATATCACCGAATATTTTATAATATTGTACCGAATCAGAATGCCTCGAATGATTCGACCTAAGTGAAGGATTCACTCAGATGAAACCCTTCAGGTTATTTCATAAATGCCTTAAGTCTATTTCATTAGTACATTGAACACAGCAAGACTGTTCAGATCTCCCACAAGATAATTAATAATGCAGGGGGCACCTGGATTCTCCACCACTGTCCATAAACTGTTCTTAAAATCAGAACGGAAGCACAGTTTCCTTAATCTCTGCACATCTGCCTCACATCTTGCCGGAATGTCTAAAAACTCGATTCTCCCTGCAGAGCAAAAGGTAAACATGACATTTTGCTGGCTTGTTGTTAACTAAAGCAATAAGTGCAGCCCCTGGGCAGTGTTTACTCTCGTACCTGCAACCCCTTGACTACACTGCCCTCAGACTATTCTCCCAGTGCATGTCCTCCAAACCCCCAATGCTTGGTCTTCAAACAGAGCTCGAGACTAGCACAAAGCAAACAAGGCCTCGGTTCAACTTGGAAGTGCTGAGCGCAAGGGGTTTGCCTGCAGATTCCACAAAAATAAATGCGACCGAGGCGTTGCATAACATTGACAAGAACAAGATTTTCTTCAAACTAGCAAAGGGACGTTTTGAAGCTCTAAACATCACTGCCTGCTTGCAGGGATGGCTTTTGCGCCCCTAAACGAGCCAGACGAGTGATCGCAGATCAATTTGAAGTTCTTTTTTATCAAACATCATCATTGTGAGACAAAAGAAAAAGCACTTTTTCTAACTCCAAGTTCATCTACACAAGGCGTACGCCACCTCCACATTGAAGCGGGTCCTTGATCAACCTCAAATAACTGCTAATTTTAGACCTTCAAGGTGGGTTCGTATTCCATTGATTCTTTTGGCCGGCATCCATGACAATAGCATCATTTATAAACATGAACATCCAGATGGTGACAGGCATCAAAGCCAAACCAGCTCCCCTGTAATCTGCACACCGGCTTCTACTCGCAACACCTCCATTAAAATGAATAACATGCTGTTCCGCTGCCCATCCCTCCCCTTCAAAACAAACTCTATAATTCACCCATAAGCGAAAGATAGCTTAAAAAAATAAGGTCTGCTGACTTGCGACCTATACAAAGCACTGTATGGTTAGAAAAACAAGCTTTAAAATGACTGAATTAATGATTTTAATCAACTGCCTCTGGCTTGCTTCAAAACTATTAACTAGTTTAAATTGGGAACTTTTTTTCTGTCTACAGCGTGAAATGCACTCTTTTGTTATCACAAAAAAATTACAAGCACATTAAAGATTTTAATATGCAAACTCAGGCTGGGATACATGAAATTGAATGTGAAACACTGTACAATCTGACTTTGATAGGCAGGCAAAAAGGGTAACAATCATTTTGGGGTCAGTAAGATTGCAGTAAAGACATTTATAAGAAGAAGAAATGTTTCTTGAGCAGCAAATCAGCATATTAGAATGATTTCTGAAGGATGATGTGACTGAAGTCTGGAGTAATGATGCTGAAAATTCAGCTTTGCCAACACAGGAATAAATGACATTTTAAACTCTATTAAAATAGAAAACAGACATTTTAAAATGTAATAATATTTCAGAATATTATTGCTTTTGCTGTGTTTTTGCTATAATAAAAAAAAATATTCCAAAAACATCTTACTAGCCCCAAATGTTTTTAATTCTAGTGTATACATATTTTATATTTACATAACTTTCCCTTTATAGAACCTAATCATGTATGCCTGCATGTGACCTCCCCCCCCCACCTCCCTGCATGAGATACAATTTTAATAAGCAGAGGTATCATCCATCTATCTATCTATACGTACGTGTCACCTCAGTTCTCTTTCAGGGGATAATGTTCTTATTGTATGCAATCCTCTGGGTGGTGGAAGTCATGCTGTCTTTACTCAGAAAAGCAGAGGGAGAGAGAACTGGGGGATTAGAGCCTACGACCTCCCAGCGCCAACTATCAAACGCTCCTGTAGCCCCCGAAAGGGACTGAGGAGTCAGCAACACTGTTATTTCCTGTTACCTGCGGACCATGAAGCACTAGGCCAAGCACATACAAATGTGCTCAATTACGAAGCTGCATGTGATAAATGTATTCTGGTTAATTTTCAAAGAGAACTGTGCCATGTGATTAACCGCAGAACAACAACTACTAAAAGGAAAATGTGGAGTTTATGCAGCAGGTCCAAGTGCAAAGATGATCTTCACTTCCACTTTTCACAAACAGGGTACAAAATAATGCCTGAAACGCTTAAAACAAAATGAACCTTAACAATGAAAGAACTTTTTCAGTCTAATGGTCTGTTAAAAATAAATTGCTTAACCTTAAGAAAATATCGATTATCTCAAAAGGTTAAAATAAATGTTATATGAGCCATTTTATTTTGGTTACTAGCTACCCTGTTAGTAAATTTTGGGACGTCTAAATACAGTTTTAAATCCTGATTGATTCTATATTATTCTATCGATTCTGTTACCATTCAGAAATAAAAAAAAAAGATAAAAATTAGCATTAAATAGACACGAAATAAAATGAGTAACAGGGTTGAAAATTTTGCCTAAATTAAGCTAACTCAGTACGGGCTTGCAAGTTAGGTACTGTGGTTTAGTTATGAAAAACGTATTTACCATTAAAGAACAAAAAAAAAAAAAAAAAAACATTTGATTGATTATTGTTTCTTAAAATAACAGGTTGGACTTGCATGAATGAAGAAAACATATCATTTGTATACAGCTGGCTTCTTTTTTTTGCTAGAGTTTGCTAACATACATAACTAATAATAAACATAACTAATAATTAAAAAAGGTTACATTTGTCCAACTAATTACAAAATTAAAATAAAATGAAATTAATGAGACACTGTACCATGTTTATCTATTTGATGTCATCATTGTAGTATTTGCTCATTGGCAATAAATTGCTAAAGTGCTAACAGTTGAATGTTAAAACGACTTGTTTTCACTATATGTACGATGTTTATTAGAGGTTTTCTCACAAAATGCATGTTTAAAATAGAACACAATACTTCCCACATGATACATTCTTTTGCAGACATCTGGCCGATGCACATGTGCTTTCTCAATAGGCATTCACTGACCTTGCCGGTCCTCATCTGGAACCTTCAACAATAGGTAATAAGAGTGATCCAGGATCTTCCCTGAACATCTACTTGGTTTAAGAACATGGCTTCTGACCTACAGTATACTGCACTGAGAGCAGGGGAAAGAGAGGCCCATCTGTCTATGTGAGACACACAGTGCCCTTAACAGACTGCGAACAGCCCTCACACTCCCTCTGCCTCCTCTGGGGACGTGAGAGGACTGAACAGAGGCTAGTCAGCAAGTGCCAGGTCTGTCCAAGGTCCAGGGGCACTTCTGGACCCATCAGCCCCTGCTGCTGGGAGCAGACTCAACTCTCAGAGCCCTAATATGGAGAGTCATTATCTGTGGACTTCCTGCCTGTGATCTTAACCTCATACAGTGAAGGCGAACGAGAACCATGGAAGTTTATTAGAAAACTACCAGCAGGAACTAATGTGAGAGTGCTCATGCTATTCACTCTGGACCTGCATGTAAAATCCTAAGTAAATTAAGCCACTCGCCACACCCACAAATCCTTATCAGAGATCCCAATTTCTTAGGGTGCGAAGGAAGACTTCGGCAAGCGAAAGCTTGGGGAAACAATCCATCATATATGCTTCTAGGAATCTGATGGTATCGATGTTTGTGGCACCTAATCTGGAGATCAGTGTTCCAATGTGAAAGAGAGATAAGCAGGGAGATCTGTGTCTAAAAGTCAGAAAAAGTGCTATGAGCCATTAGACGAAAGCCTTATCCCTCTATGCCTAGAAAACAAGGATGAACTGGCACTAGAGAACAGCCTAGGACCAATGATGGCCTATCACAACCCACAGCACATAATCCCCCACTATATCAAATATGCATATAACACAAAATATATATGTAATATTACACTGAATAGTTCACATTATCTACAGTACTTCATATGTAAGATAACCAGATAAGATGGTTGAGAGGTTGATTTATATAAACAGTGCAAAAAAAAAAAAGTATAAAAAATAAAAATAAGTACAAAATAGGGCCTGAAATGCTTAAAAAAATTAAATATCTTTTTTTTTTTTTGTTAAAAAGAAAATATTCTACTCTTATCATTAATTTCAAAAGGTCAAAATAAATGTTATAAGAGCCTTTTTATATTCTGTTCATTTTGGTTACTAGTTACCCTGTTACTAAAATAACCCTGTTCTAAAACCCTGACTAGTATACTGCAAAATTAAAATGTAAAATATTTATTTTGCAGCAGCTTTAAATGTAAATCAGAATAAATAATTATAATTATAGATTTACTGTACAATGAAGTATTTTATTTATTTATTTTTTACAAACAAATGAATTAAATATATAGCTATTTAATATATATTTAGCTATTTAATTCCCTACAAATATATCCATATTGTGATATATACGGTTAAGACTTAAGCACAAAAAATACTTATACCACAGTATCTAAATAAAAGTGTGATGTGCTACCCAATTATACAGAGAAATGTTATTAATTGAAGCTGTATGTCTTTGGTGTCCCTCAGGTGTCTGTTTTGGGCCCATGAGTTTTTCAAACAAACCTCAATAGAAAAAGCCCCAACAATGATCCCATTAACCTAAAAAAAACATCACTCATAATGACAAAAACTATAGTGATCTATAGTGTCAGTGCAGTGCTTATTTTAGATATCCCCATCTCTATTTGTCCCTTACCTCTGTTCCTTTACAGGAATCTTCTACAGCTCCCTGAGCTGCTTCCCGCACCCCATCTCTAATTACCTGCTTTACTGTATCTGCAGTCCGATAAAATGCTAATTTCGCAGCACATTAATTCCTTCAGGCTGAACAATAAGCAACACAAAGCCGCAGCCCTGCTGTCTGGGGTAAAAGGAGAAGGAGGGGTGATCGAGAGAGAGAGAAGTGGAATGAAAAAGAATGAATGAGAGAGAGAGAGAGAGAATGGTTTTCCCCAAGCAGGACTGTGGAGACAGCTACAATTATCCAGAGGTCAATGAGATGAAGTAAGAGTTCATTGATTGGCCATTTGAAAAGCAAACAGAAGTGTTGAGAGAGAAGGGAAAGAGATGATCTATTGGCAGAACATGAGCAGAGGCGGCCGGGGCAGGCAGGGTCAGCGTACACCCCTGGGACAGCACTAGCAGACTGTGAGAGACGGGCAAGGTTACAAGACGCTGTATCATTTAAACTGCACCTGTGGAACAGAGAAACGCCAGCCTATGAGAGAGGGACAAACGTCTGCCTGTGTCCACATGGGCATCAAGTGCAGACCATATGTTCCCAAGTATGTACTTACTAGGGCTGTATACCTTGGAGAACCTGGCGATACGATACATACCTCGATACACAGGTCACGATTCGATACGTACCTCGATACAGAGCTGTCTCGATACGATTTGATACAATGTGACACGATTCGATACAATTCAATAAAAATACATGGGCCAGAGCCAATTAGTTAATGCTGAACACATTTACTCAACAAACAGAACTCTGCATTTTTCTTCAATTTATTGAAGACAAAAGTGCATTATGCATTATGCATTTTGCTTAAATATTTGCAACTTTAAGTGCTCTGATTAATTGTACACAAATTGTATTAATCTGGAAATTACTACAAGTCAACATTTAACTTTCCAAGGGTACAGTCTGAGCTCACACAAGCACAAAATCTTCTTCTTATTATTCTTAACTTCTTACTAAATCTTCTTATAATTCTTTTTTGTGACACCATGTACTGCCATAACATATTTCACTATGAAATCACTTAAATGCTACATCTTGCTTTAACATTTGGCACAACAACAAATCTACCTCATAACAGGATGGATTTTTAAAATCTTAAGGCTAAACCAGGTTTGTCCTCAAAAAGGCAGGTTGAACGCGCGCAGGTTAGTTGTATTACCGGTGTAGCATATAGAAGCCTGGCAATGCTTGCAGATTGCATTTGTTTTATCGATCCCTTGGTTTCCTTCCTTTGCTTTAAAACCAAAATGTGTCCAAACATCTGCCTTTAGGGACAACGGCGCTTCTAAAATCTTCGACATTTTCCATGAGTTTTTTTAAACTCGCGGGCGCCGCTGCGCCCCCTAATGGCTGGGCGGAGTATCGATACTAAGGGCTAGAATGTCGATACTGTATCTTTTTTTATTATATCAGTATGTATCTAAGAATCGATATTTTGAGCACACCCCTAGTACTTACTGTTGCTGCATAATACACAACATGCTTTATTTAAGGCGTAAAGTAATGAATGTATAGAGAGAGGGGAATGGGATCAGGAAATGACACAATCCAAACTCAAACTTATATCTCCATGAAAGCATCAGCGCAGTACGAACTTGTACAAACTACTGCACTAGGTTGGCAGAATGAGCGCCTCTGAGGAACAGGTTTACTAGGTTATACTCGGTATACAGTAAACGATTTTAGGCCCGATTTTCACTGTGCAACAGTTTTCTGGAGAACGCAAAAAGAAGCCTAAAATCTGAGGCAAATCAGTGCTTGTTCATAGTGTGAATTATCAAAGCGCCAATGCGATCTGAGAAAAGCGCCAATGGACCGATGCCCGAGATGTATTTTGCAGTGTAAGTATCTAGATCTGCCTACGACTCTTAGACTCACAGTGTAAAATGTGTTTTGACTGGAAATGACATTGGCAACGACCTACAACCAATGAGAGAGCATGATACAGGGCAAGGGAAATTTCATGCGGAGGAGTTGTGGTCTTACATCAATCCCTGTATCACTTCTCGTGCATGTGTTTTGTAAACAAGACAGTTGTTAGGGATTTTTACAAGTGAAATATTGTGTAATATATGACCCCCTGTCCTCGATCTGTTGTGTAATGTCCAAACAGCAACTTCATGATACCCTAAACTGTCATGTAGTGTGAAAGCAACAGCGATCCATTGACTTTGAAAATCATGTAGTGTAGCATCAGACTAGTTTTGTTCAGTCTCTTTCTAAGCAAGCAGTTCTTGGCTACAGTAAGCTGCAATGTGGACCAGACGTCAAGCTAGTGTTAAAAGTCTGGCTTTGTAGGAGTACTCGGACATTTTTTTTTTTATTTGTTCGTTCATTCCTTTGTTCACTCTTTCTCTCTCTTCGGCAGGCCAAATCCAAATCTGAGCAAGCAAAATAGAAGGACATTACATGCTTCGCTGACAACTAGGGTTTCACCTCTTTTGCGCCATAGTCTCTGGATTAGCCACCAGCTCACACGGGGTGCTTCAGAAATCAAACAGTTTCACAGCTTAATGACTTTTGCTTTTTAATAGTTTTACTTACGCACCTCATTTATTCCTTTCCGACTCATGATGCAGTAATTAACCACATGTTTGTTTAATTTCTTAGAGGCCATCAGGACCACTGGAGGAACTGAAAGGAGAAGAGGCAGAGCGCTTAAACTGAAGGATGATTGGGTGTTGGTTGGGGGGCAAAGCTCAACTGTGACAGCAAGACTCTGAAAAGGACAGATTTCAGTCCATGGCTAAGCTGCCCCCTTCTCGGTCAGTGATAAGCTAAGCACTGAAAACAGAATAGTGATCCGCACACAAATCACTTCTTCTGCAAGTACACAAGAGGTTCACATTTGTATATGCATGAAAAGTGCATGAAAACTTGTTTCTGATTGTCTTGATTCATCGGAGCATGATGGGCATCATAGTCATTCGAATGCCTCCAATAGGCACCATATGTTTGCCCGGGGCGCCCAGCCTGATCTTTGAAGTGGGTCTCGGTAGTTTGTTATCCAGCAGTGAAGAGATATATCAGCGGGATCAGGAGCACACACAAATACATACATTCAAATTCAAGGTAAAAAAGAACAGTTTAGCAACCCTATAATCTTGTTAATCCAGTGGAACAAAGTTTAAACCATGTGGGACAATGTGGGCTTTTTGTCATTCCCAGAAAAGACGAGACAGAGAACACTAGGCACTTTCAGAATGGTTGGCCTTCGTTCAGTTGGATAAAAGAAAATGTTACATCATAACTCTGTAAACCCTCTTCCTACTGGCCGTGTCTGTTTCCACTGCGGGAGTGGAGGAACGGGAAGGCTGTGCAATGCCCTGCAGCAAGCAAACTTGCTCCGTTAGCAACATGGAGGACATAAATGGCAAGATGTCTGCAAACGTTTATCTGAGGCAGTGGCTCGAGAGCGGGAAGGCCTGCAAATCTTTAAGGAGTGAACCGCATGATGTTTGTGTCCTTAACCCTAACCCTTTAATTAAAGTCTTACGGTAGGGTGTGGAGATTTATTAGGCATTACATAACGCAGTTGCTTTTACTTTCCTCGAGCAGCCCAGAGAGAGTGCTACAAGAGAGGGATCTTCAAGTCCCTTTCATCTTAAAGAAGGCTCCTGGAGTGGGCCAAAAATGTACAGAAATTCCTCACTCACTTATTCAGCAGAAACACATCAGCTCTGCTTGGAGAGTAGAGCCAGGAACTCATGAGAACTGCATTGAAACGCCTGCAGTAACTTAGTACCTCATAATCTGCACCGTAAAATGCAGGAGTTTTCCAAGAATTTCACTTCAGACAGGATGTGCTCAGCTATCTCTTCTCCCTGGGAGGCATCTCCGCCGAAATGCGTTAACGCGGCGGCCAGGGCACGTCTGCTGCTGCATGCAACGAATAATCCAAAGTATTCCTGCAATGTCTGTGAGCTACACACCACTACACTTTCTGCATGAATAATCGTGGAAGAGCCGCATAAATTTACATGGCCTTCCATTGCCCAAAAAAGTCAGGAAGTCAGTTTTTTGAAAGATGTGACATCTAATGAAATGTAAACCACATAAGAGCAAAGGAAAAGGGAAAAAGTAATGTTAGGCATGCCAGGAAGTAAAAGCATGTGTTCACAGAGGTATTCTGTGAATGTGCTTAAGGTGCAGTCCATTAATCCATCATGGCTATGTTCACTACTAAACCACTGTTTAAAAAAATGCTAAATATCTCATTGTTAACCAAGGCTGTGGGAAAAATAAAATAAAATCTCTGTTTCAAAATCTAATGAGCTGCAACACTTTCTAACACTGCTTCCTAACTGCGATGGAACTGAATGATATCATGCACCAAACAAATTGTTCCCTACACATGAGACTTGACTCATGACAGAAATTGATTACAAAAGAGTTTGAGGTTAGCATGTCACTAAACTAAAAGCATGACACTCTAATAAGCCTAAAAATGCAAAACTACATAATGCTGTGCAGCTAAAAATGAAATGAAATGAAATTAAGAATACATGTGATGCTGCCTTAGAATTAGGCTAGAAATATTTTTTTTTCAGGGTCTCACAAGTGAGTGCTGCATTTCTAAGCTGCCATGTCAATTTCAATTAAAGTTAAACTATCTAGAAACACATCTGTGAACACCTTAAGATGCAGCATAATTAAGATACCTACATTTATTACCTTGAAATGCTACCTTAGTAAATACAAAGCAATGGAGAAAAATATTAAATGAGTAGCACACTTTTTTCAAAATGTATACTTTTTTGAGATCTCCAACTTGAATTTTTTTTATATCTTTTCTCCATTCCAAGAAACTGTTTTCATCAAGCATGTTCCTGAGGTGATCTTATGCAATGGGTGGCACAAATGAAACGACCACGGTGATCAGAAATCACAATAATGCTTTACACTTCTCCACTATGATCTCTGATTATTCATGAGGGCTTTTGAGAGGAGATCATCAGTCTGACAGACGTGTCACTCCACAACCTCCAACTTCCCACTTCACAAACACACTGCAGAACGCTTCTTTGCAAAATTCACTTCGTAATCAGCAACAGACTTGTATGATCATCACAATATACTAATCAAGCTGTCTCTCTGTTTGGCTCTTTAAGGCTGGGTTCAGACTCGCAGAGGTCTGTTTGCTGAAATACATCCCTTCTTTGCCTCTACCAGACAGCAGACATTACTCCTTCCAACTGTCTCGACCTCCTTTCATCTTGCCTATTGTTGTTTTCATTGGCTCTCCTGGTCTTTTTTTATCCTTTACTCCTCTTTTCCGCCTTTAACTCCCTCCTCATCACTCATTTCTATTTGACTATGTTCAAATCATGCTACTCTTGCTATTTCTGCAGTATACACACACATACTATATATATATATATATTAGGGCTGTCAACGTTAACGTGTTAAGGCATGTGATTAATCTAAAACGTTTTACGCGTTAATATTTTTGTAACATAAATTAATCGTTTGATAAGGTCTGACCCCAACTTTTTGCCATCATCGCAGCGCGGAAGGTAATCATTGCCTGCGTCCCAATGTGCACACTATCCATCCTAAATTCTATGTGATATTAGTAATTTTCAATACTATTTAGGGCAGATAGGGTGTATAGTATGCACATTGGGACGCAGGGATTGTGTGATTATGACGCCGGGTTCGACAAAAGTGAAGCGAACGCAGAGAGAGAGAGAGAGAAAGAGATATATATATATATACACACACATGAACTTTAGAGGGATAGTTCACCCAAAAATGAAAACTTTGTTAGCATTTACTCACCCTAATGTCGTTCCAATGTCGTACAAACTTTTTTTTTTCTTTCCATTGAACAAAAAAGGAGAAATTTTGAATAATGTGATGGTTGCTCTTTTCCACGCAACAAGGAATGAGACTGGAGTTGAAGCTTAAAAAAAATTTTTATCTGAAAGGTATTAAAAAAAAAAAAAATGACATTACATTATTTTCCAGGTCTTCTGGAAAAGTCATACAGGTTTGGAACGACAATAAGGTGAGTACAATTTTACTTTTACTTGACTAAACTCCCAAAAGTTAAGATGTTTTACACAAAATTAAATAAAAGTGTTGCAACAGTCAAACCACGGATAAGTGGACACTTACTTAATGAAGTCATGTGACAATACTGCATAGCGTAATGCATTGCTTCATATGCCATTTAAAAAAGGCAGTGGCTATTTGCATTAATTACAAATAGCGATAGATGCTATTTACACTAAGTGGAAACAGAAATGGATGATATTCATACTGTAAGTATCACTTAGATGCTATTTACACTGTGCAAATAGCAGTATTTTCTTAGCGATATGCTATTTACACATTATGAATTCTATTTACACTTTGTAAACATGCAATAAGTGTAAATTGTAGTTTGATGCTATTTATACTACTTAGTACAAATAGTGGCAAATATCTTCACCTCGGTATTGTAGTAGATTATAAAACTGTATGCAATAATAACATATTGAGTGTAAATTATCATTTTTATAAAAATAATTAAAAGGATACTGCCTTATTGGGACAATAAAGCCTTCCCTACACCTACCCTAACCCTTCCTGATAAACACCCGTGAGGCACTTTATTTTCCACTTGTCAATTATTTCATAAATTTTTATTGAATTTTTTTTTTTATCTCTTATGCGTTATGTGACGTGAAAAGGGAGAAAAATAAGCTTGGCAAAAGGCGGATTCGAACTCGAGTTGATTGTGTCAACTTAAAGTCACCGCTACGCATTTTACTTCGCAACTGGAGATGTTGTTTGCTAGATGTATTTTTTATTTTTTTATAATATACTTGCTATATAATATACTCATTGTTTAACAGACATCTTTTATCTTTATATTATACTCACAACAAACTTAAAAACACATGATGAATCAAATGTTAACAACTCGCTTTTCCATAAGCTGAGATAAATACCAATTTACTGTACAGAAGGTGCACGGTGTCATACACACAAATACAATAAAGCTTGTATAAAAACACTAGGGTAGGAGCGGGAGACAATATTTGTATTTATGTTTTGTTAGTGAGCGTAGTTAGTTGGCGTTTACGGCGAAGAATTGTTTTTGTTTTCTTTTTCTTTGTTTAGATTAGTATGTGTTTTGTTTTATTTATTTCTTTGATTTCAGCTCTGCTCGCGTCTCACAAGGTTGAGTTTTTCAGTGTTTGTATATATTTTGTAAATATCGTCTTCTTTATGTTTTGAAGCTTCTATCGTTATTGTAAATATTAGGAGCAATTAAATTTGTTTTGGTGGACATTATTCCTCACAAAAGATTTTCAGATACGCATGTTTTGAACCTCCCCAGTTCAAAAACATCTTTAATTTTTCTTTATTAATTTAATCTTTTGTGTTTACTTTCTATTTCCCTAGACACTAATAATAACAAAAGCAACAGCCAAATAGGAAGTCGTAACACTGTTAAAATTACAATTATTACTACAGAATTCGGTGTATATTGTGCAGTATATAGCAAGCTATTATTTCACAATTCACAGCCCCCCCCCCAACTTTGAACTATAACACCTCCCTCCCAAATATCTGCTCCTCTCCGTCTGCTGCTGCTGGATGTTCAGCGCTCGCCTCCTTGTTTTCCCAACAACGCTGCAACTGCGTCTGCCGTCTGGCACAGCTGTTCTCACCGGGTCCCTACGGCCTCTTAAAAAAGGCAATAAATCAATCCGGGCACTCAATACAAGCGGGAAATTGACCAATTAAAGTGGCCCAAGATGCTTATGTTCAGGCGGACGATTTTACAAATTGGACATCTATTTAGACTGGGGACTGGCAAATTCACTGGCTGGATTCAGTCCATTAGTGTTTCTCTCTGTCTCTCTCGCATGCTCGTGGTGGTTTGACTCATCTGTGTCATTTCACCAGCACAGATCAACAGAGTCAGGCACCGTGTGCTGGTTTAGGATGGATTCCATGCAATCTCATCTAAAAATTATCTGAAATCCTTTTTTTATTACTCAGAACTCTATGCACTTGTTTACTTAACTCTTTGATGCATAAATTATTGAATCAAATGGGGGGGGGGCTTCAAACCAAGAAAATAATAATAAAAAAAATAAATGAATGAATACTAAAAAATAAAAACAATATAAAAAAACAAACAGACAAGAATAATAAATTATTATTATTATTATTAGCCCCGCAATCTTATAAATGTTCTCATTATAACTGAATTTTTTTCATAGAAAAAAAAACATCTTAATGTAAATGTGGAAAATATCTTACTTTTAAAAATTATTTATGTTTTGTTGCAATTATCATCGCGTTTTAAATGAGGCATCAGCAAAAATTTAATTATAAATTATGACAGTAAAATAAGCAAACTATCAATATTGGCAAATGTTTTTTTTTCAAAGCAAACGTATTAAAAAGATAATATTTTTATTAATAAAATAAGGTGCATAATTAATATTAAAATTACAACACTTAAAATACATAGAAATACATTTAAATTTAAATAAAAATGACAAAATGGAGAGTTGTTTATATAACAATGGGAAAATGGATGCATGACAAAGTTATTATAGTTAACTAAAACTAAAACCTAAATTATATACTGAACTAAAATACTAATCAAATAAAGTAATATATATATATATATTTTTTTTTTTTTTTTAACTGACCTGCCAGTTTCACAGAAGTAATTTGTACTATTTTGACAAAGCTGATTGGCTAACAGCACCATAAAAAGACACACAGGCATTCACTTGTGACTTCTTTGACCTCACAAAAGGGACAAAAAAGACCATTTCACATCTTTCTTCCATAAAATGCTCACAAAAAGATGTCAACTAGAACAATGAAAAGAGGAGCGGTGAACAGCTCAACGCTGGTAATATGGACAGCTCTTCAACTATTGAGGAGGAACAGATAGAAGATGCATGAACTTTCATCACCCTCTGAGTCACACACTTACTAACCATCATTCTCTCTCTCTCTCTCTCTCTCTTTCTCTCTCTTACTGCCTTATTAGCCCCACTCCAGCTTACGCTGATCTGAGATCTGCATTCATCTTCTCTCTTATGATGTCTAAGGTACGAGTAAAGCAACAGCGGCAGGTCTTGGATCAGCACAAACAGGCAACCTCAACCCAGAGCTTTTAAGAAAGAGCCATAACACGAAGCGCCCTCCGCATAATCTTCACGTGTGCCTGTTAGGAAATCTCAATGCAAATTCATATTTCACACATCTGATTCAGAGCTTTATGCTCTGCGGGAGAAAATCTTCCACAGTAGGGCCAACAAATCTGATTTTTATTCTTTATATCTGTAATTAAATTCCGAGGGATGTGATTTAAAGCTCTGTCGCAACACTGTAACCTTGCTTTTCTATTTCGACTTATTGGACTTAAATATTTTACCGTATTGCATTTTTAGATGCATTTTTTTTCGGCCTTAATTGCGAAACTATTACAAATATTTAAATAATACAATAGAGTTCAAGCACTTCCATTTTTGATGCCATCAATTACCTCGTTATTTCTCAATTTCATCCCGTTAAATATTAATATGACTCTGTAATGAGGCTGAATAGTCCGAATCGTTCACTGTCCCTCGCGGCGATGCAGCAGTGGACGCGGGACCGTGATGAATAAAAGCAGCACATTAGAGCTCTCTGCTCGGCCCACTCTGGGCTTTTCTGGCTACTTTGTCTTCTGGTTAGTGGTAGGAGAGTGCTTCTGCCTGCAGGTGCTCCGCTTAATAACTGCATTCTTCTGCTGCGGCACACATGGAGCATACTGTCGTGTTGAGTTAGCATGCCCCAACACGCTCAGACTGTGCATCTGCGTGGGCGGAAGGGGGGTTCATCTTCAGGAGCATTGTGTTCACTTTGGAAAACATGCCTGTTTTGATGCTTGTCGGAGTTGTTAACCAGACTGGTGACATAGGTGTGTGTATGTATAGCTTTATTTTAGCTGTTTTAGGACTTGTTTTTAACTGTGCAAATTAAAATTACAGGCAGTTTAATGGGATGTTCTTTTCAGACAATGTGCCACATGCCAATGACCTGATGCAAAAAGGTAAAAAAGGTCAAAACCGGTGGCTAAAAAAGTAGCTTTTTGTGTAGCCAAAATGTAACAGTACGTGTTTTTCCAATGTTGTCATTATTAATTAAAATTAAAAATAATTTTCAGGAATTTAAATAAAGCAGAAACTAAATAAAATATTACTAGATGAAAAAGGCGTAAAAAACAACTTAAACAAATATGGCAAAATATTGAAATAAAATAATTTTTGTACGAAAGCTAAAAGAAAAATACAGCTGAATAGAAATAGAAAACCCCCAACACTACTATAAATGACAAATACACATACACAAACAAAATTGGAAGAATGGAGTAAAAAGTGACACCTAGGCCCACTCAGCACTATTTTACTGATAAAAATAGAACTAAAAGTACAAGAAATTACTGAAAACAAAGAAAAAACAGGATTATGAGACGTTGCAGTCCAGATTCGAATCTAAATTTCCCACATGAGCACAACAGCTTATGCAGCACTGGTCTCCAGAAAAAAAGACAATAAGAAGCAAAGGTACATGAAATGATTCAAAGTAAAACAAATAAAGAAAAAACTGGATTATGAGATGTTGCAGAACAGATTCGAACCTACATTTCCCACATGAGCAGCACAGCTCAGTCTGTGAAACATCCAAAGCCAAACAGCTTTTATGCAGCACTGTAGTGCCCCAGAAAAAAAATACATTAAGAATCGGAGGTACATGAAATGATTGAAAGTAAAGAAAACAAAGAAAAAACAGGATTATGAGACATTGCAGACCAGATTTGAACCTACATTTTCCACATGAGCACCTCAGCTCAATGTGTGGAGCAACCAAAGCCAAATAGCTGTTATGCAACAATGTAGTGCCCCAGAAAAAAAGGCATTAAGAACATGAAATAATTGAAAGTAAAGAAAATATAGGGGGAAAAAGGATTATGAGACATTGCAGGCCAGATTTTAACCTAAATTTCCTACATGAGCACCACAGTTCAAAGAAAAAAAAAAGGCATTAAGAACTGAAGGTACATGCAATGATGGAAAGTAAAGAAACTAAAGAAAAAACAGGATTACGTGACGTTGCAGACCAGATTGAAACCAAAATTTCCCATATGAGCACCACAACTCAATGTGTGGAGCATCCAAAGCAAGATGACTTTTATGCAGCACTGTAGTGCCCCAGAAAAAAGGCATTAAAAACCGAAGGTACATGAAATGACTGAAAGTAAAGAAAAAAAAAGGATTATGAGACACTGCAAGCCAGAATCGAATCTAAGTATCCCACATAAGCACCATAGCTCCAAAACCAAACATAACTCCAGAAAACAGACATTAAAAAAAAAAATTCTCTGCAGTAAGTAACTGCAAAAAAAGTCACTGGAATTGCTGAAAGAAATGAAAGAGACAAATAATTAGAATAGCATGCTGAGAGCAGAATGAAAAGGAGTCCTGGCGCTATCAGTTTTGATTGGGGCACAGACACGTCGGCCTCAGCTGTGCAGAGAAGCTTTCATGTCAAGGACCCTATAACACGCCTCCTTCCCAATCCAATTAGCCTCCCGTCCTTCCGTAGAATAAGCAATGGAGACCGTTCGCTAAACGACTCCTGATGAACTGTGCGTATCATTGTCACATTCATCGACTCTTCCTCTGCCAAACTGTCACCCCTACAGTGACCACATGACTGACTTAACACTATTTCTAAAGTCAGGCTAATAGGGTGTGAAATACCCAATAGTTAAACCACTTAAACAGAGAAAGAGAGGGTCAACATAAGGTCTGTGGCAAACTCAAATGATGAAGTGACCTTCTTTAATGAGGCGTTTCTCCGGTGAACTGCTTCTGAATGTGTTCCTGCTAAATGATCAGCGCTTTTTTGTTATTGTGGACCTTCAGCCAAGAGGCTTTTACATTATTTTGAGAAGAAAATCCATAAACTAACATCATGAATCTCCATCGCCTATGCAAACAGACAGAAAAAAAAACACATGATAACACTCGGAAAAAGCACGCATTGGATGCACACGCACGAATATACACTAAGTCAGCAGGGCTTGGCAACTATCGTACACAGATACATCTTCATCCTTTCTGTTCCCATGGTAACGACTGAAATCAAATTCCCTCTAGAACTTTGGAACAGCGATTCTCTCTTTTTCGACATTACAAATAAGAAGATAAAGGACGCCGGTGCCAAACTAGGATTCATGTGATCAGTACTGTGTTTTAGTTGTCTTTCGAGAGCTTCAAGAACCTCTGATTCAACCTCTTGATTCCGATGAGCCCAGTTGGTTTTAGGACCTGCAGGACGTGGAATTTTATTGTGCTGTTCAAAAAGAGAATGTTTCATATTAATGAATGCTGAAAAAAATGCTGTTCACGAAATGAATTTAAAAAAAAAAATCCCTTTTTTTTTTCTTCTTTACAGTACTTAATTTAGCTTCCCTTCTTTCTTCACCAAAAAATAAAAAAATGGTGTAGTAATAATTTTAACAAATAAGTTAACAAGTGGCAAGCAACATTGAATCAAATGATAAATTTTGAAGTAGAAAAAGTATTTTTTTGTAAACATACTCTAATAATATTTGTTTTGTAATATAAATATAAAAAATATATTTTTTACAGTGTAGGCTTTAAATCTGTTTTAGATACTGATGCGGTAAAGTCGTAAATTTGAAAATGCACGATTTGGGTTAGAAACAAATGTAAATGATTAGATTAGATTAGATTAGATTAGATTAGATTAGATTAGATTAGATTCAACTTTATTGTCATTGCACATGTAAGGTACAGGGCAACGAAATGCAGTTAGCATCTAACCAGAAGTACGTTAAGCAGAGGTACAGGATATACAGTGTCTACAATGTTACATATGTACAGAAATATACAGATAAGACATAATTTACTAATTTTAAATACTATCAGTATGATATACAGATGGGTGATATGAACATACTATACAGATGGATTATGCAGTAAATGTATGTACACTATGAGCAAAAACTATGAACATAATTACAAATGGATATTAATAAGCTATACATTAAGATATATAAACACTAGTGCAATGAACATTGAAAGTGCATAGAAAATAAAAATTTCCAGTACATAGTACTCAGTGTGTAGATGGATTTTTTTTTTTTTTACCGATTTAGTGATGGGGAGGGGTGGAGAGTTTGTAGTGGTGTGTGAGGGTGTATCATCGGGCACAGTTCAGTAGAGAGACAGCTGTAGGAAAAAAGCTGTTCCTGAGTCTGCTGGTCTATGATAAAATGATAAAAATTTTCAGAAATTTCAGAAATTTGATCATTTGTTAACGTTATACACTAAAAGTCAGAAAAAATATATAAGAGAATTCACTAAATGGTCACATGTCTGCATATACGGTTAGCACAAATACCTTTTTCAATAACCACTAGCCACACAGTATACCGATGCGATATCTGCACTGGTGTATCGCCACGTCAGGTGTATTTAAGTCACTGGCATTTGTTTCAGCTCAAAAATACTTAATTTCACTGTCAATTAGACTTATGTTGCACCTGCTTCACAAAACTTCGTAGGGAACAATTAAAGTCACGATTAATCGCACTCAAAATAAAATTGTTTGTTTACACACAATATGTATGTGTACTGTGTATATTTATTATGTATATATAAATACACACACATACATGTATATTAATGAAAAATATGTTAGATTTACTTACTTACTTTACTTTTGTCATTTAGCAGACGCTTTTGTCCAAAGCGACTTACAAATAAGAAAAAGTAACTAAAACTAAAAAGTTACAACTCTATAAATACTATCTACCCACATATTTAAGAAAATAAAGAAATTAAATAAAATTAACACATGCATATAACAACAACATTTCAATAATAAACATATCAATGAAAAAATTAAATAAAAAGCTACTACTATCCCTTGCCGGTGTCCCTGCCCGGTGGAGTCGCACGGTAGAGTCGATGGTCTTTACACTCTTTACTTTTTTACTTTTGTCATTTAGCAGACGCTTTTGTCCAAAGCGACTTACATTTATATTACATTTATATATTTCATAGATTTATATATGAAATATATAATATAACTTATATACAAGTATAATATATATATATACACAAACACATTTTTTTTGTTTTAAATATATACATATGTGTGTGTGTGTGTGTATTTATATATATATATATACACATAATAAATATACACAGTATACATACAGTACATATAGTGTGTAAACACACTTTTATTTTACTTTGAATGTGATAAATTGCGATTAATTGTTTTGCAGCCCTAAAGAGATGCTTGCATTTTCTAGAGCTCATGGGGGCAATAATGATGATCTGAATTTGGAGAGAAGCATGCACTTTAACATTCTGAAGAGCCAATTCAGGTATCTGGACAGCAGTGATTTAATAATCGGATTCAGAATCTCTGGCAGCTTCTCAAACTGTCCTACAACTCGACTGAAACCAGGTTAGCTAGTGGTTAGCGCATTGACGTATTGAGCCGTTCATGCAAGCGACGTGACTGGTGTCATTTCCCAATCCCATTTCTCCCCTCGATAAAAGTGGTCCACAAACTCGACACGAAACCAGTCTGAAGTGAAAACTACACAGCAACTCCCACCAATCCAGACAATTACTCTAGCGGTCTGACAGGCCTCCCAGTCTGGCCCTCAGCCAGTGGGCTGAAACCCCATTGTGTGTCTCCGGTTTCCTCTCTCCAGCACATACATCATGGCTGGACAGAACACTGTGGTGGAAATAAAAGGGACAAGCAAGTGGCCGTATTAAGTACAACAGCGCACCATCCATAACCGTCAGCATTAATAGCCATGCCGGCCATTTAATTTTTCATCTACAATGAGGCCAATTAGAAAGAGTTGAAACGAGCCTTTGGAAGGATGCCCATAATTTACAAGCCCAGTGTCACACAACACTGAGGTTTCCTCTCCAAACTGTCCCTCCCCTTAAATGTTTAATGGATTAAGAATCCACAATTAATGGATTCAGACAACATAATTATCCCGGCTAATCTGGATTATTTTTGTTTGCAAACTAAAAACGGCAACAGTTTGATGAGTGTCAGAGGCGAGTTGTTGCTCATCCACAAACATTATATGATGAGATAAAAAAGGCTGAACTCTTTGTTTTTACAGTATAAATAATTAATCATTTTATAATTATATAATTTGCATATTTGGCATAATTATGTATAAATGAATAATTATAATTATTTATAATAAATAATAATAATAATAATAATATATTATTACTACTACTACTACTACTACTACTACTAATAATAATAATAAATTGAGATCTAGGTAAGGACAAGACTCAGAAAATAATGAACTTCCCTCGAAACAAGAATTTGCAAAGCCAGTGGGGACTGAAATTCAACTACATACGCAGGAAGCAGTTTTTATTTTGCATTTGCGTTGTGATTCGGGATCTGTGTCTTTGTTAAAGATCGACCACAGTGGGCAAATGTGCAGGTGCACTCCCAGCCCGTGCTCGACACACCTGGTCCGGGAACAGATTTCACCCACTCAATGGACCTGTTGAGTCTTGACCTCTCTGACTGTCGCACTGGAGCTCATTCACAGCAACACTGGAAATAAAGTCTGGGATTATCTGAAGAGAAACGCAGGAGTTCAATGGGGCTGTATTAATGTTCATTCTCATGGGTTTCAGATAAGACTGAATCATAGTTCCCACATGTTTAGACCAGTCAATTTCCATGATTGTTCCAGTTGACTGCGGAAACCGAATAAGTATTCCTGAAAATCATTTGATTTAACCAATAAATCATTCACATGGTTAAATAGTGTGTGTGTGTGTGTGTGTGTATATATATATATATATATTATACAGTGGCGTAAAAAGGTTTTTGCCCCCTTCCTGTGTTTTTTTTTTTGCATATTTGTCACACTTCAGGTCAAGTTCAGGTCATCAAACTAATTTTAATATTACACAAAAATTATCAGAGTAAATACAAAATGCAGTTTTGAAATGATGATTTCATTTATTAAGGGAAAAAAAGCTGTCCAAACCTCACTGTCCAAAAAGTAATTTCCCCCAAATCTAATAACTGATTGTGCCACCCTTTACAGCAACAACTGCAATCAAGTGTTTGCGATAGTGCTGTCAAAAGATTAATTGCGATTAATCGCATACAAAATAAAAGTTTTTGTTTGCATAATATACAGTATGTGTGTTCTGTGTATATTTATTATGTATATTTATTCCATGGTCTGTCTGAATACCGGATTCTGATTGGCTGGCAGGTATGCAGTAAAACTGTTTAATGCACAGGTATTTCCAAGTCAGTTTAATCACTGTTCTATATTAATGCACTGCTTTAATTGATGCACACTAACCAACACGCATCACTCGCTCACCCACACACACACACAAAGAGAGAGAGAGAGAGAGAGAGAGAGACAGAGAGAGAGAGAGAGAGAGAGAGATATCGCAGTTTGTGCTGCACACACATATAAACTTCCCACGCTTCCCCGTGATTTTTATTAATAAAATTAAAGGTAGGTACTAGATTGCTACATTATATTCCCCAGTAACGAGGTGATCAAATCGATGTTAATTTTTTTTGTAGAGAGAGAAGTGCAGACACAGCAAGCAGGTATACACAACTGTCCTCTCTCTCTCTCTATCGATAATTAATTGAAATGTGTGTGTTCACACATGCATGTGTGTGTATTTATATATACGTAATAAATATACACAGCACACATACATAAACTATATTGCCAAAAGTATTGGGTCACCCCCTTCTAATGAACATGCTTGACTACTTTAGTAATATCTATGAGTACAAATATTAATGTTAAAGCATATAATGATATTCTAGGGAATTGTGTGCTTCTAATTTTATAGCAACAGTTTGGACAAGACCCTTTTCTATTCTAACATGACAGTGGCTCGGTGTATAAGGCACGGTTCAAAAAGACATGATTGATTGAGTCAGTGTGGAAGAACTTGACTAGTCTGCAGAAAGCCAAGTCCTGATCCCAGCTGAACACCTCTGGTGTGACTTTATATGCAGACCTTGAGCCAAAAACTCATCACCAAACACCAATGATTTGTACACTATAAGGACAAAAGTGTTGGGACACCCCCTTCTTTAGAACAGAAAAAGGCACTAACAAAACTGTGGCAACAAAGATGGAAACATAATTCATGTATTTAAAAATTGTATTTCCATCTGTGTCTAAAATGACAGTACCCTTATGTACAAGTCATTGGTGTTTGGTGATGACTTTTTGAACCGTGCCTTATACACAGAGGCACTGTCATATTAGAATAGAAAAGGGTCCTGTCCAAACTGTTGCTATAAAATTTGAAGCACACAATGTCCTGCTGCATAACCCAAGTGTGCTTGAGCTTGAGGTCACAAACTGACAGTCAGACATTCTCCTTCAGGATTTTCTGACAGAGTGCAGAATTCATGGTTCCATCAACTATGGCAAGTCGTCCAGGTCCTGAAGCTGCTAAGCAGCCCCAGACCATCACACTACCACCACCATGTTTGACTGTTGGTATGTTGTTCTTTTAATGAAATGTTGTGTTGGTTTTATGCCAGATGTAACGGGACACACACCTTCCAAAAAGTTCAACTTTTATCGCACCAGTCCACAGAATATTTGCCAAAAGGTCTTGGGGATAATCAAGATATTTTTGGGCAAATGTGAGATGAGCCTTTGTGTTCTTTTTGGTCAGCAGTGGCTTCTGTCTTGGAACTCTCCCATGGATACCGTTTTTGCCTAGTATCTTTCTTATTGTTGAATCATGAACACTGACCTTAATTGAGGCAAGTGAGGCCTGCAGTTCTTTAGATGTTGTTCTGGGTTCTTTTATGACCTCCTGGATGAGTTGTCGTTGCACTCTTGGAGTAATTTTGGTAGGCCGGCCACTCCTGGGAAGGCTCACCACTGTTACAAGTTTTCTCCATTTGTGGATAATGGCTCTGACCGTGGTTCGCGGGAGTCCCAAAGCCTTAGAAATGGCTTTATAACCCTTTTCAGACTGATACATGTCAACTATTTTTTTTTCTCATCTGTTCTTGAATTTCTTTAGATCGCGGCATGATGTGTTGCTCTTTAAGCATGCTTCACTTTGTCAGACAGGTTCTATTTAAGTGATTTCTTGATTCAACAGGTCCGGCCGAAATCAGGCCTGGGTTTGGCTAGTGAAATTTAACTCAGCTTTCTAAAATAATGTGGTTAATCAGAGTTCTTTCATGATTTAACAGGAGGGGGCAATTACATTTTCACGTAGGGTAGGTAGGTAGGTAGGTTTGGACAGCTTTTTTCCTTTAATAAATGAAATAATCATTTAAAATCTGCAATTTGTACTTACTACATTATCTTTGGGTAATATTAACATTTGTTTGATGATCTGAATCTTTTAAGTGTGACAAATATGCAAAAAAAAAAAAAAACAGAAAAGGGGCAAAAACATTTTCACGGCACTGTGTGTGTATATATATATATATAGGTTATCAAGTCATATTAGAGATTGACTGGTTGATTTCTTAAATCGTACTTGCATACTCCAAAATTATCCAGATATAAATAAATAATATAAAATTGTTAAATATAATAAATAATACAATTCTGTTATTTATTTATTTATTATGCTATTTTATTTTATATTTTACAATATTTTATTTTATTTTATTTTACAATATATCAGTTTTACAGTATATTGGATATCAACTGATAAAGGTTTTTTTTATTTTATTTTTTTTATTTATGAGTATCAGAGAATACTGGATATTTAATTGTATATTCTCATTTCCCCCTACATTTAAAATACTTTCATGTAACACTTAGTTATAGTTAACCTTTAGAGTTTCATAATATTTTTTATCTAATCTTAAAATGAACATCTCATACATTATAATGTTTTAATGCCTAAACTCACATGTAGCATTTAAAATCACTAGTTTTACTTTTTATTGTTTTGTTTTTAATCTATTTCAATGAAGCCTGTCAGCATATGTTTTAATGTTATGCTTAAATATGCAGCTACGTTTTAATATCATGCCATAACATGCAAATAACTATCGGCATGTGGCCAAAACAACAAAGACTGAATTGATTTCAATGACTCTTCCAGGTCCATAATACACAAATTACCTAAAAATTTCAGTTTTTCTACATGGAAGCATGGAAATCCCAGACAATAAGGTCCTGATTATAATACACTGACACCTGCTGGGAAAGTGGAGATTCATGTAAACTTAACGGAAAAGAACAAGAGCAGGATATGCAGTTGCTTCTGGGCTGGACGGACATGGTTCAGAGATAGAACACTTCGAACTGATCAACCAGTAAAACTGATATGATTAGTCAGCGTGGGAGAAGTGATGGAAAGCCAGAACCAGAGCTAACCGCTTTTTCACTATTCCGACTTAACTGGGCGCACATAAAGAATCCCAGCCCCGCCATCCACAAAAGCCTGGAAGTGCAAGCCAGATGTGGAGGCACATGTTCAAGCCTGTACCCCCCAAAAACTAACAGTCCCCTACCCAATGCAGATTAGCCCATCCTGGGGAGAAGAGATAGCACTCGAGGGGGGCAGGTTTCATTTGGCTCCCGGGGCCCCATGAGGAGAACAACTCCACCTGTGCAGTAATCAAAAACACAAGTGAAAAACACCCTATTTTGAACAGCGTGGCGTCCTAATGTAAAAGTGGCATGTGGGCACATTTGAAGTGGGTTTTGATTGATCCCCAACTGCTTGGGAAATTGTCCACCGTCGCTGTATTCAGGTCAGAGTGATAAGAGTTGTGGGTAGGGTCCTGGAGGAGCATCCCTCTGCGTGCTCTGCTTCAGGTGTGTGCGTGTGTGTGTGTGTGTGTGTGTGTGTGTGTGTGGAGAGCGTGATGCAGGAGTGGTCGGGCCGCACTTAGCGTGGCAGAAGCGTTACCGTCCGCTGGACTGACGAGTGGCACATATGAAATAATGCTTTTTCACAAAAGTAATTTAGATGCCCACTTTGTGCTTCTGTGCTTATTTATTGAAAATGTCAACTGTCAGAGATGTGGCCTAGCAGTTAGTTCACATGGCTCAAGAGAGACAGGTTTAAATATGGTTTGAGTTGGGTCCCAGTCTTTATCCATGGTTTCCTGTGCCCTCTCAACAGACTTTGTCAATAATGTCAAAAGCCTCACACACACAAAAAAAAATAAAAATAAATAAATAATAATAATAATCTGTTTTTACCTGACAAAACATATTTCAAAAGAAAAAAACTTTCAGTAAATAAATGCAAATAGTTATTATTATTATTGTTATTATTTTTATAATTATATTCATTTGAGTAAGCATATGCCATTATTTATTAAGAACCATATGGTAGATATGGCATATGCATAAATAAAAATATCCACAACTTATAATTCTACTAATACAATTATATATTTAAAATGAAAAATACAATAAACTATATATATTTAAAAAATGTATTTTACATAATAATAATAATAATATTGTGAATTAATAAAATCTCTACATGCAAAACGGAGACTGCTTTTTACAAAACAAAAACAATCACACACACACACACACACACACACACAATTATATTAATATTTTTCAAACTAAACTAGACTTTGAAGGACTTTGTTTGTAGACGGTTTTATAGAGATTTAAAAGCTGCACTTATGAAATAAACACACCGCTACTGAAGACAGCAAACAACATCTGCACGGTACAAACACAATAGCCTCCATGCCTCCTCCACCTCCTCCTCCTCCTCTCATTCTCTTCCAAACCTGGACCATAATCAAAGACTTCCACAGGAGGAGCGGAGAGCACTGACAGAAAATGTAATAAAAACTACATGAGCAGTCATCCATTTCTAATGGAGCTTCTTTAAATCTTGAAAGGGAGACTTTCAATAGTGCATTAGTCTTTTCCTTTCTTTGTTGTGTTCCTTTAATGCTTTCCCACAGAAATGTATGCAAATCTCTGGCTAATGCTAACAGCGATGACAAAGAGCCAGTTCCTCCCTGAGTCTGTGCCATCCAGAGGACTGCTGGCCCAGCCAGACTCTCCTCTTTCATTTCCCTCTGTTTAATAAAGTCATCGTAATGTTTGCGGCATTACAGATCACTGACAACCATCATGCCGTCTACTTACTTTTTATAATAGCATAAATATTCATAAGATCCTACCTTATTTTACATGCATTAACATATAATTTACATTTCACATGATACATAAATAAATAAACTGTAAATGTGTTAATACAAGTAAAATATATAATGAATATAAATTATAAAATGAATTGGTCTGGTTTTCATATTGAATCTTATATACTACTGTATTCAGTATTATTATAATACACAATTAATAGAATATACAATACAATATTATATTATATAAAATATAAATACCTATTATAAAATAAAATAGCATATAGTAATATTTTAATAATAATTATTATTATTAATATCATCATCATAATAATCATCATCTTATTTGGCAATTTAATAACAAATGTTGTTGTCATTGTTATTATAATTATTATTATTAAACAATATTATTATTATTATTATTGTTGTTGTTGTTGTTAAACACTAATTAATTAATTAATAAATTGTAAAACATGATAATCAAAATATTTTAAATCACTGTTTATACAACAATAACAATAATGTATTGATTATTATTAATGATTTCTATTAAACTTCAAAATAAAAATAACATTATTAACAATAATAATAACAGCAATGCATTTGTATTAAACTGTAAAGAAAAATGCTAAATTATTATTAATGACAATAATAAACTGTTTTTCAATTGTAAAATATTGTAAGCTAAATATATAAAATATACTATTAACAACAACAACAACATTTTGGAGTAGTAGAGATATATATATATACATCATATACTTATGAATATTAACTCTTTTTTTAACATAGTTTGGTCTCTGAATATTTTGATATTAAATTGTTTGACCACAGTGTCAGTTCTAACCAAATACATGTATATTGTTGTGCTGCAATGGCAGATTTTAAGGAGTGACTTAAGACAGTGTCTGTGACTTATTCACGTTATTTATGCAATATTTCATGCCAGATGCTAAATATAAATCCCAAAGAGATGTTTCTTCCTAGTGCCTGTTTGTTAGTGTGCCAGTGTGTGTGTTGGCTGTGTACTGTTGTCACTGAGTGATCTGCCTCTACGTTTGTTCACAAACTACTTTTCATTTTTCCACCCAATCCCTCCTGGCTTTCTCTCTCTCTCTCTCTCTCTCTCTCTCTCAATCAGTAGAAAAGCCCAGCAAAATTTCCTCCCTCGCTGGAGTGCAGAAAAAAGGAGCCAACGTGATCCTCTCTTGAGGGAAATCAGATCCCTGTAAGAGAGCCGGGCCATTCACTCTAGGATACAGATACAGAGCCGCCAACGGACACCAGCGAGAGGAAATGATACTATCACATAGAGAGGAATAAAGGCCGGATTATACCAGGCATGGAGACACTGTAAATGGCATGAAATAAAACCTAAAAATACTGCAGGAGCACAAAAACATCTACGGTTGGGTGAAAACACTGGACATTAATGGTTCTTGCACATCTGCACCCTGCATGCCAAAGTGAAGAGTCCTTAATATTAACCACTATTTTGCCCTGTGATGGTATTTTGCACATTTAAAATGGCACAACTGAAATTAGACATTATTTTCCCACCTCACAAGCTGGCCTGCCATTATATTTTTTAAGTGATTTTAGCATGTTGCTATTGAGATGCTAAGGTTTTCAGACTATATTTTAACATGTTTGCTAAGGTTCTCTGAGCACATGTTAACATGTCGCTATGAGGTTGCTAAGTTTTAAAAGTAATTTTTTAGTATGTAGCTACACTGATTCTAAGGTTTTCAGATTTAGCTGCTGCTAAATGCTAAGGTTTACCAAGTTTCTGCAAGTAGTTGTTGACACGTCGCTATGAGTTTGAAAAGGTTTTGAGTTATTTTTAGCATTTTGCTAAACAGATGCTAAACAGGTTTTAAACAGGTTTGCTAAAGTTCTCTTAGTCTCGCGTAGCCAGACCTCAGACTGACGGCTGAAGGTCTAGAATGTTTGGTAACTTTCATTGGCCAAGGCCCGTCCATGAGGCCGTTTGACCGACATGTCAAACAGCCAATCACAGTTCATTTCGTTCAGCATCACGTTTCGGGGCTTGGAAATGTCGTCACAATAACAAACTGAAACTCTTGTGTGAAACTCTCAGATGTATTTTAAAGTTTCTATGCCGCAAACTTTAAATATTTCACATACTTTTGAAAATCCAGCGCTTAGTTGGCCTGGTAAGCGTTCACCATCACATTTGTAAACATGACAGCTTTCTTCTTTCGTGAGGGGGCTTGGCGCCACGGTATCTTTGCTTCCCGACGGACCGAAAATAAACAAGACACTCGCGTCTCCCGGAAATCCAGTTAAATTAAACCAGTCAGATGACGACTATGTATCAGACGTTTAGCCAACATTCCGTGGGCGTGACATCTGAGGCTGAGACTAAAGTTCTCTAAATACATTTTACAATACTGCTATGCTGTTGCTAAAGGTACTCATGCTAAGGTTTTTGACGTCGTTATGGTGTTTTTGGTGTTGTTTTTAGCAAACTGCTAAACAGATGCTAAGTTTTTCAGAGTAGTTTTTAATTTGCATTTGCTAAAGTTCTTTGAACATATTTTAAAATGTAGCTATTGAAAAGACTGTTTGTTTCATTTTAGCATGCTGTTATACTGTTGCTAAAGTTAGAGATGCTAAGGTTTAATATTCTGTGAGTACTTTTTGACATCACTGTGAGGTTTCAAAGTTTTTTCATTTGTTTGTTTTGTTTTTTTCTCAGTTGTTTTACCATGTTGCTAAACAGATGCTAAGGTGTTAAGAGTACCCTGCTGAAAAAAGAAACTATCACAGATTTGTAATAGTTGTACTGGTCATAATGGTATTTTTATTGGTTTTAATGGAAACGGAAATGGACCTTGTTGGTCTCTACGGGTAATTGGTCGCCTTTTATTGGTGGCTTGTTAAAACCACTAAATTCTAATGGAAAATGTCCCAAAACACACTACAGTAAACCTATTTTTTTTTTGGTAATTGGTCACCTTCAATTGGTGGCTTGTTAAAACCACTTAATCTTAAAGGAAAATGTTCTAAAACACACTACAGTAAACCATTTTCTAATGGTTTTAATGGTTAAAAGTTGATGGTGTGCAGCCTAATGTTTGTAATGGTATTTGTTGTTAAAACCATTAGAATTTTAGTTTCTATTGTATTTGTTGTTGTTTATTCCAGCAAGGTAATTTTAACATATACACTTGCTAAAGTTCTCTAAACACATTTTAAGATGTTGCTATGTGAAACTTAACCACGATTTTACAACAAATGTTTTTAAATGTAGTTAAACCATGGTAACCACAAATCAACCATGGTATTTTTAGTAAAAATGTGGATATACAAATGTAATCAATGCGCCAAGAAAAAAAAAACATAGTTACTACAATTTTACTATAACAAAACCATGGTTAATTTTCGTAAGGGTTTACTGAGGTTTTTAGCATGCTGCTCTGCATTGCTAAAGGTACAGATGCTAAGGTTTGTTAAACTTCTGAGAGTACATTTTGACACATGTATTTTGTATTTTAGGAAACATTTTAGCATTTTAGATTTTGGTTTTCAGAGTAAATTTTAACACAGCTTTTCATTTGCCAGGCCAATTCAAATGCAAATCAAGTCCCAAAAATTGTTAGCGCACCTTGACAAGATGATTTGAGGTATGAATTCATGTGTGTAGAAAAACAAAAACAAACAAACAAAAAACCTTGCTATTTGCACATACTATAACAATAAACTTACAGCGTAGCTAGCATCTAAACTACCCAAAGAAAGATTGAACTGATGACGACAACTGTGTATACAAATTTCGTGAGCTGCCTAACAAGACAGTATTTCTGGCCATCATATTTTGCCTGAAAATACAGCCTAGCTAGGCAGCTCACTAAGTTTCAAACCAGAGGCAAAAATACAGCTAACAGCAAGGCCCTGCCCTTGGTTAAAACCAGGAAAGCATCACCGTAGCTTCTGTTCAGAACACACTCGTTTTCCCAGCCTCTTTATCCGTGCTGACTGAACAGGACAACAGGGCAGGCATTTCTTCTTGTCAATACCCACCACATCCATTCTCACCTGGCTGACACCTTTTACTGGTCAAGGAATGAATCAGTCACACTTACTGTTCTCCCCAGGTACTGTAGACTAAAAAAGGACATCAACATGAAGGAGGACTACAGCGTTTCCCTGTCAGCGGCAGCCCAGAGGGTATGGTGAAAAATCGCCATCGATAAAATAACATTTTTCAAAGAGCGTTACTGCTCTTTTAATCTTCGCCCGCCACAATGGATGGCTTCTGGGATGCGTTTCATTTCATCTGAACACAAACAATCTTTCAAAGGCCTTAATAACAGTTACACAAATGAGCGTCATTAATTACCTGCTAATGGAGCAATGACTGTGCCACCTTGTACCGTGCGCTGTTGTTGCGCTGGGAGATCGGAGCGGGAGGCTATACACATATGCGCGAATGTTATTAGCCTCAATGCATGACGCTTTTTGTATTCTAAAATAAAACACTTAGCTTTTGCATTTAGATATCACTTGACTATCAATACAACAATTTGGGGTCAATATAGTGCACATTAAATGGATAGTTTTGGTCCTGGATCTTGATCAGTCAAATACAGCATTGCGGCCACGTTAAAATGCAGCTAACGCGGCTAATGTTCGAATGACGATTCGTGCCCTAAATACTATTACTATATTCTATTATATATGAGCTGTGATGGTCATGTAGGTGATTCAGGTTTGAGTCCAGCCTGCAATGAATCTCTATCGTAAAATATTGCAAAACTGAAAGCCATACAAAATTTAAGCTTGCAAACACAATACATATATGCAGATATGTATTTTTCATAATTATATTCATAAGCTTTTTTATCATTAAGATATTACGGTAAAATTTTAACATTTAGAAAACCATTCATACATACATTTTGCCTTCAGTTAAATCAAACATTTTACATAGGAATAGTTTTACGAATTTAATGAGAAATTTGGTCTGCTCGTGTTTCATGAACGTCTCTGCAGCTGAAATCTGAAGCTACATAATTATAATTCAAATTAAACAACAGAAACACAAACAAACTAAGTATTTACTCTCTAGATAAGACATTATTCACCAACCAGCAGATACCGATGAATACACTTGGGGCTGAGTTAACCATTGATGAATTAAAGACACAGCAAGACGTCATAAATTTGGACACCCCGGTGTTGTCTGCCTTGTGATAAAGTGCGTCGCTGGATGGGCGCCGCTGCTACGTGTGTATCTTTCAACCGGCTGCCACTTTATCTTTCGCATCCTGCAAGATTACATCTCCTGGGTTCAGGTAGGGATCCATCATGGCTATTATTACCTGAAGTCACACGCCACATCTATCACCCACTAAGGTTACTATAACCTCAATATTAAGCGAAGAAAAAGATCCGCTGATAAACAGTAGGAGAAAAGGAATGGTCCGCACACTCGAAGGTTTCATCTTCCTTTCACTTTTAATAAGCTACTCAGAGGAATAAAGATTACAGGCCATATTTAGCATGCAGAACAAATCAGGGTGCTACTCGCCCCGCGCACCTGCTAGGAGCTGCTCATTAGGGGCCGTGGTAATAGTATGGAGACAACCTCTGATTGAACAGTCTTGCTAGATAGCAATACGCTCCAGCTAATGTTTGCACTAGGCCATACGTTACACATTTGCCTGGAATGACCTCTGTACCAACATGAGCTTCGCACAGGAGAGTAAACTCACAATCGATTTCAAAAGAGTTTGATGTTAGCATGTTGCTAAGCTAACAGCGCAATACTGTAATAAGGGTAAAAAGACGCAACTCACATTAACATTAGGTAAAATTATTTTTGAGTAAGCTTTTTCATACTAAAGAAATAAAAGTTTATTTACAACCAATATTTCTCCCTCCCTGTCGGCCAATTTGGATTTTTTTTTCCTACTCATCACACTGCAGTGAAATATGCATAAAATGTCACATGTAGTTTGGCTAAAATTAATGCTATGCTCCAGCTAATGTTGACACTAGGCAATAGGCTATAAACACTAGGCCATAGGCTATAAATGTTTGTCTGGATCGACCTGTTCCAATGTGAGTTTCGCACAAGAGACTAAATCAATTTCAAAAGAGTTTGATGTTAGCATGTTGCTAAGCTAACAATGTAATACTAAAAAATACAACTCACATAAACATTGAGTAAACTGAACTATTTTTCCACACTGAATAAATCAAAATTTCACTCCCTGTCAGACATTTAGGATTTTTTTCCCACTTATCTTGCTGCAATGCATTCTGGGATTGCTTTCTCAGCAAATAATACATGCAATGCCACATCTGACTTCAGCTAAAATGAGCGCTAACTTCAGCTAATGTTCACGCTAGGCCTCTGTTCCAAAGTGAGCTTCGCACAAGGGACTTAACTCACAATCAATTTCAGTAGAGTTTGATATTAGCATGTCGCTAAGCTAACAGTAAAATACTCTTAATAAAGATAAAAAGACACAACACACAATCATTGAGTAAATGAATTTTGATACTTTTCCTCACTGAATGAAATAGTATATATTTAATTGACATTTCTCTCCCTGTCGGACATTTCAGATTTTTTCCCACTTATCTCGCTGCAGTAAATCCTGGGATTGTGTCCTTGGTGAAGGATACATGCAGTGCCACATTAAGATAACATCTTTTGGAACGGACTTCTTATCTGTAGACTGTGACCCCTTGTCGACAAATCTTGTGGATGAAATCCAGTGATTTCAATAGGAATCCACGCAATCAATAATTATGACAGCGAAAGATTTCCCAACACAAATTTCGCAACTGGTTCAAGTTGAACACGTTGATTCACCAAGTTGAGCAACAAAAAGCTGCTTGATGAAAGTGATATCTTTGTGAACTTTTATATATTGCTACACTATTGATAATGTATAAGGAAATGTACAATGTTTATCTGCAAAGTTTTGCCGAAACATGGAAAACCTTGTTTTGGAATGTAACAATGGTAGTTTCGAGCCAGTGACTGGTTACGTATCTTTGATCTTAACAATAATGAGCCTTTGGCGTACTGAAAGATGTGCCTAATGCTAGCAAAACGAAAGTGTGTGAGGTCGACTGTTACGAAAAAAAAAAAAAAAAAAAATCCATGTAAAACAAGCGGTAAGAAATGAAAGTGGGTTTAAGTGGCTAAGCCTCTTTCAGGATTACTGGAACATGGCGAGGTCGACGTCAGGTCAAGAGGTCAGAAGGAAACCAGGGTTTCACAAACGAACAAAGTGAGCATTGCAATGCTAGTCGCTAAGTCGCGAAACCATTCAAATTCATACTAACATAATTCATATGCAATAACACCACCTCGACCCCGCTCCATCCGTTTTATACTTCAAATTACATTTAGATCAGAGCATCAACTCTCATAATACATGCAAAGCAATTAAGTTCAAATATATGCAAAGGATTATTTACTTTGAAACCAGTCTTGTTATTCTGCTGCATATCCAACAACAACACTCATTACTGTGGCTTGGCACCAGAGAAAGTGGAGGGGACCATGTAAATATTTAAAGCCCCCACAAATATATAAATATTCATTCCAGAATGATTTGATGCGCTAAATAAATAATCCCTTATTAAATAAATGACAGCCTAAATAAAACTTTAAAAACAGGATCTAGGGAAATGAAGATGAAATGAATCAGACGGGGTTGGAAGGGATGGAGGAAGTGAAGGGGGTGGTTATGTCAGCTATCACTCCGCTGCTTTCAATTCCTGATGGCAGCTGTGCAAATGAGCCAAACTAATTAAAGATGAACCACCAATTAGATGAGCTTTAGCTGTACCTATTGAGGGATGGACCGGAGAAAGGCCCTAAAAGGAATTCAAACACCTCCAAAAGTGGGATCCATTGGAAAACTAAAAGTCTGTCCAAGAAACACTCTTAAACGGCACACAGTTCAACTATCAAATGCCCCAAAAAAGTCTAGTATTTTTTATCTTTGTTTCTAGATAAAAATGACTTTAAACACACCTGAAAACAGAAAATATTCTTATTTTCCTCAGTCATTTTTCAGTTAACATAAAAAATAAACAACAAAAAATGAAAACAAAAATAGATCTAATTGAAAATAGCAAATATAATTACAAATAAATGTATCAAATGAATATAGTTAAACAAAGACTGTTTAATATAAAGTAAAAACAAAATTAAACAAAGACTGTTTAATATAAAGTAAAAACTAAATGAAATTGAAATAAATATGACAAAAATAAATAAAAACAAATATAGTCAAAAATGAAAAATATAATTTAAAATATAAGTAAAAATTAAGATAGTTTAACATAAATTAAGAAAAATAATAAAACAAAAATAATGAAAAAAATATTTAAATTAATTAAAACAATTAATAAAACAAAAAATATATATAAATGACAAATAATAAATAATTAAAAATAACACAAAATCAATGTAATTAAAAATAAATAGGAACTTTAATAATAATAAACAAATGACTAAATACATAAATAAATAATTAAAAAGAACAGAATAGTAACTTTTGTGCCAGTTTCATCATCTGCCATTTCCTCTTAAAGAAATGAGAATGGTGCTTGTGCATGCAATAAATCACCTCATTTCACCTCCTCACCTCATTCTGCAAATGCAAAAAAATTTTGTGCCGGTTTAACAAATTAAAATACTGATCACTTAGAGAAGTAATAGGACACCTTTCCTCAAAAAACCACAACACTTAAGGTATCATTCAGGCCTGTAGCACAAACAGAGATGAGTTACACGTCAGTTTAACACGACGGGCAAACAAGCATTCATGTTCTGTTTTCATTTACAAGACATGCCACACTCAAAACAAGCCAAGTATCCAATTTTCTTGTTGAATCTCTCTCAGTATTTCTAGCGAGATCCACAGGACAGCGCCACCTCTCATCTAATCCGGCGGCTGTGCATCCGCTGCACCTTTATGGCAGCTCAGCCTGAGCTATAACTCACTGAGCGATGGGAACACGGCCTTTGTGATGGCCATGATTAGTCTTTTGTGTTCCAGGTAGAATAAAGATGAAATTCTACGAGCCAGTCATTGCAGATCTATTTTCAGCGTACTCCAAAAAGTTATTTCTTTTTCGCTCGCAGTCTATCTTTTTGTTCTTTTTTTATGCCTCTTTTTTGAAGGTTTGATATGAAGCCCGCAGGGTCTCGGAAGATAGAGGCTGCTCTGTGGGGAAATACAGCCAAGAAACACAATAGGAGCAATCTTGTCCTTTAGTATGCTTTGTACTTCACTGGACCTCAGTCTGGTCGAGTCATTTAGTCCCTTTTTTCAAACCTCAGCCTTCAGTGTCACCGCACTTCAGCTTTACATCCACGGTTCGTTCACGTTGCTAGAGTAGGAGGACAGACTCACAGCATAGACAACCATGAGTTTACGGCATAGTTTGCTTAGAAATTAAAGTTCTGTCATCATTTACTCACCATCGTGTCTTACGAACACCTGAAGAACGTCCAGGTGACACTTTTCCACATAATGAAAGTGAATGGGGACTGACAAAAAAGCAGCATAAAAGTGTCTTGAAAGTGGTTTATACAACTTGTTCACTATATTTCAATCCTTTTAAAGTCCCAATGTCCAATTTGCAAAGAATTTGTTAATTTGAGTTTGATCTTTTCAATTAATCGGTACACTGTAAAAAAACAAAAAAAAACAAGTTTATACAACAAAAAGTTGAGAAATTTCCTAAAAATAAGTTGAGAAAACTGAAAAATCTGCTGAAGCTGGTTGCCTTAAAATTTGAAGTTGTCTCATTTTTTTTTTTTACAGTGTACACAAAACTGGATTAAATGATTCATACACAAATCAAAATGATATGGTTTCTGTATATTGTGCAAACTATTTGTTCGTTTGAGTCGCATCTTTACAAAGAACTGATTAATCTGGTTCATAAAAGCAGACTAAGTGATTCATACACAAATTGGACTGATCTGGTTTTCGAATCTCACGTAAAATCTTCTGTTCTTTTGAGTCTAATCTTTTCAATGAATTTGTTAATCTGGTTCACAAAAACGGACTAAATTATTTGTTCATTGATCATATTCGCTTTCGATTCACATACCTAATGTAAACAATCGATTAATCCAGTTCACATGAACAGACTGAATGATTCGTACATGAATCAGAATGATTCGGTTTTGTTATATTAATATGAATCCGTTAATCTGGTTCACATGAACAGACTGAATGATTCGTACATGAATCTGAATGATTCGGTTTTGTTATATTAATATGAATCCGTTAATCTGGTTCACATAAACAGACTAATTGATTTGAACACAAATTGGGTTGTTGTATCTCACACAAACTATTTGTCATATCCATATCAATCAGTGTGTGTATGTTTGTGTTCGTGTTTTTTCTCCTCAAGTCTGACCTTTTCAACGAATTTGTTGATCTGGATCACAGAATTTACCGAATCATTTCTACACAATCCTGACTGATCCAGTGTTCAAATCTCATGCAAACAAGTCATTCCCTTGAGTCAAATATTTTCAATGGATCAGTTAATCAAGTTCACAAAACTGGACTTAAAATATATATATATATATATATATATATATATATATATATATATTATAAAAATATATATATATATATATATATTAGTTTGTCATTTTTAAGCTTGACAGACCCTATTCGGTACCGTTATACTGAAAAGACTGGCCCCACAATATTTACCTAAAAACTCTTTGTGAGTTTACAGAAGAAAGTAAGTCATATTTATCTGAAACAACATGAGGATGAGTAAATGAAGACTACTTTCATTTTTTGGTGAATTCCAGGAAAAAAAAAAAATTCTGCAGGTTTAATACACTTTGCTTTCAAAAACACCAATGTTATGCAAATACAGTACGTGACGCGGGCCTGAGATGTGATAATTATGGGCTTATTTGTTATCTGTCACTTCTCTTATTGCTCAGGGACATCAGGCGAGTTTAAAGGGGCCCATCAGAGGGGATCGCATTTGCTGGAGCACCAGTGATGATTCAAAGAGAGGCAGACACCCATGCATTTGAAGAACCTGTCAATAAACTGTCACAGTGACAGCCATGTTCTTCTGAGACCCGCAATGTGTGCCGACTGCTTGGAAATATGTCACTCACAGAGGCAGCCGGCTTTTTCTATCAGGAACGAGGAGAAAAAAAAAAGTCTTTTTTTTCCAATCTGCAAGGCAACTGAAAACAAATCTGGTTTTAGATTTAGTTATTCAGCGCTGTATACGCAGAGAGCGAAAAAAGTTAATAATATTCTATTTAAATATAAATAAATAAGGCAACCCCATCTACAAATGTAATAACAACAACAACAATAATAATAATAATAATAATAATTTGTATTATTATTACATCAATAAATATGAGTAAATTCTGAAATTATAGTACATATAAAAAAAAAACACTGGTCTGAAACAATTTTTTCTAATGCAACACATTTTTATCTATCCATTACATATTATATTATGAGCAAAACACTGAGCGAAAAGCTGTAAATAAATAAATAAATCATATTTATGTAAGATTTAAGTATTTGGTCTGTCCATGTTTTTTATTAAAGACACTCAAATGTCACAAATGAACTTATTTGATTACTGACTTAGAAATGTTTCTTATTTTTGTTAAAACATTGTTATTAGTAGTAGTAGTAGTATTTATGCAACATTGTTTATTTCAAGGTTTAAATGTGTTTTGAATTTTAGATTTGGATTGTAGTCTCTAACTTTTGTATCCTACTGACAAACAGAGATTAATAATAACAATAATGGTAATACTGATACTAATAATTTTCAAATAGCTACGAAAGACTGAAATGAACTGAAAACAATTATTTAATGGTAATCTATGTGAAGGTGTGAGCACTTTTCAGTTTATTCAGCTAAGCATGTCGTCTGTCCTCGCTCTATATCACCACATATGAAAATATGATAAAAGTTTGGTGTCCATCATCCATCTTGATTTGCTTACCAGGCGTATGCATAAGCACAGGGTACCTGCCACTTAGTGGAGGAACCCTGGAACTGTATCTGCGTGTGTGTGTGTGTGTGTGTGTGTGTGTGTGTGTGTGTGTGTGTGTGTGTGTGTGTGTGAGAACTGGAAACAGCAGCGTGTGACCAGCTGAGTGGTTGCCATCGTAACCATCACATCATACGCACACTACTCTGTTCCAAAGGTCACTAACAGGTGTGATCTAACGGTCCTGACAAGTTAACAACTTTTTGTGCGGTTCAACTCCAAGTGCAGAAAATAAAAACACTGATTTATGCAAACTTGCACTTTTTTCCGAGAAGTGACAGAAAAGGCTGAGATATAACAGATGTGCATATGTTTTGATGGGATAAGCCACAGGATTTGTAATTGACACATTAAGACTGTGCCTTTATACAAGATAAATAAAATGGCTTGGTTGTTGGCAGTTACACAATTTATCATTCCTTATGATTTAGCTGTGCATTTTAAACAGAGTGTCTTATAATTATCCAACAGTTTCCTACTATACTACAGTACTGTTACATATCTGGAATAGCAAATAATTTTGCACCGAAAAAACAACAATATTTTAGATAAACTTGTAAATGTAAATACAAGCTAACCTTAAAAAAACAAAACAGAAAACAAAACTATACTTTTTTTCAAAACTACAAGCACAAACTAACCTCCAAAAAAATCCAACAAAAAAACAGAACCCTTGTCATAAACACAAGCTGACCTCTACAAAACAAAACCAACATCAAAGGGTCCAAAACACAAAATAAAACCCTGTTAAAACTACAAGCTAACAAACAAAATAAACAACACAAAACAAAACCTTGGTGTAACTACAAGCTAATAAAACAAAACATTGTTATAAATACAAACTAACCTCCATAAAATAAAACAAACAAAAAGATTGCTTTAGAAACATATCACCAAAAATCAAAGGCAAAAATAGAAAATGAAAATTTTGTTTAGAGAAAAGATTATTTGTTTGGAGACTTAATTAGATTTTTCAAGGCCACTGTGTGTAAAGAGTTTTACTATTTTCTATATTAAAATCACTTACCTTTATGATGTAATTCAAATGGAACATTCCAACACACAGCGACCATTCAGAGAGAGGGAGAGTAAAAAAGAGAGAGAGAGGCAAATCAGTACCATAAACAGCACATATTACAGAATTTATAGCATGTTTCCACTACATCAAACAAATAACCCCCCAGCATGCATTTCTATACTTCACTCATAAAAATGCCTCCTGTCTGTGTAGAGATACTCTGTTACACACTACACACTCTGCACTGCTTTGCTTTGAGAGAGTTCACTTACTGAGGAAAAAAGAAAAAAGAAATATTCCTAATGGAGCAAACGAAGGTACTTCGTCAAAGGGCCCTATCAAGACTACATATGTGCCTTACAATGTCAGAGTTTATGAAAGAGACCCCTACTGGAGTAGGAAAGGAACCAGATGTCTCATAAAACCATACTGCTTCATATTTCAAAATTCAAAATATTTATAAAAATTAATAAAGAATAATATAGAAAAAACAAGCAGTTTTTTTTTGCATTTTATGCGATTCCTTTCATGACAATTAATCACATTTTCATTAGCATTTCAATTAACATTTTATTGCATTAAAAATATAAAATGACTTGTATAAATGTAGCACCAGTGTTATTTTAGTACCGTTGAGATACTATTATATTTTTATTAATATTTTAAATCAGTTTTTATTTTTATATTTTCAGTTTTTATTGATTTTGTTTTAGTTTTAGTAATTTATCTAGTCAAGCCAAATAAAAATGAGAAATGTCTTTGCCTTGGCGATTAGCTATAGATTACATTTTATTTTATTTCAGTGAATGTTTATTTTATTTAAAGCAATTAATTATTATTATTATTATTAATTATTATAAGTTTAGCTTTAGTTTGATTTTAACAGCACAATAAAAATATAATGAATAGTAAACTAAATTTCAATAACACATTTATAACACTTTATAAAAATAAAATTAATACTTTTTGAAATTGCATTACGGCAAAGAGAAATTAAATATAAATTAAACTAATAAAATTCAAATAACATAAAAAAATATATCTTAAATTTTCAAAAATGTAATAGCATTAAATTTCCTTTCAGCAAAATATATTTTCTTATTTATTTTTGACATTCATAATTTGTAATTACAGTATTTTAAATGCTTACGAACAACGTGACATTCTCAGAGCGAGTTAAAAGCGTCAGCACAAAAGCCCCTCCACGCACAAGGAGTGGTTGGTGCCCAACATGAAAACACACATTCGCACTCATTATCGACACAGGTGGGTGTAGCCTCTCTGTGAGAGCTGTCGAAAAGCTGAATCACATCAGCTCTGACGCCACGTCAAAGCCCTCGGCCTCCAGCGGCAGCGAGACAGATAACGCAGATGAGCTGTGCAGTGTAATTGAAGTGTAGATTACTATCAGCCATGTGTTTGCCAGATCAAAACCCCTTTAAAAATACACACAGAGTGCTTGTGTGGTGCGGCCACAAGCTTTGCTCGACTTTCTGCTACAGCAGCTAAACGTACGGCAAAATGTGAGCCATTTACAAAGAGGAACGGGACTTTGTACTTGTAAAAACGAGGGGGAGGATTTGTCATCACCTGAAAACAAATCAGACTCACATCAATGGAAGAACAGCAGTGTTACGGGATGTGGTTGTAGAAGAATGCACACGACGAGGAATAGACGAAAAGGAGTATTTTTATTAAGCTTCAACACACAATACCATTATTTAACATTAAACCAAGACAAAGACTGAGGGAGAACTGAGGACGCAGGAGAGCTGGACGGGACCAGCGGAGACGCAGGAGAGCAGGACGGGACCAGCAGAGACGCAGGAGAGCTGGACGGGACCAGTGGAGACGCAGGAGAGCTGGACGGGACCAGCGGAGACGCAGGAGGGCAGGACGGGACCAGCAGAGACGCAGGAGGGCAGGACGGGACCAGCAGAGACGCAGGAGAGCTGGATGGGACCAGCGGAGACGCAGGAGAGCTGGACGGGACCAGCGGAGACGCAGGAGGGCACTTGCGAGGCGCTGGCGCAGGAGGGCATTTGCAAGGAGCAGGCACTGGAGGGCACTTGCAAGTAGCGGAGCTGGCCAACTTGGGGAACTCAGGAGACGAAGGGCTGGATGGGACCAGCTGAGGCGAAGGAGGGCTAGACGGGACCAGCGGAGACGAGGGAGATTCTGGGATTAAAATGGGCTCAGCAAACTCCCACGGTAGCGCCATATCCAGTATCGCTGGAGTAAATGCTGATGGGCCTGCCATATTTTCTGCCGGCGAGCTTGGTTTGGCCGCGAACGGCGGCGGGCTTGCCATATTCTCGGACGGCGAGTTTGGGTTGGCCGCGAACGGCAGGTGAACAATCATCGCCGCGGGCGGAATTATCATCTTCGCGGGCGGCGGCATCATCATCAAAACGGAACTAAATGGAAACCAGACCGTGACAAGCGGGAACAAGGAACTGATAAATCGCATTTACTACGTTAACCACAGTGAAATTCTATTGGTCAAAAATCCAGCACCAATTAACTGCATATGAAAGACCAAACATGTTCTGGCTTGCATTTGAAAATGTTTTATTCTCAATATTCTTTTTTTTTTTTTTTTTTTTGTCAATATTTTAAAGTCTGGGTATGATGAATGTGAACCTGCATCTGGGCTCATGGGTTGAATGACAGATGAGACAGGAACTGAATTGTCAGTCATGGGGCAGAAGACATCGAGCACAAAGCCACTGTGATCACGGCCACCATTTGATGCCATCAAAACTACAAGCTTGATTCTGAAAAATAAAATCCCAAAGCTGCAAGAGATCTGGCTAATAAACACAGAAATAATGTTTTCTGAGGAGAACATTTTATGTATTAATTTCTGTGAGAAAAAAAAAAGTGTAAAGTTTTAAATAATAATAATACTATTTAACTAATGGAACCTGTTGTCAAATAAATAGCTCTACTGGGTCACAGCTGCACGTTTTGACTTTACAGCAATTGCTAGGTTGTACAATCTGAGGTGCATTCATGATGATAAAATGAAAAAATAGACACAACATTTCTTAAGGTTTGTTCAAATCCTAAACCCTAAGAGAGAGCAATAGTAGTGACTGCCTTAGCAAACAGCACAAATAAGACAGTGAGAGTGAGAGAAGGATCTACAGAAGTCCCATAGTTTGCTCTGTTCTTCAGCCGTCCCTCATTACTGTACTTCTAGCTGCATTCCAATCACCCTTTGAAGTGCTTTGAGCTACTCCTCTCCATGAAAACGAGCACCGTTAATCCACTTGTTAATTAAGAGCGTGTTTGCAGGCTCATGTCTGAAGTGCCCCTTTCTCCTTGAAAGACTTGAAGGGCCTTGAAAGGAGACTGATATCAAAAGGAACCAACAAAATTTTTCACAGATAAAACGAGAGAAGCCATATGCTGAGAAGCAGGCACTTTAATACGCTACTCGTGCGTCGGATCATACCACCAGACTCGAGTGTTTATACTCTGGGCTGTTGCTCGGTGGCAGAATTTCCAGTCTTCCACTAAAGGAAAGACAAAAAAAGTAGCTTCTTTCGCTTCTTTGAGAAGTGAGTTTCATTTTCTGAGCTGTGCGAGGAACTCAGCGCCTAAAGTGCAATTCCTGGCTCAATGTGATTAACGCACTTCTTCCTAGAACCGAGTGAACACACATTAAGGGATTTAAAAGAGGTTTTTTGGGGGTTTTCAGAGGGCAGCCCTTTGATAAAAAGTAGTAGTAGTTCACAGATGTGCAAGTTATGTCATAAAATGGCAAAAGCTGAGTTTATTAATATTAATTGGGATATAAACAAATATTTTAATGTAACTGAGTCTAATCCATACTTAACTTACAATTACATTTTTGGAAATAATTATATTTTTCAAAATTTCAACCTAGGGTCATTTGAAAAAACATTCATTTTCCTACAGGCAAAACCAAAAAAAAACCTATATATGCAATTCACTTTCCATCTGAAATAAAGACTACTAAAACGGCATCAACTTTTATTAATTTTCACACAAATTATGATTACATGGGCAGATTATCAGTTAATAAAGACTTATTTTCACTCACTTCCTTACACAATACTCATTTTAAAATATGTTATGGCCTCAAAACATTTTTACCATAGAGCATGATATGTAAACTAATGCATTTTGACATTTGCATCACATAACCAGCTCCTTATGGATATTCTGACTTAGTAAACTTGCTCTGTAGCGCACCTGATACTGCATTTCATGAGTCATTAGTCCTGTGAAAATTCAAAGTTAAGAGAAATGAGCTTCTGAACTGAAATTTTAAGGCAACCAGCTTCAGCAGATTTTTGAGTTTTCTCAACTTGTTGTTTTAAGTTTATACAACAAAAAGTTGAGAATCTCCTACAAAAATAAGTTAAGGGAACTCAAACATCTGCTGAAGCTGGTTGGCTTAAAATTTTAAGTTGGCTAAATTTTTTTTTTTACAGTGCAATAACCACTGTCATAAATCATTGCCAGATTCATATTATTTCCAAACTATCATGATACATACAACAAAAAAAGTTATTAAACGTTGCCAGATTCACATTTATTCAATGGACAATTCATTTCCGAACTGCCACGATACGCACAACAGCCAACAGAATAAAAAGTTGCCAGATTCCCATTCACTCACTGGAAATTTTATTTCCAAACAGTTGTGATTCGCACAACAACCAACGTAATAAAACATTGTAATATTCACGTTCGCTCATCAGCCTTGTCATTTCCAAAATGCCGCGCTACACACAACAACCAACATTCTAAAACTTTGCCAGATTCAGATTCACTCGCTGGACATTTCATTTTTGAACTGTCGCCATACATACATCAACCAACTTAATAAATTTGCCAGATTCATTTTTATCTGTTTTAGATCAAATTCAACCCACTTTTAGCGCCACTTACTGGACATTTGACTTTGAAATTGTCATGATATGTGCACGAAACAATCTAATATAATTTTCCAGTGAGCCTGAGTTTGTTTTGTGGTTTCACTAGAACAGACAGGAAGCCAAAAAGTAAAACTAGTTTGCTCACGAGTGTTAATTATGGGAAAATAGCCCAATAGTTGTAATTGAGCGGCCATCCAATAAATGGGCAATATTTAAAATGTTATACTACATATGAATGTCATTTTATTTATCTTTTATAACCAAAATACTAACTATCACCCAAAATGTTTATACAAAACAAAAAAAATGCAAAGTGCAAAGATATAAATACATGCAGCAAGCTATTCTATTAATGGTGGGGCAAAATCCGCCATGGCAAAAGTGGTTGGGACATGTACCCACGTTAAATTATGGCTTATGTGAAAGGGCAAAACCAGGATTTTGGACGAGATGGGTTGGGGCAGACAGTGTACGATTGTCCATTTCTCTCTCCTCTTCTGATGAATGTTCTGTCGTTCTTCAGTAAACAGGGAGAAGACCTGAAGAAAAGAGAGGCGTGCTCTCGTTCTCACTCATTCATCTCAGCCCTGAGGGTCTTACCCAGGCAAAGACATAGAAACCGGGTCTTGCACGGCCCCCAAACCTCCCACTGTGCCAACAACTCTTCTCTTCTGTTCAATTAATGAACCATAAATAACCCAATGAAGGTGTCAAGAACGAACGCAATTTATCACGGCTTTCACCACTACACTTCACGAGAGAGACCACTCATTCATAGCCTCGCTGTTTTGGCACCAAACAGAGAAACACCCCCCCAAAAAACAACAGGGGAGTGAAAGAAAAAGATTTATTCCTGCCCGAGCGCTCTAGTCGCTAATTTTTCCTGCGCAGGAACTCACAGGTGCAGCGATTTGACAAATAAGCCGGGAGCGGCCGACCGGCTGCCTTTGTTAGGGTATCAAAGATAGAGTGGCAATAAATTTGGTTAAGAGAGAGCGACAACAGACTCGCCGGGCTCCCTTGGGGGCTACACATTAAAAACACATCCTCTTGCCGTCTGGGTTATAGATCACCGAGCCTGCTTCAGGTTCTTGACGAAAAAAAACTAGACATAGATATTCAAGGATATTAGATATGCAGTCTCAGAATGCTAATTCTTAAGGAGAGTTGACGTTTTTGAAAAAAAAAATTGTCAGTAATTTTCAAAACGCACAGTTGGGTATTTTGTCTCACGTAATGCAAATCATTCTTTGGTGCTGCTAGCACAGTTAGCTAACCATCTTAAAAATGTTTTAAGCATTTCGGAAATATATTTGTTAACATGTAAATCCATTTTGTGCTTAAGCAGTCTATGCTTGCTATGGTTACCTCTGGTGACTTCTGCAAACTAATACATGCATACATAACATTATATTATTGTGATACTATCATAAAATACTACTACTACGAATAATAATAATAATAAATCTTTAAAGTCAAATTATTGTTTGTTTTATTTGTATATCACTGAAAATGTGCCAATCACGTGTCACTTTTCTATGGCGGTCAAGATCAAAATGGTAAAAAAAAAGAAAAAAATGTATCTTGAGATCCACGCGTTCTAAGAACTAAGAAAACATCTTAGACAACTTGCAATATTTCTTTATTGTGCTGTCATTATTTGCACTAAATTAATGCACAATCTACTAGACTTCTAAAAAGAGCAAGGTGACATTGAATGAAAATTTACCTCATCAGTTTTAAGAACCATCAGTTTTAAGATAACATCTGGGATAATTTGCTAATTTTTAATTTAATTTTATTTCTTTTTTTTTATTGAATTAGAATTATTTGTACCATAAATTAACATGCAATAAGACTTTTGTAAATAGAGCAAGTACTTTTAAAATCTGTTTTGTAAATGCATGCTATAAAAGTATATTGTGAACAATTTGTCTGGTTTTTTTTTTGTTTTTTTTTATGTATGTATTTATGTAAGTTTAGGCCGTTTAGGCCGCTTTAACCCCTCCCTCTTTCCTACAATCAACTGCAAGCTCCAATTAATTTTTGAGTGCAGCTCCTACATTTCAAAAAACAATCAACAACTGATGGATAGATCCAAGACACCTCTTTTGGTGGGGTTCAAATGCTAATTTCTAGTTGCTCAGACCCCTTCATCTTCCCCTATAATGCACCCTGCTCGTGTTGAGCATTGTTTCTTTAAGCTTGGCTGAAAGAAGCAAGTCTCGTGAAAGCGGCATATAGCGCTCGGCAGGAAAAAAAGAAAACTCATTGAATAATATATGACAGCTCGGGTTATGAATTCAACATTAAAAGTGATGACGTGCGTACAAACTCCACTTTATTTTAATCTCCAGATCCCCGAATCAAAACCCCAGGCTTAAAAGCAAATGTTAAACAGCCTCTCCTCTCACTGAGATCATTTGCAAAGAAAAAAAAAGAGGTAAAAAAAACACAAGTAGGAGCTGAATACATCTGAATTAACCATTTTTCCGCCTGCAAGCTAAGCCGGAACTAGAGTCCCTATGAAATCCTGCTAAACCAATTAATGGTTCCTGTTAACCCACTCATCTTTGGAGAAGGATTGTCTTTCTCAATAACACAGCAACACCTCCCTTTCTCCGGCGGAAAGAAAAAAAGTGGCACGGCCCACACTTGCTAGCCGCTGACAAAGAAAATCCAGATTGGCATCGGGATGAGAGAGTGTCTTTCTCGTTACAGACATCCTCATGAGCGTCACTGTTCCTGCGTAACACCTCTGATGCTGGGCTTTTGTCTCGCATCTACCGAGCCTCCGTATCTTCTCGCACCTTCTCCATACGTAAAACCACTGTCAAGTTGGAACAAGTGCATAGTACGAAACAGAAAATACATTCAGCCTGTCTAAAAACAGCTCTGACGTGCAACAAAAACCATGGCATATTTTAAAATCGACTAGTCTGTCTAAAGAAATGTATAATTGCGCTGGTTTACAGTCAAGTGCACGGATACCAATTGGATGCTTTTCTTATGAGGGCATTTATATGTGACAGCTAGACGGGATGCAAATGAAGGGAGCAGAATGTGATTGTTGAATTGTTTTCAATATGACATGGCAACCTAAAACAACATTGAAAGCACAAAATACTGGAAAAATGCAGAGACGGGACTCTATTGTGTCAGCAGCAAAAACAAAACTGTGTGTTGTGTTAACAGCATCACGGTCAAGGGTTTGATTCTCAGGGAAAAATGCCTTGATCAAGTGTATGCGCTGAATGCTTTGTAAGTCGCTTTGATGAATGTGTCTACTAAATGCATAAGTGAATCTCATGCAAAAGTGTCACATTTTATAAAATAAAAAAAAGCAAAAACTGTAGGTCCATGTATGTCCAGGTAATGTCAGCTCAAAAACCAGGAGTAGATAGATAGATAGATAGATAGATAGATAGATAGATAGATAGATAGATAGATAGATAGATAGATAGATAGATAGATAGATAGATAGATAGATAGATAGATAGATAGATAGGATAGATAAAGATAACCGGTAACAGTACTGTTACAAATATTATAACGCTATTTTTTTTATCATTTCATTTTTATTTAATCATTTCAAAATGATAATAAATTAAAAAATTTAAAATGACTGAATGTATTAAAGGTGGGGTATGTAATTTTTCAAAAATGCTTTAGAAATCTGCGTCGGGTCTGAGTACCAAAACAAACTTGTAGCCAATCAGCAGTAAGGGGCGTGTCTACTCATGATGTGGAGGAGAGGGCGTTCAGTGAACAGCTGAGCTGAGCGACAGAAAGATAGAGATGGCGGATAAAAAAACAAAAGAGGAAAACGTCTGCGGAACGATAAGGTAAGAAGTAGGACCCGTGTAAATATCGGATCAGCTTTCCAGCGCTGGAGAGAACTCAAGGAGCGGAAGGCCTGCGATCAGACGCCGAGGTTTCTTTGGTTATTCTCGATAGGTGTCTACACTGGAAGCGGCGCGCCACAAAAGCTAAAATCTGCCTACACTGGACGCTATAAAGTGACCGTTGAAAATCATTTGAAATTTGTGTCAGCACGTCATAAATAGAACGCGACAGCAGTTTACTGTCGGAGTTTTTTCGTGCTGCACAGCATCCAGTGTAGACAGCATCACTGATTATAATGACTTCTATAGTATTTTGTCGCGCCACTCACGTCCGGTGTAGACACGGGGTAACATTGGTTTTGCTTTGTTTCACAGTGTGAGGCGTATGTGTGAGGCGGAGCTATCAAAATAGGGGCGAGACCCTTTTGGGGTAGGGGCGTGTTTGTTTTGGTGATTTCAAATATCAACATTGGCTTCCAGAAATCGCTTACTCCACCTTTAATGAGTATAAAGAGTCAATTAAAAAAGTTAAAGATAATTAAAAAAGAAATATTACAAAATAAAATACAGTAACATATATTGCTGATCGATAAAATATATAAAAAAAAAAAAAAAATTGAGTTTGATTTATTTATGCAAATAATAATAATAATAATTATTATTATTATTATTTATTTATTTTGGTTTGGGGGTGAAATGTGACCTGGACATTTCTTGGTAGGTTTTGTACCTTTGCCTAGCTGTTAGCCCACATGCTGGGACACAGACTTGAGATCCGTTTTGCATCATTTCCAAATCCATCATTTGGCGTCTCCCCTCATTTCCTGTCTATTCTTTCTGTTCTCACCGGTTAAATTAGCAAAAAGTCTAAACCTGAAAAAGAACACTTTTTCAAAATGAAAACTGACATTTGTCACCGTTCAGGAAGCTGCTCAAGTGCTCAAATACTGATCTGGTGCCAGGTTTCTCCATCCAAACCCCACTGTCACAGATACAACTAATCTGATCCCAGACCAACATTAAAGGGCGGCAGCATTAGGCACATCTCAGCAAGATAAATGACATTTTCTAAAATCATGCTGACATTTTCAATTATCATGCACAAGGCACTGGCACGGCAAGAGCAGGTTTGTCAGGCTGAGGCAGACGTTCACCTTATCGCACGAGGAAGAGTCCGCCAACTGAACAGAACAGGGCTTAGGGACAGAATCTGGACCTGATTGGGGTCTGGATAGAGGTGGAATTGGATGTCGAGGATAAAGAAGCGGGTGTGGGCGGCACTCGGATTGGTAGACACTCCGACTTCAACCTGGCGACTACTTGAGGGGTCTTGGCTCCAATGAAGACCTTCTATGAAAGACTACAGTGAAAGGTCAAAGTCTGTGGAGGGATTTTTGGTTGTGTGTGTCGAAATAAATAAATAAATAAATAAATAACTGATTAAAAAATTATTTCCTCACAATAAATCCAAGAACAAAATAATGGGGATCCCACTGAAGAACCATTTTTGGTTCCTCAAATAACTGTTTTTTTAGTGTGAAGAACATTTTAATCATCTAAAGAACCTTATCCAGTATATAGAACCTTTTGTGAAATGGAAAGATTCCATGGATGTTCTTCATGGAACCCTCGATTATTTTTAAAGAGTGAAGAGACAGTGAGGCGGTTAGAAAGACACTTCAGCAGCAATCGTCAGAAGTTGACACGGAAATTAAAAATTCATAGGCCATAATGACGGAGTTCATTAAAATGACATTTTAAATAGAAATGTGATGTGCATAAATAAGGAAATAATAAAAGACAGTTCAAAAAGGCATTGGGAAAGATGACCGTTAATCTCCCGTCAAAGAAAATGGAAAGTTTGTAGGAGAACGAGCGAAATCCAAGAGCTGATTTCGGAGGAGTTGGTTAAAGCAAGCAGCTCAAATTATGTAAAACATGGCGACAAGAACAAGCAGGTGTCTCTGCATTTCTCCGCACCTTGTCTACACCGCTGCTCGTGTCGCTGGAAGGTACGAGCTGAAGCGCTGCCAAAGCTAGCGCACCAAAACACTCTCCGGGCATTTCAGAGAAACTTCTTTGGGAGTTTTATGATTAAATACGTCTGGTGAATGCAGAAGGTGATTTATATACATCTAAATGGCTTGTGAGACTGAGAAGAGGTTCAACATCAACATTCAGATTTCACAAGGACTCTCTTGTGAAATGACATCAGTCATAGCATGTGAAGCACACCCACAATACTCTGAGCATTAATTATGTGGTTGAAACAAGGACTGCATGTTATTATAATGGGATCAGTGACAACTTATGCTGTACATACAGCTCTTACATAAGTCATTTGCATAGAAGAGTACATTTTTTTATGTTTCATCTGTAATCCTAAATTTACAATTAGATATTACAATGTATGTGCGATATATAACACACTCATAAATTATTTATATATCAATTATATATTGTTCTAATTATATTATTTTCTAATATGCATGTTTATGTATGCTACTTTGAAGTAATGTCAACCCCAAAAATATAAATAAAGAATAATTGAGCTCATTATTTTTTCTTCATTTTACACAGTCATCTAACTCCCTTAGATAAAATGTAAAATAAATAAATAAATAAATAAAGATACACCAACCTAACCACCAAATTAGACTAAAACTTAAAATGTATCATTTATATTACTAATGTTACAAATTTCAAGAATTTATCTTTACTAAATTGTTAGCATGTTCTTATTAACTGTTAATAAACCACTGATTTTTTTAAATGCGTCTCTTATGCTCACAAAGAATACATTTATTAGATATTACAGTAATATTATGATTTTTTTATTAACTGTTTTCTATTTTAATATATTTTATAATGTAATTTATTCATGTGATAAACATTATACATTAGCATCACAGATATTTTTGGTTTTTAAATGTGTTTTTAAAATATTATTTAGTTAAATGAAAAAAGCAAATTTTTAAATTTTAAATATTAAAATATAAAGAATGATAGAACGATAGAATGATGAACGACTGATAGACAGACAGACAGACAGATAGATAGAATTTATTTTTGAAACAGAAATATATTGTATTTTGTAAATATTTATAACAGTATAAATCTGTAATTTTTGACCAATTTAATGCACCCTTGCTGAATAAAAGTATTATTTATATATATATATATATATATATATATATATATATATATATATATATATATATATATATATATATATATATATGTTTTTTTTAAGGAAACATTTAGAAAACACTGAATTTTAATAGCAACCATAACATGGAAATAATTCTATAATTATATTAACTACATATGTTTATTTGCTCTACACTACCACGGTACACTATATATCAAAAACTCAACCTAGTTCCCACATTCCCACTGTTGCACAGTATATACTGTACCACTGAGCCGCACAGCCCTACTTTGTCATCTGTTGTTTTTCATGCTGTAGGCAACTGGGTGCTTCTTTACCTTGAATAACTTTTACCAAGCGCTCATCCATCTAACCATATTCACCGCTCGCTCTCTTTCTTCCACTAAACAGTTGGCCCTTCCACCATTATTACCAAGTGTCCTTCAAACAATTCTTCCAGACGACCATCACTCAAGTGAGCCTTAAGCCTCGCTGCCACCAACGCATGACTTCCCATCACGCCGACGGCTGTATTGAGACGTTCCATCAGAACGCTGTCAGCAAAATGGAGGCAAATTCACCACGAGTGTTCGGTAACACCGGGAGGACGTGGATGCGAGGCGGTGCTCGGTCGCTGGATGAGGATGTGAGGGGGTGAGATTTTATTTGAGCCTGAAGCTTGAGTCACAACATCAAATCCTTTCTAATCCTTAGTGAGTCATAGCATAGATGCTAACAAAAAGAGGCTGTCTTCCCTCATTAGGGTGCACATGTTCAAAATCAACAACGCATCTAGAATTCCAGGAGTCATCAACAAGCAGTTGGCAGATGGTATCATCATATCCTGTTGCACAACGGTGCCAGCTTCTGCTCAAAATGTGAGATAGGAGGAATTACAAGTGTATTAAATTTAGACTTTGATGACGGACACAAACCAACTAACAACATCATCTTTATTTTGAATAAGAAAGCTACTGGAAAACACGCCAGCAACATTTATGTTTATAGGTGTTACAATTGTCAGCAAATGAAACTTTTTTGTTGTACTTTTGAGTTGTTTTTTTGCTACTTTGTTTGCTAAATTTAATTGAAATTGATTGATTGATTATGATTGGTAAATATTGCTCAATATTTCATTGTGCATGATCAACTGCAATAAATGAAATGCTGAAAAATTATCATAATTAATGTAGTATAAGTTAACATAAAAATTTTATTTAGCAAATAAAAAGTTAGTGATGCCTAAACTCACATGAATTATATTTAGTGTTATGAATTATTGGGGAATATTGAATTAGTTTTAAGTGTTTTGCTTTGTTTTTTAAAAAGTTTAATAAATTTATTATTATTATTCATTTATTTATCGGCAATACTGGCCATAACATAAAAATAATTATTGGCTTATCTGTATATGACATTTTAATATTAGTGCACCCTTAATTTGTCACGTTGCACTTGGAGCGAGGAGACACGGACAGACTCAATATCCAGGTTTATTCAAATCCAGAAACACAGACCGAGGCGCTTGAGAAATGACAAACATACATGACGTTCAATACCGGACACAGGGGCAGGGAAACACAGGGCTTATAAACACTAGGAAATCAACAGGGAAGAACAGAAACAGGTGCGGGGCAATTAAACAGGGCTGGAGACAAATGAACTAATGATGACAAACGAGGACAGGAACAGGACGGCCAAATATGGGTACGAGAGGAGGGGGAAACAAGACACAGGACTGACATATTTAAAATAATACTTAAAAAAAAGAATAATGCAAGAAAAATGGTAATATGTCAGAAAAAAATATTTTCCCCCCTAAAAACTAGATCTTAAAACACTACTTCCATGTTTACTTTTATTTCGTACTGTAAATATGTTAAAAATAAAAAATATAATTATAATTCAACAAAATAAATGTGTAATTCTTACCGAATTTTTTATATCAGTGCACCTTTAAAAGAATAAACACAAATGTGTAAGAGAAATGGCCTTTAAAAGAATATTTTTTACTCCAAATACTAGTTCTTAAAATGTTTCATTCCATGTTTACATTTGATTTGTAAATATTTGTATTAATATTTTATTTTTTAAATAAAATGTTCAGTGGCACATTGGGTTTCGCTATGGTGCTGGCATTGAGTTAGCACTGAGAACAGCACAATTTTACTGTTTCCAAGTATAATCTTTCATAAATTATCAAGGATTTCAAAATAAATGTAGGACTTGTCACCTACAGTAGAATTACTTTATTATACACAATAAAATGACTTCCAGTTTTGTGACAGACACAGTTTCTGTGATTATTTTCTTTCTGTCATGACTTCCTTTTTTTTATGAAACTAAAACTTTTTTGTTGTTTAATGTCAATTCAATGAAAGTCAATGGTAACCAAACTATTTGGTTACCAACACTCTTCAAAATATCTTATTTTGTGTTCTGCAGGAGAAAGAAGCTCATACAGGTTTGAAATGACATGAGGGAGAGTAAATGACGATAGAATATTGGATTAACTATTCCTTTAAAGTGACTATGCAGTATACTTTCCTTACAGAAGGCTACAAAATGCTATCTGTAATTAGCTGATAGTGTATCCACGTCCGTTTTATTCCTCGTGTGGTTTTGGTATCAGAGTGGGGCACACTTGTGTCTCGGAGGTGTTGATGGATGGCTTAACACAATATATAAATTATATAACAGCGGGTAAACTCAATACACCCATTATTTCCCCATGCTTTTTATTTCGCCCCTGCAGAAGCTACAGTAATTTATGCCTCCCCTTCTTCTCCATCCATTTGGATATAGAAGAGAGATACAGCCCACTTTGCTGACAACCGCCACCGAAAAAAACACATGCACAAACAACAGTGGATGTTTTCTCAGCCTTCACGCATGTTATATTCTAGGGGCGAGAAAAATCTGAATTTAATTAAAGGCGCGGGTATTGATTTAATTGTAGCAACAGTATGTTGATGACTCATGATTGATTGAGGGCTTCTAGATTGTCAGTGGGAGGTCCGGAGCAAAATAACGACTCCTGGGTTTTTCTTTTCCATTAGCTATCAATCTCCCCCCCCCCTTTTATTTGGGAAATTAATTTTGTGTCACGCATAAAATGACACTCAAATCATCACAAGTCTCCTTTGGCAGCCGCAGGCCAATGCAAAGGTTGCTTTTTATCACAAATAAAGGCAGATTTGTTTAAATGTCAGAAAGAGAGAGAAAGTGGGGAAAAAAAGAGCAGATGGGAGCGCAGCACACGTCTGAGCCAAGTTGGAGAGGCAAAAACTTCCCAGAGATGGATATTCGTGAACTTCCTGTGCCTCAGAACACATGATGTGACAAGAATGTCCAACGATGGAATTTCTCAGACTTGCTTTTCCAAAGATAAAACTTCACTATTTTTCATAAAAAGGTGAAGATGAACACTTTTGTTTGAAAGTTTGGGGTCAAAAAGATTATTATTATTTTTTAAATAAATGAATAGCTTTATTTAGCTAAAGGCTTTGTTTAAAAATGTTTTAAATCAACATTCTATTTAAAGAATCCTGAAAAATTCTGTATGACGGTTTGCACTAAAATATGAAGCAGCAAAACCATGTTCAACATTGATTATAATAATGTTTCTTTAGCAGCAAATCAGCATATTAGAATGAATTCTGAAGGATCATGTGACACTGAAGACTGGAGTAATGATGCTGATCATTCAGCTCTGCATCGCAGGAATAAATTACATTTCTAAAAGATATACAAATGGAAAACACTTATTTTAAATTGTTATAGTATTTTACAATGTTACTGTTTTTAAGGTTTTTTTTTATCAAAACAATGCAGCTTTGGTGACCACAAGACTTTAGCAGCCTTGTCCACAGTTAGTTGTTTAAGTCAATAAAGTGCTGTGAATAACTCTAATAGACATCTCTATTTTCAATCAAATAAAACAATGTTTATCTAGCTACACAAGTTATTAATGATGCAATAACATTCTAAAATTATTAAAATAAGCAATGTTTATTAAGGCAGAAGTAGTGTGCTACTATTCAAACTAAGCAATGAAACTCTGGATTTTCACCCAGATGATGATAAAATGAATATAGATGGATGGATGGATAGATAGATTGATAGCTAGAGAGAGAGAGAGAGAGAGAGAGAGATAGATTTACAATGAAGGAGGAACTAGAATTATATGCAATGAACAGAATATCATATTAGCGCAACATCAGAAAAATCTCTAAGCACTTTCCTAAGATGTCTCAAGTATCCTATTGTATATTTAGGGAGCTAAAATACATATATTAACAACCTAATAACAGCATAGAAACACAATTAAAAACTATTTAGAATGCCTTATACTGTAAACTGCAAAGCAAAACCCTTTTTACACAAACCACCACCCATATTTAAATCATAAAATGTAAAATCTATGTACTGTAAACTAAGCTAAAACCTATTATATTTAGTAGTAAATAACTGCATTCAGACGCTTTATGAAGCATTTTGCTTTCAACGACATCTCCTAAAGAAGCTATTTTCCGAGTTTGCTAACTTCTTGGGACACTTTTCAACAATTTTGTCCCAGTACAGTTAGGATAGAAACACACCCACACACAGGTACACATCCATATATATTCAAAAGTAAAACCTGTTCGATTATAATTGAAAGCAATGCTCTGGTATAAAAGTTGTTTCAGTCTCGACATCCAGAGTGAAATATACCGACATCTAGTTATCAATGTGACGGCTCTTTAATGTTCCGCCGTGTTGTGTGACTAGAGTAACATACGCCGCAATAAGCGACACTGTTCCCTCCAGCCTCGTGGATTTAATTAGATTTGATAACTTGTTGTTTTATGTCAGTAACTGTGGCTCTTGGCACTTTTCCTTACAAATTTGCTCCCTCTCTTTCACTCCATCCATTTTCCTTCCTTCCTTGCTCTCTGCGGTGGGTCTGTTGCTCTCCTTTGCTCCCAAACCATTAAAAACAGTAGTTCAGATGTGAAAAGACAACAAAACCACAGCGCAATTGTTTGTATCCTTGTGAAAATACTGAAAATTGCCTTAAATTAATCTAAAAGACATGTCCCTAGCAAAAATATGAAACCACTGAATCATTTCTACCAATGATTCCAAAATATTACCAAAAAAGTTACTACTTTTTTTTTTTTTTTTTTTAATATAATTTTAAATTATTAGGATTGAGTTAATTAATATTCATTTCTGTTATTGGACTGTTTAAGGGGGTAAAAAAGTAGCTAAAACAATTCATTTTGATTTAATCAGAAAAAAGTTAATTAGTTAAACCTCATTAACAATATTTTAAATAAAACTTTAGGACTATAAGCATGCATTTTTTTCATTAAACACATATTAATTCACATCCCTAGAGTTTACATGACATGGGATTGTTTACACCGCGTTTCTTTTTTTTCTGGCTTTTTTGACACTGTTAGAAGAACGAGTCTGACATATGATTTTGCAAGGATTGTCATATGAACATCTCACAGCAGTCAAATAAAAAAAAGATTGATGTACTGCAATACTTGGTGTATTTGCGCTGTAAAAAAGGCAATACTTATTGCACGGTGAATCATGTATCGTAACAATAACAATGCATCACAGCGATTCTCATTCTGGTTGACCGTCCTCGCTCTGACTGTTGAAATCTAAACTAAGACAGGAGGAAGAATGATTGACTTTGTACTTAAATTAGGTTTGAGTTCTAATATTAAGGTTGAAACTTGTATCTTGATGCAATAATGTAGAATGTTACAGTATATTGGCTTTTTTTTTTTTTTTTTTTTTTTTTTACAATGGTTTCAAACAGAATCAAGTCTGGAATTAGATTTATCATGTTAATTTGACTGTTTTAGGTCTTTTGTTAATCTAAACTAAGACAGGAGGAAGACTGATTGATAAAATAGTTAAATTAGGTAATGCTTAAAATTATAACTTTATGCAATAATAAATAATGATTTTTTTGACAGTTTCAAGCAATTCAAATCGAAATTAACTTTATGTTTATTTTACTGTTTTTGGTCTGTTATGTGCAACATACAAAGTGTTTTGGATTATAAAATATGAGATTTATTCTATTTGTAATGAATAATCATCTTTTACTTTGCGACCAACAAGTTCTATTATAAATAAAAGTTCTCCTGTAAGTAAGCTTGATGCAACAATGTAAAATTTTACAGACTACTGGCAATTTTAACAACCGTTTCAATCAGAATTAATTCAGGAATTAGAATCATAATGTAAATTTTACTGAGTTTTTTTTCGCTTTTATGTGCAGCGTGTTTTACAGTACATTACTGTAATGTGAGTTATTTATTTATTTGAGTAGAACAAGTTCTACTGTAAATAAAAAGAGAAAACAATCAAATTTACTTTCAATTCACTGCATTACTCAGTGTCATGAAATACACAGTAAACACATATTTTTAGCCTCAAAAATTCCCAATGTGTTACTTGCAGAATCTCTGTAATTAATTGTGAATTTTCCAAACAATTTCTGAGTGAAAATAGTTTCTACACCTTATTTTTTCAGTATATATAGTTCCTCTGATATTAAATTGGTCATACCGCCCACCCCTACCTAGCAGCGATTAATCTCATGTCAAAGGACAGTAAGGTGAACGCAGCCAAAAGACTGTATCTGTACGATAAAATCCTTGTGCGTTCATTTTTCAGACAGACACCTGACGCTCGGTATGGAACCGCTGATCAATATTTAATCTGGAGAAATAAATTGCGCCTGTTTGTCTTTCATCTTACGAGGGAAATGTATGCATTGAGACAACAGCAGCGACGCATTAATCAAATAATGGAATAGTGATTTTTGGAGAGGCCTCGTCGCTATATTAACCATAACCTCACGCTGTTGACATGATGCATCTAGCGGCTCCTGTCTTGTTACCTCAACGCGGATCATCTCAGCCTCATTGGGTATCTAAGAAAAGATTCAGATCCCATGTGTGCGTTGTGCATAATATGCTGTAACATCCACGGATATCACACGCTTGTACTTTTGACCTTCCCAGCGCTGACAGTGAGGAACTATTTTTTTCTCCATTTATTCTCAGGCCCCTTGTCTTCGCAATTACCGCGTTCCAATCTCTCCTCGTCCCCACAGTCAGCCACAATACCCAGTAGGATCGCCGGTCTTTCTTGTGGTGGAGCAATTACTGTCCCTATCTCCCTGAAACAAAAAACTTTTAGAGTAGGATATTAGGAAATGTCAAATTCAGGTTAGATTTCCCTGTTCTCCATAGACGACGTGCTTTCCTCACTGGAAGCGTGGCTCTGGCCGTGCTACATAATGCATGAAGCTCACTGGCTACCCCTGCAAAACATGCCTTACTCACATGCTTCACAAGCAGACAGAACTGGTATACAGTAGCATACATGACTTTGAAATGTTTTAATGTAAAACTTGAAAAATCTGAGCCAAAGCCTTTGTGCTCAATGCAGGTTTGAATCTGAAAGAATATATAAATAATAATAAACCGTATGAACATTTAAAATGCTTTGTACTAAATAATGTTTAACTACTAGAATATTTATGCCTATTAATCTTAATAATAAGCGTGATACCCCATCTATATTACATTTTACAAAAAAATAAGAATTAGAAAAAAACTAATTTATTTTAGTGGCAAATACACTGTAAAAAAAAAGTTGGCCAAACTTAAGTTTCAGGCAACCAGCTTCAGCAGATTTTTGAGTTTTCTCAACTTCTTGTTTTAAGTTTATACAACAAAAAGTTGAGAAATTTCCTAAAAATAAGTTGCGAGAACTCAAAAATCTGCTGAAGCTGGTTGCCTTATACTTTTAAGTTGGCGAAACTTTTTTTTTTTTACAGTGTACTTCATGGATACATTTCAATATTTTAATTTAATTTATAAATACATGAGTAAATTATGACAAACAATTTTACCCATAAAAATGTATTTCTAAAACATTAACGAAATTATAATTTTATTATTAATTATTTTTCATTTCAGAATGCTAGGGTTTTCATAAATATAGCACTTATTTTTAAAGTACATATTTGAAGTAATTTGAACGTACAAGCTTTCTGGTGTCATTTACTTCCAGTTATTTCAGCTGTAAAATTCTTCTTTTGAATTATTATCATAATCTTTAACACATGGTTTGTAGTGTAAATTGTTTTACCATCTACTGCACTTTGTTATTCTTCTAGTTATTCACCTACAGCGGTTAATAAATCGGAAGGCTCACACATTCACAGGAAATAGCTCACTTCCATGTTGCAAAATAAGGTGGATTGGGCAAAGTATCTTTAAATATGTAGATATAAAAGTAGGTGCTAACTTGGAAATCTTGCTCCATACTTATGTAATTTATTTTCCCACTGCTTTTTAAGGAATAGCCCTCGACAGACTCATCTATCTCTCCGTGTAAATGCAGCGAGTGAGTCAGTGAGTATGATATGCATGGACACTGGGCGTCTTATCAGCATCCAGCAGGACAGGCTAATCTCACTCCAAACCGCCACCTGCATTACTTCCCTCCTCCTGCTGCCAAACACCTAACCACACATCCCATCTCTGCAACTTACAACTCTCTGATTTAACGTTTTGCTGCTCATTTTAGTTGAGTAACAAGTCTACAATAGTAATATGATGTAAAATGTGACTAGTTTTGTTTTGTGACTGAGGAAATGTGAGACTAGCATAACAGCTAAAATAGTTTTTAATGAGCCGTTACTGTCGTAACGTCTAAAGGATTATGGAAGTCCGTTTCCACCATGGAATAAAGAAATTAAAATAAAAAAATTCACATTTTTATCTCACAAATCTGCCATGTTTCCACATGATTTTGAGTTTATATCTCGTTACTTTGAGTTTTTCCCCTCACAAAAGTCAGAATTGCGAGATATAAATTTAGAATTGCGACATAAAATATATAAACTTTGCAAGATGTAAACGTGAGGTTCTCCCAAATCTCACATTTTTATTTCTTTATATGAGATTTTTAAATTCTAAATCTCCAAATTGTGAGATGTGCGTTTATTACTTGCAAATGCAAGAGAAAAAGTCAGAATTGCGAGATAAAAAGTTGCAATTGCCGTTTATTTTAAATGTTTTTATTCAATAGTGAAAAAAAAAAACTGAATTGCATGATGTAAACTTCAAATTCTGAGGGAAAAAAAGGATCAGAATTGTGAGATAAAAACTTCGGAAAAAAAGTCGGAAGTGTGAGTTTACGTCTCTATTTTTTTTCCTTAGAACTGCAAGAAAAACAATGTCAGAATTGTGAGATATAAACTCAGAATAACAAGAAGAAAAGTTGTAATTGTGTGATAAAAAGTTGCAATTACCTTTTTCTATTCTGGCTTTGATAACAGGCTTCCATTTAAAATAAATAAACAAACAAACAAACTAAAATACAATAAAATAAGCACCAGGATTCGTTTCGAAATCAGATTTGGCTTTGTAAATCGTGAGTTGCCAAAAGATGACAGTGTTGGGAATAAGAACAAGACGCAAAAAACAATTTCCAGTTATCTGGTTTTAAACAAACGCAGCCCTCAGACGGGAAGGGAAGTAGGAAAGGTTGCAGAAGATCTATCTGCGTGCTGGTCTGGACAAGAAATGCATCCCAGCTTTCGGTGGAGCGGAGAATGGAAAAGTCCAGTGATGTAACAGCTGCTAAATGCAGGCATTCCAGATCTTGGTTTTCCTTGCTCACAGTTTCCCTGCTGAGCCTTCCCTTGGTTTCTTCTGCTCTACGTTCCAGTGCTCTGATTACAAACACTGACAAGGCAGAGCGTCGAGGAGGACTTTTGTTAAACTGTCACCAAAAATAGACCTCTCTCCAAGATGAACGCATCTGTACAGTGTCTGCTCATGGTTATGAGGTCATATCCCTCAACGAGAATTACACCAGCTAATGATTAAGGTCTGCATAATTGAGAGCTGAACTGATCTGACTCTAAGGAGGATTTTCTAACAAGTTTCAAACACTCCCTGTTTGCCATTGTTCAAATAATTGAAAAAGGTAGCCCAGTCAAAAACTTACATCATTTGTTGAACCCAATGTTGATATTTCTGCTCTAATTTGGCAACAGATTGCACTTCCATTTTCAAATGCAAAAGTGGTGGGCCCACAAATTTGCTGTATTCCAGCTTTATTTCAAACCGATCACTCTTTCCACACTCTCAAGGCATGTTATGCAATCCTAACAGTAAAATACACAGTCCAAGAGTTTTTCTAGTGCAAAAAACTGCTAAATTACAGCCATATTTAAAAACAGGAGCGAATCCTCTAAATTATTGTTGAGACTCTTTCCAAACTCTCGAAACGCATTTTACGGATTCCTGTAAAACTCTCCATGTGAAAGCTCTTACACCAGGCTTCAAATCTATTTACCTCTGAATTGCCATATAGTAACCACCACAGGAGCAAAGCCCCCAAATTGTCGTTCTGACTCCAAACACTTTAAAACACATCTAATGCATTCATATCAGTAAAGCGCTCCATCAGAAGTTTCTCAAGTGCAAAAACATCCCAAAGACAGTTTTTTTTTTATGGACATATTCTGCAATGTTTTTTAGGAGTACAACCATAAGTGAGGAGTGACAAATGTATTTAAATACAGGAGCGAATCCCCCAAAATGATTGTTCTGTTTGTCTACAAAAAAGTAAATTTTAGCATCTCATAGCTGTAAATCAGAAATGTTGCTGCCATCATTTAGCCAATCATTTGATTTGATAAATTTTTGATTAAAAGAAAATCAACAAGCGATGCAAAAACATTTGGCATTTTTTTGTAAACTACAGTCAATAGAAGAGCTATATTATGATTGAATGTACATACTCACACTTCAGACAATGTAGCATTATCCAAAAGTGATGCTAGTTTGATGGTTCATAACTAATCCGATTTGATTCTCTACAAACTATGCAGCTGTAACAACATGAATGGGAGTGAATTCGGTTTAAGGACTGTGTTAAAAAGAAATGCTAGTCTAATAATTCGCAACTAATTCTATTTTGTTCTGTACACACTGTCATAACCTGAATGGAAGTGAATTTGGTTTTAGAACAATGCCCAAAAGAGATGACAGTTCAATAGTTTGCAACTAGTTTGATTTGGCTCTGTACACACTGACACAACCTGAATTGGAGTGAATTTGGTTTTAGAACAGTGTCCAAAAGAGACGCCAGTTCAATAGTTCGCAAGTAGTTTGATTTGGTTCTGTACACACTGTCATAACCTGAGTGGAAGAGAATTCGGTTTTAGAACTGTCCAAAAGAAATGCTTATTCAATACTTCACAACTAGTTTGATTTAGTTCTGTACATACTGTCACAACCTGAATGGAAGTGAATTTGGTTTTAGAACAGTGCCCAAAAGAGATACCAGTTCAGTAGTTTGCAACTAGTTTTATTTGGCTCTGTACACACTGACACAACCTGAATTGGAGTGAATTTGGTTTTATAGCAGTGTACAAATAAAAAAGCTAGTTAAATAGTTCGCAACTAGTTCGATTTGGTTCTGTACACACTGTCACAACCTGAATGAAAGTGAATAAAGTTTTAGAACAACCAAATTATGTCTGCACAGAACAGAATTAAACACTTAAAAGAGGTGTGAAAACCATATTAACCTGTCAATGGAAACGTGATTAAGACTCGTAGTTGCTATAGAAACAAAACAGGAAATAGAGTTGTGCAAAGCCCCACATCCTCTTTCTCTCTCTCTCCCCACCCTTTCTATTTGCATATCTTAGCTGCACTATCCTGTTTTGGCTGTAAAATAGTTGTTTTAACCCTTCACCTCACATGGCCCATTTGTCAAGGAGAGAATGAACAATATCCCAGCGGCCAAATCCTAATACGGGACAAACAGGGTTGAACTTGAGCCGGAATGTCGACGAGAGAAGGTCCTATCCCAGATAAGTTAGTTTGTCTCAAAGTCAAGGTGGACAGATGGTGGTAGGGTTTTGGAGCTGACGGTGTTGTTCTTGCTTCTTCGTCTCTCATGTGAGATCATCCGAACGAAACAACTGTCCTTTTTAGAAACCAAAACCTCTCTCAGAGGAACGGCTTCCTGTTCCGAACACTTAAATTCAGCGTGGTTCAGAGCAGCCGAGTGTGTGTCATTATCATTAACACATATTGTTGCTCAGATCTGGCTCATGGAAGAACAAAGGCTCGTGTTGACCTGGCTCTTGAACCAGGGTAATGTCGGATGACACCAATATCAGCGCTTTCAATTAGACAGGCTCCACAGTGCTGCAGGCACAAGAGGGAGAGAGCGAACAGGGTGATGTGACAGAAATTAAGCTTGTTACGAACTAATTTCAACTTCGCTTCATCGAAACTTGCATTACCACTCCCTCTCTCTCTCTCTTTCTCTCACTAGAGGCATTTGCATATCCCAGGTAAACTGGGGAATAAAGACAGCGGATCCAATTAATCCTCTTGGGAGCTAATTAGTTACAATTAAATTTCTGCTTCACTTGTTGTACAGGAGTGTGCAGTAAACACGTAAAGAATATGTAAAACTTGCCCGTTTTTCACCCAAACTATTAATGTATTCTCACGGAGAAAAAAACAACAAACACTGAATGCACTTTTGGAGAGGCAGACAATAATTTTGCACTTTGGAAGACCAAATAATCATTATAATATCTGTGAATAAGATATGGAATGCGAATTATAATTCCAAGATGCTACTATGGCCATTGCTATGGTATTCTGAATGGTTGTTAGCATGTTGTAGTGTGGTTTCTTGGATGCTGTGAGTGGTTGTTGCAATGGTGTTGTTAAATTGTTCAGAATAGTTGTCAGCAGCTGTGCAGTTAATAGAATGTTCTGTATGGTTGCTATGGGGTTGCTAAGGTGTTTCAATTGGTTGTTAACATGTTGATGTGTGGTTTCTAGGGTGTTCTAGTGGATGTTAAAATGTTATGCAGTTGATACAATGTTCTGTTTGTCTAATAGCACTTAGCAGTGTGGTTGCTAGGAGATGCTATGTTGTTGTTAAGATGTTCTGAATCGTTGTCAGCAGTTGTACAATTAGTCTTCTGTCTGGTTGCTAGGGGATTATTAAGGGATTCTGATTGTGTGTTAAATTGATGTTGTGCGGTTGCTAAGATGTTCAGGTGGTTACTAAGATGTTCTGTGTGCCTAATAGCACGTAGCTGTCGCTAGAGTATTTTAAGTGGTTGTTAGCATGTTGTTGTGTTTGCCAGGGTGTTCTGAGTGTTGCCAGGATGTTGCTATGTGGTTGTTAGGGCGTTCCGGGGTTTGCTACGATGTTGGCATTTGGTTTTAAGATGTATTGGAAGGTTGCTAGAATATTTCTATGTAGATGTTACGGTCTTCTTGGAGGTTGCCAGGATGTTGCTATGTGGTTGTCAGGGTGTTATGGGAGGTTGTTAGGATGTTGCTATGTGGTTGACAGGGTGTTCTGGGAGGTTGATCGGATATTGCTATGTGGGTGTTAGGGTTTTCATGGAGGTTGCCAGGATGTTGCTATGTGGTTGTAAGGCTGTTCTGGGAGATTGCTAAGATGTTGCTATGTGGTTGATAGGGTGTTCTGGGAGGTTGCTAGGATGTTGCTATGTGGTTGATGTTGTCTTCTGGGTTTTTGCTATGATGTTGGCATTTGGTTGTTAAGGTGTATTGGAAGGTTGCTAGGATATGTGGTTGTTAGGGTGTTCTGGGTTTTTACTATGTCGTTGCTATGTGGTTGATAGAGTATTCAGGGAGGTTGTTACGATGTTGTTATGTGGTTGACAGGGTATTCTGTGTGGTTGCTAACTGGCCCAAACTCCTCCAAGTCTCTAAGGTCACTCGGGTCCCTCCTTAAATGCATTTCTATGGGTTTTTTTGCCCGTTTATCATAAAAACACTGTTAGTCCACTTACTTAGAAAAGTAAAAGAATTACATATATAGCATATAGTGAACTAAGCAACCAATACACAATAATCAGAGCAGTTTGTCAATCAATATATCCTAACTGACACACGGACAGGTGTGTTGAGTGTCTCTATACTGTCATCAGCCATCAACTTTGATTTCCGTGTGTCACACCGTCCCACCACGTGTCACTTCCTGTTATGCCATGCAGGGAGAGATAGAGGCAGCACAGGCCGTCCTGTCACACCTCACCTCAACAACAACAAACACACAAAGGAGACGAGAAAAGACGCTGGGAGACAGAAGGAGACACAAAGAGATGCGCGAAGACAGATGGAGATAGAACGAGATGAGACACGCATGCATAAACAACAATGCTGTCACTTAAGAGATTAAACTGTATTAAGTGCTAATACAGTGACACACCTCAGACATCTTATAAAATGATCTTTTAGTCGGACAGGACGGTGCAGAAATAGACGATATTTCAGTGAGTGCTGCTGTCTTTCAGGACGTGCCTCGAATGTATTATAATGTAGCGATTCTCTCAGAGAGTCATTTTAAAAGCTCTGACAGGCCATCAAAGCGCGATCTGAAGTCTAGAAAATAGACGATCATGACTCTTTTCACACCTTGTCAGTACGACTAGCCTCTGCATCAGAAGGTAGAGGGTAAATCTTTCTTCCACCCCCCCCACCCCTCCCACCGAGGGATTGGGCTGCTCACTTTGCACATGGAGATGGCTGACGGTGCGCTTGTTAAGAAAACTGTCACCTTAAATCAATAGGAATTCATGCTTTATGCTAGTTATAAGTGAAGCGGGTATTTCATGGGAGTTTAGCCAACAGTTCATTTGTGATGGAAGCGTGGCAGGGCGGCGTAATATTTTGTTATGCAGTAACATGTTAATCTGTGTTATGACGGTACTTTATGAAAGAGTTGTAATAATGCAAGAACTATGTGTACTTAATGTGACTTCTTATGGGGAGCAGCTATCAATTACACATTGTGTTAATTCTTACATAATTAAAATTATATAAACGTTATGTAATATCATCAAAACATTTTGACTATAAAATATGTTCAACTAAACATATTTCAACATATCTTCAACATAATTGATGTAATTTCAGTAGTTAGCATGTTTTTAATCTAAAGAAGCAATATTGTATCAAAGACCCATTTAAAATGGGTACAAAAATAAGGCATTAAAAAAGGCAATTGTGAATTTTTATATCTCTCTGACCTTTTTTCGCAATTGCAAGTTTACATCTCGCGTCAGAATTGTGAGATATAAAGTCTGAATTGCATGATATAGCATCACAATTGTGTGTTATAAAATCAGAACTGCATATAAACATGCAATTCTTAGAATTAAAGTTAGAATTTCAAGATAAAAACTTGCAATTGCAAGAATAATAATTATTCTGTCTACCATTTGGAAAGTCTTTGTATCGGGTCCGCACCTATGATGCCTCACCTAATGATGTCTATTTAGGCAGCACACTAGGTTTAGGAACAGTCATGGACTCTGCAATATAAGGTTCCTCCCTTTAATTAGCTGAACTGTCCCGACAAGACATCATGCAAAATGATACAGCCAATTATGAACTTCACCAAGCCTGAAGTGACAGTCAACTTTAAGTATGCAGATTGTGCGATGATTTCAAAGAAATCCAAACGTACAGCATTACAGGACACATGAAAGAGGAGAAAGCTGCCGAAGGCCTGATTGCAAAAAGGTTACATCATCCAAACAAACCTAGACAAGTCGAGTCTACACAGACAATTTGCTGCTGCATCAGTATTACGTTAAGACAATGGGCCGTCTTCACCGCCGAACACTGGTTTCAGCAGTCTTGCACACTGTGCTTTGCTCTTGTGTTAAGGGAACAGTTTAAATGCTGTGGTTTTCAACAGATTAAGCAGTAGGAAATTTAAACTAGTATGCGGCGTCACGCAGGCAAAAGCACTCGATCAGGTACACGCCGACTGAACACAACACAGCCGCAGGTGCCTAATTAGGTGTCCTTACAACAAGTTTCGGGAAAAAGAAAAGAATAAGTTAGCATGAGATGGAAAAAAGCCAGTGAACTAACATTCTTCACTTTGGTTTTTCATAGTTTTATTCCTGGAAAAGTGAAAGGAAAGTCATTTCTGCAAAGGAAACTGAAAGCAATCGCTTAATTGCTATGTAACTACCCTCTCAAAACTAAACAAAACACACACACACAAACCTAAACAAAGCAAAACAAAGTGAAGGAAAGGAAAACAAAGTAAAACAAAACAAAAAGCAAAACAAAACAAATAGGAAAAAACCCCAAAACAAAACAAAACAATAAAACCAAAAACTATCTGTTATCGGCCTTATAATCACCCTGTCAAAACAAAACATGCTCAAATAAATACAAACAAAAAGACAACAAAGCTAAGTAAACAAAAAAAGCCAAAGGAAAAAAAATGCAAAGGGAAACAAAAAGAGACACAAAACAAACCAATAAAACAAACAAAAAAGAAAGAAAAAAATACTAACAAAATGGGGGGGGGGGGGGGGGGGGGGGAACAAAACAATAAAACAAAAGACAAGACAAATAAATGTTAAAAATAAACAATAAAAAGCATTTTTTTAAACACAGGTAAAGGAAAGGCAAAAGGACGAAGGTTGGTCTAGACGGTAACATCTGTTCAGAAGGACGAAAGGGAGGGAGGGATGAAAAGTTAAATAATTAAGTGTTAAAACGCACTGCTCAAATTAATTATGTGTTCCGTGAGACGGTACAGAATGGTAAATATTTGAGTTGGTCAGAGTTTGTCTGTGGTTAGATGGCTGAAACTCTGGAAATAAAATTAAAACTGAGACATGGAAATACGTGCGTTTGCATAACCGATTCATTTAGTTAGAATTTCATTAACAAATGACATAACTTAATGTGTGTTTATTAGGCCACAAATATATTTCCCAAATGAATAAATTATAATATATAAATATAAATTATATTATATATTTTTATGACAGTTTATATTTTACAAATAAAAATATAAATTTATATTTGACAATTTATTTTGTACTATTTGATTTAATATTAAATACACAAAAACTGTTGATTATCAATAAAATTTATTTTAACAATACACACATAAATATAAAGATGTTCAGATATAGATAAATCAAGATATAATTTGAATATGTATTTGAAAGTTCAAATGCAAATTGACGCTTCTGTGATGCATCAGCGTTCTGACAGTCACATTTCAAACGAGTCTTTGAAACAAACCACATCTACATATGTGTATCGTTAAACCCAAACCAGATTACAGCTCCTGGTAAGAACCCCCTATCTCCATAAATACCTCAAAAATGTCTCTGTAAATAACGCCGCAAACCCCCGTCACCTCTGAAACCCAGGCCGAACACCCAAGACTGATATATGACAAGAACACACTGACACCTGGCAGATGGATAGATGGATGGCGTCTGAAAGAAAAAGAGAGGCAGAGTGGAAAGGAGGCAAGAAAAACGAACGGCAAACTTTCTTTGTCCTATGCCTTTTCCATCCACACAGATGCGCGCTGGAGCCAGTGCAGCTGGCTGCCTGACAAATAGGAAAAAATAGTCCAATTTGAGCTGGTCGTTAGCAGTTCGGAGCAGCGCATTCCAGATAAATGAGCGGCTGCCTCAGGTATGGCAGGAGAATCTCTTGAAGTATTCCTGAGAGACTGGGCCTGTATTACGGCAGCCCCTTCACCGTGCCTTCGATCTACCCGGCCCGGCCCAGCCTGGCTACAGCAGAGGTGACCTTGCCGCTCCGCTCCTGCCGGGGTTCTTATTTTTACCATTACGCCCCCCTTTTCTTACACACAAACACACACACGCTCTTCCACTACTAGTACTTTGAGCCCTATTAGACCAGCTACAAACTTCAAATGCCAAAAAGGTGTAAAATATGCTATTTTGTCCCTATGAAATCCACATAAGATTGTTTGCACTAGAATAATCATAATTTTTCTTTCATATAACTATTTTCCACCAATTTTCTAACCTTTACATGTGTCCTAACTAAGCTCGATGCGACAAGTTTCAACCAACAAATAATACAGAATGCAAAATAGTTGTTTTACATGACAATGACACCGCTGTAGCATTATTTTAATAATGTAAATGTATTTTAGTAATAATTATTTGAGTAAATTTTTGTAAATAGAGCACAAATTACTAGTAGCTTAAGAGTGTATGTGTGTGTGTGTGTTATACTATTTATAGTATTTATTTATATTTTGGAGTACCTTTTATTTTTACATTTTCATTTTTTTTCAGTTTTACAGTGTTCAATTTTTAGCCATTTTGTTTTGTTTTCATCATTTTATTAGTTTGTTTTTTTTTTTCTTTATTTCTTTTGAACATTTCTATTCAGCTTTAATTAATTTTATGTCAGCTTTAGTTTTAGTAATTTCAATACTTGAACTTACTTTATTTTAGTTAGTTGCCAAGGAAACATTTCTAGTAAGCTTAAGTTTTTCATCTAGTATTTATATTTTATTTAAGATAGTTGCCAGAGCAACATTTCTAATGTAAAGTTTTGTTTTTTCAGTTTTGTTATTAAATACAGTTACTTGCTACAATTACTTTCAGTTATTTCAAAGGCAACAGTTCAAATTAAGTTTTTTTTTTTTTTTTTTTTTACAATTTACATTTAAGGTGTTCACCTCATTTTAATTTGCCCTCTATCGCATTGTGGCTGTTTTTGCTCCTGTACCCTAAAGATTTGCTGAAAATATGCTTTTTTTTTCCTTTTTTTTTTAGTTGACTACCCTCTGTTTAGCAACAGTTCACGTTGTTGTTCGATAGGGTGAAAAAAGCTAAATACTGAACAGGTGGTTTTATGTAAATGTGGGGAGTCATATGTTAATGAGCTCCCAATTATGGCAATCTCTGAGCAAGCATTTAAAAAAAAGTTTTGAGTTCTGAAACTTACAATTCGTCTATATATCAAACTCCTTTATTTCAACAGAGTAAAGTCAGTTTTTCATAATATAGGCCCATTTCTCAGATAAAATCTCATTTGAAGGGACTAATATGATATAATGGTCTCTCCTCAGCACAGGCCAGGATATAAAGCACAAAAAGCGAGAAGGAAAAAAGGAAGGAGAAAAGAGAAAAAGAGAGGTGGCGAGACAGAGGAGCAGCATAACAGCCAACTCCATCTGCTGTGGCTGGGTGAAGGGTAGAGAGTGCACTCCATTAAAAACGTCTGTGAGGGGCTGAAAGGAGTCAAACACTCAGTCTGGCATTTTGACGCTGAAGTTCCCTCGCTGCAGCTTCACCGTGTGCTGCCAGGGACACACTTCCTCTGAGGGAAATCTCTGGAGGCCTATAGAAGAGTCATAGAGGCTTCCTGCAGGTGAGGATACGGTTTGTGCCACTGCCAGACAAAGTAATGAACATGGACGCATTCGGCCCTGCTAGTGATTGACTGCCACTTATGCTAGCGAACTTAAATAGCAAAAGAAATTGCAAAAATACGAATGAATTAGCATGCTAGTTGATTAACAAACAATTTGGGTAGAATTGCAAACACAAATGTTGTGTTGGGCTCTTAAAAACCTACAGCATACTCTCTGCTCTCTATCGTACATGTATCTCAAACACATCTCAACATTATATTCTGTTTGTCTAGTCACTTTCACAAGTGAAATTTATTAAATAGCTATAAAATTACGAACGTATGACTTGCGTTCTTGGGGTCCTCACTTGAGAGTATATGTGAAGTCCATAAGACCATAAGAGGTCCCATTTGTCATTTAATGCTTTAGCTTTAAGCTACTTTTCCAAAAAAGTAGTGGTGTTGCGCTACAAAACTCTATGCCGCTATTTGTCATCGTAAATTGCGCACACTGCTTTACATTTCCGCAGACTAAGGAAACGACAAACTAGAGGTGCATGATAATTTGAAATAAAACTGAAATCATGTTATGGCTTAGTGCGATTATGAAATTGTGAAGGCTGTGATTCAATATAATAAATATATGCACTTCGTGTTCAATAGTAAAGCGCAGCACTGTGTTCTTTTACACACAAGCAGCTCATACTATAATATATATATAAATATATAATAATATATATACTATGCATAAAGGAGGTTTTGGACACATAACATTGGTTTTCTGCCAAAATAAAAGACAGATCGTTTAACGTTTGAAAATTAGGAAGTTAAGATTGCCATAAACATTAGTACAGTAATGCTGCAGTTGTATTATTATTATTATTATTACTACTAGTAGTAGTAGTATTAGTAGTAATTTTTAAATACTTGTTTTTATTTTATGGTGAAATATCACAACTAATATTTCTTATTTTCTCTTTAGTAATAAATACAATAATTCTATTAAAAGGTATTATGAATGATAATAATAATTATGATTAATATTATTAAACAAAGAAATATATTACAATATTTTTATGGTATATTTTTTATTAATATTGATATATAAAGCACAACATTTTAAACAATTTTTGGCCCTACAAACAAGCACAACTAACCAGGAGCTTAAAAAAAAGTTAAAATCGCCAAACAGCAAATATGTTTATAATATGTTTATAAATGACAATATGTTTAAAAATAACCTTAATTCAAGACATGTTCTCTGAAAACAAGCCTAATATCTTTTTACTCTTTACCAAACTAAATTAATCTTGTTTCAAGTGTGCTTCGATATTTTTACTTGCACAACAATGCTGATTAAAAAGAAAAAGGAATTTGCCATGTGGCAACTTCATTTTTCTAAGCTGTATATTAAAGCAAGGAGGCATTATTTCACATCCATTCGCAAAAACACATCTGCTGTCTGATCATAAAGAGACTTTCACAGCCTGACAGAAGAGTCATATGTGGTTACGTCAAGATGACGACCTCTCAATATCCCTTTAATAACTTGGGACAGGGTGCAAGTGTGTGTGAGGGGTTCAAAAGCCCTTCACAAGGCTCCTCAATGCAGGTTCAGGACATTTTGTTCAGCCACTCAGCCCATAATTCAAGCAACACCGTGTGTCTGCTGCTGTGGCTGTTATCTGGTGGACACACACTGTATATGTGCTGCTGTGTAGATAAAGCCCTACATACACACACGTACACACACAATACCTAGTCCTTACTGTCATTATCCAACATCGCAGATCAAATCAAACCTCCCCGTCTCTGTGCGATGCTTATTTGTGCTTCCTTTCCCGAGCCGTCGATCATTTTCACTCACTCAGCTTTAACGACAAACAGGGGCTTTGCTGTTACTCGCCGCTCTGATTGTTTATCCGGTCTAAGCTAAGCTCTTTAGTATTGGTCTGGGTATACCTTACAAGCCTGGATGTGATACTGGAGTGCATTTGATTCAATATATTCTACAGGAATATTTGTCCACGGTAAGAGGGGGCTTTAACATCCATGTACTGCCATTGGCGGCCCGGCTAGACCGGAGAGAATGATGGGATAAGATGGAGAGCAGACGCTTTTTCAACCACAGCCAAAGCCTTGCTTTCCTCAGATCTCTCATGGCCGCTGCCTGCAGTGCCTTTCTCTTTCTCTCTGTAGCCACATGTATTTCATGTTTCTTGTTGGTTAGCTTTCTTTTTTCCTCCTAAGATCTACTAACAAATATGGGCTACATGTACATGATCAGTGTTTGGGAACTGACAAGCATATTTTCCAACAGGTGAATTGTATAATATACAGTTTACAGAAACATCTTAAATACTGTAAGTCTGTCACAATTATTTTATATAATACTGATTATTTGAAATAACTATGACATAAATTCAATTGAATTGTAAATTAAGTTAATTTTTTCCAGTACGGTAATAACTGAATATTTTTTACATCAATTGTTCGTATTGACAGACAGACAGACAGACAGACAGACAGACAGACAGACAGACAGACAGACAGACAGACAGACAGACAGATAGATAGATAGATAGATAGATAGATAGATAGATAGATAGATAGATAGATAGTTAGATAGATAGATAGATAGATAGATAGATAGATAGATAGATAGATAGATAGATAGATAGATAGATAGATAGATCGATCGACTAAGAACTAGACAGATTAGAATAATTATAGTATTATAATATATATTATATTATGCAATATAATACAATCACTCATAACTAAACTGCATTTTTTTTTATAATATCCTGCTGAAAATAGGTTATTCTGTTAAAGTAGCCAATGTAGTTACATCCTCAAAAAAAAAGATAAAAAAAAGATAAAAAGCTTTTAGATATCATAAAATCGTGATATATTCCATGCTTGCCGTCTGATACATCACACACAGTCCATTGCGTGTAACAAAACACAAACATTGGTCACGGCCATCAGCATCTTTCAGGTTGCGCAAGACACAGCAAGCCTCCAACTCATTAGCGCTAGTAGCTGGTAATGGCACAACTCTAAATGGATTCTTTGATACCCGAGAGGACCGATTCATTTTCTCAATCAAAACCCATTTTTCATATTAAATTATTGCTATTGATTTGAGTGGCTGCTCCTGCAAAATGTATAAACCTTGACGTGGTTTACACCTGCCCCCCTTCTTGTTTTGCTAGTTAAATGCAAAGCTCATTTGGAAGCCGGGCTCTTTCAACTAAGTAATTGTGTTTCCTTACGGCGATCCAGAGCTGAGACTCTGCCATTTCTGCCATTTCCACAAAAATGAAAAAAAGTGGGTGTCGACTCTCCCAGCTCCAAATAAATGGATTGGAATAGAGCGAATTGAATCAATTATTGCTTTGAGGTCAGAAACTATTAAAATCGTTTTCCCTCATTCGTCATTGATTATCTGTTTGCCATGAGCGCAATCACATTTTTGCTGTAAAGCGTGGTCTGAAACGTAATGAAGCAGCAATATTCTGGAGTTTTCTGTTCCATCTGCATGTGCATGCATTTTGTGTGAATGTAAACTAGATTTGCAATTCCTGATGGCAATACTAATGTTTGCAAGTAAGGAAAAATAACCATGTTAAAGCTAGTGCTAAGCAAAGGTTCAGTGAAACTTAAAAGTTGCCTTAGGGTACGTTCATATTTACCATTGCTTGGTTAAACTGACTCATTTTAAGGGAATCTGCATGATTGAGAGTTTCGGATGATGGCGAAAAATTTGCACGCTGATTTCCCTCATGTTCAGGTTGGTCAATCGAATTCACTGACTGAAATTGACCCTTTTTGCCGAAATTTCACAGAAATTTTGCTAAAGTTGCCATGTGTTGAAACTTTGTCGCTATTGCGACACACAATGTGTCACTTTTCATTTACTGTTCAAATAACAGAACAAATAATACAAGAATATCTGCTGTCTCTGCAGAGTGAAGACAGACATAGATGGTTAAGAAGATCTAAGAAACTACCACTAACAATTCAAAATGTGAATGTCGGATCTGTGGCTCAGTGCATATTGAGCCATGGTGCTCATGTGGAAAATATGTGTTCAGATCTGGCTTGCAACATTTGTGATCAAGTCCCCCCCCCCTTTTTCCCCAACATCATTTTCTGTGAAAAAAAAAAAAAAAAAAAAAAAACTTTGTAGTACATATAAAAACTGTGCTTTTGTCTTTTCCTCTCTTTTGTTCTGACTTTTTCTCTCAGGGTCAGAAGGTGAAGAACATCTAGGCCGTGACCTTTCCTGAGGCATGATGAGAAAAATTTTAATGATTCGGTAAAAATTGTTCTCTCACTTATTCTCAGGCTTCAAGGCTCTGCATATGAACTTGCAGCATCAGAGACCATCAAATGAAACCTCCCCGTCTCTGTGCGATGCTTATTTGTGCTTCCTTTCCCGAGCCGTCGATCATTTTCACTCACTCAGCTTTAACGACAAACAGGGGCTTTGCTGTTACTCGCCGGTCTGATTGTTTATCCGGTCTAAGCTAAGCTCTTTAGTATTGGTCTGGGTATACCTTACAAGCCTGGATGTGATACTGGAGTGCATTTGATTCAATATATTCTACAGGAATATTTGTCCACGGTAAGAGGGGGCTTTAACATCCATGTACTGCCATTGGCGGCCCGGCTAGACCGGAGAGAATGATGGGATAAGACGGAGAGCAGACGCTTTTTCAACCACAGCCAAAGCCTTGCTTTCCTCAGATCTCTCATGGCCGCTGCCTGCAGTGCCTTTCTCTTTCTCTCTGTAGCCACATGTATTTCATGTTTCTTGTTGGTTAGCTTTCTTTTTTCCTCCTAAGATCTACTAACAAATATGGGCTACATGTACATAATCAGTGTTTGGGAACTGACAAGCATATTTTCCAACAGGTGAATTGTATAATATAGAGTTTACAGAAACAACTTAAATACTGTAAGTCTGTCACAATTATTTTATATAATACTGATTATTTGAAATAACTATGACATAAATTCAACTGAATTGTAAATTAAGTAAATTGTTTTCAGTACGGTAATAACTGAATATTTTTTACATCAATTGTTCGTATTGAAAGACAGAGAGACAGACAGACAGACAGACAGACAGACAGACAGACAGACAGACAGACAGACAGACAGACAGACAGACAGATAGATAGATAGATAGATAGATAGATAGATAGATAGATAGATAGATAGATAGATAGATAGATAGATAGACTAAGAACTAGACAGATTAGAATAATTATAGTATTATAATATATATTATATTATGCAGTATAATACATTCACTCATAACTAAACTGCATTTTTTTTATAATATCCTGCTGAAAATAGGTTATTCTGTGAAAGTAGCCAATGTAGTTACATCCTCAAAAAAAAAGATAAACAGCTTTTAGATATCATAAAATCTTGATATATTCCATGCTTGCCGTCTGATACATCACACACAGTCCATTGCGTGTAACAAAACACAAACATTGGTCACGGCCATCAGCATCTTTCAGGTTGCGCAAGACACAGCAAGCCTCCAACTCATTAGCGCTAGTAGCTGGTAATGGCACAACTCTAAATGGATTCTTTGATACCCGAGAGGACCGATTCATTTTCTCAATCAAAACCCATTTTTCTTATTAAATTATTGCTATTGATTTGAGTGGCTGCTCCTGCAAAATGCATAAACCTTGACGTGGTTTACACCTGCCCCCCTTCTTGTTTTGCTAGTTAAATGCAAAGCTCATTTGGAAGCCGGGCTCTTTCAACTAAGTAATTGTGTTTCCTTACGGCGATCCAGAGCTGAGACTCTGCCATTTCTGCCATTTCCACAAAAATGGAAAAAAGTGGGTGTCGACTCTCCCAGCTGCAAATAAATGGATTGGAATAGAGCGAATTGAATCAATTATTGCTTTGAGGTCAGAAACTATTAAAATCGTTTTCCCTCATTCGTCATTGATTATCTGTTTGCCATGAGCGCAATCTCATTTTTGCTGTAAAGCGTGGTCTGAAACGTAATGAAGCAGTTCCTAAGTTGCCATGCGTTGAAACTTTGTCGCTATTGCGACACACAATGTGTCACTTTTCATTTACTGTTCAAATAACAGAACAAATAATACAAGAATATCTGCTGTCTCTGCAGAGTGAAGACAGACATAGATGGTTAAGTCGTGGCCTAATGATTAGAGAGTCGGACTCATAATCCAAAGGTTGCGGGTTTGAGTCTCAGGCTGGCAGGGATTGTAGGTAGGGGGAAGTGAATCTCCAGCACTCTCTCCCCACCCTCAATACCACGACTGAGGTGCCCTTGAGCAAGGCACCGATCCCCCAACTGCTCCCTGGGCGCCGCAGCATAAATGGCTGCCCACTGCTCCGGGTGTGTGTTCACGGTGTGTGTGTGTTCACTGCTGTGTGTGTGCAAGTTGGATGGGTTAAATGCAGAGCACGAATTCCGAGTATGGGTCACCATACTTGGCCGTATGTCACTTCACTTTCACTTTCACTTCTAAAAGTGAAACTACCTAAGAAACTACTTAGAAGATCTAAGAAACTACCACTAACAATTCAAAATGTGAATGTCGGATCTGTGGCTTAGTGCATATTGAGCCATGATGCTCATGTGGAAAATATGTGTTCAGATCTGGCTTGCAACATTTGTGATCAAGTCCCCCCCGCTTTCCCCAACATCATTTTCTGTGAAAAAAAACAAAACAAACAAACAAACAAAACAAAACAAAAAAACTTTGTAGTACATATAAAAACTGTGCTTTTGTCTTTTCCTCTCTTTTGTTCTGACTTTTTCTCTCAGGGTCAGAAGGTGAAGAACATCTAGGCCGTGACCTTTCCTGAGGCATGATGAGAAAAATTAAAATGATGCGGTAAAAATTGTTCTCTCACTTGTTCTCAGGCTTCAAGGCTCTGCATATGAACTTGCAGCATCAGAGACCATCCTGGGTTTAAACAGCTCAAGCAATATTTCCTTCCTTTTATCAGCAAAATATTCCCTCTTAAAATGTTAATCTGCTTGAGAACAATGGGTAAAAATTGTTAAGAAGATCTAAGAAAGAATCTACTACTAACAATTCAAAATGTGAATGTCAGAGCTGTGGTTTAGTGCACATTGAGCCATAATGCTCATGTGGAAAATATGAGTTCAGATCTGGATTGCAACATTTTCTATCAAATTTCCCCTTTTTTCCACAACATCATTTCCTGTGACAAAAAGTTTATAAAGCATGCATAGTAAAAACAGCTTCTTGTAATTTTCTCTCTCTTGTTCTGACATTTTCTCTCGGGTCAGAAGGTGAAGAAAATCTAGGCTGTGCCCTTTCCTGAGGCATGATGAGCAAAATTAAAATGATGCAGTAAAAGTTAATTCTGTTAGTCATCTGACGGAGAACTGGCCCACTTGTTCTCAGGCTCCAAGACTCTTTAAACAGTTTAAGCAAAATATTCATCTGCTTGAAAAAAATGGTTAAGAAGATCTAAGAAACTACCACGAACAATTCAAAATGTGAATGTCAGAGCTGTGGCTTAGTGCACATTAAACCATGAAGCTCATTTGGAAAACATGAGTTCAAATCTGGATTGCAACATTTTCAATCAAGTTCCCCCCTCCTTCACCAAAATCATTTCATGTGATAAAGACTGTATTACATGTATGAGCAATGTTTGTTGTTTTACTGGTGGAAAAAGTCAGTTTGGGGAAATCCATCTTATCAGTACTTGTTGAGCAAGCTATTGTCCGTGACATCTTTAAGGAGCAATAAATAACCAGGAACAGCTCCAAAGACACTGAGATCCTGAAATATTAAAGGCCAGGACAATCTGGGGGCGAGTCCAAGTAGTTGTCAGATGCTTTGTGGAAAAAATGAAGCGAATGTGTTTTTCATTCTCTCATTTCTTCTCTAATAGAGTGTAGGTGCTGGCCTTTCCTGTGGGTCGACTCCCTTTCCTCGTAGTCTGGTGTCTCTATGGAACAGCATGAGGTGTCGAGTGTGTGGAGGGTGTGCGCTTCCTGTCAGAGCGGGGAGGGCATGGAGCCTTGAGTTGTAGCGGCCCCAGAGGGGCCTGTTCAGCCACCTTACCGTCACGTTAAGAATGCACGTCCTGTCAGCTATTGATCGCCCTCTCTCCATTCCCTTTCTACTCTTCAGAAAGTACAAATGAGTCTCTCACCTACTCCTGCATGTGCTAGCACCTCATACAGACTCGTCGAGCATGAAGGTGGGAATTTTGAGAGCGCATGTGTCTCAAAGATGTATTCACCTGTCTTTGTCATTCTGCTTTTTTCCTCTCTCTTGTTCTGACTTTTTGTCTCTGGGCCGGAAGGTGATAAACATCTGGGTCATGACCTTTCCTAAGGCATGATGAGAAAAATTTAAATGATGTGTAAAAAAAAATGTACTTTGTAAGTAATTTGACAGAGCAACTCCTGGCCCACTTGTTCTCAGGCTCCAAGACCTTTGCATCTAAACTTGTGGCACCAGAAACTGTCCTGGGTTTGAACAGCTCAAGCAATGTTTCCCCTTTCCTTTCTTCATCAAAATAACCCCTTAAGGTATTAATCTGCTTGAGAAAAATGGGTTTTGTAAAACACACCATTTTCAAGAACCCTGTTTTTCAGTTTCTCCTCAGGTAATATTCAGCATTATATAATACCTGAAGAGCACTCGATGGAGTCTTTGTTTTTTTTTGTTAATGTAACTCAAGGGTTTAAGCAAGTAATTACTGGTCATATAATATATTTCTGCCACCTTTCTCTCACATTAAACCCTCATTAGATCGAAGGATTTTGATGGCACTTAGAGAACAACAGCGAGATACCGCTCAAAGCCAAGCTAATTGTTTCCATCTCTGAGGTAATTAGCAACCTCAAGGAAACCATGACAGGGACACACTGCAGCTCCAAGAGAAAAGCAAGTGTTTGGCCGATGCAAGCATACATCTTCTTCCTGCCTCTCAGCATCTGTTCCTGTAAACACTGCCTCATTTCTTCATTCACGATGTTCTGGTCTTTTACCAGAACATACCTGGCACCATCACCTGCATTACAATAATCTGGAGATCTTTGGAAACAAAAAGAAGAGTCTGAGCAATGACTACAAAAGCATTCAGTCCCATTTGTTTTTATCAAGCAGTCTGTAAAGTACGTATAAAACACTCAAGCTACATCAAATTGAATGGAGACTGTTTGTGAACTTCAATTTCAGGTAATTCCAGAGATGTTCGATTGGACTGAGATTTTTGTTTTGACTGAGCCACTCAAGGACTTGCCATGTGTTTTTTTGGTAATTTCTTTGAAAGATAGCACATGTTCCAAGTTCCTATGCTTGTCTACTGCTGCATGTTTTTCCCCCAGAACTCTGTGTTCTAAGCATAATGCACTTTCCTTCCATTTTTTCCCAGTCCTTTTGAAGAAAAACATACTCAGAGTATGATGCTGTAACCACTATGCTTCATGTTAGTCTGGTGTAATGTATTGTGACTTGCGGTTTACACATATAATCGGTTTTAAGAATGTGTACATATCAGATTCACACTCTCACATGCTGTTTGGCAAACCTCGACCTTTTTTACACCATTTCCATACTATCTGCCTTGATGTGTATGCGAATGTTGCTTCATGGACAGTTTCTCACATCTCCGCCACAGAGGACGATAACTCGTTTAGAATTACTTGTAGGCTTCTCTCTGGCCTTACTATGGGCCTTCTTTCCCAGACACTCAGTTCTGGAGGACACCCAGTTCTGGGACAGACTCACTGTTGTTCCACCACTACAGCGATGACTGACTTCGCTGGACTGAGCTTCTAGGTGTATTCAATGATCGTCTTGACTAGAATTTTTCAAGAGTCTAGTCTCAGATTTCTGTGGAATGAAACATTTGGCATTTTACGTTCTTTATGTAATAATTAATTTAAAGAAAGATAGAGACTGTATACCAAATGCCAAGTTTACAGTGCGTGATTTTAAACCGGATTTTCACTCTGTGACAGGTTTTGCGAAATCTCCGACAAATGCCCGAAATTGGAACTTGTTCACGTGAGTGATAATCACGCAGTGTGAATTATCAAAGATGTGAGAGAACCACCGATACATACTAAATATCTGGACCTGCCGGCAATTCAAAATCCTGTTGTGTGAAATGTGTTCTGACTGAAAAATACATCGGCTATGACCTACAGCCAGTGAGAGAGCAAAATACAGGGCAGCGGGAAGATTGGGGAGGAGTTATATGAAATGTGGTTTGCGGACCAGACAGAGTTGTTGGCGATTCTTCCTATTGTAAAGTCATGCAGTGTGTAACCTCCTGTCGCCGATTCATTGTGCAATATGAAAGCAGCAGCAAGTGAATGCTACCCGATAGTCATGCAGATAAAGAACAGTGATCCGACAACTTTGAAAATCATGCAGTGTGAACTCGGCATAAGTACCCTGAGTTATGACAAACTCTGAGTTAAATATAAGTGTGTGTTGTGACATAATAAATTTGGAAAAGAAAATATTCATTCCAAAAACATCAATATGAGCTGGTCTTTGTTAAATGACTTCTCTTTTATAGAGGCTATAAGATAAAGATTTTAGATTAAAGATCAAATTATGTTACACATTTAAACACTATTGTTCTCTTCCAAAATGTAGCGAGTAGCCTACGTAAGCTGCATTTTAGATATCAAAGACATATTATGATTGCAAAGGTTTCTCCAAAAGGTAGGTTACCAAATAATGCTACAGTACTGTTATTTATCTAAATGCTAAGGCAGAATCACTCATTCTTTGAATAGAAGGCAATCTGATACTGCATTGCAAAATAAACAAAAACTCTTGGGGCAAAATAGATGGCCAAATATATATATATATATATACATTTACACTCGTAAAGTTTTCAAAAGGGTGCTTTCACAGCAATGCCATAGGCACAGAAGAACCATTTTGATTTCCTCAAAGAACCTTTCAGTGAACATTTCTTAAAATAACTTTTTAAATTGTTATAAGCTTACGAACCATTTTCCACTATAAAGAACCTTTTGTACAATGGAAAGTTTCCATCGATGCAAATAAAAACCTTTACTATGCCTTTGTAGAACCTGTCTATGTAGAATGTTCTAAATGCTGCCTTAAAAATTAGTTTCCTTTAGGTATTCTACTTTTGAAACAGTTATATGTCAGTACAAATGTCTCCAATAAACTCGATAAGATGTGAATATCCTTGAATCAATCATAACATTTGAAAACACAAAGCATACAAATTAAGTTTTTAAAAATTGAATATATCAGACTGCAGGTGCTTAGAGACGTCAAAATCAATTAGGTCTATAAAAAGACATGCACAATGAATGAAGCTCCCTGAACCCTGAGGTGATGCATTCTTGAGTTCATCTTTGGTTCACTCAGACTTGTTAACATTTTTATTTATTTTTTTACACCAGTTTCCTTTGGTGCCAAGAGTCTTTTTTTATATTGATATAGTGTATGAGGGCATGTACTAGCAGATAGTATGGACTAAAAAATAAATTCCCTTACCTTGAGTCGGATGATCAAGGGGTGGAAGCAGGAGAAACAGGGGCAGAAACAGAAACAGAGAGAGAAAAAGATAAAGAGTTACATCAGGTTTCTCGTGGTTTGTTTCCTATACAAAACATTACAGTGATACCAAGCTAAATAAATTGTTGGGTCATCCGTGCTCATGTCAGACTAAAAATAATAACACCACAAATAAGACAACATAGCTTGTCACATCAAATGACTTTTCTTTTCTCTGGTAAACGCTATGATTAATTTGTCAACACAAGCTCCCCGGTAGAGCTCCGCCGGTGTGTTTGGCATGAAAAGTGGCGTTAGTCGAGGAAAAACAAAAGCCCTTCTGGAGACTTCAGCCTAATCTAGTAAAACCAGTTCAATCTTCAAATGCCACCATCTATAAGGCCTCGGTACCGAAGCGGCTTTTATCTTTATAGACTCTCTACGATTCTCTCTGTCAGGGCTTTTAGTTGTAATGGATGATTCCTTGTTTTGTACTTTAGGCTCACATGGACATGAATTACTCCCTTTTATGTGCTAACGACACACAAAATAGAAAACAGCGAGGTGTGGAACGGAGAAGGATACATCCGCCTCTATGCCAAATGTTTCCCTGTTGTTAGAGTGACAGCATAGACACTCCCGAGACTATTTCAGGGGAACGCTCGGGATAAGGGACGGTGTCTGCTGCTGGACCTCCACTGGGAAAGCGGATTCAGTCGTATGTATGGTTAAACACTAGAAACAGTTGTTAGGGGAGCGTGTTGGAGTGTCCTGGGGATTGGAAGGCACCCTAGGGAGCCAGAGTCCAGCTGAGCGCATCTCGGTATGAGCTTCACCCAGCTCTGAATACTGATGCCTATGACTGATTGCCTTGTCTGGGAGATCTAATTTGAAAGGTGGACAGTGATGAATGTCTCTTCCTACGCTCATGGCCTGTCTGATGTATTATGCATCTACGGCTGATCACAGGACCTGATGAGGCGCGTTGAGACGGTACGGTGCGACCAAGGCCGAATGTGTCCGTCGCGCCATGACACTGTTTATATAAATGACTGCATCTCCGCCACTTATATTGTTCGCAGCTACGCAGGAAAGCTAATAGGGGCCGGTGTTAATGTGAGATGACTGACTGCAGCCGTCCGGCCCTTGTGTTTGATGGGCCGCAAATTTGACAAAGTCTCTTAACACCAAGACCGAATCGGTGTGCCCTGTCAGAGGGAACTGTAATTGTCAGAGACGTAAAAGCGTTGAGGGCTGCCAAACTACCACTGTGATCCTGCTGTCCGTGTGCATTCATACCCACCGTGAGATCCGTGCATAGTTTTTCAGGCTCTTTTTTTCTGACGCAGTCAGAATGACCCTTATCTTTACTACCTGTCAAATCCGACCATCTGATTTAGGAGCGTACTCTTTGATCTCAGAGTACAAGTCTGTATGGTTTGATGCTGAGGCAGTTTCGCACTGCAAATGCAAGACTTAAACACTGCTATTAGCCTGCAGGAGAAACAGGCAGGGTGACCATGTCGGGTTTTTTTGTTCCTCACTCCCAGAAAACAATATGGGTAATTGTGTCTCTGATTCTTTGTTTAACCGTCCACCAGGAGAGCAGTTTCTGCCACATCCCTCCGGCTCCTGAGTGCCCATCAGCCATTCGTTTTTAATGCACACTAGCACTATTGACTGTAGTGGCTGTGATCGAATCCCCGGTGGGCCCCAGGGGGCCCAATGTGGGCCCTAACATGTTTAAGGCTCCTCTAATTGAGCCATTTTCGCATCAACAGTGATTTTTGTCAGAAGGGTCTGCTGTTCTCTTGCACTTGGATGTGATTTACTCCCTCTCCTATGGACAGAGCACAACTATCGACCCGGAAGGTCTGTGTCAGGTCAGAAAACCCCAGTTACGTGGGCCTAGTCTGCAAGATTCATGGCAGATAGTGTGCACTGCAGTATTAATTTCTTAAAAATCATAACTACAAACTGTACAAACTAGAACCCAAGCTACAAACTACTTTAAAGGGGTTCATATGATGCTATTTTAAGGATCATTATTTTGTGCATTTGGTGTAACAGAATATGTTGACATGCTTTAATGTTCAAAAACCACATTATTTTTCAAATACTGTACATTATTGTAGTTCATCTATGCCTCGCCTCTCTCAAACGCTTCGTTTTCTACAAAGCCCCTCCTTCCGATAAGTGCAGTCTGCTCTGATTGGCCAGCTGATACAGTGCATTGTGATCGGCCGACCACCACAAGCGTGCGTCGGAAATGCCCCTTACCATAATCCAGAGCTTCAGCTTTCAAAGTAAATATAAATACAGTTAAGAATGTTATTAGTTTTACCATCAGTTCAAGCCCGAAAGGGGAACAGTCACGTGGCAGACACAGTGATGATGGTTGTATGTATTTGCAGTACACAAGCTGCGGTTAAGATAGCTGACTCCACTGTGATGTGACCCTGTCTCTCTCTCTCTCACACACACACACACACATGACGTGTTACCCTACACTGCGCAAAACTCTGCATTTGAATGGTCAATAGCAAATACTTAAACTAATAACAAAACATACTTACAGTCGCTGATTCAGAAGAGCCAGATTCGGAATTGACCCTTTGTGCACAGCCAGCCTTGTACTCGCCTAGGTTTACAAAACTGTCGTCCATAAAATGAGTTGCACAAATTCTAACATTTGGGTTGTGCTGTTCTGTTGTAAACAAATCTTAACCAATGATTCCTAATTGCATCTACTTTCGGAAGGCCAAATAAAGTGCTTTTGCTTTCGTAGAAACACACAGCGTCTCCCTGACATGGCTGCATCAACCCTACTGCGGTTACTGAAACCAAGCCTTCTTTCTTTGAGTGAACATTTGGGCAGCATTACGCAAATATTTCCACATCGTGACATAGACATGTGGGGGCGTGATTGAATGAGGCGTTTTAGCCCGGTCTGGATCAGCCTTCTCTTTTAGATAGAATACATCATTTTGTGGGAAACTTTGAGGTTTGTAACTCTGCAGACCGTATACATGCACAAACAGCTACATAACACACTAAAGAAAAGGACAACAAGAAATCGCATCATATGACACCTTAACTATACTTCAAGTACCCTACTATGAGCCACTATTAAAAAGTGAAGTTATATAGGACGGCAAAGATAAAATAAAATAAAATGAGATAAAATAAAATTATCAAGAGGGGTGGCCAAAATAAAACTTGACAGTTTTACACTACATAAAAAAGGATATAACCAAGTTGAAAACAAGGATGGTGTTAAGCTGAATGAGCAACAATGCAACATTTGGCACATTATGCCACTACTTGCTGAAAATAAAATAAAATATAATAAATATACTTGTTGAAGAATAATATTATGAAACGCTCACATTATTGAAAATGTAGTTAAGTTAGCAACATCTCCACTTTTAGTTAGGTTTAACACTGGTATATTAGCAGTGTGAAAAATAATCATCTCCAACAGGGACACAACGAACAATGTTAATTCAACAGATAAAGCTCAAAAAGAGTTAGAAGTGGTTTATGATACACTACCACTCCAGGCTTCTATCTACAAATACAGATCCTCTGGCTTTAAGTGTCTCTCACTTTCTGGCCCATTATCTGAAGTCTGCATTAAGCATGACTCTCATTTGTATAAATCTACATGCAAATTATGCGGCTGTGGTGTTTACCCCAGCTGAGAAAGAGAGGAGGGAAGCCATATTTAATTCATTAGAAAAACACACGTCGCGGGAAGATCTTCAGGAGAAAGAGAGGGCTTTACATTATCCAGCATGTTTAAACGCTTCCTCAGTATGCAGAGGACGGCGCCATTAAAGTGCTGGATAATAGGTGCGAAAAGGTTCCGGCAGTCCTTCCTCCAATGAGTCATTAATTGAGCTGAAGAGCTGAAGGAGGTTGAACGGCGTGTTCAAAAGCTGAGGATTCTTCATTAGTTATGTGAGGAGATGCACACTGCTCTTACCGTCACGCAATTAGCCCCATCAGACCGCTAACGCTATTGGCTATCACTGTCAGACGGCTAGCCGCCATCAACGAGGTGAACGTCCCAATTCCAGTGTCAGTATTTAAGAAGCGCCCGTCGTTCCCGTCACCGAGTGCATGGGATATTTTGCGTGTCTAATTGTGGAATATCTGTGCGGCATAATTAACGGATGAGAATAGATTTTAGCAGAAGACACTGCTTGTGATCTCATTAGCATTGTATCAAAGGCGCATATCAAAGTTGCAAAAAATTTGCTTTTGTTTTATGTTCCTTTCATCTTTCTGAGGGCTTTCTGTAAGCATTGTTCATGTCATTAACCTCAACGAAGACATTAACAAAGCAGAATTTTAAGGGCTTCACTGACATAGCCATTCAACGTTGAGTAACGCTGCCAATTTTCCAACAAAAACGGGTAAAATGCTCAGAAAAATACATTTTAATGGCTCAGTTGTGCATGTGGAGCTGCAAAAAAGGCCACACAATAAAGAAAAATCGAACAAAGTAAGTGAAATCCATTAACCTCAGACATTTATCTTTTTATAAATTTTTTTTTAGCTTTTTAGCTTAGAACATGAAAGTTTGCATTCAAGTGTGGAAGACTACTGATGGCTTTTTAAATAGAATAATCAATATATATATATATATATATATATATATATATATATATATATATATATATATATAAACAAAATAAGAAAAATCCACTACAAGCTAACGTTGACCTCAGACATTCAATTTTGATATATTTGTTTAGTTTATAGCACCAAAGTTTGCAAGAGTACTGATGATGATTTTTGTATGGAATACAAAATAATCTAATTAAATTGGCACTAATATACAGCAAAAGTCAATCAACATTATAAATAATCACAATGAGTTGCACAAAAAAAGCAACATCCACTACAAACGAATGTCTTAATGGGCATTATATTTATATTACATATTTTGTTTTGAACATGAAAGTTTTCACATAAGTGTGGTAATGATTACTTCTTTAATGGAATATTTAAATGATATAGCAATCTTTTTTATACAGTTTTACAAAGCACAAAATCAATTAAAGTTGTAAATAATCAATGATTTGAGAAAAAACAACAATAGTAAAATCTGCTATTTATTTACTCTTAAACTACCACTGAAATCGGGCATTACATTTTTATATATATATATATATATATATATATATATATATATATATATATATTAGTTTAGAACATGAAAGTTCATACACAAGTGTTTTTTTTCTCATTTTAAATAGCAATAAATAAATAAATATTTTTGACTCGTTTCAATCTGTCTAACTTTGTTTGCATAATCATCAAATGAATATGCGAGGCATTTTTTTATTTATTAAAATATTTGGCTAAGCCTATACATGTAGATGAAATTTGCTGTATATTATTATGCTTTGTCAAACTGATATGTTTTTAAATGAAAATGGCATTTAAAAAACTGGATAAAACGTGTATTTAATCTGGCTGAAACAATAGTTTAAGCGCCACCTTTAAGCCAAAAATACATAAACATTGAGAAATAATAGAATATTTGTGAAAAATATAAAAATATTACTTACTTTAGCCCTATTTACCTAGTATAATTGATAAAAAATGGTTAGCATATATGTGGTTAAATTCACAATTTAAACACAATTAGAAACCAAGTCATCGGTACAAATCGACTCGTATAAACAAGACCAAGAGAAGACTCAATGACAGCAAAAACCTCAGTAGCCTATATAACTCAAAATTTCTTCAAGTATACTTCACTTGCCATGTTTCCAGAGCGTCAACATGACGTGAAAAATCAAGCGCAAAATGGTGACGGAGAGATCTTACGAATAGAGCTGAATCACGTTAATCACGTCTGATGGAAGACATCAGAGAGGTGTGCCGACGACAAACGCGGTGCAGGAAGAGCATCGGGGAGTGAGAAATGCGAGAAGAACGCTTGAGAAGGAGGCGACAGGCCTGATCTAAGGGGAGAGTATCATATTCATATGCACACAAACACGGGGAGGCACAACAAACGAGAGTGTAAACACGCATGCACGTGACTCCAGACGCCACTATTCGCTCTCGGCCCGTTATTTATTTAATTCCCCTCCTGTCGTAATTCACAGATAAGCCGGAACAAGACAAAAGCGAGGGGAGGAGAGCGAAAACATGAACGATATAGTCGTTTACAGGGCTTCTATTTTCAGTCAGGGACAGCTCTCTCGCTCGCTCTCCCGTGATACTGAATTAATCAAATCCAAAGGACATCATCTTCAAACCCGACGCTCCCCAAAGGCGAGCATCTCATTGCCTATGCAGGCAAAGAAACTTCACAACAACCTAAAAATACAGCGACTCCTGGCAGCGAGGTAGAGCTGCTTCAGTAGCAGTCAGAGGGGAGGCAGGAGTAACTAGCAAACATATGGGAATAGGCATTGTGATTAGATGCAAGAAGTCGAGCTTTTGTAAACAGCCTCGGCTGCCGAGCACCAACACGCATCCCGGACTCTTTCAGCGCTGATGCCGAGACGAGAGTCTGGGCTGCCGCTGTCACGTGCTTCCGGGTCAGGCCTGGGTCAGACGGGCTGTCGCCGTAAGTAGATCATAAACTACAAAGGGATTTCCAATAACATCAAGGGTTTTCCCATATAACATGACTTCAGACAGACCAGGAAGTCCAGTCAGGCTGTTTGCAGTGCTTCACAGAATGGAAGCATATCGATAAAGTTATTACCTAGAAGTCCCGGCAACGCTTTAGCATAGGGACCAATTCTCACTATTAACTAGTTGCTTATTAGCATCCCTATTATTAACATATTGGTTGTTTATTAGTACTTATAAAGAACATTTTCTGCATGACCATATTCTACATCCCTAACACCTGCCATACTAACTATTAATAAGCAGCAAATTAGGAGTTTATTGAGGCAAAAGTCGTAGTTAATGGTTTGTTAATAGCGAGAATTGGACCTTAAAATAAAGCGTGACCAAAGTCCTTATTCCCACAAGATGCTGGTTTCAGGGCCGTATTCATGAAACATTACAAAATATATTCTTCTTTTATTAGGTGTTATTAAATAGACATGAAATCTATCATTTCCTTCCTGTTTTCTATTCAATAAATAATTCAAACTATTCAAATTCTTAAAAAAAAGGTCTTAAACACTGTAAATAACTTTAGGTAAAAATATAGCCTAAAAGGTGAGATGGATAATGGATTTACTGGTTTGCATCAATAAGCATCAACTAAGCATTTTAATACCATCTACAAACAAACAATAAACAATAAATAAATATTACTACAACTACAGTATTTTACTTATAAAAGTATAAGTAAAAAAAGTACTTATTTAGCATAATTGAAGGCTTTTCAGATGTTTATGTTCAAGATGGAAATACACGTTTATGTAAAATAAAACAATCAATAAAAAAATATTTTTATACACTATTTATTTTCATAAGGATTTTTGGATAATTATGTTCAAGATGGAAATACTATGAGTTCTACACAAAACTAAACGTAAAAATAATGATAATAATAATTATTGAATTAAAAAAAATTGTATTCATATATACCAAGGTTGGGATACTGAAAATGATTCTGTTAAAGATGGAAATACTATGAGCTATATGTTTAAAAAAATTCAATGGATAAAATGTATTGATATATATCAGATAAAATACTGATGGTTGTAACAGACAAAGCAATTAGACTGGCTTACAAACAGAAAATGTCAAATCATCTTACATTTTTAAGAAGAAAATTAAATTGTTCTTAAAATTGTGAACCTACAGTAGATTTTAAGAAGTGCACTTGGGAACATTTTAACAAACTTCGTTTTATTCTTATAAAACATAAAACATTTCAGAATAACAACAACAATATGTTGGATTAATTAGTGTTTACTGTACCTGTAACCAAAAGGAATTTGTTTGTTTGTTAGTTTTTAGTTGTTGTTTTGCAATATGATTGTGCATAGAAACCTAGAACAAATAAAGCACACAAAGGAGAAAAAAGATAGGAAACAAGATAAGCTAGATAAGAAACACACTCAATTTAATTTGGTTTGTTCAAAATAAAGCTTGTTATAATTTTGAAAAATATGTAGAAATTCTACGGTGTGTAAACTAAGGTTGTGATGTGCAAGATTTGTTCGTGAGCAAGTTATGTAGTAACAATGTTAGATTTGGTAATCATTAGGGAGATACAGTTTTAAATCTGATCTGTTTTGTCCAAATAATTTCCCCCTTCTATCATAATAATGCCTTTCCCCTTCTCTAATGCTAAATATCAGCAACATCCAAAATCCTTTATTTTTTTTCCACACAGCTCTTAAAATCAGCCCTTCAGAATAACATACAATGCCGAGTCACTCATTTGCATGCATAAACACTTCTGCTAGTAAAATAACTCATTCAAATATGATGCAATTTGTTCAAAGACAAAACAATACTATTTTTTTCTATGTGCCCTTCACAGTGTATCAGCTCAGCGCTGGTATGGTGCCAGGTTTCCATGGCTACGCTGAATATGACAACCTGTATTTCAATCTGAGAAGGTAATGAGAATAGACAATTTACTCTCCCATCACTCATTGTCAGCATCTGTTATCAACAAATCTGTCTCACCTTCAGTTAGCGTCTCTGCCAACTGCATGCTTATTATTACTGCGCCATTAAAAATTCCACTCCTGTAACTTACCAGAGAGAAAAACTCTGCAAAAGAAAAGGACGGCGGTGAGAGGTTTGGCTAATTTGTAGCAGACTGTTAACACCGTCTTGGCAAGCTATTCTAAACAGAATCGTTTGTTTACAGGGGAAATGGAAGAGTAAACAGATATTTTCCCTGTGACAGAATGTACATGTTTATAAAGTATGTAAGCTCTATATCAAATGAGAAGGTTGTCAGAATACATAGTTCTTAACCAATAGTGATACTTTGGTATCCCGTAAAGCACCACAAGCTGAAAAGCCATCTGATTGGAAAAACTTTTTAAATAACTAAATAAATAAAACTCGCAATAACATACTATGCAATCACTGTAATCCAATTCAGGAACAAATGACTCTTTCGAATTGTTTAGTGAAGTCCCCTTTTAAAAAAAATATATATATATTTTTGTTAAGGATGCAGTATCGGTATCGGGCCCGATATTGAGCTCCTAAACTCATACTCATTAAAATGTTAACTAACATTATACATATTCTTTTGGTTTCTGTACCAAATATTTAAAAAATTAACAAATACAATGAAAATACCGGTATAAATACTAGGTATCGTCAAGTACCAAAACTAAAAGTATCGGTATCGGAGCATCCTTAATTTTTGTAATGTACCAATTTATAAGGTTCCCTGTAGAATTTACAACATTATCTAACCTAAAATGTATTTAATATGCAAGAAAACCTACATTATAATTGAAATATGCCAAAGGAATCAGCAATGAATCAGAATTGAATCTTGTGAAATAGAATATAAATAAACTATACTGTAAAAAATGTATTTTCAAAGTTGAAAATAGAACAAAGATTTGACAAAATATAAATTTCAGTCTTCCTACTTCAAAAATTCAGATTTCATTCAATGTTTTACTTGCTATTAGTTTGCAATTATTTGTGAAATTTACTAGCAGTTTCTGAGTAAATTGATTGATTGATTTTCATCAAAAGTTGGGAACTAAACTTGAAATTTTAAAAATCGCCATCCAGATTTGTGTAATTTTCTTCCTAAAGTCCAAAGATTTCTATGGAAATTCATCACTTTGCTGCAAAGTTTATGTAAATTAAAACTATTAAAATTGTTCAGTAATTGAAATACAGATTAACTGAAATCAACTGAAATAAAATGTAAATAATCAATGAAAAACTTATTTTAGTTAGTCACCAAGGAAACATATCTAATTTTCACGTAAGCACTAAAATGGCTAAAACTAAAATACAATATTTAAAATAAATAAATAATAATAATAATAGTAAATAAAAATCACATTAAATTACTCAAATTAAAACTGAAAATACAAAAATTTAATTCAAAATATTAATAAACACTATAATAATGTATAAATAATGCTAAAATATCACAGCTTCGCTGTCAAAAATGTCATACTTATTAATTTACGAAACTGTACTGAACACCATGGTGTACGTGTTCGTACCACTTTCTTCTACGAGGACATTCCAGGACGTCCACACACCCCTGTGTTTCCTAAAACAAACGTGAGGATGAAATTCCTGTGCAGGTCCGTTATAAATTGTCTATAGTGTATAATGGAAAGCCAGGTATCGTCTCTGCACTATGAATGAGACAGTGAGCTGCCGTGGGGGAGGCGGTGACATGATTGTGATTGGACGAGACACTGAGAATCCAGATCAAAGCAATCTCTAGTGTTTTGGCCCCCAGCGCAGTGTAGTGCGGGGCCCACACACACACACATGCACATGCACGCACACTTTTTCTCCTTCTCTCTATCTTTCCCTGCTTATCTTCCTCACATACACACACTTTCTCTTCCTGTGTATAGCCTCTCTCTCTCTCTCTCTATTTTGCACACACACTCCTTTCCTCCCTCTTTCTCTCTTTAACTCAATAGTCTTATCATTCTCTCTTTGCAACTGTCTCAGTTTCTCTCACACAGACTTTTTTTCCCTCAAACTCCCCATTCTTATCGCTCTGTCTCTGTAAATGTCTCTCTCTCATCCACACACACTCTTTTTCTCAGTCTGTGACATCTCACTCTTTGTACAAACACATTTTCTCGGGGTAGCCATCTATCATTTATTTTTCCTGCTCTATCGCACATACAAGCTCTTTAAAAAAAAAAACTAAAAAAAAATGGCAAACTGCCTTGTTTCCACTGAATACATAGTTAGCTGTTTTTTGAGGGGACGGTTGACACAGGACACATTCTTGTTTTCAAGTTGTGCTATTTATTATTAATTGTTGCTTATGTGCGAGATGAAATATCTCTGGTTGTTTTTTCAGCATCTTGCGTCATGAGCATCACTTTTTGTGCTGTGTTGTCAAGTTAAAAGTAGTTATACTTGTTAATTTGTAAATAATAGACTGAATCTGGGAACAGGATAAGCATGTTTACATAGATTGACAGGATTTTTTTCGTAGACTACTGAGGTTCATTGTAAATTAAAATGAAAAATAAGTAAAAAGTAAATGATGCCAGAATTTCAACTTTTGGGTGAACAATGCCTTTAATGTATGAAGCTTGACACTTTCATATTAAGTATGTGTAAAACTGAAAGTGATTTCATTCAGTTTGTGTTAGCATGTTGCTAAGCTAAAAACATGATACATGATACAACACAAATATTAGGTAAATTAGCAGATTTCAATGAAACAAGTATATTTATAATTGACACGTTTGTTTGTTTGTTTTTAGTGTTGCAGTGCATTCTGGGATTGCCGACTTGAAATTAGGCCAAATGAGGTATCTAAAAAGGACAGGGCAAGGTAATGCCTAACTTTTGGAACAACTGTTGTGTCAGGAATTCTGCTAGGTGTCACAAAAAATAAACTTATTCCAAATGTATACATTTATAAACATAAATGTTATTTTTTATTTAAACACTTTTCTCAGCAAGGGCGCACAAAATTCAATAAAAGTGACAGTAAAGACATGCATTATGTTACAATAGATTCTATTTCAAATGAATTATTCTCTTTTTGAACTTCCCATTCAAAAAATCATTTAAAAAAAATTCCATAAAAATACATAGCAGCAAAACTGATAATAATTAGAAATGTTTCTCAAGCAGTAAATCAGCATATTAGAATGATTTCTAAATGATCATGTGGCACTGAAGACTGGAGCAATGATGCTTTGACATCACATGAATAAAGTATAGATATTAATGTATTTTGATCAAATAAATTCAGCCTTGGTGAGCATTAGAGACTACACAAATCCTACCAACATCAAATTTTTGAATAGTCAATTTTTATCTCTTGTCTGCCTCATACCTAAGACACATACATACAGTTCTGGCTTCATCTCTTCTCTCACAACTTCCTCAAACACACTCACAGTTAGCAAAAGTTGAACGCAAGCTCATTGGCGCCTTCTATGTGACCTTGCCACTGGTATCTCAAACCTGTTTCTCTCTCTTCCTGTCTTTCCAGTGCAGTTTTAAAATTCTGTGCAGTGATTTCAGTGTTCCTCTGAGCACAGACAAACTCACATTAGCATTTCTCACACTTAAGTGACTCTGTCTGTTGTACGGCTAAATTAGGGAAACCACTATATTCAATTTTCACATTTCATTAAAATGTTTGGTCAGCCTTCGACCAGCCTTTTTCCATTCCTATAAGTGGCTATTAGTTTCTTAGTGAAAAAAAGTATGACTAACTTCAACCTCCGGATGGGATACACTTTGTAGGTGCTAAATAAATCAATGGACCTGTGCATTTCATGGATTTTACTACATGGCTTAATGTGAAGTTGAGAACCTAAAAATTCAACCATGTCAAAAATCCCTGCATTGTAAAATTGCTTTTATACATCTGCAGCAACAGCTATAAGACAGCATAAAATAATAATAATTATGATCAGGTGCTTTTATTATAATCATTAGTAGTAATACTATTGCTATTAACAATACTACTACTAATAATAATAAATTTACAATGGCTTCAAACAGGGCTCATGATCATCCAATGAGAATTAAATTTATAACATTGTTTATTTAAAACAGTATCTCATTTGTAAGGCCATGAATGCTGAACATAAGCTCTGTAGTTGTATTTTTTTTCTTCTCGTGTTTCTGTGATACTCGACTAATTAAACCACATTCTCCTTTGTATAATTTGTTCATTCTGCTGTACCGAGTGAAAGCCCAGATGAATATGCGAGCAGTGTTTCATAAGAGAGATATGAGCCCCCAATGTCCCTGTTCTTATCTCCCTTGCACCCGCTTGAATTTCCACCGACGTAATTATGTGACGTGGCCGAGGTCTTTAATGGTTTCATTTGGTCATGTAATTTCTTTTCCACCTGTACACATTCCTGATAAGACTCCAAGATATGTGAGAGCTCCTTTTAAAATGAGCTTTCCCTCGGTGCTAGCCTTTCAGATTATTTGGTTATCGACACTGCAAGTTATAAGAAATTAAATTTAACTCGAGTTGGGAGATTGTAGTGTGAATTTAATGTGTTGAGAGAGGAAAAACTTAGTATTGGTAATACAAATACTCACAAACACAAGTTTGAATCAGTCTAATGAATCAGTTAGAGAAGTTACTGACTCGCTCTGATTTGATATTTACAGTAGTGTCAATGGCATTTATAAGTACATAAATACTTTACATGTATTCCAATATAGTTTATGAATGACTTGAATACATCTGCATTATGAGGAGCATGTTTAAAATATTCCAGTTGTCCCTTAAATTAACATTGAATAAGTTAAAATTTCAAGTTGACTAAACTAAAAAATTGAAGTCAGCGGGGTAACAAATTATTTTAAGTTGAAACAACATTTTGAAACATTTTTTTTTTACAGTGTACGTACCTCAGTTTTTACGTCACATTTCGGTATGGTTTCGGTACAGCAGGAGGAAAAAGTAAACATAAATTGCTTTTTTAATTAAACAATGGTTTACTGAGCAAATTGCTCTTTTTAAAATAAAATAATACATTACTATAAGTTTACAATTAACAACAGAGCTCAAACTTAAATTCAATTACTATTTATTTTAAACTATAATAATCAAATTTTTACATACATTTTATAATAATCAAACACTCAATTTAAAAAAAAATTGTATGCAAACATGTAAATAGTTTTTAAATTAACTTCTACATTATACAATTTCTAAGCTATTTGTTGTTGAAATAATAATTTACAGAGTCATAACTTGTTTCATAAAATATTTATTTAAACATACATTAAATAATTAAGACATCACTAACAGTTAAAGTAAATATAATGAAGTGTAGTCTAATATTTTGCAAAATGCTCTTCTCTAGCAAATACGAGTATCAGACAATGATGACTTGCCTGAGGTAAATGTTACATGACGTTTGTGCACCTCCGCAATATATATATTTCTGTCACGACAACTCTCGGAAGGATTGGCATGGTAATGTACATGACAATGTTAATGTATTTGGTCTTGGCGGAATAGATCTGCTATGCTGCTGTGGCAGAGTAATTACCGAGACTTGCTACTGCCAATACATCCACAACACACAGCTGTGAGCATGTAAGAAATACTGCTGCTGCAAATATAACATACATGAAATAACAGCACACATGAATCACCTCGTAGCAGATCTATACAGGTGGAGCTGGGCAAAGTGGAGGGTTTCTGAAGCACACTGCAAACTGCTACAGCAAACACTAGTCATATATTTGAATGTTGAGCAGCGAGCTCATTGGCTACCGATACAGGAGAGAACCAATCAGCTGTGCCATCTGATAATGATGTTGTTAGGTCAGATTGAGTTAGATACACATAAATACCACACTATGTTACCACCAAAAAATAAACATACAAATATACATGCATACTAGATATTTCATAATAAACCAAAAACACTTTCTGTAAATTTTGTTATGTGTTACAAAAAATGTTTTTGGTTTAATATTCAATTAAGGACAGTTCCTACAGAACTGGAATAATGTGTGACAGTGTGAGCGTTGTGAGAATCACAGGTGCAAAAAAGTCCCTTCAGTCACATCAGTGCTCGTTTGCTGTTAGTAAGCCAAGGTTATCCGGCGCATCTCTCTGTCAGGCGGTGTTATATTGACGACAATGCGCAGGCAATAACGGGAGAGCGCTTATGGATGCTGCCAGTGTACTGTAGGCCCTCACTGTCACAGGAGGACTGCTGTTTCTCCTCAAAGGAGAGGGACAGACCCTTCAAAAGTGAGAGGCTTTTATCCTGCTTCTTTTAGAGCGAGAGAGAGAGAGACTCACACTTGATTCCCAGCGGCCCTTGCTGATTTATATGCTACAATGCGTTAGTGGCGTGCACTCGAACTCTCTTTGAGGCAGCGCTAAAGACCCTGCGCTGCCTTTTCAACCCCGCTGCCTCCTAATGGAATTTACTGGCTTTAAAAAGCATCACATATTCCGAATGATAACATGCCATTGAGTGGTATCTCTTATAGATTAAAGTCAATCTCTGTGGCACTCTCAGGGAAAAAAAGGGGGAGAAAAGAGAGACAGACTGAATGTGTGGCATTAAAGCGGGAGTCAAATGTGCATTGGACCCCTGTGGGTGTCACATGGATGGAAATGAGCTGGCGCTCCGTCACATATACATAAATCAGTAAAGATGAACCGCGCGCGACATGAGTGTTTATCTAAGAAAGAGAGAGAGAGCGCTTTGGTAAAATGGTTTATTTATGTTCATATATTATCAAGGTATGTGCTAAAATCTGGAGAGATGTGAGGAAATCTGTTAATATGCAATGAGAGGGGCATCTTGAGATTTTTATTTATTTACTTTGCAAAGGGTTTCTATTAATTAATTGCACAAAAAAGCATCAATTTGCCAACTGAAGTGGACACACAGATAGATGTAACATTCAAGCTGTTAAAGTCAAGGGGTCATGGTTTGGATAGTATGGCACTGTTTTCTCCAATGGCACAACTACAAATTTAATGTATTGAAGCCTGTTTCCACTCCACAGTTAGAAAGAAAGAAAGAAAGAAAGAAAGAAAGAAAGAAAGAAAGAAAGAAAGAAAGAAAGAAAGAAAGAAAGAAAGAAAGTTTAAATTAAGAGAAAAAGTTGCAACTGTGAGATATAATCACTGAGTATCACAGAAATAGTCGCAATTGTGAGGCATAAAGTCACAATTATAAGAAATAAAGTTGCAATATTAAGTACCAATATGAGTATTGTGACTACTAGTCACAACTGTAAAATATAAAGTTGTAGTTATAAGAAATAATGTCACAATTGTGAGATATACAGCCTTAATTTTGAAAAAGATGCATTTGCGAGATACTCAGGTCCAGTTAGAAGAATTAGTTGCAATTGCAGGATATAAAGTACCAACTATACAAAATTGTTGCAAGTGTGAGTCACAGGTAAAATCACAATTCTAAAGAATTGCCCCCCCTCCATATTGTCAGTCATGGAATCTCTGATGTCAGCGCAGGGCCAGTTGTACGGGGGTACTAGATGGTGCTAAATACCATCAAACTCCTTTTTAAAACGAAAGCTAGTGTAAATGGGGCCTGATAGTCGCAACTGTAACATTTGAAGTCACAGTTATAAGAAATGAAGCTGCAATTGCAAGACATAAAGTACTAGTTATGACTGTGATATAAAGTCTCGTTTATAAGAAAAGCCACAGCTGTGAGATATAAAGCCTTTATTCTAAGAAATAATCTCAAATGCGAAATATAAACTACCAATTATGAGAAATGGTCGCCATTGTCTTTGTAATTGAGATTTTATCTAAATCACAATTGAGAAATAAAGTGGCAACTGTGAGAAAGTCAGAATTGTGAGATCAAATCCCAATTATAATCCATGAAGTTGCAATTGTGATAAAGTTGCAATTTTTATATTTTACAAGTAGCTGCAATTGCAAGACATAAAGTACCAATTATGAGAAATAGTCCCAATTGTGAGATAAAGTCTAATTTACGAACAAAGTTGCAACTGTGGCTAAGTCGCAACTGTAAGAAAGTAACAAGTGTATGATATAAAGTTCCAATAATAATATATGAAGTTGCAACTGTGCCAAAGTCACAATTTTGAGAGAAAAAGTCCCAATTATAAGAAACCGCAGCAATTGCAAGATATAAAGTCACATCTGTAAGAAACAGTCTCAGCTGTTATAATGTCACAGTCATGATAGATAAAGCTGGTTTTATAAAAACAAAACTATGAGTGAGGATGCATTTATGATGATGGACCACCTGTAGCACTATAAGAAGATTCATATGTAAGATTAGAGCATATGTTTGAAACCTAGTTTACTAGTACAGTGACAGTGTGACAAAACAAGGACGACAAGCCTGCAACCCTGTAGACCCTGAACTGAGACCACCTGCAGTGTAAGCAAAGAGGAAATCTGAATGAATGGCAATGGATGGGCCGTACAGTGAACATGTGTGCAATTATTATGCCATTTGCCTCTCCAACGATCGTCCACAGGATGTGGGTTTGGGGCCGTTCCAGACACAATTTCTCAGATTTTCTGCCAGAAACCTGGAAGCCTGGTAATATACAAGTATAAAGACCAAACTGGGCATGTTTGAATCATCACAACATAGTCGAATCACCACCAGTCTGGCATTTGCTTTGAGTATAAATGGACGTGGTATTCGCCTACAGTGAAGGCCTTATTTTCCACTCATCTGGCTGCAATCCACCGCCCAGCCCTCGATTTATTCCTGCCGAGGAGAACTGGAGCAGACCCTGACTATGCAACTTCCAAAAGACTGGGACATCCTGAAAGCCGCTGACTGTAAAAACAAGCGACGACATAGATGTTGAAAACCGAGTCGAGATGCATGCCCTATTAAGTCAAAAAGTTGCTCACAGCAACAGCTTGTAAAAGTGTGGTTTGGAAAATTACGCAATACACAGGGCTCAACAATAAGGATTTTATTTCTGTATGTTCGGTCAGGCTATAGTAGATTTTTACTTGCCCTGACAATGCTTTCACTGAATTTACCACTTATTTATATTCATATTTAAAAGTTTAAATGTACAATTTAGAGTTAATAATTAAAATTTTAGACTACTCGTCTAAAGTTTGGTAACAAATATATATATATATATATATATATATATATATATATATATATATATATATATATATATATATATATATTATTTTTTTTTTTTGCTCAAAAATACCGTAAAATCACTAATATTGTGAAATAGTATTACAATTTAAAATAACTGTTTTCTATTGTAATATATTTGAAAATGTAATTTATTTCTTTTGATGAAAAGCTGAATTTTCAGCATCATTACTCCAGTTTCAGTGTCACATGATGCTTCACAAATCATAATATGCTGATTTGCTGCTCAAGAAACATGTCTTATTTCAAATTACTTTAACATTTTTAAAATATTTATGTGAAAAAATTAGTGTGTGTGTGTGTGTGTGTGTGTGTTTTTATATATATATACACACACACACACACACATATATATATATATTTTTTTTTTTAAATCAAATGTAAAATTTTCTTTAAAAATTCAGTGTTACTTGACTTTTAATTGTAATTGTTTGTGAAATTTACTAGAAATGTCTGATAAATCAAATGTAAAATTTTCTTTACAAGTAAAATAAAATAAGCTGAGGATTATAGAGTAACTCCAAGAGAGCAATAAATACATAAACACTTCGAATGGAAAATGCCATCAAGACTAATCACAAATCATTTTATCAGACATTTCTAGTAAATTTCACAAACAATTACAATTAAAAGTCAAGTAACACTTTGAATTACACATGAAACTAAACTGAAATCTTTCTTGTTTTTGTTTTTTCTTGTAAAACATACTCCAATATCTGTTTTAGTCACAATTTGAAAAATATATATTTGTGTACAAATAATTTTACAATTGTGATAAGTTTAAATGAGCTGCCAACATGTCACAGAAAATGAAATGTTTATCTTTGCAGTGTACATAATCAAATTGCCCCAAATGAAAAGGTCATTCTTATACACAAAAATATAAATCGCCAGACATACTTTAAAAGGGTCTTTTATCGTCTGAAACACACATTGATATATGCGACTAAAAAATTGTTACAAATGCAGTGCATATGCGAACAAAGCCAGAACAATAGAGCCAAATTTATCTTATTCTCATTAAAACGTACCAGTGTAGCCACATACACACCGGCGAGTATGTGCGCATAAGTCAAATAAGTGTAAGAACAGGAAAACATGCCGGCCAGAGGCGCAGAGCCAGACAGACTGAGGTCTCTCTCTCTCCGTCATGGTGAGTCAGTTCAGCAGCGTGGTTCATGTCAGGACATGCTTCCCAGCAGCTGGCTCAACAGGACCTCTTATGTAATAAACAGGGAATGAGAGAGAGAGAGAGTAAGAAAGAGTCAGACAGAAAGGTATGGAAAGAGCCTACAGTGCAAACAAAGAGGAAAAGATAAAAAAGAGGAAAAGATAAAAAAGAGGAGTGGTTATGATCTGAGGAACTTCACTGAGCATGGAGAACAGGACAAAGAGCAGGTGCAACGGCCAGTTCAGCACATTTCTCAAAGACCTAAGAGAACACTTACGTTCATCATGTACAAATATGCAGTACGGCAGTTCATATCCAGGACATGAGCTGGTCATTACGGTAAAATAAACACAATGGTAGAAATAAATGGACATGAAATAGAGAGTTGAACTGAAATTATTTGATTATGTGAGAACACGGACTGATACAAGATATGAAAGTTGCCTACACTGGAAAAAAAATTAATAAAATAAAATAATGTAAAAGTTTCACTTAGAAATTGCTAGTAAATGTCACTATTAACTATTAGAATTATGTGAGAAATCAGACTTATACAATATATGAATGTTGCCTACACTATAAAATAAAATAAAAATTTATCTCAGAAATTGCTACAAAATTCCCCTATTAACCCTTGTGCGTCAATTAAAAAACAGGTTACACTTAGGTCCACAGTGGACAAAAATGTCTGTGTCAAAAAAGAAACTGTCATAAAAATTTGATGCTTGGGAGCACAGACTTAAGTTTGGTATTTTAAAGAAGACCCATGGCATATTATTGTTGAAGTAAAAAAAGTTTAAAAAGTGAAACCAAAAAAAGTTATAGGGGTTTAAATGAGAGTACGTTCTTGTAAATGATTTTACTTTGCTATAAATATTTGTATGGTTACCTGTGGTTATTATGCAAATATATGAATATGCCAGCTATAGGTTAAATGTTTAACTTTCTGAATCTCAAACATATTGGTGTACTATGCTGTCAAAGCAATGATGATAAAAAATATTATTTGCAAACTTCCGTAACGTGTAATAGACAATAATTTTCATATATACTCCTTATATATAAATTTTACACACTTTATACAATTGTAAACATTTTTTATTAAAATATAACAAAACAAATATTCAGCAAATGAGTTGTTCCTTTTATTACAACAAAAATAAGAGTCTGAATATCTGTAAAATTGCATCAATGCACACACAATCTAAGAGAAAACCTGCAAATATTGAATCTGAATGTTTTTTTCATTCACAAAATGATTTGTCAGGCTGATTTTAAACAGTAACGGTAATTTTTGAAAAAATCAATAAAAGAAAATGCATCACAACAACTCAGAGCTATTTCTATAATGCATCAGACACTGGTCGCACTTTACGTTTGTTTTCGTATGCAGCTCACGAGAACAATTCAACAAAGATGTTTGCATGCTATTATTTGGAGGTAAACAATCTCTTTGGCTCATCACATTCAGTTCAGACTGTAAAATCACATTCAAAACATCACGTATTCTGCCGTGGCAGAACACCGTTGCTAAAAAAAAAGCAGTACAAGAAACACTGACTTATCGTGCACAATAAAAAGAGTCCATTTATGATTTCCTTCCATTTGCAGATTATAAAAACCCACAGTTATTTTTTCAGATGGAAGGATCGATTATTGCTATCAGTAAAACTTTGACACAAGCTCAAGGGAATCCTCTGTTCACCTGTGCAGCTTTGCACCTAAAAGGCCTTATCATCTGCATGCTCTGAACCTGCAGCAGGCGCAGCTGAAAACCATCTGCTGCGGTTGGAGGGAGCCGGACCGCCTTAACAAGTAGGCAAACTGTCAGGCAGGATTAATGCGCTACCTTAAACCTGAGTTAATAATAAATGAGATGTTTACTCATTCAGGGGGGAGCGCATAGATAACAGACCTCCAGACCCCTCCTTTAAGTGCCAAAAAGATAAATTCTGGTTAAGTGGGACCTGCCTGCCTGCATTATACCCACCTCCCCCTGCTCCCACCCCGTCATTACCAACAAAACAAGGGCTTTAACCCGCTTACTGAAGGGAAAGGTCAAATTACAAGCGCTTTTTTGGTTCCCATAATGGATATGCAGCTAACTGGCGACTCAGGCCTGCTCTTATAAACATTGGTTCTTCATTGGCGTCTATGATTTCAATCATTCAGGTTTTAGGCATTTCTGAGTGTACATTTTCATGTACGCTCCAGATATCATAGGTTCTCTTTTGGAGAGGTATGGGGGCTTTTGCAGCAAAAGCCTGGTTCCAAAAGGGGTTTTTGTTGCAGTGACATAGAAGAACCATTTTTGGTTCCCCAAAGAACCTTTCCCTATCTGAAGAACCCTCTTCCACTGTAAAAACCTTTTGTGCAATAGAAAGTTCAAATTACAAGCTCGTTTTTGGTTCTCATAATGGATATGCAGCTAACCATGACTATTTCCCCAACAGATGTTCTTTTATTGGCATCTATGGTTCTGATCATCCAGACTTTATGGAATTAGGAGCATTGGCTTTGCTCTTCATGTACTGTCCAGATATCAAAGTTTCTCCTTTGCAAACAAGCACCAAGTATGGCCACCATGCATCAGGCGGATAGTTTGCAGTCCTGTGTGCGTCAGCGCTGCTGAACCCACTTTTAGAAACATAGGATCCAAATAGTGGGTTTTGCAGCAATGCAATGAGTTAATATAGGTTACAAATACAAGGGTTCTCAACACTAGCCCTTGAGGTCCAGTAATCCTGAAGACCCTGATGAGCTTGTTTAGGTGTGTTTGATTAGGGTTGGAGCTAGAGCAGACCTCCAGGGCAAGAGTTGAGAACCCCTGCCATACACTTTCAAAAATAAAGGTTCTTTATTAGCATTGATGGTTCCATTCTACAAAAGGTTCCTAAAAGAGTTCTGAAGAACCTTTTTCTACTAAGAAAATAATGTTTCCTTTAAAGGTTCTTTGGGGAACCAAAAGTGGCATCACAACTGTGTTTCCATCCACCTATTTTTATGCACTTTTGGAATATCGCAAAAAAAAAAAAACGCTGGATGAAAATGCCAAGATGCGCATAAATTCTAAAAATGCACATTAAAAAAAAGAGTATGTGCACAATTGAGTAGGATAAGCGATGTGCATAAATTATGATGGAAACACATTTACCGAATACATTCCACCATGCGCATCAAAAAAGTCATGTGACTTTCCACGATGGGAAGGGATAACTTGACTAACCAGTGGACCGATCTTGTTGCACAGCATCTGAAATGTTTTTGGTCATTCTGAAATGCCTGAGCAAAGTCTGTCTTAAAAGTATTTCTGTACAATTGTCTCACACGACTGTGTTCCCAAACAGCAGGCATCCACCTCCGAAAGCAATGACCATATTTATTGCGTTTCGTCTTCATGCTCTGAGGCACAAGTAATTCATCATTTCTGAAAATTATTATATTAAGTGGCTTCTCCTACTTTTCTTAGTAATATTTAGTGTCAGTTTATCAGGAAGTGACGATTTTGTTATCTTTGACTCGTGGATGGAAACGGTGCTGTATTCCAGTTTTGCGCATAAGTTAAATTTGAATCTTTGGATGGAAACATAGCTAGTGTGAAAATACTAGCTCTAACATTAGAATCTTAAACATCCAAGGAATCTTTCCAGTGAATGAGATTCTTTATAGTGGAACACGATTCTTAATAGTTCTTAATAGATTATTAAAATGCAAAGAAAAAAAATGGTTCTTTTAAGAACTGATCATTGAAAGGCTCTTTGGGGAACCAAAAATGGATCTTCTATAGCATCGCTACAAAAAACTTTTTTTGGAAGCTTATTTTTAAGAGTGAGTGCCAGCAGCACAGACATACACTGGACTGCCTGATGAGTGTTGTCCATACTTGCTGCTTGTTCATAAAGGAGAACCTTTGATATCTGGACGTTACATGAAGAGCAAAGCCAATGCTCCTAATTCCCTAAAGCCTGGATGACGGGTCTTGGATTTGAGTTGATCAGTCTAAGTTCCCCACAGTGCTTTGCTCTTAAAACCGGTGGGACAGTTTGAGAGGAGCTGCATGGCCAAGGTTCGGCCCCTCAGCTGCTGCTGATGCTGGCAAAAAATGTGGGAAAGAGAAAGCGCAAAAAAAGAGCACGCACACCCTGAGAAAAGAGGAGAGCGTAGAAATGTCTTACTCCGGCTCCTTCTTTGCATTCGCCCTCGAAGGGGATTGAACTAATGAGCCCTACCGTTCTCCACTGGGGCCTTCCCAAGACAACCCTTCTTCAGCAATTGGTTCCAAAGGGTTTAAAAAAAAAAGGCGTCTGCCGCGAAGCTCCTATCTGTCTGCGAGATTACAAAGTAATAAAATAGATGGAGGGACAGGAAGGAGGCATAAAAAAGCACATTATTTGCAAACACAAGAAGTTCTTGTGTACAGCTTCATGAATGGCGTGATCATTTTTACACGCTCATTCCCCCAAAATCACAATAAAGAAATGCCATTAATTGAATTTGACATTCTATTAATGAAATAACTGACTGATATATTATAACTCATACAAATCACAGTTTTAAATTTAAATATTCTCAAATGATACACATTACTAGCTAATAATTACTAAAAATTGTTCGTTTTATTATTCTGGTTTTTGATAATAACTGTTTATTAGTGGAAAAAACAGTCTCTGAAAATAATACAACACAATACAATTGATAAAATGCAAAAATATCAATTACTTGATTATGACTAATACAGATCATCAATTGTTTTAAATTGAAATATTTTGATAATCGTTACACAACTAATTTTTTAAATTGTATGATTTTTTTCTGTTATTGTCAAATATAAAGTCAGTCACATAAATGATATTATTATTACTGCTGAATATCTATAAAAATGTCAACAAAATCTAAATACAATAATAGTAAAATATCAGTCAGTTACTTGATTATTATGACTGATAAAGATCATTAAGTATTTTAAATGTACATGTTCTGAAAAACAATATTTAATTACATTTCATAATTTAAAAATATTTATTTTGACTAACTAAAAAAAAACAAAAAATTACTATTATTATTAAAGCTACATTTTATATCTCAACAAAAAGGTGGTAATATTGCTGTTTGCTCCGTAATTAAACTCACAGCTTCAATATTAGAAGAGACACAGACACAAGTACATGTAATATAATATAATATAATATAATAATAGTTATGCTGGTTAACAATGTTCTTCAGAACACTCAGCTTGTGTCTCTAACTAATCAACATGTCTTGTGTTTTTCAAAATTATATTGTATCGAACCACTGGACGGGGTGGGGTTCCCTCGAAAACCTCAAATGTCCAGGCACCATCTCAATCACCAAAGCTGAAGTTCAAAGTTCAATGACGCTAGTTTCACAGGCGCCTCGTTTTGTCTTCATAGACTGAGACTTTCGCATCAAGACGACAATCTTTTGCCTCAAACGCTTACCTACCGCGCTCTCCATTAAAGCCTGACCACAAACTCAAAACGGTCAATGTGAACAGCCCCGTCAGAAACAAATGTTGGATTTCCCAGGCATCAATCAGCACAAAACAATTTCAACAAAGTCCAGCGGGACCCGAAATTGTGAAAAGGAGTGCTTCGCTTCAGATACATCCCCTTTTGCTAGCATGTTTTCCTGGCAAGCATTCACAAATAAACCATTCAGAGACTGAATCACTCACGAAGAGGGATAGAAAACACAGACTCTTTATGCGTAAGTGTAACAAATGAAATACGTTTTTTTTTTTTTTAAAGAAGCAGCTTTGATGAAAGAAGCCCCATGCATTTTTTGCCCCATTGTTTCCGTCCGACCACTAACACACGCAATCACCATCAGACGGTAGATTATAAAGTCTATCATCAAAGACAGATGGATTTGGCGAACAACTGCTCCAACACATCTCCGTCCCCTCCTCGCAAGTGTGTGGTCTGCCGAGAAACACTTCTTTTATTCATATTTCTTATTCGGGGTTCCTCGGAGGGGGAACAAGGGCCTGTTTAGCAGGCAGATCTGCTTATGCTCCGCCACGCTTCCTCTGTTCTCCAAAACAGCCGTGGCACGCCGCAGTGTGTCTGGAGAGTCTGGGGGGACGAAAAGCGAGACACTTCTCTAATGACTGCCGCGCTTGGCGCAATGAATCACTTTTTCCTGAAAACATGTCCTCTAGTCCTCCATTTGCCAAACTCTACCAAGTCAACCAGGGACCAAACGAGCTAATACTCTGAGGTCTACCTGCTGGTATAAATCATTAAAGCACTTCCTCCTCTGAGATAATGGAGCGGTTTGTATATTTCTTATAGCACAAAGGAGCAGGAATTGTTCCCTGCTTGCCACTTTCACTCGCCTCTTTAGAAGCTAATTTAATCTGGTTCAGTTTAACATGGAACAGAACGGATAATATATAAACACGTAATGAAGAATTAAAGCGCAGAGTTCAAACTAAAAATATAGTGTGAAAAAGATTAATAATTTAGAGACTAACTTAAAACTAAAAGTGCTCTAAATAGAATATTGCAGCAGTGTTAGTAAGTCTTCAACGGTGCCTCGAACATTAAAATATTGTCAATATCATCCTTTAAATTCACTTGTGCTTCATTTTAGGGGTCTGATTATAAGAATTTGATTATTTTGATGGTGATATTAAATTAAGCAATATCATGATCATTTACAGTCCTACTGATTTACCCACAAGCTTTCCAAAGACTTGTTTTACAATCTCTCGACTTGTGTGAATTGCAAATATGAGACAATAACACAGAGCATTTTAGGATTAAAAAGTCAGATTTATTTATATGAATACTACTATTCAAATAGTGTAAATATTGATAATATAATGTAACATATAATATAATAGGAGTCTAGATTATATAGGTTAATGCTCAACTTGTAAGCATTTTCGGGCAAAACTGTTCTGTGAATCAATTCACACCATCTTTTTCAATGAAATGGAAATAAATATTTCCAAAAGTCTGAAAAAAAAGTCTGAGTCTGAGTTCACTTTCAAAGCAATGCAAGAACAACTGGCTTTTCAATTTTTGGTCCAGTAAAAGAGGTTTTAGGGTGGATTTTAGTGTGGGAAAAAAACTAAATTCATTTCTGGTGCACTTATGAGAAACAGCTCAATAAGTGACATAATCGTGCTTCTAGAACTCATGTGGCAGGGAAGCATCTTCACACATTTAGTGACCTCAACGTTTCTCTGAGCAGCGGTTCCTGCCCTCTGTGATGAATTTCCTCCCATCTGATGATCCTGCATTTGTCATGGATGCAAAACACAACTGATATTAATTCATCTCCATGTTAATTACATCTAATTTGATTATAAAAGTCATGAATCATTATACCGCACCCTCTATTCAAGCGCTCCTGTTCTTCGAGAGACCCATTTCTTCTTCCAGAGAGAGCTGTCTGTTTTCTTTCTACAATATTGTTTGCATTTTTTCGTTTGTCTGTGAAAAGGCACATCAGTGCGCAGAGAAAGCAGTTACGCGATTGAAACCGGAGCTGTGTCTGGGGCAAGACGTTGTGACTAACCAATTAACTCTCGTTTTTTCGCCTGTCTCCATCGAGGAGGGCCAGAGAGACTTGGTAGCAGTGATATGACTGGTGTCGGAGAGCACATCAAAGCGGGAGGCCTGGGAGAGGCCCGGCGTTACCTTTGAACATTGGAAGAGGATTGGAGGGACAGCCAGTACTCTTCAGGCTAGACGCAGATCACAGGCTGAGCAGGCGCCCCGGCACATACTCTTGCACCACGCTCCGTTTCAAAGGCGCCCTAACAATCCGGCGGTCGAGTCGGCACATGATCTTTCTCTTGTTCTCTCAAAGGAGCAGAGGAGTGCTATGAATAGGTATTGGTAGGAGATTCCCTCTTTAAATTGATCTGGGAACGTTTTTTTAGGTGACGAATAAAGAGAAAGAGCTTTGTTAGGGGTTCGTATTTACATACAGTGCCCTCCAAAAGTATTGGAACAGTAAAGACAAAATTGCTCTGTTGGCTGTGGAGTCAAGACATTTACAAATATGATTAAAAGATGAATATGAGACAAAACTACAGAATGTCACATTTTATTATTGGGTGATTCAGTTTTACCAGCTAAGAAGTACAGCACTTTTCATCCCTCTATCTGATGTGACATAAGTACTGGAACAGTTGCCTCACAGGTCTTTCTAAGTGATCAGCTGTGTCCTGTTGCATTAATTCTTCAGATATTAAAAGCAGGGAATGTGTCGTATCAGTTATATCCATTACTTCTGTATTCTGAATCTTGCATTCGATGATGACACACACAAACCAGGATGAAGATGAGGGAGCTGACTTTGAGAGAAAAGCAAGCAAATTTGGATGCTAAAAGAAAAGAGGAAGTCAATTAGAGCTCTAGAAAAAACAAAGGGCATGGAGAAATCAAGAGTTTGGAAACCACCAGCGACACCAACAACCGACAACTACCTGATCGGCTGAGAAAACAACAGTAGTTGATGACAGACAAATCATAAAAGCTGTGAAAATGAACCATAAAAGATGTGTCTGTAAAATCACCAACAACTTCCAGAAAGCTGGGGTGATGCTCTGACAATCTACTGTCCTCAGGAGACTTTGACACAGAATTACAGATGCTACACAGCAAGATGCAAACCTCTGACCTGCACCAAAAATAGAAAGGCCAGATTAGAGTTTTGCACAAAGGTGAGCCAGAAGAGTTTTGGAACCGATGTTTATGGACCGATGAGACAAAGATGAACCTTTATCTAAGTGATGGGAAAGCAAAAATGTGGAGAAAAAAGGGAACTGCAAATGATCCCAAGCATACAGTGTCATCTGTAAAGCATGGTGGAGGTGATGTCATGGCATGGGCATGCATGGCTGCCTCTGGAACAGGCCCTCTCAACTTTACTGATAACTTAATGTATGATGACAGTAGCAGAATGAATTTGGAAGGGTACAAAACCATCTTGCCTACCAATATTCAAGAAAATGCCACCAGATTCATTGGGAAGTGCTTCATATTGCATCAGGACAATGACCCAAAACACCCTGCCAGTTCAGTCAAGGAATTTATAAGGGCAAAGAAATGGAAAGACTTAGATTCCCCAAGTCAATCTCCAGATTTAAATCTGATTGAACATGAATTTCACGAGCTGAAGAGGAGAGTAAAGGCAGAAACTCCCCAAAACAAGCAACAATTGGGATTGGCTGCATTAAAGGCTGGGAAAAGTATTTCAAAGGATGAGACCAAGAGTCTGGTGATGTCTATGGGTCACAGACTCACTGCTGTGATTGTGATCAAGGGATCTGCAACTAAATAATAGCTTTTAATCTTTTATATCTGCCTTATGTTCAACTGTCCCAATACTTATGCTCACATCAATGAGTGGGATGAACTCTAAAAGTGCTGTTCTTTTTATTTGGTAAAACATGTATGTGTTGAAACGGCTAATAATAAAATGTGACATTCTGTAGTTTTGTCTCATATTCATCTTTTAATCATATTTGCAAATGTCTTGACTCCTCAGCCAACAGAGCAATTTTGTCTTTACTGTTCCAATACTTATGGAGGGCACTGTATGTAGGATGAGAGTAAAATGGTGTTTGCATCAAATCACCCACAACTCCACAATACCACAACAAAATTTGACAGGTTGAAGTTGTATTAAAGCTCATCTCTGCCACAGAATAAAAATACAAAAATACAAAACCAAAATATAAAAATACAAAACAAAGGTATAGACAGAATTCTGAAGAAAAATATCAGAATTTTTTAGGAAAAAGTCAGAATTATGACATTTAAACTAGAATTTTGAGTGAAAGTCAGAATTGTGAGATGCAAACTCAGAATTCTGTGGAAAATATCAGAATTGTGAGATGTAAAGTATTAATTCTGAGGAAAAATATTAGAATTGTGATTTCATTTCCAACTCATTTCCACTATAGTATTAATAAATATAGCAAAAAAAAAAAAAAAAATTATAAAACCTCACATAGAGAGCAAAATGAGCTCTGATTTATTTACTTTCAGTCCCACACAGCATATAAAATAATTTATCACAGCTAAAAAAAAAAAATGAAGTGCTGAGTCACCACAATACTAGAGCTCCATTGTACTTTAACAGTGAAAGTACTTCACACAAATGTACAATAAATCCCCCAACTTGCGTAATATTCTGTATTACACAAGTCCATTAGATCAGAATTATGCTTACGCAGTTCTATCCATGACTAATACTGGTGTCTTATAGGCAGCCATTGAGTTAATTAATATTCAGCAAGTTTTTCTAAAATGTGAACTGTCATCAGAAAGCTCAAATGGCCTTGCTGTGCAATGGGACTTGGGCGGTGTGAATAACCAAAGTTAGCTGACCCTGTACTGTCTTCTGGATTCAATTACGTCTATCCCTCTACCACACAAAATATGAATTACATTAATAATTGCATTTCACACTCCCTGTGTTAAGTGTTCAGTAACGCCCACAATATCAGGGATTTAGCTGAGGCCTTGGTGATTGTGAACTTATGTGCTGAGGTCAAGAGAGGAAGAATCTAATGTGATTTTATCTCTTCAGGACAGCTAATCCCAAATGGAGCGCCTTCATGTCAGACCAATTACACATCGAAACACACCTTGACTAGTATTTTAGCTCAAATCTCTTGCATTTTTTCTTCTCTTAACTCTCACACCTTATATTTTGTAACCTAATAGCTGCCATGTCTCTAAATGTTTCTGTAGCAATCCTCTGAAAAACTCAACAAAAGCTTTTGTTCAGCTTCAAGGCCTTCCAGCAAAGCACAACTACATTGTTTCACGAACTCATAAGAGCAAGGTTTTTATGAAACGAAGTTGTTGCAATTGTTCTGGAACAAATCGTTTTCCTCCTTCTTCCATTTTTCCACCGCAAGTGACTCATGAGACAATTATATCTTGCTTTACCTCAGAGAAAACCGACAAATTTAGCATATTCACGTTAGCATATACCGCACAATGATTTCCAATTTTAATTGAAACGGGAGAGAAACGACTTCTGCTCCTCCCTGCGTTACAAAAACCAAGAAGTAAATCGAATCATCTTGGCACAACCTGATCTTTTTCTAATCATCCGGCAAATTCTGACAGAAAAAGGCTTAAGTGGGCGAAGGTGTGTGAAACAGTTTATTAACACGGACGATTATCGAGTTAAGCAGAATGGAGAGAGAGGAAAAGAGAGAGAGAGGGGGAGAGAGAGAGAAGGGGGGAATGAGCTGGCAATTTGCTTGCTCTGTAGACTCTCATCACCTCACATCTCTGGAAAAAAATGTGAAGAGGACTCCCAGGCTCACAATAAAGGAGAATACTCTCATTCACGAATGGCCAATTAAAAAGATAATTATGCAAATGTAGCATTTACTGAGTCAGCGAGTGGGTAGCCAGAGAGGCAGAGGGGGTGGCGGCGGCCAGAGGAGTAGGATTGGCGCAAGTGTGCAGACATAAAAATCTCTAACACAAATGCACGTGGGTAATTCTCGTTTGGTGCAAACACTCCTACCCACCACCTTTGATTACCCAGAACTAAAAAAAATTAACATCAAAAACCACTAACCTAAACCTGTGCTTGGAAAGCACACAGTGGTGGGCTTTAAATGTCAATTAGCATGCAAGCCCCGCCCACTCTGTCATCTCTGAATATGGCGGAAAGAGGCCCTCCGACAGCCGCCACCTACTGCCATTGTTGGTTTTGTAAAGAGGTGGATGCATCGGATTTGGAACACGCAAGCAGTGTTTTGTTAGCATTGTCTCGACTGCATTTAACATATCCATTAAACAAAGCACTAGATAGCTGGCAAAAGTCCTACATGTCCGATGCAGCTTTGATATTTTCCTTGAAACTGTCGCTAGAAAATTACTAGCTTGTTGACAAGCTTGTTATAATTGATTACCGGTAGAAGCGCTCTCATTACTACTTTACAAGAGTGAAAAGAAATCGTTTTGTTTTAAAAGGCTCACCACTCCACAGATTTTTACACTTCAAGAGTGAAAATTCAAGTGTCTCCGTATGCTAATCACTCTGAAATGCTAATGAAACACAGAGAACTGACAGGCTTTCAATACAATACTTTTTAAAAGACAATGAAACCGCTATCATCTTACTCCTCTCAAACAAAGCAAGGAAAAGGAAAAGAACAAGTGTAGAAATTTTAGAAACAGACATCAATGGCATGAAGTAACTGGTAGAGTTCTGATTGGGCGTAAATGTACTATTAGGAGTGTTCAACTAAATACATTAGACATACTCCTGACCATCAACCATGGTGCCAGGGTCAGCCAGACAAGTAAGGGTCATAAGAGGCCAAAACCACAGGACACACTCTTTCTATTCAAGCTTCTGTCAGAGCGACCTCTGATATACACCGAAGGTACCACAGCCTCTAAAGAGACACTTAGAACCCACTGTGTATCTGACATGGGGCACCAACAAGTCACCACAACCCCAAGTGATCCTTGGACAAAAGTCACATCTGAACTTTGGGATCTAATGGGGAAACGAGTTTCATGCTGAAGAAGAAAAAGGACAAGCATGTTTGGGTGTCGACAGCTGGGAACTTGGTTGTTGTCCCTCAGAGAAATGAGAAAGTACCCACAATATTTGGATTGGAGAACAATTGCTCTTTAGAGTAGCAGTATTCAAACCTAATTTAATTGAAATCGGTCATCTTATACATGTTAAATGGTGCCTGGCACTACCTTGACATTGGAATTGTACGTTGACTATCAGAGGTGGTAATTACACGGGACATTAGAAATTATTAAGTATTGCTTGAAGCTAGCATGTGTTTCCACTGCTGTCACAACTCGGTAAATGATTTTGAAGTGAGGGTTCTTTTTTTTCCTGAGTAATGGAGGATAGATGTGCACCTTCACCTCACACCTTAAACAATCACACAGAGTCTCTTTGACTCTAATTAGTGGCTTCTACCTGCTGCAGTTGGTGAGAGGGATGCATGCTATTACTGTATGACTCATGTGGGGAAAGCAAGAAAATATCCCAGAGTGATTCCGTTCCTGTCTTAAACACACATATACTCACTGAGGTACATTATTCTCTTGCTTATTTCGAAGTGTTGATGCCGCTCTAATAAAAAGGCAGCTTCACTTTTGGCTTCACAATAAAGAAAGATTTCAAGATCAGCCCTTCCTTCTCTATCCCACGCTGAGGGAAAGCTTACAGAAGTCAGCACTACTGCACTTGTTTGATGTTCTGTTGTATGGGGGTTCATATAGGGCGCTTAGATCAGCTTCCTGTCTGCTGAGGTGGAATCTTATAGTTGGCAAAACAAGTGAGGGATTTTGACATGGAGCATCTATTCAGAAAGCACATGCGATAAAAGCTTGTGGCCTAAAGTTCGTAGCCTTTGGACACCGTTTGAAACTCATATTTTATAAAGGGTGTGCACACTGACAACAAACGAATCAAAATCAACAAGTTGCTACAAGGTTTGCTCAACATTGGCCCTGTCCCAAATGGTGCAATTGATGTGTACTTCCATTCCTACAAGTTTTCAATGGATGTCGCATGCAGTGTCCATGAATTCCACAAAACTGTAGTTTGAAACGTATATATTTTGGGGTGTTAGAAGGGTGCTCACGAATGCCCCCTTTTCGTCTCTATGTACCAATATTAGGAAAATTGGGATTCAAGGGATTCAAGACGGCATTTGTAGTTAACCATCAATCTTACTCTATTCACCAAGTCTCAACTTCCGGTCAGTTTGACTTTTTACTGTCAGTGCAAAAGCCTCTATGTGCACGTTGTTTACTGTACCACCTCAAAACATCTCAGATCCCAGAATCTCTTTCCCTTGAGATACTTATCTGGGAATACAGCCGAGGTACCTCTACAAATTAGGTTATTACTCTGTCTTCACGTCTGCTTTCCTCGTCTGTTCCACCACAGCGCGGCTACATCTCAACACGTCTCCTTTAAAGCTTTAACAGGGGCTCCAGGCTATCGGAGGCTCCAATTACACCAGCTTTTGCAGTCCTTAATTGAAGCCCTTTGGTGTGAATTTGTTCTATTACCCGAGTCTGATAGGGAAATGAAGACAACATGGTTAAGGAGCCCTGCACCGCTGTACAGAGGGATTTTAGCATCTGAGGGTGCGCCCGAGCTCTCACACTGAAAATGGCCCCTCCTGGAGTGATAATCCGTATTTTGTTGCAGTGGATGATTATAAAAGCCAACAGTATTGCTCTGAGTCAGGCACCAGCTTTGCTTGATGAGAGAGAAAGAAAGAATTACAGAGAAAATAAAGCGGCTATTTGAGTCAACTGTTAAGGAGTGGATAAACTACGCCCCGTTAAAAGACTGGCACCATGGATATCCTACCCAAAGCCAGTAATTATGAACTGGCATTTCTTTAAATGTTTTATGAACACAATAGCCATGTTTCAATTACGCTGATAAGGATGGTCACTGCATTTGTTTTGGTACTCAAAGAGTGAAAATTTAAACCTAAATCAGAGGGTTAAATCTACTAAAACAACACAAATAAACAATGAAAAATGGAAACCAGGAGTAAGACAATGACGTCATGTAATTTTCCACACTAGACTGGAATGAAGTTAGTAATTTAGCCATGATTACAGGCTGATAAATAATTGAGTAATTACAGTTTAGATTACACTCTCTAAAACAAATGAAGTAATCCCTCTAATTTCAGATGGAGAGGAACTGCCTGAACTTTGAACCTCGTCTCATATCTTCCAGATCTGAAGCGCAGCGCACCCCAGGTTCCACAGCTCCAGAGTGGTTCAGATAGCACGTTTCCACCCGCGATCTAAAAACATCTAAAAACAGCCACCAGACCCTCATTAAGGAAGACCCGCTTTAAAGAACATGAATTATGCAGGTTTAGAACACTGGCCAACGTCTCAACATCCGCCCCTCGTGTTTGATCTCATCAAGTTTACAGCATATTTTTGCATTTATTTGGTGGCGTTTAACTTAGGAAGGTTTTTTTTTTTTTCATTTTTAGATTTATTTTTTTCCCAGATTGCCCATGAGGGGGCACAGTAAGCCACAGCGGCTTGATGGGGATAAATATGGGAACCGTTTGAAACAGAACCCAAAAGACTAATGCAGCCCCAACTTCTGTGACTGGTTCACTGGTTAATGAGAAGCTAGCCCTGGTCTTTGGCACCATAAATATTTGACTAAATATATTCCAAAGCCTGTTGGCAGGTGTCTAGGGATCTCCTCTTATCTGATTCTCTCCCTGGCATTCTCGCCTTTGCATCTGGTAACTCAAACGATAGGGTGATGAAACTGCTCAACTTCTGGACAGGGCAAGTATAGGCCTCAAAGTTAGCATCTAAGCACAACATAAAGGGTTAGTTCACCCAAAAATTAAAATTCTGTCATTGATTACTCACCCTCATATTGTTCTATATCTTCAGAACACAAATTAAGATATTTTTGATGAAATCCGAGAGCTTTCTGACCAGTAGCATAGCTACGGGTGGGCTTGGGTGGGCCCGGGCCTACCCACTTTCATCTGTGGCCCACCCAAAGATTAGTTGGTAATTTTCCAAATGGATGTAATTTATTCAATTATTTAACTTATTTCACTGTAACTTTATATATTTATTAAAAATATTAAAAGCTTGTTTTCATGGACAATTACAGGTCATTTCTCACCCACAATGTTATGTTTACGATGTGAGCATATAATAATAAAATGCGCGTGTTTGTGAAGTTAAAATTGAAAATAGCCTAGTGAAGCAAACATAAATCAGATCAATTCTTTAAAAAGTAAAAGTCTTAGCAATAAATCCAGACATAAATACAGTGTTTGAGCCACTAAACAGATGTGTCCTTTGTGGAAAGAAACACATAAACGTTGTGCTAGATCCTGGTCGCCACAACAAACTGCATAATTTGCAGCTGCGCACATTTCTGCGGTCCTCGATGTGCGTGAACTGACAGAGAGGCTTGATTATGAAATCATCTGCGAAGCCCCGTTGTTTCAGACTGAGGTAGGCTAATCAATAAACTTACAATAAACTTTGTTTAGTTAACGTTAGTTAATGCATTAACTAAGATTAGCAATACATTTGTTAACATGCTTATTCATCCTTGTTAACCTTAGCTCAGGCAAATGTTAACAGATACAACTTTTAATTCCTATTAGTAAATTTTGAAATGAACTTTAACATAACAAATTACTAATGTTAATGCATGCTTTAGAAGTACTGTGTAATGAACCTTGGTGCTGTATTTTTTGTTGGCAATTTGACATGCAGTTATGCCACTTGGCCCACCCAGTTTTATGTAGGCCCACCCACTTAAACATTTCTGGCTACGCTAGTGTTTCTGACCCTGCATAGACAGCAACACAACTGACACGTTCAAGGCCCAGAAAGGTAGTAAGGACATCATTAAAATAGTCCATGTGACATCAGTGGTTCAACTGTAATTTTATGAAGCTACGAGAATACTTTTGTGCACAAAGAAAACAAAAATAACTACTTTATTCAACAATTTATTATCTTTCATGTCAGTCTTCGATGACATTCACAAGAGTACCATGACGCATGCATGTGATACTGCTGACGAAAGAGCCAAAGTTCTGACTTTTGTAAATGCATGTCGAAAGCCAACATAGAGGAGAAGAAATTGTTGAATAAAATCATTATTTTTGTTTTCTTTGTGCACAAAAAGTATTCTCATAGCTTCATAAAATTACGGTTGAACCACTGATGTCACATGGACTATTTTAACAATGTCCTTACTACATTTCTGGGCCTTGAACGTGTCAGTTGCTTTGAGTGAGTGAAGTGACATACTGCCAAGTATGGTGACCCATACTCGGAATTCGTGCTCTGCATTTAACCCATCCAACGTGCACACACACAGCAGTGAACACACACACACCGTGAACACACACCCGGAGCAGTGTCTATGGAAGGTCAGAAAGCTCTCGGATTTCATCAAAAATATCTTAATTTGTGTTCTGAAGATGAACGAAGGTCTTGGAACGACATGAGGGTGAGTAATTAATGTGAGAATTTACATTTTTGAGTGAACTATCCCTATAATGTCAGTTATGTCTGGATTTATTGCTAAGACTTTTACTTTTTAAAGAATTGATCTGATTTATGTTTGCTTCACTAGGCTATTTTCAATTTTAACTTCACAAACACGCGCATTTTATTATTATATCCTCACATCGTAAACATAACATCGTTTTTCCAAGCAACAGAGTGCACAATGTTTAAACACAAGCACAATGGCTTATTCCATTGATAGCAATTGTCTCAAAATCCTATAAACAATCTGCAATTTCAACAGACGTGACAAATCAAATCTAAACACCCCCCCGAAAGCAGTACAAGCAGCCATCAGCGACACGCTTAGCATACTTGTTTGTCGTTTGATGTTCAGTTTTTAAAACTCCACAGCAAAGGGTATAGCAGAGTACCTGCTGATCCATTTGTACCATGATAAGGTATATACCGGCCAGCTTTAAAAGTGGACGCCAACAGGAACCCAACCGAGAAGCTGCGATTTAATCCGACAAAGAAATGTACGCAAAGACTGCAGGTAGCCGTGCAGAGTAGTGATAAAGTAGAGCTGTTCTGTGTCCAATCTGTTCTCTGAAGAGCACCGCCAGGACCTGTCAACTCTCGTCTGCCAGTCTCCAGACAAGAGCTTTCCTGTGTCGTAGAGTGACCTGTCTGACTCCCCTAGTACTGACAGCCATTGATCATCACCTCCCTTTCTCCATCACTCAAAGAAAGCTTTGGCCTCAGCTTTTAAAAGCACTCAGCTAGTGGTCATCATCACTGACATCGCCAACTTCTGTATGACATCACTAAGGAAAGTCCAATAAACAAACACTCCACTGCAGCACTTTTGAGTCATTTAAAAAAAAGTGTTGGATGTAAAAACAGGCGGGTTGCCATCCTGTAAAAACTGATGCCACCGGACAAGCCCAGCATTCATTTTCATCGAAATTAACATAACCATTACTGTTTAAAAAAAAAAAAAAAAAAGTGCAACAGGTAGTTTTGATTAAGTTGCCACTTCATAAAATTCTGATTTCTCACTATCAGATGTGTTAAAAATTTTGTTATTTTTGTTCTCCACATAAGAATCGTTAAAACTATATTTATTTTTTACATTATAAAAAGTATATACGGTACACGTTCATTTATAAAATAATTTATGAATATTTCAAAATATTTTTAACATTTTATTAGATAATGAAGGATGTTCATTTTATCAAATATTTTATAAGAAACTAATTATTTCACGTTGTCTTTGGAGGCAGCACCTCCTTGATCAATTTTAAAAGATCTTGAAGGAAAAAGCAAGGTTACACCATACATTTATGTCAAATTGAGCCTTATTGAAGGGCAGCCTAGCCTACTTGCTGTATGGGCAATAGTCCCCTTAAGTCATTTCACTTTAATTTCCACATCTGATAGCACAAAGAATGGTCCCTGTAATAGGGATAAGCTCAGCATTGGCCAGAGCTAAAAATAATAAGGCTCTTGATGTTAAGAGACCAAGTTTTGTTCTCCCAAGTCATTAGCTGAGATCCCCATTACTGCCTCCATATTCCCTGAAACACAGTAGTGGGGCCGGAGAAATGGTGCGCTGTGTGTTCCTCCCTTCAAAGTCACTCTCAGGAGTTAAGAGACCCAACCAATCGTCTTTGTGTCTGGGAGCAATTATACCACGGACCTAATATATCAGTTCAAACAGCTGAGATCTTTTTTTTTTTTTTTTTACTGTAGGTGAATTTATTATGATTATTTAGGCCTGTAATTACAACACAATAATGTACTGTGATTAATATATATATATATATATATATATATATATATATAAATATATACTATTAAATATTATAATGCATTAAAATTATAAAAAGTATTTTAAATATATATTTTAATTATTTTTTAAATCTAGCAAATTGTATTTATTTTTTAGTTCTTGGCTATAGCATGAAAATAATTATTAGCTTATTGGCCACAATTTTAATAATGGTATATCGATGCAACAGCAAGCTTCAGACATTATAAGGAATGATTAAATAATATACTGACTTCTAAAAAAAAACTTTCATCTATTTCAACATTATTTACAGTAGCGTACTTTATATACAACTGTAGTTTTAAATTGCATTAGATTTAATTTCATAATGTTCTGTTTTATTCTATATTACTTTAATATTATAATTAAAACATACTCAAAAAGTTTATTATAATTTTAGTTTTAATTTTAGATTAAGTTTTAGCATTTTATTAGATTATTTCTATTGCAGCTTTATTTTTATTTCAGTTTTAGTCATTTTAGTACTTCCGCTTCACTTAGTTACAAATGCCAAGGAAACATTTCTAACATTCATTTACTTTTTTTTTTTATCTAATATTTATATTTTATTTTATAAATATATTTTTTTACGTAATTCTGTCTTTTTAGATTAGGCTTTACTATTTTTATTTATTTATTTTGTTCTATTAAGCTTTAATTCATTTTTATTTCATTTTAGTATGTCTTATTTCAGTTAGTTACTAATCAGTGCGCTAAGATAACCTTGTGATCTTTATCATTCATAAACTAACTTACACTCTTTAGAAATCACTTGTGGACTGCATTTTATCACAGACCAAACAACAGCAAGGCAAAGTCTGCTCTGGAAGGTTGTCTGTGTCTTAAACGTCGGAGAGTCTTAAAATATTTTCTTCACCACCTGCCTATTTTGCGCTACCCGCCTGAAAACTCTGTTCTTCTCTATTGAAGGCAATAAAAGCTAAAAATTTAGCTGCTTAAATGTGATGTATGTGACATCGGCATTTCATCATTTATTGTAGCAGCGCCCAGAAACCCAGCCTTGCCCAGCGGAGCCCAGAGGAGTTCCTTTATCTCCATGATAAACTCATCTGGAATGATTTATTAACGAGAGAATCGCGCCGCTCAGTCCATGCATGAAGAAAAAAGCCTCTGGTACAATGGGATACTTTAGAGGAAGGACAGACAATGTCTGAGAAACTTTTTTAAACTGCACCGGAGTTCGAACACCACGGTGAAAAATTACGCTCGAAACAGATGTTAAAGACTTCGGTCTGCTGATTGATGCTTGTGTGGGAAGAAATGTGCCACTAACAACCAAATTCATATAGAACGACTCTAGAAGAGATACACAAAGTCTCGAGATCGCGTCCCTATGGGATATATCGGACTGTATTCATGTAAATCTATGTCTTTGATATGTGTCATGTTCTACCCACAATCCCCTGAGACGGTGGTCCTGCACAAAGTGACCTTGTAGGAGGCTGTTCTGGGAGCGGTGAAGCAGCTGTCTTCTCACATCAGCTCTGAGCGGCTTTCTCCTGCTCCTCAGAGTCCGGCTCTGGCACCTGACTGCACAAAACAAGTCCTGCATCATTTCATTCTCTGAACTTCCATCTGCTACCAACTGAACCAAGGGGCCGCTTCCTATTTTAACTTTCCTTGTGTGCTCTCTGCCACTCTGTATGTTCAAATACCCTCCAAAAATATGCTAGCGCTCATGTCGAAGCCATAGCCTGACGGTTAACAGTTAAACCTCCATGGGGGACGCAGGGTGGCTTAAAATCTTTTCAAATAAGACAAAGCCAGCTTTAGAATGAGCTAAAACAGCTAGAAATCATAAACTGATGTTATATTTCTTTTTGTAATATGTTCCCTCAGCAATTGTCATTTTTAGTTAACCCTAACTAGGGTTCCCATGGTCTTGGGAAACATGGATATAAGAGACAATTTTAAAAGTTTGATGTCTAGATCTGGAAAAGTCATAGAAATCAACAAATAATCTTAATTTAAAATAAAAAAAGTCAAAGGAATTTCTATAACGTTTTTAACAATTTAAAACATAATTTAACATTTTTGTAGTTAAGTCAAGCTGGAATATTCATTTATCAAAGAAAGAAAGAAAGAAAGAAAAAGTCCTTATAAAGAGTGTGAACACTTAAGAACATTAAAGGTGCTGTATGTAAGTTTTTGACTCCACTAGTTTTTGATATTTAAGAAACATGCTAAGTTAACACACTTGTTTATCTGAAAAACAATGCTACAGTCAGTTATTCTCCTTTGAAAATATGCGTTCCGTGTTGGAATGTCTGTCTCTGTTTTGGTTTGTGAAACCCGCCCACTGCCAGTTTACCCAATTGTATTTCGGCACCCCGGGTTGCCAGTTGGCAGAAAACACAGCATATTTCATGTCATTCATTTTGAATTTGGACTGCAATATCTAGTTCAACCACTAGGTCAATTCTACATACAGCACCTTTAAGGGCCAGCTTTACTAATAGCTTGCACCAGTGCAAACTGTCTTTTGGCGTTCAAATAGTACTGTCAGATTTTACTAAAGACGCGCAGTGACGAATTAGCGCTGAAAAGGCATAGACAGTAATTTTTGCACCTGACCTTATTGAATATGCATTTTTAGGAGTTTCCCTTTCAGACGCAAAAGTTATGAGAGGAGAGTATTCAAATGAATCACGCAATGTGTTTTATTAACATTTGCACTGGTCAAATTACTGACATTTGCGTCATTATTTAATGCCCAAATAAAGCATGTTTTAAACTATCGTGAGCTTGAAATGGATGCAATTTTTGTTGCTAGGAGGAGGCAACGCAGAGAACAGAGAGTATGTGGTAGAAGGGAGAGGGTTTTTTCCACATGCATTAATTTATTTAGAAAGCAAGAGGAACACATTATCCGAACATATAGTTTGCCGAGCCATGTTATTTTTAATTTGCTTCAGGAAATAAAAGACGACTTGGAGCCCTCAACTAGGAGTCAAAACTTCTTCCAACCCTTCATTTGTTAGTCTCCGGTTCTTTTCAACATACTGTGGCTTCTTTATTTATTCTTTATTTGCAACTATGCTAATTTGCGCTGCGCTTGGTATACTGCGTTGGTCGATATGTAAATGAGATGTTGCGTCTGTGTTATTTAATTTGCACATTGTTATTAAATCACCCGCAGAAATTTCCACGCCCATCGGCGCTCTTTTGGAATTGCGCTCTCGCGCTAATTCGCGAAGTTTTTTTTAAGTATCATTAAGATGAATTATTATTTTGAATTAGCTTTTTTGTAGTTTCTGTTTTCATTTTACTAAAACGTTTAGTAATTTTGTTGCGTTTTAGAAATTTTTAGTAGTTTTTGTTTATGTATGTCTATATACGTTTTATTAATTTTAAGTTTTGATTCATTTTTAGCTCTTTCAGTTTGTTATTGTAGTACATCAAGTTAAACTACATTAAAATAAGACACGTTGAGACATTTATATTTTATTTCAGTGGCTTCAAGTTTCTTTTATTTCAAGTAATTGACATTTAAATATTTTAATTAAATATTTTTTTTACTGTTCTTACTTCTCATTCATTTACATATCTATATATGTACATATATGTAAAAATTAAAAACGTATAAACATTAAAATAAACAAAATAATAAAATTTCAGTTTAAGTTTATTTTATTTCAAATAACAACAATTATTTTGTGGTTCAGTTTTAGTTCATTAAAATCTGGGAGGCATAATTTAAATAAATAAATAAGTTTGTCAACAGAACTACCATAAATATCTCAGCCTACATGGGGGTCTTCAAATACGGTCTCAAAATCAAAAATGTAAAGTTAAAACAACCAATCCACGCACATGGCAGTGTTGCTCTTACACGTTCGATTATGAACTCCTGTTGCACGGCAAAGTTTTCAATCTGCCGCATTACACTTTCACCAAAATCTCAGGCAGCTTGTGCGAAAGCAACACTCTATCACACATTTCACATTATAACATGCCGGCGGGTGAAATATATCAATTATGTAATAATCTTAATGGCCCAAACAGTCTCGCAAACTGCAATCTCTAGATCATGACTCGCTTGTATGAACGTGCAAACTGAGCCAGATTATCAATCACCAGACGCAATATGAGAGATGACAGGATGTTGTTATGGAGCGATATGAATTACACCACTAAAGGGAGAGACCACAAAATCATTTCCTCAGTGATGTATAACACAGACACAGGTAGGATTGCAGTGTACAGAAAGAACAATGTCGTTTTGCATTAAACATATCATTTCGTTGTAGTGTAAATGAGAGTAAAATAGAGATCTTGTGTAACGGTTTGTGTTCAAGTTGAAATTGTGATTCACTTTTTTTCGAAGACTCCACTGCATTAGATGTTTTACTACAACTAAACGCAAGGGCATACGGGTAATACGGATGTGGTTTTGGTATCGACATTTTTCACCTTTTTTAATCGCACAGCTCCCAATTTGGTTCTTTGACTGACAGCTTTTCTTTTTCATTGGCTGCCTGACAAGCAAAACCACAGTGTGCTCTCAAGATGAACAGCTTTCATGGTAAAACATCCATGCTGCTCCACAGAGACGCTTCTGACATGACACCCACATTATGTAGTGGAAATGGTATATCACAATCTGTCATATGTTTTGTCTCGAACAAATCTGGATTGCAGATGGCAGCTTTCGAAGGCCTGTTCAAATCCATGAAACTTACAATGAAAGATTAATGACAGGGAAAAAAAATAAGTTGCAACATTTCTATAATGTGTTGTGAATTTTTTACAATATGAAATAAGAGACGATTTACAATTACTAAAATATACATAGAGATGTAAAATACAATTACTAAAATATACATAGAGATGTGAAATATAGTTACTAAAGTATACATATAAATTTAATAATGAACTGTAAGACTTTTAGCATTGTTAATCTGAATAATAAGAAAAATAAAAATTTAAATGCTTTGTTTGACTGACCAATGCTTCAAGGTTACAGTCCATTGTTATATTTTAATTTAGGAAAAAAAAAAAATTTATATATATTTTAATGTTTGTAAATAAGTAAATAACCTATATAATTGACAATTAAATATTTTAAATAAATAAAAGTTTATTGATTTTACTTTCATTTATTTACATGTGTGTGTGTGTGTGTGTCTAAAAGTGTATCTAAAAATTAAAAAGTATAAACATTAAAAAAACACACACACATAAATGTTACAAAAATAATAAATAAAAAATACTTTTTTTATTTAACTGACCAATTTATTTAACTGTTTTGTGTTTTGTATTATATATATATATATACACACACACACACACACACATACACACAATTATAATTAAAACCATATATTAATAAGTATATTAATAAACATAAATAACCTTGACTTTTAAATAAATAAAAGCTTCATTTTTTATCATTATCATTTATTTACATATATACACATTTAAAAAAATATATATCTAAAATTAACAAATTATTTTTAAATGTTTAATTAAAATATATATTTTTTAATATATTAAAATATACATATAATTTAAATAAAATTGAATAATTGTTATTTAAATGACTAATACTTCAAGGCTACAGTCCATTATTTTGTTTTAATTGTTTTTTTGTTTGTTTACTGTAGATCAGTAAATATATAATTGACAGTTAAATAAACATTGTTTTAAATTGTCATTTATTTACATATTTACGTGTTCTGAAAATGTATACAAATAAAAAAAAAATTATTAACATGCAAATAAATAAAACAAAATAAAATAATAATATATACAGACTTTATATATATATATATATATATATATATATATATATATATATATATATATATATATATATATATATATCTACATGTGAATATGAAATCAAGTACAAAATCCACTATAATGGCTTCATATGTCTTTGAACTAAACAACTCAGTGTAATCACGTCATCATTGTTAGCATGTACAGCAGTGATGAAACATGCCACTGATTATTTTAGCACTATATAACGCGAGTTAGGAGCTGTGCGGACACGTTGACAGCCTCTGCAGAACGCATTTCCGCGCAGGGGCTTTTTTTAACCATCTTGTTGGCTGTGATGGTACGAGTATCTGAGGAGCCAAGTCAAGCAGGGGAGGACTGCCAAAGAAGTGTCTGGCACCAGCCTCAGTCCTCTCCTGCTGGATCTGTCACTTCTGTGGAGGAACTAAAACCTCGGGCCATTATTGTACCCCAACTCTTCCGTTTGACTTTAGCCTAATCCTCTCTTCACAGGTAAGAGCCACTTAACTTCAAGTTATTCAACAGAGTACGCACTAAAATTCAAATCAAACAGCCCTTCTAGGGAAGTAGCTACTACTCCAAGGAGGACACTCGCAAAAACATATACATGTATATACATGACAAACATCTCATTTTCTCAGAGCCTAGCAGTTAGCGCACACGCTCTGTCACGATTAACCTTGGTGCTTACGTGGACGTCACAGGTCGCAACACTTCCGATACAAGGGGAAAAAGGGGAAAAAAAACTATTCAGACCAAGAAAATGTCCTAAATTCACAAAAAATGTGATTTTATAAAGCATTTGTGACACACTGTGGGTAAACAAAATATTAAATAGGTGTTGGCAGTATTGTACTGGTGTGTAAATATTCCCAAATGCTAATATGCTAAATTAAGTCAGACTTGTTTCCTGTCCTCTCAATTTATCAATTTCCAAACAAAGACAAAAATAAAATGTATACCAACAAAATGTCCTAATTTACCTTATTAAAACACATTTGTGAGGCACTAATAATGTTATGATGCACTAGTGATGCATTGTGGGTAAACACAGTGCCACATAAGCATTGAGACTTTTGATACCAGTGTGAAAACATTCACAAACATACATTTTTGCTCAAGAGACACCAATAAGTAAATTCCAGTCTGGCTTGTGTTATTTTCATTATCTCTACACTTTCTGTCATATCGAACAAAAATATAGAAACACATAAACAAACAAACGAATGAATGAATGAATGGTCTTAATTCAAATGCACACGCGCAAACCAAGTTTTGAAGCACTTTTTTGGTGCATGTTGGGTAAGCATTTTTGTATTGTTTTAAAAATATTCACAAAATTGCCCAGCAGACACCGTTTTGAGTTCGAAGTCTGGCTCACAACATTTCTATTAGCTGTTCTCTTTCTATCAATCAAGTTTAAAAAAGCACAACAATAAATAAAGTCTTAATTAAAAAAAAAATAATAATAATAATTTAATTAAAAAATATATATATTTAAGTTGAAATGCATATGTGTGCAAACAATTTTATGAAGCACATGTGGTGCATTTGGGTAAGAGTTTTTGTATTAGTATGAAAATATTCGCAAAAATGTTTTGCGCAACAAACACCGGAATGCAAGTTCAAGTCGTGCTTGCATTGCTTGTTATCTGTCCTCTTTTTATCAATCAAGCTGCAAAAAATTTAAATAAATAATATTCAAATAAAAATAATAATTAGGTTTTAGACCAAGAAAATGTCTGAGCTCAACTTAAAATGCATGTGTGTAAACAGTTATGAAGTACATGTGTTGCATTTTGGGTAAGCATTTTTGTATCAGTGTAAAAATATTCACAAACATATATTTTTTGCGTAACAGACACCGGTACGCAATTTGAAGTCTTTCTCGCAAAAATGACCTGTTCTTTTTCTACCAATCAATTTGCAAATAGCCTAAAAATAAAGTTTAGACCAATAAAATGTCCCAAGTAATCATAAAATTCACACTTGTGGTGCGTTTTGGGTAAGAATATTTGTACAAGTGTTAAATATTAAAAAATCATTCAAGCAAAAAGAAAGTCTGAGAAAAAATCTAATTTCAATGGCATTTAGTGCTTAGGTGATGCATCATGGGTAAACGCAGCTACATAAGCTTTGAGTGTGTCCGTACAGTGTGAAAATATTTGCAAACGGCAGTTTTTGAACCATGTACATGTTTATAGACAGCCCGGTGCGCTCTCGGTTTCCTCAAAAGTCTCTGACGGAACGACATGAGGAAAAGCGAGGCATCAGATTGTTAAGGAGGACAGAAATAAATTCCTCAGCGGAATTGCACAAACTTTCTTGTGGGTGACCCTCTCCCTGCGCCGCAGCTGCAGCGGGAGGAGTAATGAGACGAGCGCTTTCCGGCAGTTAAAGACAAAAACGGCACGTTTCGCAATTGTTCTCTGAAGCGAGATTACTCCCCCGGGGGCTGAGACGGGTAACCTCTCTGTGCTTCCCTTCGAATTTAAAAGACTGCAGATTAATAAATCATAATCCCCAAGTTACTATGACAACCCAGGATTGTTCCGTCACCTTTTTTGTGTTGCATCTCAAACCTGCAGATCCCAGGAGGCTGGGCACATCCAGGCATTTATAAGCTGCGTAGGGAAAAAAAACAAACAGGTGGCATAAACCTCAGCGGGGCCCCTCGCGCAGCTCCGCGCCCAGGCTCCTTCGCTCTACCTCGTGTCAAACATGGGTTTGAAAGGCTCGGGCGCTGTATTCCTCTTCCTTTCTTTCTTTCCCACCTCCATTCCCTTGCTACATGTATTTAGCTGCCACTGGGAATGCTGCTCCAGGTGTTCATTGACTTGCATGAAGACGGAGTTAAGTTCTCACGCTTCTCTATGCGCTGGCAAAAACCTGACGTGTGAGAATCGATCTGTTGTAGTTAATATGCTCGCAGCATTCTTTCACCTCAGTGATAACTGTCTCCGCAAAAAAAGGCTTCGGAGAAAGAACAATGTCTGTTTTAATGAGGCACTTCCAATGATTGCGGACACAAGGCTGGGAGAAATTAAGAGTCAGAGAACAGCTGTTAACAGATGTAGAAGAATGGACAGAGATGAGAAAAGCGAAAGAGTTGCTCGGAAACCCACATGGCAGCGCTCGGAGGTGCCGGGCGAAAGTGAGGTGCTGTCGTTTTCAAGGACACTCCGTATCCCTGGGTACTTGTTGAAGAGGAGGAATTTTATTAACCCCAGTGGCTCGGCCTTCCATTTCTTCATCTCGGCGAAGCAAAAACCGTCAAACCATTATATCACGGCATTGCTTTGAATGGCGAGAGCTAATTTGACTGGGGAGAAATTGCTCTACGCGAGGTCAAGATAATGCCACAACAATAGCAGAAATGGGCCATCGTAAAAATAACTAGACGGGTAGAACAAAACTTTTAGAAACACAAAGTGCTCCATTTTTTCTGGGACAGAATACACCGGCATGACTAGATAGAGTGAGCCCCATTGAGTATAAGAGAAGCAAATGATTATACTCCAAAGTGAAGTGAACGTCTGAAGCTGAGGTACAAAAGTTTCGGTAGTATTTTTAAACTTTTGCAGAGGAGGTGACTTTAAAAACTCCTTGGTTTTAAAGCATCCCTGATAATTTTTTTCCAAAAACTGCCTTATCATGATAATAAGGGTGTCTATACACCAGAGTTTAAATTGCATCAGAGAGAACGAATCAATTGATTTCAAGTAGGATGGTGCGTTTAAAAAAAAAAAAAAAGGTTTACGGAAGGGATGCTCCACTTGAAAGTTTTAAAGTTCACTATAACGCATCTGTTGACCAATGAGAATTTTAGAGCAGGTTTTTCTTTTGGAAAAGCTATATTCTGTATTCTTGCTTAATTTTTGATCTAACAGCTCTTTCCACAACCTCAAAACAGACTTCATGCATTCCTAACGGTTACATTTTTCGAGTCTATTTTCGTCTTGTTTTCCAGTAAAACATATCTAAACATACTGGAAACAAGATGCTTTTCCTTAAGAGGCAAAACGGTGTAGAATAACAACACTCATTTTCAGAAAAGGAAGTTTGAATAAAGTATTTATTATATTTTTTATGCATAAACTCAATTTGCTTAAAACAAGAAGCAATGTGCCGATGTGTAAAAGAGCAATGACTGAAATGATTATTAATAAAATAAAAAACTGCATTAAAAATATACTATTTTATATTTAATTGTTGCATAATAAAATGCAATGCAATATAATACAATTTAGGAAATGGCTTTAAACAATTTTCCTTTTAAGAAAATGCATATTGTTAGAATGTTTTAATATTTTTGGCAACACAAACTTACTAATAAATTTTATCAGCGGACAGACTTCTTCCAAGGTCACTATACAGAGGTAAACGGTCTTAAAAGTTGTTTAAACTAATTACTGGTTTTCTAGTCATTCTAGTCACTGCCAATACCGTCTGCGCCTTGCTGCGTGTACTAAAATTTCGGCTAGGAGACAGTGCCTTTACTCATGTATTTGTCGTACAGGACATGGCAATATGACAACATCCTGACAACCCCCCTGCTCTTCACGGGCGACACGAGACTCCAGTGATCCACTATAATTAACCCTGGTCCGAGTCCAGCCCAGGTAGAGAGTGAAAGAGCAGAGACTGCCAACGCGTCTGCCAGACGGTCCGCATTCCCCAGCGGTCCTTTTCTGCACGGAAGACGCTTTGACACTCTCCTCCGCGTGTCTGTGTGCGATAGATTCAGTAGACAGCTCCATTCCAATGTTCTCCATCTGCGGCAGTCATTATTAGATTGTCGGCAGGGTGACTCCCCGGACTGCCCCACAGTCTCTTTGTGTAACAGGAATCGCACCGGTTAAATAAATAAAGAGCACGTGAAAGGATTTGGCTACTGTTTGAATATCTGACTTGGGTTTAAAGCTGGGCACAAAACAGTCAGACAAGGGAGACAAAAATGTCCATATCAGAGATGTTCAGCTCCTCTTTCAGGGTGGAGGAGCACGGATAGGCACACAACGAGAAAACAATGACAAGTTAATTATGAAAGACAAAAATGGCGAAAGATTAGTTAGTATTCAAATCCGTTTCTGTGTCTGGGGATGAGAAGCGAGGAAGGCTTAGCAATGCTTAAAGATCTGCAGGCAAAAAACACTTCAATTTTGCCTTTCAAGTCCTCCCTGTACCAATTCCCTCTGCTTTTTTATTTGATATCATCACTAACATTTATGTGTGGGGATGGACGGAGTCCATAAGCTGCTCATTGTCTTCAGTTTGACCAGGTGCTTGGCACCAAATCGCACCCGTCACACTGCCAGCAGCTGTTGGCTTCGGCGCAGTTCTGCAAATATATCATTCTCCTCCAGTCCTGCGAGGAGACGCAGAGGAAGAGCACATTACAAACAGGTATAACAACGAAGAGACTGGCATAATGGTTTCTGTCAGCTTGCTACGCACCTTTGGGGTGAGAAGGACTGAAGCTGTCTGAATCTCTCATTCAAAGTGATCTAAAACCCAACTTAGTTGTTTTTGAATATTACACTAAAAGTATTTTAACAGAAAAATCTACACTACAGCTTTAAGTAAGCCACTAATAGGTTAATTTTCCCGTAAAGTTCAAACACTGTGTCTGTCTCTGAGGCGCTATCAAAACATTGCTGTTTGTTTGAGAAGTCCAACCAGCCAGACATAGCAACAACGGCTCAACCAATGGCATGAGTCTGGGGGTGGGGCTACATGCTCCTCTGACCAATTGCAGACAGGGAGTGTTCAGGGAAACTTGTTTGAAACAGTAATTTTTTTTAAATCTGTTTTTTGTTTGAAAATTCCGACCATCCAGACATAGCAACAATTGCTCAACCAGTGGCATGAGTTTGGGGGCAGGGCTATCTACTCATCTGACAAATTGGAGACAGGGAGTGTTTAGAAAACGTTTTTGCAAGTGATTACTTTTTTCCAATTCTGTTTGGTGAAGCTAATCGTACAGAAACTACACTCGTAACGTAAAAAAACGTAAAAACTTAAAAATAAAAAAAACACCAAATATGCAAACATACACCTTCATTCGCCCATGGGACTAAAAAATACAGTCCAGTCTCTCTCTTTTCTTCAGCTGCTACAGCAAACTCAGCAAATAAGATAAGAGTTCAAAATTCAATTATGTAGCGCTAAACAAGATAATAATACAAATCCTACAGAAGGAAGAGTGTGCTTAAGAAGTCAACCGTGTGTCTGCGCTCCGATAGGCAGCTAATTTATTAGCACTACAACTGCTGAATTTAAATACACTGACAACATGACCCATATGTTGAGAGGAATCGCGAGCTTGAATTATTCCTCGCAACTAATCTCAGTATTACACCTACCTAATGGAAGAGACTATGATTTAAAAAAGCAGATCTAAATATGTTTCTTGAGATCTAAAATAGGTTATTCATCTTTATTTAGTTCAAGCTGTTGTAGCAGTCCTATAATACGGCTCACAAATGTGTGAAAGTGTACAGTGTTCAGCATTCATGTACAATTGGATCAGAAGGTATAACATAAAAATGCCAGAGCCAGGAATCAAGTAAATGTACTTGATTCTTGGCTCTCAGGATTTACCATATTAGAATGATTTCTGAAAGATCATGTGACACTGAAGACTGGAGTAATGATGCTGAAAATTCACATATAGCCTATCATCACAGTAGTAAATAATAATAAAAAACTTTTACAATATTAGGGTTTTTACTTTTTATCAAATACATTCAGCCTTGTTGACAAGAGCCTTCAAAAAATGGTACTGTAAATATGAGAGAAAATGACAAGGTGCTGCAAAACTATATAAAAAAAAACTGCAAATCGTATTGCAATGTCACAGGCAACAACAAACAAAGACTCTTAAGAACAAGATATTTTAAATGAATTGGTTGGAAAATAATCAATTCCCTCAAAATTTTTAATAGAATACTTAAGGAACATGAATCTATTTGTGCAACTATAATTGTCAAATTCATTATGGTTCCATTCCCTAAAAATCAATTACAGTATTAAAAATTAAAGCTTTTGAAAAAACAAACAACTTAGTGTTTTCCTGATCGAATATTGCTGTCACTTACAAACTCATCTGGAGAAATGAGCAGAAACATAGAGGGTAAGATATTACATTTATGCCAATCTGTGACAACCTCTCAATCTCACAACTCAGGAGCTCATTTCTGGCCTAGCGGCAAGCAAGCTTGCTCATGCACATAATACAAGTTTGAGTCGGCCGTATTTAGATAGTAAATCTCACTCTCTAAAACTCCCACAAGATTTGCATTCGCTGCTAAAAAAATTAGGGTTAAGGGTTGAGTTTCTTTGGGACTTTAAATAAAAAGTTTATGAATGTTGCATTTAAATCTAGCAAGATATTCACAGAATAAGGGTTTCCTGATCCCATTTTCCTCTCTTCACCAATCTTACCTTGACAATCTAGTTTATTCTCAAGCAAGTGCTCACTTAATGAACTGGTAGAGGCCTTAAAGATACATGGAGGTCAAGGTCTTCTCCAAGAAGTTTCTTTTGATGAGCTCCAACAACCTACAGCTCACCTCCACAGGTAGACACGCGTTATGTCGCATGTACTCTCATGCTCAAGTTGAATGTAATGCTATACGCAATTAGAGCTTTGGTGCATTGTGAAGAAGATAAGGACAAAAAGAGTGCCAGTGAACTAATTCCGTGTCCATGGCGCTGGGTCAAAAAAGCCTCAGCGTTTAAAAGGAAGGTTATAAATACTCTGTGCACTCTGAGTCAGCTGTGCACAAAATACCCTTCTGTTCCTCCTGTCACCTCCTGGTACCTTCACGCTATGTGGACATATCGGAGCAGCAAGGGAAGGAGGGATGAAGAGAGGGGGAGAGATGAGAGGGAATGGGGGGACCAGGGGGTGAGGGATAAATTAGCCAAACCACTTAGGTGATTTCAACTAAAATTAGCCATACTGCCTGTGGGCTCCATCAATTCTCAACTTCCTGAAACTCTGACAAGCATGGGGCAACTTTCTCCCAGTGCCCCGGAGAGTCGATGCTCCCTCCCCTTTCCTCCTCCCTTTTGTGGAAGATTCTCTCCTCCGTGATCAACATCTCTCGACTTCTCTCTTAGCATCGTACGAGTGAGGATGGACTAGTCAGATGTTAATATTTTAGTTTAGGAACCAAGTCCAAAAGTTACCATTTACATGCCAAAGTGTACTTCATAACATTTAACTTCTACACTCTTAAAAAAAAGGTCTCAAAGGGGGTGGGGGGGGGGGGGGGTGTCAAGAAAGTTTCTTATGTCCGAGTCCCTTACTAGGGGTGTCCAATCCTGCTCCTGTAGATGATACCTTTCTGCAGAGTTAAGAATTAAGGATCATTAGAATCTTTAGGGGCAGGTGTGTTAGAGTAGGCTGAAGATAATTTCTGTAGGATGGTGGCCTTTTGAGGTGCAGAATGACAAGTCCATTTCCAGGACTCCCAGCAGGACGAAGGATAGACATGTTTAAGGATTGCACACCCTTGCCCTAAAGAAAGATGTCTGACTGGGGTCTGATCCTACTCGCATAGTTATACAGCGCTATCACTTGGCTAACTAGTCCTTCATACAACCCAAGGACTAGTCAATTTCTAAAGCTCATAGTCTTCCACATCACTTGAACCGTCTGCAAAGCAGACCATACGGCTTTACACGGGACATTCGGAAGATTCCCGACATCGGGCCTCCCAGTGGGACGAGGGATGGACAAGTTTCATTCAGCCCAAACGGCACAGATGTGCCCATAAACCCACGTCACGGCCCGTCTCGGAAAAATGCACCACGCTGTATGATTAAGGAAGACAAATGACTGCGAAGAGCTGTTCTCTCTCGCCCTCTGATTCAAAGAGACGGTTGAGTGAAATCACTCTCTCCGAGACTGCACCAATATGTGTCGCTCTGCCTCACATGCTCCCTGCCTCTCTCTCTTTTTCCCAGGTGTTCCTTCCGTCTGTTGACTCACTCGGAGCTCGTAGAACTGAAACCACATGCTTTCACTCCCGTCTTGCCTCTACCGGGTCATTTGACAAAGCAGGTGCCATTTGTCTTCGTACATATTTGTAAGGATTTATTCTAACAATTAATATAATGGAAACGTATGCTGTTTTTGATTTTCTAAATGTATGTTCTGAAAAATAAAGGTTCTTTATTGGCATCTATGGTATGAAGAACCTTTAAACAGTGAAACAAACGAACATCTTTCTGAGGTTCAAGTTTAAGGAGCAGACTAAATGAATGAAAAAATTATCTGTACACTCCCTCATCATACCTTTACAAAGGCTACTTGTTTGGCTGAAACACTAGTAATAAATATATAGCAAGCAACTTGTATTTGAAAAGTAAATATTTGTTGAAAAAACAGCATTAAATTCACTTTCTTAAAAGCATGTTGTAAACAACCTTGTAATGTCAAAGTAAACTGTAGAACTTTCACCGTTACCGTAAACATGGTTACATTTTACAAGGCATAATTACATCCAAACCTATTTTTTTAAAATTTAGTCATACAAAACAAATATTTCATTAACATTACTACGCTACAGAGAGTAAACATTTTTGTAAACAAGTACATTCTACCAAAAAAAAAAAAAAAAATTGTATTGTAATTATAAAACAATTATCTTTTTGAACTGGAAAAGTCACCTATTTCAATAGGATGACCACTTCCTCAATTCTCCAATTGACCATTTCATGGGGTCATTGCCATTTTAATAGGGTTGGTGTCATTGGAGACCCAGAATGCTGAATCAGATTTATTTTTGCAAGTATCGATGACTCTAAAAGAATGTCATTGATAGGTTTGTCCTGCGGTGTACCAGACGTTTGCCCTTCAAAATAAAAGAAAAACCGGACGGCATATGGGGCAACGTTTATGTCCACCTGGTTCCCACAGGCACCCTATCTCTCTGCCCATACCAAATGGCCAGTCCTAGTCTCTGTCTTAACAGACAGGTGGCCAACCTGCCCTGAAAAATTTATTTCACATTTATTGTTAGTGTGTGTCAGGCCTTTCTCTGGACAGCTTGTACAACGGGGCCGTATCCCATATGGTGCCCTATGTAAACCAATTCATCACCAATTCCAGAAAGATAATGATATTTCAGATTAATATTCAAATACAGGTATAAAATGTAATTAGAAACATGTGTAAGTTGTTCAGTTTAAGATGAGTTTGTTTCATGCAAAAATGGCAAAAGTGGGAAATGTTCATATTATTACGCACTCATACGCACATGCTCACAACAAACTCAAAAAGGCATAAAATGTGCTGCTTTGACTCGCTTTGACATATAATCAGACACGCGTACATGGGTATAAAAAAAAAAAAAAAACACTGACAGCTTTGGTTTCCTGCCTGACTGCCTAACCAGACCCACAGACTCCAAAGAGATGAAGATGGAGACATTTCCGACGCCTCGCTGTAGAGCGCTCAAACCAGCCGAGCAGACGAAACTGACCTATTCCTTAATCGCTCTTAATGAAGACAATGTGAGCCGGCGGTTCCGCTGAGACGGCACACGCTTAATGATCGGAGAACAGCCACAAAAATGAAGCTGATAAATCCTAATTCAGGAATTGTGAATTCTGAATTTTTCTCCTCCCAGTGTACCTTTCCCCCACAGACTCCCATATCCGTTTGTCCAATTAATGGGAATATTACTCCAATTAAAATGTCACATTCAACATGAATTTCATGTGAGATGACGATGGCTTTGTGGGCTTGTTAAATTCTTCAGCGCAGGAAGAACCACTGCCAAAGCCATAATTATAAAACTGCACGAAATTATTTATTTAGACAATTTAGTGTCATTGCATGTGACAGCTTCATGATAACAAGCCCAAACAAAACTTCACACTGTACAACAGAGCCAATGGAGTGGATTTTATTTAAATTCAATAAGAGTGAATGTAATTACGGAATCTAAGAGCTGATGTTTGTAATTAAATAAGGAAATATATTTGTTTGGTTATATTGTGCGCCTTGTGCTATGATTCAAAAATGACTAACAGGGTGAGTGTGAACATCTGCAAGATATTATAAACCCATGGTTGATTTAATAATCCAGTGACATTAAATTCAACATGAAACAGACATTTTATTGTTGAAAAATGTGAGAGAACACTATTTTTATTTTATTAAAATAAAGTTAATTTCATTTATCGAGGATGTACTCATGAAAAGTGGTCTCTATATCATTAAGGGTTTTTAAAACTGTCCCATGGGGATGCTAGGAGACCACAATCAATGTATTACAATTGCATTTTTAGGGCTGTTCATGTTGATATGCAAATATATTTCACAATATTTATGTTGTTACGAGGTGTTTAATTAAATAAAAACAGACTTTTCCAAAACAGTTTTTCTTTATATTATGTAATAATTTAATTACATAGTAATCACATTGTACTTACATAGTAATTACATAGTAATTTAATTTAATAAGCAAGAAAAGGCAAATCTGTGCATATGTAAACAAAAATAGTATTATTATTATCACATTAAGTTTAAGGAAGTACAACATACATAAAAATAATTCTTCAGTGTTGCATATTTTAGATAAGTGTTGCCTTGCAATTCATGCCTTTGCAACTTCTCCCTGTAGAACGGTGTAAGATTAATATTTATTGTGAAAATTACTGTAAAAATAAATTAGAATTTATAATGTTATCTGGAAAATATTTACTTGTTCAATTATTTCCTTCGGTTTTATCATAATGACAATACTACAGCCAAATACTTTTAGGAAACAAGTCACAGTATCATGCATAAAATGTATCTTTCTTTTTATTTATATAATCAAATGTATATTTCATTCATATATATGTATATATACAAAGAGTATAAATGTATTAAAAAGAGTAAAAAGTGAATAAGAACACATTTGATTTCATGTTGGCTCTAATACCATACAAGGCATATAATGTACAAGTGGCTAAATTAAGATAACGCTATGATTTTGCACCTTTGTACAGTGGTGTGCAGCTGGTTGTCCATTTATCCGCTCTACCTGTGATGTGAGATCCTCTCTGTATGCCTCTATAGTCCTAAAAACCACTGAGCACCTGTCATTTGTCAGCAGCACCGTTCAGACAGCCTGCCAGACGTACAGGAGGTCAACCTAAATTAAAACCTTTTGATCGCACCGCTGTTCGACATTAGAAAGCTCGCTGCCGCTTTTCACCAATTATGCAACCGTCAACATCTGTTTGTTCCTCACCATCTTAGCACTTGGCCATCGAAGCTGTAATGTTACGCAAGAAAGCTGCCCATCTCAGATCTGGGTCTAAACTAAACATCGCGACTTACCACAAGTAGCGCTAACAATAGCACTGGATGTAGATGTTAGACAAAAACCAAACCGAGTCTCGCTGGAACAATAGAGCGACTTTCTATAGTTCCTGCAGGAAGAGAGTTAACTTCAACACGTATGAAAATAGATTTATTTTCCTCATGACCTCCACTCTGTCTGGCTCGGGCTGAATTCTTTGCAAATATATGCAGACAAATGTTCCGATCTCTAAGGGGAACATTCTCTGGGAATATCAGAGCATTTCTTACCTCACATTATATTTCGGGCTTTATCTATTGTTTGTGTCTGACAAGGTGCTCCACTGAATCGGTCGGGCTGTTACATCAAATTCAGTGTAATAACCTCCGGCCTACTTTTGGGAGAAGGAAAAAATGAGAGAGAGATGGAGGAAAGTCGTAAGAGAAGAGAGAAGTTACGATGAATAAGAGAGGAGACTTCCAAGGACATGCTGGACTTCCTAATGGAGTCTCCAGGAGCGGAACGAGGTGAAGAGGACAAAAAGGATTCCTGGCCAGGCGAGGAGGAACGCTGAGGTCAAAGGTCAAGAACATCTCATGATCGCTTTGCTGCGAGCAAAAAAAAGGAGCATAACTGATTGAAAGCGTATTATGACTGTAAGATTTATAACCAGTTTTATTTTATTAAGAGTCAAAATCTGCTAAGCAGTAATAATTCAACAACAGTTTAAAAAAGGGATTTTTCACTATTATTTACTATTCAGGATCTGTATTTTCATGTGATTAAATGAAATACATGTATTATAAGAGACAATAAACACAACTTTACAAGCATTACAACCACTCCTTTCCTGGTAAAAAATAATAACTTCATTGTCAAAAGGTGACACAGCAGCGACAGCTGAACGTAACATTTTTGACAAGCCAAACATGTCAGTCTCCAAGTAAAAAGTAAAAAGTAAAAAAGCATTTCAAATATCTCCAGCATTTTTTATAACTACACAAAAATCAAATATAGCTTTCCACCCTTACGTATGTTATCACGTCTGTCAAAAACTTAAGCTGGTTGTCGGTTGGAATATTAGAACTAAAAACATCGACATAATACACTTACGTGCATCAATCACTTCACTAAATACTTGTTGGTTAAGAAAACAAATTATTACCTTACGATCCATCTGTTTTTAAATCCACATCATTTGAATATCACAACATCAATGTCTGTCAAAAAAATAAATAACGTGCACAATACACGGTAGTATTTACGAGAAGCAGAGGTCAAAGGAATGCACGCATTTCCTGAAAAACCCACACTATCGGATGATTTGACTATGTCATCATATTCCAAGAAGGAGAAATTGGCGGCCTGAGCGGCTTCAGCACGCTCTCTGTGTCATGAATCCGGTCCATGAACTTCCGTTCACTCACCACCAGAGGTCACCCGCTCACTGCATGGACTCTTGCACTACACCACTGTTGCACTTCACTACTGGACTACAATTCCCATCATCCATTGCACTGACGACACTAGGGCTGGGTATTGTTCAAAAATTTTCGATACCGATACCGATACCTTGAGTTCGATGCCGGTTCCTGAACGATACTTTTTTCGATACCAGTTTTATGAAATCAGTTTTAATAAGATTACATTATCTCAAAAAACTATTTTTTAATGTTGATATTTATACAGACTCAAAGCCTCATCTCCTGAGCCACTGCACAAAGGAACAAAATATATCCAACACAATAAATAAATAATTTGAATAAAGTTCAAATTGTTTTCAGTTTACACATCTGTTAGGCTACGTTTACATTAGTGCGTGTTCATTTTAAAACACATCATCATTTCTAGGTTGTTAAAGACTTCAAGATATTTAAAATCTTCATCCACTTTCATAAGTGGGTGTTTTATTTTCTTTCACCATATGTTATTAAATTCTGGTGTAGTATGTCTAATTATTTGAATGCATAAAAACAACTTAGTTTATTTAAATTTATTCTTAAAATAGCCTTATGAAATGTTTTATTTTTCCTCAGAAATTCTGTGTTCTGTATCTGGTTTTCAAATGAAGGCATAAAACATTAATTTAATTTCTTTAAATTATTGAAAATCAAAGTTTATTTATTTTGGCAAACAAACGGGGTTTACTATTAAAATAAAAAAATGGAATAACTGTTGTGTGATCATTACTAAAAAAAATTATAATAAAGTTTTAATAATTGTAATAGTAGCCTAGTAGTAGCAGTATGTACACTCTGCTGAACAATATTAATATATTTCTGCCGCAGTGTCTTCCAAGTTAAACCGAACTTTTATTTTGACGTGTTGTCTGTAATACCTTTACAGTTCTGTGTGTATATGATATGAAGCTAGTTTTACTCGAATCAAACGGTAAAATGCTCATTAATTGACTCTCACAGCAGTTCTGGAGCTGTTGTTCATGTGTTTATGTCCTCATTTAGTGAGACGGCAGACGCTGAAATCACCGCGAGCGTCACGCGAGCTTCAGTCTGTGTGTAGTAAACAAACCGCGCGATATAAAGAGCGGACTGCTCCGTGCGCTTTCGAAACACTCTCGCGGATGTCAAACACTGATCTATCAGCGCCGCGCCGCTTCTAGTCAAACACACCTAGTGCTGCAGGATTATTGGCTCACTGACGGTGATGAGATTAACCCTTTAGGTATCGAAATTTGGTCCCGAACGACAAGACGTTTTTCGATACTCGGTTGTATCGAAGCAATTCGGTTGGTGCCTAAAAAGTATCGAACTCGATACCCAGCCCTAGACGACACACAGCTGTCACCAATCTCACATTGCTCTGATTACACAGCTGATCACACAATCACACACGCTTTATAAACCTTGTACTTCCTCTCTGTCATTGCCGAGTATTGTATAGCGTTTATCACTCTCCTAGCGATAGCTACTCTACGGAGCCCACTTAGTTGTCATAGTCTTGCCTTGCCTTGCCTTGCGTGTTTTCTAGTGTTTTGATTCTTGCCTGTGTTTCCTGGATTAACCCTTTGCCTTGCCATTCGGACTCTGTTTGCACCTCTCTTGGACTATTGCTTGTGTACCTGAATTATCTCTTTGCCTTGCCCTGTTGGATATTGTTCGCTGATCGTCGACCCACGCTTGCAGGTTTGGAACAACATGAGGGTGAGTAATTAATGACAATTTTCATTTTTGGGTGAACTATCCCTTTAAGGCAATTATCAAAGTTTGCTAAAATGTTGTTTTCCAATAAAAGACGATCAATTTTTACCTGATTTGTTACATTTAATAACCCCTTTACAGATCTATAACTGTTAAAGAGAGTCAGGTCACAACGCAAGGGTTTCTTCAAAATTCAGTTGTAACATGACAATATGGAACTTTTGACAGTTTTTGTCATCTGCACAGATTACAGCCGTAGTTTGATGGAACGCTGCAGGTTGACTGCATAGAAATGCACATGCTGTTGTTTTTGGTGATGGCTGAGGCTCATGGGAGATTTATGACACTTTAGAAATATATAGCTTGTCAAGTGGAGGCACTTTCAACAGAAAATGCTTATTTTCCCTATTAGACCTCTCCAGTGAACTTCAGAAGCACACGCGCACGCTCGCACATCAATGGACTACATCAAAAGCTGCTCAAATAGAGTGGCAAATGCTTCAGTACACAGAACTGTAAATGAACACAGACCTGTCTGGATTGAAGTTTAAACAGCTCACATATTTTATACAATTATAGATTTTGATTAAAAATCTGATGAAATAATATGAAACCTTCTGCCTGTACATATCCTGAAAATAATCTGCTATAATAATTGATTTCATGTTGGCTCTAATACCATACAAGGCATATAATGTACAAGTGGCTAAATTAAGATAACGCTATGATTTTGCACCTTTGTACAGTGGTGTGCAGCTGGTTGTCCATTTATCTGCTCTACCTGTGATGTGAGATCCTCTCTGTATGCCTCTAATTGTAAGTAATTTGTAATTTGTCAGCAGCACCGTTCAGACAGCCTGCCAGACGTATAGGAGGTCAACGTAACATAATAGAAAGTACTGTATATAACAAAGTATATCATGTTTCCTTTAATAGAAAAAGGAAACATTTTAATACATAAATACATAATTACTAACACATTTTAATACATAACATTGTTCTTTTGAACTTTCCATTCATTAAAGCATCCTGAATAAAATGTAAATATTAAAATATTAAGCAGCACAGCTGTTTTCAACATTGATAGGAAGAAAAGTATATTGAGCAGCAAATCAGCATACAGTATTAGAATGATTTCTAAAGGATCATGACACTAAAGACTGGAGTAATGATTCTGAATGATTCAGCTTTTCATCAAAGAAACAATTTAAAACACATTAAAAGACACCATAGTTATTTTAAATTGTAATAATTTTACAATATAACTGTTTCTGCTGGATTTTTGGATGAAATAAATGCAGCCAAAGTGAACATAAGTGACTTTCATGTTAAAAAACATTTAAAAAAAAATCTTCCAAAAATGTAGAATTTTTTTCCCCCCACTATTTAGCATTTTTTTCAAGTCAGTTTAGTTTTTAACCTTTTTTAAATAATGTGTCCAGAATTATTATTTGCTTATTATATATTTCCTAGTCCTAGTAGATAAACTGTTCGAATGTAAGGAAGCTAAAGAAGTCTTGGTTTTTATAAATATCTATGGAATGGAGACATATGGGCAACAATCCCAAGATGTTTTAGTGTCAAAGTTATCATTGACACCCAAAATAGAGGTCTGATTAACCCATTTTAAGAAACATTTCAACCAAACTGACGGTACTGTACGGTATTTAATTTCAAACTACTTCCTCCTCTTTAGCTGCCATCTTGAGCTTTGGGCCTACGATAATTCCATATGCCTCCATCAAAACAAGCACTCGAGGGCTTTATTGGTAAACCATCAACTTTTAGTTGAAAGTAAAACAAATGACAGACGTTTGGGCCCCTTGGCGTCACAGAGCGAGGGCATCGCAGCAAAGACATGCAGTTTGACAAAAGCCCGGCCAAGCCTGAGCTGGATAGAGGTAAAAGACGCTCCTCCTCAAACGAGTGCATCGTTCTTCAAAAGCCTCCTGCTATTACCGGCGCTTCATCAAGACACTCGAGGGGGTGGTTTACCCCCATCGGGCCGCCTGGAGCTGCCGGCCAGCCCGCGTCCCTGCGAGGAGCTGCCGCGAGGGGAAAGATGGGGCTCGGACCCGATGGGTCCTCCGAGCCGGGTCCGTGCCGCACGGCTGAGACTCCCGCCAATTCCCAGTCCAACTGTCACTGCTGGCACGGGCCTCCACCCCTTCAAGCACATAATCTGTGCTCGCAAGGCTGTTAAAGCCCTCCGCCATCATCGCACAGCCCGTCTCCGTCGCACACACACGGTACTGCAGAGCATTGTCTGTGACTGTGCGCTTCTGTCATCAGATATGAAAGGAAACAAAAGAACTCTACAGTGTTTCTTGATCTGTAACAGGAAAACTTTGGTGCATTTGTCGTCCCACAATTCAAACTGCACAAGAGCGGTGATTCTAAAAATAGAGCGCTTGCATCGAATATTCTTAAGCAGGGCTCGCAAAATCGCTAGACCGACGTCTCTGGGCTATTGCGTCTTCCAGTCAGGCTACCAAAATGTATCACTGCCCTGCCCGACGGGCTACCTTAAATACAGGGCTCCCACGCAATTCTCCCTCGAAGCTGAGCGCGCGCGACCGCGCAGAAGAAATAATGTGCCTCGCGCACACAAAAATGAGGCAGTAAAAGGAAAATAATAGCAATGCTCGGGCAAACCGCTATAGAGCTGATGTCACGACAGAGTTAGAGCCGATGAATGCGGTTTACTGGTTTCATAGAAAGAGAACGATGCGCGCCAAATGAGTCGCTGTAGAAACTGAATACTTCAATAGTTGCGGTGCGCTCAACACGAGAGACAACGCAAACGCAATGACATGTGAAATAAAACGTCCTCATATATTAAAGAAGAGTGGCTTGATTAAGTGCTGGAAATAGCGGAGGATGGGTAACAAAACTCTGAAACATGTACAGTCACACACAAGAGTATTGTACAAACTGTACTTCATAACCATGTTTAGACAGCTATAGAAGAATTCATATGTTCACTTTTTTTTTAATATTTAACCTGAAGATCTCAGCTTAAGTTTTGCATTCTATTCTATTCTATCAGTTTAAATAGTTTGTTTTGATAATATATTATGTTAGGCCTATATTATAGACTCAAAAACAAGGTCAGTTATTTATCAGGTGTTTGACTTTGAGTCTCTTGCTCATCAAGGCTGTTTTCATTTCAAAAGTACAGAAAAAACAGTGATATAGTGAAATATTATTGCAATTTCTAATATTGGTTTCCTATTTTAATACTTATACTTTAAAATAGTATTTATTCCTGTGATCAAAGCTGAATTTTCAGCATCATTAATCCAGTCTTCAGTGTCCCATGATCCTTCAGAAATCAGTCTAATATACTGATTTATTATCAGCGTTGAAACTGTTGTGCTGCTTCATATTTATTTGGAACCTGTTACTTTTTTCTTTGATTCTTTGATTAATAAAAAGTTTAACTGTTCTTTTTAACTTTTTTATATTTTAAAAATATCACAGGTCCCAAAAAATACAGTATAAAAAAAAGCAGTAAAACTGTTTCCAACATTGATTAAAAATCAGCGTATTAAAATGACTTCTAAAGGATCATGTGACTCTGAAAATACTGCTTTGCTTCACAGGAATTAATTACATTTTAAAGTATATTATAGAAAACATTTATTTTAAATTGCAATAATATTTCACAATATTATTTTGTGAAACAATATTCAGTATTTTTATCAAATAGATACAGCCTTGATGAGCATAAGAAACCTCTTTAAAAAACTTAATTGATCCAAACTTTTGAACTGCAGTGTATTGTACAGTGAAAAGATTTTCTCAGGTAACCTAAAATGTACATCATTTAGTTACATCAAGGGTCAAATCAAATATAAATAGCACATTAAAGTTAAAAGTTACACACTTTTTGTGTGCGCGCTATACAGGTATAAAGAATGCTTTTGCTCAGGTGACAGAAATGTCCGCTCAATAGAGAAAAGTTTTACCCAGCAAGAAAAAAAATCAGAGGGAACATTGCTCCCACGGGTCCTTAAATTTGATACAACTAAATTGAAGAGTTTTTAAGGCCTTAGACAGTTTTAAATACGTTAAATAAGAAATAATTTTTCAAATTGCCTTAAGATTTTTAAGAATTCTGCAGATACCCTGTAAATAGTAAAATAAAACTCTTTCCTTGATATTCGTTGATATTTGTGTATTGAAAATGTTTTTGATTGACATTTATGGTCTTTATTTTATTTGGGCTAGTTAAATTAATTTTCGGGCTACCAAAATCTGAAGAGTGCCTGCCCGAAGGGCTACCAGGGATTTAGAAATTTTGCGAGCCCGGGTACGTAGATATTCTCCAAAATGGTGCTAGGGTGATGCGGAGGTGACGAATTTCAATAAAGTCGTTTTGTTTTGTTTTTTGCGCACAAAAAGTTTTCTCGTAAAATTATGGCTGAACCACTGATGTCACATGGATTATTTTACTGATCTCCTTGCTACGTTTCTGGACCTTGATCGAGTAAGGACCCTTGCTGTCTATGGAGGGTCTGAGAGCTCTCAGATTCCATCAAAAATATCTTAATTTGTGTTCCGAAGATGAACGGAGGTCTTACGGGTTAGGAACAACATGAGGGTGAGTAATTAATGACAGAATTTTCATTTTTGGGTGAGCTATCCCATTAATGGGATTGAAATTACATACTCAAAGTAATTTTGGACATAAAATGTAATATCTATAAAAAAATACATGCTTCCTTCAATAACTGCACAGAAAAGTCTCTTAAAATGTCACTTTCAATTTAGCAATGGAGGCTAGAGTGACCTTTTTTTTGCCTGTTTCTTAACCAGAACCTAAACCAATAGGGACCCACTTTTTATTAGGTGGCCTTAACTACTATGTACTTACATTTAAATTAATCATTTGATACAATGCACTTATTGTGTACATACATTTTATTACATTGTAGTTCTATTTTTAAACATACCTATATGTAATTACATCTGTATTTAATTTCTGTAATTACATTTATAATTACACTGTTGACCCATCCCTTACACCTTAACCCACCCTTAAACCTACCCATACCACCAAACCTGTCCCTAACCTTACCCGTATCCCACCTCAGTAGCAGCAATAGTGTTTTGCAATACAATATGAACACAATAAGTACATTGTACTTATTTTTTGATGTAAGTACATAGTAGTTAAGGCCACCTAATATAAAGTGGGACCACCAATAGCAGTAAAAATATTAAATTTTGCAAACTATAATATATGTGGAACATCTGACCATTGAATTATTGAAAGTTAAATGTATCAGCATTAATAATTTCACTTTTGCGCCACTGCCACATGCAAGCAGCAAATACCTTAATTCAGATTGCAAGCTCACAAATCAGCTAAAAAACTTAATTTACCATTAAAATGCAGGAAAATCTAAACTTTTGAGAACTAACAACAGAAATGAATGTTAAGAAAATCATTCCAAAATGGTTCTTGACTGGCAATTCAGAGAAAAACCTCCATCAGAACCAGATCCAAAACAAAACAATTCAATCTACTTTCTCACAAACATCCTGAATAATATTACAGTCTCATACTTTGTAAACATGGTAGTAAATGTGTCACATGCTATCCACCGCATCAATCTCAGGATGCACAGAAGACTTCCCACTGCTATCCTTCTCTCCACATCTTCCAGTGACAAAGCGCTAATGTCGCGCGCATCCAGGTGAGAGCGCGGTGCGTGTCACGTAGCGAAAAATGGCCGAGCTCGCCATGCTCAGCCGTCTCCTTTAATTGGGTAAAACAAAGTAATTTGAGTGCAGCGCAGGGGGGCGTGAGGGGCTAAATGACAGGACAGAAGGTCAACGCTTCTCCCTTACTCCACCAAGCGTCATCCACCAACACGCCCAGCATGATTTTGAGTTAATATTGAGATCTATTATCCAGCAGCCCTCCGCCATCTGCCCCACACGTGCGTGCCGATTCAGGCAATCAACTGTATGTGCTGTGAGAGACATGGCTACAGTGCATTTTTCAGCTACTGTATGTGTGCAATGCATTATGGGTCTTTTTGTCTTGTCATGTGGTTTAGTCATGAAACTTCACTACATCTTCTGTTGCGGTTTGACAGTGGTGATTTCTCACTTAGTCTTTGATTACTTAGACTAAACCCTAAAGGACATGGTATAAATGCACAAATAAATAAAAATATGGATTAAAGGATCTCAAGGGCTCAACAGTAAAGACAACGAGAATCACGAGTAATTGTGTAGTACTGTACTGTGATATATCAATATATAGATCTTTTAAATTTATGTGAAAGCAGTCAAAAATATGTTCTGCCACCTGTTTTATGAGATATTCCACATTGCAAAACACACTGACAAAGAAATACTCTCACGCTTATCATGTAACAATGGAGAAACAAGCTATTTGCGGCAAAAAGACAATCGAGTGGTTTTCAAGGAACCTTTCCAATAGCGTTCAGCGGAGGGTCAGGAAGAACAACGGCAGATCCTTTAGGGAGGTCACGCTGGTGTGTCGACAAAGTATGAAGATTACACCATTGTGAGATAACCGGAGCAGTGCCTCAGGTGCACACACACTGAACACATTGGTTTCAACACAGAGCTATTTCCACATTCCTCTGGCCGCTGGCCTGCTCTGATGTTTCAACAAAGCAGCTGTGGTTTTCAATGAAAGGAAGAAATAACAGAGAAAGAAAAATGTTTAGGCGAGTTACTTGAAACAGATGAAAACTGTGCGCTACCATGCACATCAAAGCTATTCAAATTGAATATTTCATTCTGGAATATACATCAATATTACCTTTTAAATGCAGTGTAAGCTCATTGAATTACAAAAGAACATTGCATCTCTCTTACCTGATCTACTTCAGTTAGAAAAGAGATGTACATTGCTCATTGCATAGGGTTAAAAATTTGAAAAACTTTTTCTTTTTTTTTTTCAAATCACTTTTCTTGTTTAAGTGTGCTGAGGTGATCTGACAATTTTCGCCTGGTTAGAGATAAAACGTTCCAAACAATTTAAAAAAAAAAACAGTAGATTTACACTAGAGGAACCAAGGTATTAGAATATCACAGAGTTTAGGGTTTTGACTTGGGCCAGTAAGTAAAAAATAATAAGCACCCTAGCAACTGCATAGCAACAAGCTAAAAAAAACACTCAGAAGACCTTAGCAACTGCATATCAATGCCTTTCTCAACACCCTAACATTGTGACGGCAAGTTACAGCTAATGCACTTTGCAGCAACTACAAATGACTGCCTGTGTATGTTGTTTTTCTCTCAGGTGCAGCTCATTCTCAGATCAGGAGATGTGCAATGCGTTGGGCTATGTTGGCACAACCTTCCTGGGAATAATCCTTTAATGTGTCCCATGAATTAGCATGAAGCGTTTTGGGGGGGCAGGGATTGCTGCTCACTTATAAGCAAGTGTGTACCACAGGGCTCTGTGCTAGGCCCAATGCCTTTAGGGCTCAATCAGGTGTTATATGTCTGTTTTAGGACATCGCCATCAATCTCCCCCTGTCCACTCGCTCTCCCACAAGGGATCAAATCACCACACTCATGTACCTACTTAAGCATCGCATCCCAGCTGCCAGCTTTTGTACTCTGACAGTACTCATTTTTCAGTTCTTTGTTACACCCAGCATTGGTTTCCTGCCTGCGCAGTCTCTGAAGAATAAATTGGTGGTAAAGCTCATATTAGAAGGATGGTGTAAATGTGCCATCTTATTAAATCTGTTTCAAAGGAAGTTTCAACAGAGGAGGCAGTGAAAATAAGACAATTGACTTTTTCAGTTTTTCCACATGTAGCCTTCACCCTGTGGATTTCTGTTAAGTGTTAACTGCTTACAACTCAGAGCAATGGTTGGCTTCCAACTTACTCATCGTATTCATCAATACAATTGTCAACAATTTGGATATAAAAGTCTAAATCAGTGTTATAAAAAACTATTCCAAATATGTATGTCACAGAAAACTGGATAAGCTGCTATTTTGCATGACCAGACGCTAGTCGCGCTTGGAACATTTACATGCTGCATTCATGACTCATTAGCTTTATTGAAGGCAGGGATACTGAGTGAACGACAAGTAATTCAGTCATCTTGACAGACTGAAGTATCGTGGAAACAACTGCGCTACGCGTTTTTGTTCACCGAGGTGTTCTTTTTATTAGTTTTTCCTCTTCGGCGCTGAGTGATAGAGCATGCGGCAGTGAACATTAGGCCTCAGGCCACAAAGAGGGCGAAAGTGAGTGGGGAACCTATGTTGACACCTCGCTGGCTCTTTTAATCCGGCCTGTGAGTGATGGCTGGGAGTTTGAAAGGCACTTTGTCCAATTAGAACCGTGCAGCAAATTTCCACCTGGCCCTGACAAAGATGAAGTGGCTCTTTTGAGAAGACACAGTGGCTTCCAGCCAGGTAAGAGAGAAGTCCAAAAGGTTCTAGTCCAGCTAGCAATTAACAAACCTCCACTGGACAACCCCCTAAATGCAAATTGAAATATAATGAGAATTCTCACTATCAATTAAAGCCAAAGAATACCATTCACATTGGCACTTTTCAAAAGCAGACAAACTGCCATGTGTGGTGTTAACACCACAGCGAAGGGTCAATCACTGTCACAGGGAAGGAAGTCGCAGAGCAGTGCACAGCAAATGGACTCCCGCTGATACAAATGACAGATGTGTCTAATAAATAGCCTGGCACATAATAATTTAAACTCCACCCATTTTCTTAAAGTGTATCTGCAGCCCAGAGGTGTAATTTCAACAGTACAAATGTGAAAATTCAAACATTCAGTCAGCTTATTCCCTCAGTGCCGTAGTGGGCCATTAAACTACTTGAGAGAGGCCAACTTCCCTGCGACTACTTCACGTCAGCGTTTTCATGCACATCATGTGTGACAATCATTCCCTCAATTAGGCTTATTTTTTAATCCAATTTTATTGTCTGTTTAACAAGCAATGACTTCTTAAGACTTGAAAAATAGCATAGTAGTATGAATTACTTTCATAGAGATTTTTTGTTGTTTCTAGAGCTTGTTTGTTGTTTTTTGTTCTGTTTCTTGACAGGCCATAGTCATTATGAAATGTCATTGTATAGAGAAGATCTATTTGAAGAAATGATTTCATGTTCCAAAGAACAAAAAACTGCCTACGGGTTTAGAGGGTGAATAAATAAATGACAGATTTTTTTGAATGAAGAATTCATTTACGGAAATCACAACAGCTCATGCTCCTAGGATGGCAAAACAGATATTTTGATAAACAAATTCAGAAAGTATCTTGCTGTTTGAGCAGATGCATATCAAGATTAGTCAAATTTGCGTTCAGATCAGTGTAACACAACCTTTACCATCCCACAGATGAGTTTCAGAAGAAGTGTTGGAGAATTTCCTCAAACACAGTGGCACCATTGTCCTCCAACTTTTTCTTCGTTAAAATGCAATCAATTGTTATACGTCTGCAAGCCATGTGGCACAAACTTCAATCTTTTAATTTGAAATTAATGCACCAATTATAATGGGGTCTCGGAAAGGAATAATTTCACATTTCAAAATCCTTGAACATTAACTGATGGCTTCCATCTTCTCATTTCTGTATGTCTATTTCTGTCTGTCACGTAAAAATAGGGTTTTAATAACCTGACATGGGGTTAATTATTGCATCCCGGGCACCACATTAGGAAAATAAAGCGGTAAAACACTGATCGATAAGGCTGATAAACTTCGGCCTGCAGATGGAGGGACATGATTGGTGCAGCAAACATGACAGCGGGAGAGCCCTGTTCTCCATCACTGCCAGAGTCCAGTGGAAACGTCGTTCTCCATCACTGCTCCATCAATTCCACACATCCACAAGCTGAGATTAACTATTCATTACGTAAAAGAGAAATCTCATCTTCTGTTTATGACATCACATGAAAAAAGACTGGGTCACAAGTTAACAATCCAAAGTTTCCAACAGTCTCGCGGACACTGTAAATCAGAATTACTCAGAGGCCGAATGCACTCTGGGTAAAATGAAAGTGCTCAGAACCAAAGCAACAGTCTTTTGGTTCGCTGTATGATTATGTGTTACATCATTAAGTGAATAAAAACAAAACTTATAAATTACACACCTAAAGGGACAGTTCACCCAAAAATGAAAATTCAACCTCAAGTTGTTCCAAACCTAAATGCGTTTCTTTCCTCTGTTAAATACAAAAGAAGATATTTTGAAGAATGTGGGTAACCAAACGGTTACTTTTAACACTGAAATAAATACTACAATTATTCAATAAATAAATACAACAAAGCCAGTCTTTCTACCGCATTACTGTACTTTTTACTTAATTGAGCACATACATGAGCCTATGACAAAAATATGAATGTGTGTCTATTACAAAAATTAGGAAAGATCATATAATTCCTTTTTTATGTTTTTCTCTAAATTAGATTTTTTTCATCCTATGGCTTATAATGACTTGACTGTTTAATTGAAAATCTGCTTAAATCGATGTTACTGGATTTTAAAAAAAAAACATGCTTAAATTTGAACATATTCAACTTTAAAATATTTTTTTAAAAATGTAAATAAAGGAGCATTCTAAATATCATACAACCTTTTTATGTATAGCACCAAATTTGGTATCAAGAATCGTGGAAGTCCTGGTATTGCCGATTGAGATTTTGGCATCATGACAACCCTTAATTATTCAAATTAAACTGATAAATGAACAGAAGTGCACATGGCTTAATTTAACATAATTTAATAAGTACCTAAAAGGATAATGGTAGAATAAATGGTGAAGTCTCAGCCTGAGAGAGTTAAGTTGAAGGTCAGGAAGGACAAACCAAGTCCTCGGCGAAACCTTGTCCCCTCCCAGCCACTGTAAGACATTTAAATAAGAATGAACTAATGGATTCACATCCAATGTGACTTAACATGATTAATAGTTATGGGCATTGTTTAACCACTCTGGTCCACTGGTTCACTGTAATTGTTGAACAAAAAAAAAAAAAAACTAGAGAGTGGGTCTCTGATATTAATAATTATCTGGCTGAATCGTCACAGAAAGAACCGAGTCTGTCCAAGCCTGCACGATTTTAATCAAAGACTGAAAATAGGAGCTGATTATAATCTGCATTGAGAAGTCACCGGGGGTGTTTGAAGAATACGACATGCCCGGATGTGAGGATAATTTGATTAAGAGCTTGCTGCACCTGAAGGGACAGAATTTCTGTCTCTTTTTAACTCTATTTACTGGATTAGGCACCGCTTCTTAATCATATATGAATAATCAAGTACATTGAGTGACACTAATTCAAAACACGGCTTATCTTTTTGATCAGCCCGATTTTTATTTGTTAGGGGACCCGAAATTGTTTTAACAGGGGAAGGATGAGCAGTCACTTAACTTAGTCATCTGAACGCGTGTTAAAATGAGTCAAAATCAATTATACGCCGAAATGGCTGAATAAATGAAAATTACATGCATGAAACACGTCTGGGGCTGTAAGACCTAAAAATTTAATTTGATACGAGTGAATGAAGAATAGGTGTTTGTGTAATTTATGAGACAAAGAGATACTATGAAAAAAATAGTAAGCTGCACACACACATACGTGAATTACAAGCCAGACGTCGTGGCAAATACAACAAGCCAAGTTTAAGTAATGGCCTACTTTAGCATGTCCCTCCTGCATCTCCATACTTGCTTTTATAAGCATGGTAAACACATCTTGTAAGGGAACATTTTAAAGCAGACAATGTTACACAACTTCTTTGTCCATTACAAAAGAAGAGCAAGACAAAATGGAAACAAAGCATTTTCTTGTCGTCTACGCAGAATTTGGCTCATTTTAAGTTTGGCTTAAGCTCAAAGTCCTAACCTCTAAAAGAAAGAAACTGTTAAACTATTCACTTTCTATGATATTTGCCTCTTAATTTTTACATTCCTGCTCAAGTTCAAGTTCTTTAAAGTTATTGGGTAAATGAAAATAAAAAACAATAAAAATACTAATAATACAAACTATATAATCAAGTCTAAATTGATTATACATTGTTGTTTTAAGGATTTTTTCTATTATTATTTTTCAAGTAAATAAACTAAATTTCAGAATTTGTGCTTTACATTTTGTCAGTGCGGTAAAGTCAATCCACAACCCATCTTATTTCCACAATGTGACATATTTCTGCAAGAAACTGGAAAAAATTACATATAAAAATTGAGCCAGATTGAATGAGACCATGTAAAATCAATGCATTAACAGCTATTTGGCTATTGGTTAACATTATCCATTAGCAGATGCAGCCAAAGTCAGGACAACAGAAAAGAGAAAGACAATAAATTGAATGTGCCACATGCAAAGAAGGTCTTGGAATTGCTATATGGTAGACATTGCTCTTTTACGACAGCAAGTTAATCAAATGTCAAAAACTCAATGCATACTCCTACCATTCAAGAATGGTTTTAAACCACATTCTTACATAAAATGCCAATTTAAATGATTTTTTCAGTGATTCTGACCATGAATTTAACAACTAGAACTATTCGTAACAATTCTTACATCAATATTTCAAATCAATGACTAAAAACGTTCACTAAACCATGTTTATGTAAATTACAATTCAACATCTGAAACCATTAATATTCAATTTAAAAATAAAAACATACGTAAACTTACAAACCCAAGTAAATTGTCGCAATGAATTCAACTAAACTATCATTCAATCAACTAAACTATTCAGAAAACTTTAAATTTCCTATTTATTTTTAAAACCATTGATAAAACTTTTATCAAAAATTGAGTTGCTGAAATCGCGTTTGGTCTCGTACTGTATCGTGTATCTTGTCAGTGTGTGCACTTGCTTGGCCATTTGTAGTTGATAAACAGGAAAGTGGGTTCAAGCGCCAGCAGAAGGCAGTGTAATGGAAGTGGTCTTTAAGAGAAGCAGTCTATCAGCGGAAGTTTAAAATCAGCTCGTAAGTGTATTTACTTGTCTCAGTGTTTAGCGCATTTGCCGTTGCTAGGAAACGCTTATTTTGTTTAATAGGATGAGAGTTGCTGAAATCGCGTTTGGTCTCGTACTGTATCGTGTATCTTGTCAGTGTGTGCACTTGCTTGGCCATTTGTAGTTGATAAACAGGAAAGTGGGTCCAGCTGAATTGAAACGATCATTTGTTAGATTGGTATAATAAAGGTTATTATACCGCGGCAGCGGTCGCGGCAGTCGTCGTGTGAAGCCCTCCTAGTGTGAAGACCAAAGAGTGTAAAGACCATCGACTCTACCGTGCGACTCCACCGGGCAGGGACACCGGCAAGGGATAGTAGTAGCTTTTTATTTAATTTTTTCATTGATATGTTTATTATTGAAATGTTGTTGTTATATGCATGTGTTAATTTGATTTAATTTCTTTATTTTCTTAAATATGTGGGTAGATAGTATTTATAGAGTTGTAACTTTTTAGTTTTAGTTACTTTTTCTTATTTGTAAGTCGCTTTGGACAAAAGCGTCTGCTAAATGACAAAAGTAAAAGTAAAAGTAAAAGTAAAACCATTCTTACATACATTGTTACAATCAATTCAATGAGTACAACTATTTGTGAAGCATTTTTTAAATTGTCAATCAATTCAACAACTAAAACGTTCATAAAATGATCAAATTCAATGTCTAAAACTACTAATAATACCATTCTTGCATAAATTAAAACTGTCGCAAATCAATTACACTAAGACTATTAAAATCAATCAACTACTATAAAACAGTTCAGAAAATTATCTTTACAACAGCTAGCAATTGTTTGAATTGTTTGAAATAATCAAATGTCACAAACCAATATGATCTCTATGCATACTCTAAGGTGAGATTGACTATGTTTTTCTTTTTGGATGCTTTCAAGTTAATGGTTTGCATTAATTTGACATTAAAAATGGACTGCAGCACTTTATGTTCATTATCATGAGTTGTTTGGGCCTACAGAAATCCCACTGAGAAATCCTGTCGACCTTGGTCATCCCCTACGTCTCCCATGAGGCCCCAAACGAGAGGCCCATTTCCAGGCCCTGCACCTCAGCGTCACATCCCCACCCCACAACAGTAAATTTAGACCTCTTTAAAGGCTTCCCATAATGCATCTGGAGTGCATTAATTCATTACTATTTAAACTGTCTATCTCAGATATTAACTTCTGTAAATGGGACATAGATCTGAGATGTCCCCCGCCACTGGAGATGTTGCATCAAAATCTGGTTCTTGTCACCAGCGGAGGGCATATTTGCCAGCCCCAGTTTGGCCACTGGTGGCTTTAACTCCAAAATAAGCTCTCCCATCAGAGCAAAACTTTTAGTTCAAAGAGGGTAAACTTTGTCTAATTTAGATGCCGCCACATTAATTATCCATGAAATATCAATATAGGAGATGTGGGACACTTCTTACTTCTAGTAAACTTCAAATGTAGTTTAAAATCGTAAGATTTAAGCTACCTTGGGTAGTACTTATTTGAAACACTTGCCAAATGTTTCTCACACCATCTGCAAACTTTTCACCTTTTCAAGACCTAGTTTCCTGGAAAGCATGAGAACTTCAACTTGAATGAAATTAATGTTGTTGCATACAAAAACTTAAAAGGTTTTGCTACAAAGTAGATTGACAGGAAAATCAAAGAATCACATGTGTGTTTGGTTCAATAGAAGGTGTTATTATCCTTTATGGAATAATTTAGCTGCTATTCAAAAATGACCATAAAACAACCACTGGGCCACATTAATGAATGAAACACGAGGGAAAAAATGTAAGCAAATCATTCCTAAATTTTCATATTGAACTGAATGCAGTGTAAATCATTGCAATTTTTTCAGTCTCAATTAGTTCAATGAGTCCAACTAAAATGCAATTAATTAATTGACTAAAACCATTCATAAAACTACATTGTAAAAAAAAAAAATCTGTAGTTTTTGCAAAACAATTTTGGCAGCTGTGGTTGCCAGAATAATTTTGTAAAAAAATACAGAAAAACTTGTAAAAACTTCTAAAGTATAAAACTGTAATTTTCAAACAAGGAAATTTGAATGTGAACCAGTAAATTCAACAACACACACTGTTAAAATCTGTTTTGTACCTTTAACATACTGACAACCACCATAATAATGCAGGTGGTAAAAGAGAAAGCCACATGAAGAATCAAAGCTCATCACAAGTAGCTTCACCAGCAGCAGAAGTATATACTAATATATAGAAGGTGCACAGAGTCATTCATGCAAACACAAAACACCATCATGGTAACACATCTGATACTTAAATAATGCAATAAGCTTTCATTCAACAACAGATGTAGTAACATAAAGCCCAAATGCACATAACTGATAACAAAAACTATTAAAAAAAACATGATTATTTAAACAAAATACTTTCAAATGTGGAGTGTCATGCAGGGAATTCTGGGAATATCAGTTTACAGTTTTTGACTGTAAATTATACATTGATTTGTTATTTTTACTTCTAAAAACTGTACAATTAACAGCATTTTACTGTAAAATTACATGAAATGTCTGGTTAGATCTTTTACAGTTTTTCCCTGTATATAGTACGGGATCTTACTGTTAACCTATTAACAATTTTTTTTTTTTTCGTAGCGTTTTTACAAAATTTTATTTTTTGTATTTTTATTCTATGTATTCTTTGGTAAATTTATTAAAAACGTTCAAACAATTCATATAACGTACAAGCCATCACAATTAATTCAATTATTCCAAACAAAATGTAAAACCACTTGTAAATTGACAATGAATTCAACAACAAAAATTATTAGTATTAGTTTCGTACTATTTTTTTTCCCAAATCAGTACAAATGTTCATGAAACCATTTTATGTGAACCACAATTCAACAACTGAAATCCTTTGTGAAACTATTTATATGAAACTGTTAAACAAACAAAAAACATTTACGTAAATGTACAAACTTACATAAATTGTCGCAATCAATTAAACTAAAACTATTGCAATATTCTTGCATAGTTTTATTTTTTCAAATCAATGAGTACAAATGTTCATGAAACCATTTTACCTAGTCTAAATCACCATCCAACAACTGAAATTATTCATGAAACTATTGGAGTTGTTAATCAATTCAACACGTAAAAATATACTTACGTAAACTTGTGTAAAACTATACAATTCGCAAATTGACTTTACCATTGAAAACGTAAATCGTTACAATCAATTCAGTATAACTATTCATAAAGCAGTTTTATGTAAATTGTTGATCAATTCAACTACTAAAACATTCATAAAATTGTAAATCAATTCAATGTCTATAACCACTGATAAAACCATTCTTACATAAAATGTTGCATTCAATGAGCAAAACCATTTCTAAATTTTTGCATGAAGTAAAACTATTCCTAAAACCTGTATTAAACAGCAACTGATTTATACAGCAGTTTATGCAAAATTGGCTTTGCGAACTGTTTACACAAATGTGTTGTTCTTGCACTTCAAATCACAATGCCTCACTAAAGTGCATATGCAGGACCAAAGATGAAATGTGTGGCAGAATACAAAAACCCATGTACCAACTCCATATCATCTATAGTTTTCATCTTGACTTCCCTTTTATAAAAAAAAAAAGGCTGTTAATATGTTTAAAGATTAGGCTTCTTTCAAATTTACCCATGACACTACAACTAAAAGTCTCATGACATCTACAGATTCACAATATCTTTACTCCAAAGGTGATTTTATAATGTCTGACTAGTCAGACTCTAGTGGACTTTGAGTTGTGGTGTACAGCAATAATTTCATGTGAAAACGCTGAGACCGGTTTCAGGGCTTCTAAGAAATATTGATCGTTCCCAGCTTCAACGTGTTGTTCTGCCCTGTTTATCTAATATAAATCGCATCAGTGATCAGTCTTTTAAACCAGTAGAGCACTTAGCGAGAATCTGGCGTCTCTTTGGAGGAAAGGCGCTTTGGAAAGTTAACTGATTGTCTATGGTAGATCACACACGAAATACGTTAAATGACACAGCTTAACCTTTGAGCAAACACATCGTACAAACCCCCGTTTTAAACCATAGCATGGTGTGATACATCACACCTCTGATGATCAAAAAACAAGAAGGGGAGGGAGGCATCATTATGTCAGGAGGAAGGCTGCCAAACAGTGATCCTCATTTTGGGTTCTTCACTCCGGGATGTTGGCCTGGCTTTCGCTTGGCATCACAAAACAACTTGGCTTTGCGCAACCAAGTTGGTGTTTTCAACTGATCTAAGACTAGTCAAAAATTTTGCATGGCTCTAAGAAATCTCAAGAAATGTCTGGGTCATATATACAAAAATCAAAGAAAGAATGTATTGCAATATTTTAGCTTAAAGCCTTATTTAAGAAAATTTAGCAGATTTCTCACTAATTTTTCATTACCGTAATGAAAAAAAATTACTGTAATGCTAAAAAAGATTAATTCAAATGGTAAACATTTATGTTTGTGATTAATTTTGCAATCATTATTATTTTAATTTTATCACAAAATGTTTACTTTGATTAAGTTTACTATTTAGTTTGTTTATTTTAATAATGCACTGGTCACTTTTTCATGAAATTACAATAAATGAGCACAGAAATATTCAAGCTTCAAAAGAATGTATAAGAATCATAAAAGTAATTAAATAACTTTATAAAATAATTTTTTTTTATTAAATACTTCTAAATAAACTGACTGAAATGTTTCAAACTATTACTCAAAAATGTAGTCAAACTATTTTGGTTCAACTATTCCTTGACAATATTTACACTGAATAAATAATTAATCTTTTTTTTTTTTTGGCATAACAGTCTTTTTTTTATTGTGGTATTGAGAAATTACACTGTAGAAGAATATTTTAAGTTGTAAATAAAACTAAGTTTATTTCATTTCAAAATTCCATGTTTAATTCAATATGTTACTTGCCATTCTATAATTACTTATGAAATGTACTTTAATTCAATTTCTTTTAATGTTTTTTTTTTCTGTGTAGTTATTTTTAAAGAGCTTGTGACAGTAAATATTGTTCATTAAGCACATTTAATATATTTAGTAAAATATTTTCTTCACATGAATGTTAACTTTGACAGCCATAAAAAAACATAAATATATATTTTTTGTTATTATTATTATTTTAACTTTTTTATTTGTACCTTTTTTTTGAAAGCATCCTTTTGAAGCTTGAATGTTTCTGTACCCATTCATCGTAACAGCATGACAAACAGTGACCAGTGCATTATTAAAATAAAAAAAAGAAACAAACTCATATGGCTTTGTAAAGACATGAGTAAATAATGACAACGTGTCCATTTTTGAGAGAACCCACGCTGTCACACAATGGCCATTTCCATACTTCAGATCAAGATTAGTGAACGCAACTGCTTCCAGATAAGCACAAAAGGGTAAGTTCCTCCACGAGGCTGCTGAAGCAGAGGGAAATCCTAATCCCTGCTATTTGAGAATGTCAGCGGCTCCTGGAACCATGGCTGTCAGATAAAGCTGCAGACCAGCGCTGGGCTTCACGAGAGTTTTTTGGTACAGAAATCTTGTTTAGAGGCCTCCACTCCTCTACGGCCCATCCGTCTTCTGTCATCGCTGGATAAACACTCCACCGCTCGCTGTAAAACAGAGCTGGCTGCAGTGTTAACAGTCCACAGATCGGGGCCAGTGACTGGAGCCCGTACCATGCTGGGGTTTTCAGCAGCGTGTTGCTGTCCAGCCAACAAAAACAACTGCCATGGAGCAGACACCTCTGCATTTAAATACCAGAGGTGTCTGCTCCATTAAAAGCAGCATGTTACTGCATATCTGTATCCAGACTGAAGCAAGCCAACATGTTAAAGGAATAGTTTATCCAAAAGTGAAAATCCAGTCATTGCTTACTCGCTCTAATGTTGTTCAAAACCTGTGCAACAAAACAATATTATAATATTATAATAATTACACTTTATGTACTAATATGTACCTTTAATGTGCCATTAAGCAACTTTAGGGATTAATAAGGTACAAAGGTGTACCTTTTGAAAAGATGTGGTACAACATTCGTACATTTCTTCAGAGAGTGCAGCCACTCTTTTTCATACAATGAATAAATAAATATAATACAATTAAAATGTTCAAGAGGATGCACAGAAAACTTTTTTTTTGCGATTGCATGTATATTTTTGCACACACACACAAAAAAAGTTTAATACAATCACTTTTTACTTACTGTTTTGGAACAATATTTATTGTGAAAAGCCCTTTAAACATAATTTCATTACCATTAAATAAATAAATAACCATAAAGTGGAGTGGCCGGGCCGAGGGACGAGGATTTATATAATATAAATCATATAAATATTAATATGTGCAAGTAAATATTTATTATATATGCGTGTGTGTATTTATATATACATATAAGTACACACACATATATTATGTAAACACAAAATTTTATTTTGGATGCGATTAACTGTGATTAATTGATTTGGTGGTACTAATTTTTCATTATATTTAATACAAATATTTCATTTATTAAAATATTTAATATGTATTTAAATGTTTAATATGTACGTTTATTGTTTATTATTATTATTATTATTAACAACAACAACGTCAGTTGCTTAATTTTGCAAACATGTTGCTTTCTAAATGTTTTCACAAACATATTTGGCTGTATTTATTAAATATGTAAATAAGTACACAAATAAATTCTAATAAGAGGTCCCTCAAAATGAGAACAACATTTTTGGATGAACCACTCCTTTAAACTGCAGACTGGGTGTGAAAATGTTGATTGTGTTAAAGTGAACAGGTTAAGCCGGAGCACATCGGCGCTGGGACGTTAAACACCGGTGTCACTGCACAATATCTGTTAGGCTAACTGCGGGGGTTTGAATAAAAGGGCTCAGCTTGGCTCATTCTGCCGCTAAAATATCCCCCCTGCTGGAAAGAGTCAATCTGCACACTGCCAGGTGACAGATTTCACCATCACACTCTGACACCGAGGCTGGGAGCAAGCAAAATATTGTTGTCTGCCATGCCAACTAATAAGTAATTATAGTCTAGTCCTTCACAGATGGCAGACCCCACAGTCATTCCGCTGTCTTCCAATAAAGGAGAAATTAAGTTAAGGCACTGCTCCGCACATGTGCATCCGCAACGCCAACAAACCCGAGTCTAAACAAACCTCGGCCGTGCCTGAGAGTTAACTGGAAGGAGCCCATTAAAACAAGCTCATGACACTGCAAATCTACTCAACGTGATTGATGCAAAGCCTCCGATTCCTCCGCACACGTGTAATTGTGGAGGTGTGCATGAGGCAAAAGGTTGGAAGGCAGAGCTTTGTTTGGAGTTACTCCAATCTGAACGATCTAAGAAGAAGTTTTCTTCCAAGATCCTCCAAAATGAAAAAAAGCAACAGAATATTCTGTCATTACTTACACTGCCAGTCAAAAGTTTGGAATAATTGAGACTTTTTTAATGTTTTTGGAAGAAGTCTCTTGCTCACCAAGGTGTATTCATTTGAATAAAAAAAATACAGTAAAAACTATATTACTGTAAAATATTATTACAATTTGAAATAACAGTTTTCTGTTTGAATACATTTTTAAATGCATTTTTTTTCTGTGATCAAAGCTGAATTTTCAGCATCATTACTCCAGTCTTCAGTGTCACATGATCCTTCAGAAATCATTCTAATATGCTGATTTGCTGCTCAAGAAACATTTATTATTACCAGTGTTGAAAACAATTACGCCGCTTAATATTTTGTGGAAACATTGATACACTACCATTCAAAACATTAGGGTAAGTGAGATAAAAAAAATAATATTAATACTTTAATTCAGCAAGTTACAGCAAAGTTGTTTTATAATTATGTACGTTTTAAATAATATTACAAAAGATTTATTTAAAATAAATTATTTTCATTTCAAAGAATCCTGAAAAAAAGTATCATGGTTTCCAAAATAATATTAAGCAGCATTAAGCAAAAGCTTTTAACATTGAAATAAGAAATGTTTTATTTTTCACTGTAACTCTACCCCTCTATCAAAGCTTTGAAATGTTATCTCCATCCTTGTTCAGATTTTACATTTTATTTTCATACACACATACCATGTGCTCTATATACGTCTTCTACTCATATTAAGGAACTTTTATGGTGCTTTGTCCCATTTTGACTTAACAGATAAATCACTAAACTCTCATTATATGGAACAGAGAACTTACATAAAGAGAAGAAATTGTTGAATAAAGTTGTTATTGTTGGTTTCTTTGAGCATTAAAATTATTCTCGTATCTTTGTAAAATTACGGTTGAAGCGCTGATGTCACATGGACATTTTAACGATGTCCTTGATACCTTTCCGGGCCTTGAACGTGTCAGTTGTGTTGCTGTCTATGTAGGGTCAGAGAGCTCTCGGATTTCATCAAAAATATCTTAATTTGTGTTCTGAAGATGAACAAAGGTCTTACGGGTTTGTAACGACATGAGGGTAAGTAACTAATAACAGAATTTTCATTTTTGGGTGAACTATCCCTTTAAGAAACCCAAATCTTGCTCTACACCTTTTTAAAAATCAAACATCCAGTTCACTTCCATGTAAGATTACATATAATGAAAGCAAAAGACCTTCATAAGATCAAAAACCCTTTAAAAAAGCTACAAGCCTGAACCTCCATAACCAAAAACAGAGCATTAATACTGACTGTTTACAAACTCCCTCCTTGAGCACTGGAGGAAGTCAAATGCAGTAATAACACACTCTATAAATGATTTAAGCATTTGTGTGCTTGCCTGTCTGACCCTCTCTTATCCTTCAAGAACCTCCTTTAAACAAGATGTCAAGTGTCAACACTCGGGGTTATAACAGTATGTGACGCTCTTCAGCTTTGCCTTTTGATTACTAGAAGGTCAAATGTGAAGTTTGACCTGCTCCGAGTTCTTCTGTGGATGAGGACAAGCACAGGTAAAAATCATGACAGGCAAAAACATTGTACGGTCAAAGGCCATGTGTGGGCATGGTGTAAAAAAACCAAAAGGGAAAATTTGTTTCTTACTAAAAGTCTTTACATCCAGATGTTGGTTTCTGTGGACAAAGTTAAGTGTACTGTCTGAACAACGCATTATAATTTGGAGAATACTTCAGATGTTTGACAAAAAAAACTAAGCCACAATGGCTGATCTTTTACTTTTGTTGTTGTTGTTGTTGTTAAATCATTTTATATATGTGCAATAAACCATGAAAAATAAATGTGTCTGAAATAAGACTACATATGATTCAATTAAAGTAAATGTACAAAAATAAATAAATTAAAAAATAAAATAAAAAAAGATGTTTTTATTTTGTTAAATCATTTGGATCTGTGCAAAAAAAATACAAATACAAATACAAAAAAAAAAATCGAAAAATATATATCTGAAATAAGAATACACCAAATGATTTCAAGCAAATATAATTAATTAATTAATTAATTATAAATACTGAATTTAGCATATAACTAATGCACCATTTAAAAAGTATTGATTAAAATAAATATAATACAGGCAAAATTAATTTACTGAAAGAGAAACACAATGGGTGTGGACTACTATTCTGAGTTGTAATATTACACTCATGTAAAAAAAAATGAGTCCACTGGATGACATTCAGGTCAAATGACACATTTATTACATAAACAACAGGTTTCACTGCCAAAAAGGTACCAAAAAATATAAATGCGACCTTAAATCCAAGTACAGTTTTTACTTTTTTCAAAATTGATTATATGTTTCCTTAATAATAAAAAAAAACAAGGCAGAAAAAGTTATTTGGTTTGAACTTGAATATGCAGGTAATATTTTATAAAAATTAGCCCATTGGATGACATTTAGGTTTGTTACATAAACTGTGATAAATGTGCCAAAAATATGAATCAGACCTAAAAACAAAAGGGCGGCTTAAGGTCGTCTTTCCTCAAATTATTATAGACTTTCTTAATAAGAGCTGGAAAAAGTTGGTTTGAACTTTTGATAATAATAACAACTCACTCTCTCAACTTAAAGGCATAAAAGACAAATTTCAATTAAAAGAAACAGAGTTCCTATAATTTTCTTCATAAATGTAACCGGTCATCCTAACTCTTCCAAAAGCCTCAGATATATTCTCTTTTCACTTGAGATCAAAGCAATGCGGTTTGCTTCGTTTCATAGATCCGCTGAAAGTGGTTAATTCATCCGTGTGCTGAGATTGCCTCCGACACCCACAATCACAGCCAATGCAGCCAAAGCTAAATAAACTCACTGACACACCACAAGCAAAACCACAAACTGCTTGTGGTTAACTAATAATAAAGCAGTTTCACATGTGGCGTCCTACTGTGCGTAATTATGAGATCCGACTAAACCGCAATTTTAGGTGTTTAAGCAGCCAAAATATGATTAACAGTCACAGCTGCTAAAACATGTACTTGAGTGTGACTTTGATATTTACTTAGTCTTAAAAAAGTAATAATAATGTATATGATCCAAAGATAACATAAGCTATAAAGACAAACATTTAAAATGAAACGTCATTATTGCAGCATTTGCTGTCTTTCTCTTACAGTGTCTATCAGGGCTGCACAATTAAACTGAAAAATATTCAACATTAATTTGACAACAGCTAATACAGCAATGCATTTACATGTATGTTTTGTTGTTTTGTTTTTTTGCAAACTTGAGGCCAAAAGTCCAAGATCTAATATCAAAGAATGTGCACCATCTACACTTTTGTGTCAACAAGTACATTTTATTTGTTAAAGAATAAGTCAAATAAATACATAAGTTCAATGAAATATGAGGTCAAATCACTTATGTTGATAGTTTAGTCACTGTCTTGATCTAAAACAGCAATAAATAAATTCAAAAACAGTTCTGCGATCATCTTGCACAAAATAAGCATTTCAATGGCAATTCTACTGCGTTAAAATAAAATCTGTTTTCTTTTTATTTATTATATAATAAAATGAAAAAAACTTGGTAAGTGTACTGCGTTAGGCTATCTGAGACTTGTCATAGCACTTGATTTTGATTGCTTCCATTGTCCTCATTTGTAAGTCGCTTTGGATAAAAGCATCTGCTAAATGACTAAATGTAAATGTAAAATTAATAATTGTGATTGCATTTAATGTTTTTATTTGGATTTGTCATATTCATGCAGCCCTAACCTGCTGAAAAAAAAAACAGCTCAAATTTATTTTGTAGATAAATAAGTAGAAAATGATTTTGTTGTATTTTTTTAATAAAGTATTATTTCTATTAATAATATTATGTTCTGCATATCATAATTTATCCATATAACATCTATTCTCCGTTAGCATTTTATGGGTTTGTTTTTATGTTGGATTTTGATTTATGAGTCAAATAAGGTGTCTGGTTAACATTACTTGAATATCGTTCCTTCTCTAACGTGAATCTTACATAATCAAACATGAGTTCTGAAGGGTTTTTTAAGCAAGCTGCGAAAAGGGCTAAACAAGGAATACAACTACCTAAAGGATGCGACTGAGTGTCCTTGATGAATCAGAAATCTTTGTATTGCTTCTATAGCAACTAACATAAAAGCTTCAAAATTCATACTTAAGGTATGACTGGGTACCATTTATGCAATAGGACCAAATGTCTCTAACATCATTTATTTTAGTCATAATTCACACCCTGCCATTCTTAACGGCCTACAAACTGATGTCACGATGGCACAGGTCTATTGACTCTGCTGGTGTGTTTGTTGCACAAGTCTTGCGAAAGCAAAGTGGATTTCTAACACAGCCGAAGAGAACAGTCCCGCTAAACACTTGGTTTCTCATCGCCCATTCACACAAGGGTTACATAACAGGACTGAAGCCTTCTTTCTTTTGCCTTTCCCTTCCAGATGCACTTTAGCATGTAAAGGGCAGGGGTGAATATAGGTCAGCAGGTTAGGAGCATCTCAAAGTCAATCTCCTTCTTTAAAAGAAAAAAAAAACGGCATAGACTTGCCTAAAAACTCCCATCCGGACAGTGCCTCCCTATACCTGCCTCTTCAGACTGCTATTACATAACTGCACAGTGCTGGGAAAGTACCATGTAACAAAAGTGAAACAACGGCTAGAGAGCAGGATTTATTATAGCTCCATAAAATTCATTTTCGCTATTCAACATCATTTCTCCTTATTCTTTAATTGACGACAAACATTAAAACTCGAGAACCAAACCCACGCGCGGCTGACTTCACAGACCAGCGGTAATATTTACATTTTGAAAGCGAATGGAGCAGTTCAAGTCCCGATTTGATATGCAATTTTGTTTCATAAACCAATAAAAAAGACAATTCTGAACAGCATTACACATATTCGCCAGAGTGTACTCATACAAAACACTCTGAACCCCAGACTCCGACATATCGAATGATTTTCCCTGCTCTGTTTATGGCTAAACTTGTTACATAACCAGCTTACATTCCACATTCACCATACCAGCCTCTAAATATACCCTTCAGCGCGACACACAACAACCTGAACAGACATTCAACGTTACTTTATGCAGTGTCGTGTCACTTTATGTCTTTATAATCGCAGATACATTTTGCACTGAACTTGAATGAGTCGAATGGAGACACCGAAGGGGGAGTGGCTAAAAAAAACTACTGTCTGTACTGTACAACACTCATATTTAGACAAATCTCAATAAAAATTAGATATTAAAGCATTGCGGGAAGTCCAAATGCCTTTGAATAGCCTGTATTTTATATATGCGAAATTAGTGTTTAAATGCGTCCAACTAGGCTAGCATCCACACAAGTGCAAAAAAATCAAGCAAAGGCATGCTGACAACTAATAAATGAAATGTAAAAATATAACAAACAAATAAGCATATATCAAAATAAAATGTTATCATTTTCAAATAGCCTACAGTCCACATAAGTTCGATTTGTGTGTATTTAATACACATCATAACAATCTGATATCTTCCTATGCATGCATGTATTATTTCACAGCACTTTTAAATGCAGAAATTAACTTTAATATTGTCAAATTTAGATGTGTTTAATAAACGCGTCTTCAGTGTCAGTGTTGTCTTACATCACACAACAATAGCAGGATCATTCGGTTATACGAGCACATAAACTCTAAAAGCATCCTAATTCCTATTTATTTCACAAATGCCATTTATTCCTATTCACCACGCGCTTTTCCAGTGAACCAAACGCGCTGGAACGATTTTGACGCGCCGCGCGCGCCATTTAAGTTAAAATGAATTCACTTTGAAGTTTTGCACATCGATACTACGGAGAATCAATGTCGTATCGATTCCAAAGAATCACTGTCTCTCACCTCTGTTGGTGCTGGAGCAGCTCTGCCGGCGCACCGGGGCTTGGTGCTCAGCTTTGCGGAGGGTCTCCAGGTTTACCGGGGTTTCCCTGACCGGGGTAACCGGCTCTGAGACGCCGTTGCCCGGGTCGCTCGCTGGATCTGGAGGGGACTCCATGTTGTGCTTTCTTTTGGAGCTATTGCTGCTGGTGTATCACGACGCGCCGCGATGCGATTCAGAGCTCAGAGGTTTGCTGTAGCTATGTATTTTTCTAGCAGAAGTAAGAAATGTTGAACAGGCGAGTGTAGACAGAGGTGGGTGTGTAGGTTTGATTGTCCACTGGCAGCGCTAGAGAGAAGCTCCAGTGCAGCCGCTCAACAGGGACACACTGTCAATAGCCGATGAATGGATGTGCGTGAGACCTATTAACACTGGCACTTTCATGCCTTTGCCCGTCTTCTAATGACCCAGCCGCACATTTTCCGCTCACAGAATGCGTCATCTAGAAGGGCACAAACTGCTCAAATTAGACGATCCTGACAGGATCCTATGATATATGTTTTTAGAATCCCTGCACCTATATGATTGGTTTATGAGCCGTGGCAAAAAGTGCATATGAGAGCTGATATTGTACCCAGTCAAATCCTAATGCCAGAAATGTTGATGATGAATATATGGGCAGCATAACCTAGATATGCGTGCAGCAATTTTTTCACCTTATGTTTGGTTACTCTATAAATGATTATTTCAATGGTGATGAACATCATTTTATAAATTGCATTTTATTTTTATACCAATTTTAAGTCGTTCTTCACCTATTTGAGAAGTAAAGCACTAGCCGTTCAAAAAACGTTCAAAAATATTCTCTCTTTATTATTCTTTACTTTGTGTTTTCTCTTATTGGTTTGAGTCATTGTTAATGGAGACACCCAGTTTTTGTCTGTCAACTTTTTATGGTAAATTCATGCAAGCAAAAAATAAATAAAGAAGAAGAATAAGAAGAAGTGAAAAATGAAATCTTAACATATGCATAAATATACTGAACAATTGTTGGACACACTAGTGTTTATCATTATTATCACCATCTTTTAGCATCTAATTTAAGATTTAGGCATTAGGCTACATATCAAAATTTGGCAGTACAAATATTATCACCATACAACTTTTTAACCTCTAAATGGTTCTGGTTCCTGAGAGATAGGCCTACAAAGATTGAGACCTAGGCCTTATTTCCAATAAAAAACATAAATTAATAATAATAGGCCTAATAGTAATAATAATGAAAAAGAATCTCCGCATCAGGTCAAGTTACTTGGTATAAGAAATTCATAAATTCATTATTAAGGGTTAATAAAAATGTAATATATTTATTGTAACAAGATTTCCCCAAATATAACCCATAGCCTATAGCTAATGTGTTGACATGAAAACAGTGCACATTGGAAACTTTCATACCCTTTTTAGTTCAAGTTTAACCACTTACTGTATAAACAGTATCTTGCATCTAGCCACAAATGTAGCTCATGCACACTGACTGAATAAGTGAAGTGTCGCTCTGGTTGTGTTTGTTTAATCAGTGTAAGAGCGCAGTAGATTAAGTTGGTCTGAGCTCTGACTTCAGCGGGTGATCAAAGCCTCAACACCCTTCGCCTAAGTTTTATAGCGGCATGTTAAGGGTGTGTTTTGATACTAAACAATGCCAAACTTGAGGGGCCCTTATTAATTAAATATTTGGTTTGGTGTCGAAGCAGATGGCATTGTAAACAGCACGCCTGCCGCATGTGTTTAGCGCGGAAGAGCCACGCCCCCTCAGAGCACGTGGACTTTGGCATGCTCTCGCAAGTCGAATCACCAACAATAAACAAGTCAAGTTCACCGCGTGCGCGATTACGTCGAGGTTACGTTTAGCTGAAAGGTCAAAACGGAACTAAAGGCTGCAACAGTTAGCACGCAGAAAACTGCCAAACTATGGTTAGTGTAGCATGGTTAATTTGTGGTTACTATGGTTTAACTATAGCAACCATGCTTTTTTTTTTGTAGTAAAACCATGGTTAATTTTCATAATTTTTTATTAGTGTTGTAGAATATGCCGAATTTGGTGCCCTCAAATCAACAGATATCACTAGTTAAAATGTATTTAAAAACCAAAATATATTACATAAAGTGATGTATTGTAATATCTCATAACATATTCCTCTAATCAAAGTACTCAAAGTCATGTATTTTAAATTATATAGCCTATCACATATCAGTTTAATACATGAGATTCTTTTTGTGTTATTAAACAAATAAATTAGTATTAATAAATGAAAACGGCATCAGACTTTGACCCCAATTTGGACACTCAAGATGCCACATTATATAAGTATGAATGTCTTTAAATTATATAGCATAATATGAAACTAAATGCCATTAGGCATACTTTTCAAGCAAGTCATTTTACAAAAGGACATTGGTTAGGTTTCAAATTATAATAGGACGAGTATTTGGAAACGTTTATGTGAAATGTTTGTGGAACATGTTAATTTGATGAACTACACCTGTGTGAACTTGGAACTAACTTCATATATCCACTAAAAATGGCCAGTTGGTTAAATGTCATTTTTTAAAATGCTCAGAAAACTGCAGTTAGTTCCCAGAAAAGCTCTAGTGTTAAAGTGTCATACTGAAGTGTGTCCAAAAGTGATCTAGAACATTTTTGAAGCCATTTTGCCACATGGTTGTTTTGGTGAAAAACACTTTCATCCTAGATAAACCTCTGATGGTCCACAGAGGCAAAGTTGTTAGATGTCCAGACATTTTTTTTTTTGTTTTGTTTTTTTTAGATGAGTTTGTTTCTTCATCTGAACAGATTTGGAGAAATTTAGGACCACGTCACCAATGGATCCTCTGCAGTGAATGGGTGCCGTCAGAATGAGAGTCCAAACAGTTGATAAAAACATCACAATCCACACAACTCCAGTCACCAGTTAACATGTATCTTAACATGATGCAAAATCGACCTAGGTTACGTATGTAACCCAGGTTCCCTAAGGGAACGAGAGCTGCGTCGGAAGACGCTATGGGAACGCTCTCAGCGTCATTCCGCTCTGAATATCGTATGCAATCAGTCCAATAGAAAGGGCGAAGCATCACGGGCGGGGTGACGTCACGACCAGGAAGTATATAAGCACGTGAGGCGGCGCCCGCGTTAGCTCCATGTCATGAAGCAAGCGCTGGCAGGGATGCCGGAAGTATGGCTGCGAGACGCAGCTCTCGTTCCCTTAGGGAACCTGGGTTACATATGTAACCTAGGTCGTTCCCTTTCAGGAACGTCGAGCTGCGTCGGAAGACGCTATGGGAACGCTATACCAACGCCTCCATACTGACAAGTCCCTGTCTGTGTCAGGACAAAAGGACAGAGGAGCCTGGAGTGGCTCGGAGATCAAGGTTGTAAAACCTCGCAAAGGTCAGGGGCGTGGACCATCCAACAGCGTCGCAGATGTCCCGTATTGGGACACCTGCCCAAAGGGCCTTTGAGGCCGCCATACCTCTAGTTGAGTGAGCTCTGGCTCCCAGCGGATGGGCAAGCCCAGAGGCCTCGTAAGCAAGATTAACAGCATCCACAATCCACCTACTAAGAGTGGGCTTCGTAGCAGGGAGACCCCCCTTAGGCGGACCATAGCATACCAGCAACTGGTCCGACTTTCTCCACAGGGCAGCTCTGTGGATGTACGTGCCCAGTGCTCACACTGGACACATACGGTTGTGCTTCTCCTGGCCGAAGGGAGGAGGACAGAGGCCTGGAGTACGACCGGCTGTGGTACGACCGTTAGAACCTTCGGTACGTACCCCATTTTTCAGGGGTAGAGAAAGACTTTCGCCGAACCGGGCACACAGTCAACATCGAAGGGGCCGCAGACAGGGCCTGAAGGTGATCACCCTCCTCAGAGAATGATGGCTAACCAGAAGACGGTCTTGGAGGTGAGGAGTCTATCTGTTATCTCCTCGACATGCTCAAAGGTGCTCACACCGAGCCTCGGAACCGCAGCCAGGTCCCACGTGGGGACGTGATCGTACAGGAGGCCTCAGCCTCCGCGCACCGGAGGAAACATGTAACTAGGGGGTATCTGCCCACTGCTTGGCCACCGATAAGGGCGTGGTATGACAAATAGCTGCCACGTAGACCTTAGTAGTGGAGTGGGTTAACCCTGCGGAGAACCGGGCCTGCAGGGACTCCAGCACTGTACCAACTGGGCAGTTAACTGGGTCAAATTGGCGGTCTCCGCACCAGGAAGTGAAGAGTTTCCACTTCAGGCATACAGTTTCCTCGTAGAGGGAGCTCTGGATTGAAGGAGGGTCTCAACAATCTCAGTTGACAGACCGGAAGCTACGAGTTGCGCCCCCTCAGAGGCCATACCCACAGCTTCCATAGCTCCGGGCGGGGGTGCACCCCCCTGCCTGTGAGAGGAGATCTCTTCTGACAGGCACCGGCCACGGGGTGCCGTCGAGAAGAGCAATCAGGTCCGAGAACCATACTCGGCCCGGCCAGAACGGCGCTACTAGCAGTAGACTGACCGCGTCCCGGCGCACTCTCTCCAGAACTCCCGGGAGCAGAGCGATCGGGGGGAAGGCGTACAGACGCAGCCTCGGCCACGTCTGCACCATAGCATCCAGACCCAGCGGGGCTGGCGGAGCTAGAGAGAACCAGAGGGGACATTGCGCTGACTCTCAAGTGGCGAAGAGGTCCACCTGTGCCTGGCCAAAGACCTTCCAGATCTGCTTCACCACCTCTGGGTGAAGCATCCATTCCCCGGGCCTCAGCCCCTGCCTCGACAGAACGTCTGCTCCCACATTGAGATGCCCAGGGATGTGAATAGCTCTCAAGGATAGGAACTTGCCCTGGGCCCACACCAGGATCTGGTGCGCCAGCTTGTACAAGGGGCGCGACCTCAGACCTCCTTGGTGGTTGATATACGAGACTACTGCCGTGCTGTCGGTGCGCACCAGCACATGGCGGTCTCTTAGGTCCGGGAGGAAGTGCTTGATCGCACGGAACACCGCTAGGATCTCTAGCTGGTTGATATGCCACGATAGGTGGCGTCGACTCCACAGACCACGGGCAGGGTGGCCACTCATGACCGCACCCCAACCGGTGAGGGATGCGTCCGTCGCTAGCGAGACGCGGCGACACGGAGCTCCCAGCACCGGGCCCTGAACCAAGAACTGAGGATCTCTCCACATGTCTAAGGCACGGACACCACGGCGTGACACTTTGACAGCGCGGAGCGAGTCTCCCCTCAAGGAGACCCCTCTGTTCTTGAGCCACCACTGTAGGGGCCTCATGTACAGCAGGCCAGAAGGAATCACGCTGGACGCTGCTGCCATAAGCCCTAGCAGCCTCTGAAACTGCTTGACAGTGAATGGCTGGCCTTGACGCACTCTCCTGACTGCCGTGAGAATCGACTCGATCCGAGCAGGGGTCAAACATGCCTGCATCGTGGTCGAATCCCACACCACGCCTAGATAAGTGGTTCTCTGAACTGGAGACAGCACACTTTTCTTGGCGTTGAGTCTCAACCCCAACTCTCTCATGTGGGCGAGAACGACATCTCGATGCCGAACCGCCAACTGCTCTGTCTGAGCGAGAACCAACCAATCGTCGATGTAATTGAGTATGCGGATGCCCTGCAGTCGCAACGGGACCAGTGCCGCATCCACACACTTGGTGAAAGTGCGGGGTGAGAGTGCTAGGCCGAAAGGAAGAACCCGATACTGATACGCTTTGCCCCCGAAAGCGAACCTCAGGAACTGCCTGTGAGAGGGAAGGATGGATATATGGAAATAGGCATCTTTGAGATCTATCGAGACAAACCAGTCCTCGGACCTGATCTGAGATATAATCTGCCTGACTGTAAGCATCTTGAACTTCAGCTTTCTGACTGAGCGGTTCAGAGCTCGCAGATCCAATATGGGCCTCAGCCCCCCAATCCTTCTTTGGAACAATGAAGTATCAGCTGTAGAAGCCGGCGCGAGTCTCGTGAGGAGGAACCAACTCGATGGCTTCCTTCCTTACTAAATTCTCGACTTCTTGTCCCAGAACCAGAGCCTGCTCGGGGCGGACCGTAGTCACGCAAACCCCGTAGAACGGCGGAGGTGGCCCATCGAACTGGATGGAATAACCATGCTCTACCGTCCGCAGGACCCAAAGAGACACATCTGGTAGCCGCTGCCTGGCCACTAGATGGTCTACTAAGGGAATCAGTCTCTCGAGACTGACCTCTGATGTTAAAGATATGGCCAGACCACTGTCTTGCTGCGGAAGTCCGGAGGAAGACGCGGTCTCTGGCGCTTGAGGCGAGGTTCTCAGGCCCGCAGTCACTACCGGCGGGGAATTCTGAGAAAAGCACTCGCTGGGACCTGCTGTGCCCTGGAGCTGCAGGGTTGACAGACAGATCCCCGGAGGACACCGAGGGGAGACGGTCACCGTGTGCCGCGGTGTAAGCCGCTCCACCCCAGTAGGAGTCGTCCTCCGCAGTCCTGGGGCTCGCCCGTCAGGACCTCTGAACGAACCAGACCCTGCCAGGCAGGTCCCAAAGAGACGCATTCGGCAGCTCACTGCCCAATGGTCTACTAAGGGAATCAGGCTCTCGAAACTGACCTCTGGTGTCAGAGAAATGGCCAGACCGCTGTCTCGCTGCGGAGCTTCGGAGGGAGACGCGGTCTCTGGCAACTGAGGCGAGTTTCTCAGGCCCGCAGTCACTACCGGCGGGGAATTCTGAGAAAAAAACACTCGCTGGGACCTGCCGTGCCCTGGAACTGCAGGGTTGACAGACAAGTCCCCGGAGAGCACCGAGGGGAGACGGTCACCGTGTGCCGCGGTGCAAGCCGCTCCACCCCAGTAGGGGTCGCTCTCCGCGATCCTGGGGCTCGCCCGTCAGGACCTGCTGCGGGAGGAGCTGGTATGCGGAGGAGGCTGCGCCCGCCCAGCAGCCGCCTGAATTTCGAGAGCGCGCATACCATCTGCCCTCAAAGATTCCACCCGCGATCTCAACACCTCGGTGGAGATCGGGGGAAACTGAAGGCTCTTGTGGCTCCTCACACTGGGGCGAGAGAGGCGGCGAAACCTCGTCAACGCTCGTCACATCCCTTTTCCTCGGAGGACGCAGCGTCAAGCCCTCGTCTCGGGGGGAAGAGTACCGCTTCCGAACCGCGAGACGGGGCGCCAGATCTGGTGGATACGGGAGAAGATAGTTTCTTTTCTCTTCTCTTCTAAATGCCCGCCAGCCAGATCAGCCTTTTTTTCTACGAGCCCAACGAGCGCAGCCGCCGCTCTGCCTCGGCAGAGTGGGGCTGGCTTTATTTGTGCTTGTGCAACACTAGAGTTTACAACGCTCATCACCGTCTTTCTCATCCACCTCCTCGGTAGGAAGACAAGCGGGGCGTCGAGCCCTCTCTCTGGGGAAGAGAACCGCTTCCGAGCACAGAGAGCGGGCGCTGGATTTGTTTTGATCCATTTGCGAGCCGCGCGAGCGCAGCCACCGCTCTATCTTTCTTTTGCACAAAAGCGGGGCCGACACCGCGCGGAGAGCTCGCTTTCCTTCTATATAAATTGGGGCGACAGAGGCGGCGAAACCTCATCAACGCTCGTCACGTCAACCTCCTCGGAGGAAGACAGACGAAGTGTTGAGCCCTCGTCTCGGGGGGAAGAGACCGCTTCCGAACCGCGAGACGGGGCGCCAGATCTGACGGATACGGGAGGAGATAGGGACATTCCCGTCTCACTCTCGTTCGCCAAATCAGCCTGTGAGTCCCACGAGCGCAGCCGCCGCTCTGCCTAGGCAAAAGCGGGGCCAGCACCACGCGGGGAGCTCACAAAGACTCTCTTCTCGAAGAGAGCCCTCCGAGTGCGGAGTGTGCGCAGCGAGAGCCGCTCACAATGCGGGCAGTCAGCTCCCTCGAGAGCCGCTGCCTCGCGCTCCGCACTCAGGTAGACCACGCACAGATCATGTGTGTCCCCGCTCATAATGCTTTTTTTTCATAACGCAGGCAGTGGACTAGCACACAATCTGAAACGCGATCTAGGATCGCCCCCTGTTTTGGTCTTGGCTTTAGGGATGTCTAATTTCTTTTCAGGACATACAACACTAAATAAGACTCACAAAACAGATATGGACTGACAACACACAGAGCGCTTGCTGAATGACAGAAAGCTAACGCGGGCGCCGCCTCACGTGCTTATATACTTCCTGGTCGTGACGTCACCCCGCCCGTGACGCTTCGCCCTTTCTATTGGACTGATTGCATACGATATTCAGAGCGGAATGACGCTGAGAGCGTTCCCATAGCGTCTTCCGACGCAGCTCGACGTTCCTGAAAGGGAACTACATGTTTTATAAGAAAAAAATAATTTGATTTATTTTCACTTTAAACAATCACTTTTGACTAAAATACCCATAATCAAAAGACCCACGACTAAAAGACTCATAATTGAGTCCATAATCCATAATAACACTTCCTTCAGTGAAAAAATTCCATACAGTCAGTGTTGTCCTCTCACATCAAAATCCACTAACTTAATTGTCTAGAACTGATTTAGTTTGTAAACAGTGCTTGATTTGTGCATATTTCTCTCGTGGTTCAGACGAAACAACTTTTTTGTGGATAAAGTGCTTATTTGAAGTTAAAAATGTCTTGGTGTTTATTACAACAATGCAGCTATTCACTTCACAAGACATTAACTGATGGACTGGAGTGGTGTGGATTACTTGTGGATTATTATGATGTTTTTATCAGTTGTTTGGACTCTCATTCTGACGGCACCCATTCACTGCAGAGGATCCATTGGTGAGCAAGTAATGAAATGCTACAAATCTGATGAAGAAACAAACTCATCTACATCTTGTATGGCTTGAATGTGACTAAAACTTCAGTACATATTCATTTTTGGGTGAACTGTCTTTGTTAAACCTAGAATGTGATTTTAAAGTTACATTTTGTACATCTACAAATTGTTCTGACAGGTTAAAATTACCCGACACCAATCTTCTGTTTATCAGCCTGTAATTACTGTGATTTCAGACCCATCACAACCATCTGAAAATGCTGTACTATGAATCTTTTTTATTTTTTCTCAGATTTGATCAGCTGTTTCTGGCATGCCTCTCACAAGGTTTGGAGACGGTGTGTTTACACTGACGATGGCCTCCAGCCATGTTATATTCCAGCTTCAAACTGTACGGCAAGATCAAACTTCAAGCAATGGCAAGGCATCAAGAGCCCCCGAACATTTGACTGTTTTCAGCCACCTCATTTTCACAATAAGGAATCGACTTTGACATGCTACAGTAACATTTCTTTTTAAAATGGTTCATCTCAGGAAGAAAACAATTGCTTGTTGTGCTTTCCTCTACATAATGGCAACGGTTGTTATTTCACTTAGGGAATGGATTCAGGGAGAATAAATAACAAGGAGAAAAATTTTTTGGAAAAAAAACAGCAAAAAGACAGTATAATCACATCCACTAAACAGTGTAGAATTGCATAGCATAGAATTGCATAGCATAATCTTATAAACAATTTGAATTTAATCATAAAATATCTATCAAGCAACTTTTAATGAACTGGTTTGCTGAACAAGTGTGTGCTTTGTAATAAATGAGAATATATATTATAAAATGTAAATAAAATATTTATTTGGAAAAAAATATCAAAATGATATCAAATGTATTTAAAATGTTATATCACTTTACATGTTGCATATATTAAAATTGTATTACGCATTACTATGTTCTATGTAAAATCATTTAATAAAATGTAAAATCATTCATTGTATAATTTTATAGTTTATACTTTAAAAATAATTATAAAAATACTATGTAATTCTATAAATAATAATATAATTTGAAATGAAATGAGGTCAATTTCATTCTATATACAATGTGTAATATATAATAAATTAAATTAATATAACATTTAAATTAAAAGTATTGCATAATGTTATATAAGAATACAATAAGCACATACTTATACAGTTAGGTCCATATATATTTGGACACAGGCACAATTTTTATTATTTTAGCTGTTGACCAAAACATATTCAAGTTACAGTTATATAATGAATATGGGCTTAAACTCTGAGCTTTAATTTGTGGGTATTCTCATCAAAATTGGAGAAACGGTTAAGGAATTACAGCTCTTTAATATGTACCTCCCCTCTTTTTCAAGGGACCATAAGTAATTGGACATTTGACTCAAAAGCTGTTTCATGGACAGGCGTGGGCTATTCCTTCGTTATTTCTACATCAATTAAGCAGGTTAAAGGTCTGGAGTTGATTCTAAGTGTGCCATTTGCATTTGGAAGCTGTTGCTGTGAACCCAAGAGCTCTCCATGCAAGTGAAACAGACAATTGTTATCCATCAGAGAGATAGCAGGAGCATTAGGAGTGGCCAAATCAACAGTTTGCTACATTCTGAGAAAAAAAGAACGCACTGGTGAGCTCAGCAAAATAAAAAGGCCTGGACGTCCACGGAGGACAACAGTGGTGAATAATCGGAGGATCCTCTCCATGGTAAAGAAAAAACTTTTCACAACATCCAGCCTAGTGAAGACCACTCTCCAGTGTGTCACTGTCAATGTCTACAATCAAGAGAAAACTTCACGAGAGCAAATACAGAGGGTTCATCACAAGGTCAGATTAAACTTTGCCAAAAAAACATCTAAAAAAAAGACAGACCACTTCTGGAAAGCATGCTTTGGAAGGCTGAAATTAAGATCAACCTGCACCAGAATAACGGGAAGAAAAAAGTATGGAGAAGGCTTGGAACAGCTCATGATCCAAAGCATACAACATCATCTGTGAAACATGGAGGAGCAGTGTGAGGGCATGAGCATGCATGGCTTCCAGTGGCACTGGGTTGGTGTTTAGTGTTGATGTGACAGAAGATAGAAGCAGCTGGATGAATTCTGAAGTGTATAGAGATATACTGTCTGCCCAGATTCAGTCAAATGCAGTTGATAGGGCAGCCCTTCATAAAGGTAATACAAATGAACAATGACCCAAAACATATAGCAAAAGCAAATCAGCTTCAGTAAAGGCCTGGCAAAGCATCACAAAGAAGGAAACCCAGTCTCTGGTGATGTCCATGAGTTCCAGACTTAAGGCAGCCATTGCCTGCAAAGGATTCTCAACAAAATATTAAAAATGAACATGATGATTATATTTATTTGTCCAATTACATTTGAGCCCCTGGTTGTAATTCCTAAGCTTTTTAAGTTATATTTTTATTCAACCCCTTGAATTAAAGCTTAAAGTCTGCACTCCACATTCATCTTGATTGTTTCATTTTAATTCTATTCTGGTGGCATACAGAGCCAAAATTATGAAAATTGTGTCAGTGGACAAATATATCAAATTAGATATTACATATATTATAAGTTGTGTACTTTGTAGTATTTAAAGTAATTAATAAAATAATATATAGTAAAAATCATTTTTATTTTTTATAACATTTGTTATATTATTAAAATATGTTTAATATATTACATATCACACATTGTGGCCTATTGACCTTTCACACTATAATTTGAAATTCTATATAGTATTTTGTTGTTGTTGTTGTAAATTTATAGACTCTCTTTTGACCGTTATTGATCTGCCCCTAACAAGTGATAATAAAGTGACTGTTATTTATTTATTTATTTATTGTCAGTTACGGCTGATCTGTGTGGCCAGTCATTTGTTATTTGAAAGTGAAAGTCTGTGTTTTAATCAGCCAATCATTCTGAATTAGTTCAGCCTGAAGCTTTTGTTGTGCATCTGACATCAGAATTGCATTATCCTTTTTTTTCTGCTATTATTATTTCCCATTACTAGGCTACTATTATCTAATCTTTGTGTGTTTTTTTTCCTCAAAATCATCTCTACATACTCTGCTTGGCCTACTGACTTCAGGTCCCTTGATTTAAGAGTGTTTTATGATGTCTGGGTGTTCCTCGCAATGATTGCTTACATGTTTTCTCATTTACTCTTTATAACAAGCCTGTCAGGCAAATAATGCCTCTCATTTCTCCTCATTTTAGAGATTATAGTCAGCTCAGCAGTGAGGAAAGATAACTCGCAGCAGCGTTTCTGTGTGGAACTGCACTTCTATGGTATTAAAAGATGTGTTGGTCCAAACTCAAATAAGTCCATCTTACAATGGTTTTCAAAAATGATTTGTACTGGAAAGTCAACATGAAACAGTGTTTGCCACCTATTTCATTTACATTATGTGATTTTTTTTTTTTTTTTTTGAAAAATAGGATATTAAATGAGAAAAAAATGGAAGTATTTTATTTGTTTGGAGTGAAAATAATGGTTTTGTGGTTATCAGATGCTCTAAAAAATTTCCAGACTTTATGATGATGATGGTGATGATGATTCTTTTTCTTCTTAATAATTAAGGATAATATTAAAATCATATTTATATGAGTAATAATACAAAATTGCATTATACAAACTGTTATATGAAATATACATTGCTATTACCATTGTTTATTATTTTAAATGACTCTACATATAACATAATTTAAAATATATGTAATATTATATAAATAATAATGTAAATAATATTGTATGTGTTTTATCTAATATTTTATGTAATAGTTTTATTGTAAATGTCATATTAATTTATTATATATTACACAGTGTGACTTTATTTATTTTATTTATTGTTAGTTATTTTTTTATGGACTTTTAAATACTTTCTTACCATTATTGAAAAACACAATATTAAACGAGGGGGTGGGGGGTGGAAGTACGTTATTTGTTTGGGTTTTGTGTTTATTAGAATTTATCAATATTATTAGTATTAGTATTATTATACTGAATTCATGGTATATAAGTATTTCTCTTTTGTGATATTTATTGTTTTCACCACTTTCTCTGTTCTTGTTACTGGCATGTTTCATAATACAGTAGCAGGATTCATAACATGTACTAATAAATTTGCAAGACTGTCAGACAAATCAAAACCCATTTGCGCAACCATCATTGCCTTTAAGGTTGTGTAATTTGGTAGCTCTCCAAACCACATCTCCTCCACCTGGATAATTAGCTATTACGGCACTGGCTCGGTCACATTGGTTTCTACCTCTCGTGGTCTTTACCAAATTAGAAGCAGTGAAAAGCGAGGCGTTATGGAACATTGACAAAACAACATATTACTTTTACATCGGCTAAAAACACAAACGGTGTCTGTCAGGATGGTCATTACAGATCCATTTTCCTCTTACTTCTACATGTTTTTTCCCTCCATTTGGGGAGATAATCTACACCTTTGGCTTTTATCTTCAACAGACCATTTTCATTACCTTACAACAATGCATATTGATTTTGGAGTAATTACGGCTCTTTCACAAATCTGAATTTGGAAATGTAATTTTTGAATGAGTCACACTGTTCCGTTGGTGGAAGCGTATGAACTTGTTCTCTCTCATCTCGTATAACACCCTTTCTCTGAAGATATTAAACATCCTCATTAACTGACTTCTAGTTAATGAGGGCCATACAAATTAAGTAATGTCTAGACAGTTCGCAGTGATGTGTAAGGAAATGACGATGTTGGTCAGGTTGTGTGTACTGTATATAGGACAGGTTTTGTGAGTTTTCTGACATTGTTTGTTTAGTATCGCTCGACGGGTGCAGTTGTGCTTGTTCGATGAGTAAATCAAGCTAAAATACAGGCCAGAAATGTATACGCTTTGAAAATCGTCATACCTGTGCTGTATACATAGTGCACCTAAATAAATATTTATACAAAACTAGTTATGTACACCTATAATACAAAATGAAATATGACTTAAAATTTGCATCAAATAGTGGTTCGCAACCCATTTTACTTCTGCAATCGGATGCATCTATAATTGAAATAGAATATTCACTGCAATAAATGAGAATTAAGAACACTGAGAAATTGATTAGATCATGAAAATATGTATATCTTTTATGTTGAAGTGTCTCCTGTGCCTGCACATTACAGAATGGCTGACCAAAATTTGGATCTAGCAGTAGTTAATCTGGACCAGGTGAGTGCACTCTGCTACATTTTGATGGCCGTCCCATTGAAGACTATGTGGGGGAGATTTTGACTTACTGCCACCTTGCTCCACTAGGGCTACGTTTACACGACAACAATGTAGTCAAAAATGGATGCGTTTTTAAAAAGTTCCACGTATACACGACAACATTTTCAAAATGATTCACGTTTACACATATCCATGAAAACTGCCAAAAATGCTGTATTACGTATGCCAGGCCAGTAGTTGGCGCTGTCACCTTGTTAGTAAAGAGTACCTGTAGGGAAGTGACGATTAAATTATGTATATGATGTGTCTCTGCTGTTGGTTGTAATATTGGTGAAGTAAATCCACACTTTGCTTAAGAACGTTAACAAACACTTGAGAAGCAACAACATCATGTACTCCGCCATTGCTGTGCATGTTTGTTCACGCTTGCCTTTAAAATCGACACGTACTGCGCATTTCTACATACCTAACACGTAGTACGCGGTGTAAAAATGCATGACGTCACCATTTTCAAAGATTCCTGTATTGGGTGTTTACACAGAAACGATAACGGTGGTGTTTTCAAAAATTTGCACTTTGAAACCAGTTTTCAAAAATATGCGTTTTCAGTCCCCAAAACGCCGTTGTTGTGTGAACGAACAGGCAAAACGCATAAAAGGTTTCCTGTTTTGGCTGAAAACGTTGTCGTGTAAATGACCCTTAAATGAAGTGACTCTTATGGACTGTTTTTTTGTTGTTGTTGTTGTTGAACAGGCTGGACAGTAACATCAGATGCCGGGGGAGATTCTACACCAGAGGTCCCAACCACCAGGTCGCGACCCACTACCAGGCCGTGGAAGAATTCCTACCGGGTCACGAGAAAGTTCTGGGGAACATGTGTATAGATATGAAGCTCTGTTATTTATTGTGCGTAAATAATTTTTCTAATTATTCTGTATTTTCGTTGTATGCGATTGATATTGAGTAGCAATTTGACGATTTCATGTTAAATTACTAAATAAAAGATGGCTCTGATGTGTCATGGCTAGGGCTTTAAACGGATCGCAGTTGATCTGTGATATACGGACCAGGTCCAGACCCCACCGTTCGGCGTGTGATTTGCAGATTAATTTGCCAATTTACACTTTCAAGCTATTTAAAACCACAAGAAGAAGAAACGAAACAGAACTCAATTCGTTATTTGCGCACTGTACTGGCATACACCCAAAGCGCACACAAGCATAGAGATGTGTTTTTAGACAGCGCGGCATACTGATTTGATTCCTCTTTCATGTATCCCTGCGTTTAAGATACATATGCATGGGGGGTTGCAGTTACATCTCAAGACTGGAAATATTTCTGTTTTAAACCATGAAGGCGAGCCAATGGATATCACAAAAGCAACGTGCAAACTTTGCGCAATAGTTATGCCGGTGAACGTCTTAACTTCAGTCATACAGAAAGTGAAAGTAAAAAAAACTGATGGAGTTTTCTAACGCTGCATTAACAGCGCATATTCTCTAAGAGACAAGAGACGAATATACTTCAACATGTGCTGATAACAGTATGAATGAATAGACCTGTTTTAAAGACCATCCACAACAACAACAACAAGACCCCACCCCACCCCCCTCGGGCCGCAACATTTTTTTCAAACCGTAACCGGTACGCGGTGTAAAAAAGGTTGAAGGTTCTACACGACCCAGGCTCCGACGGCCATGGAGCCAGATCTACCACTGACACCACCAGCCGGCACCATCCTGGCCACTTGACCTGTCTCGAGACAGACGAGACTGGCGTCCAGCCTGGCGGATCCGCTGTTGATGTTGGTGCGAGCCGCTGTCATCTCAAGCCCGGCAGTCGCAGCGCTACTTGTCCCAGAGGTTGTTCCTTTGTGCACGGTGCTTTATGTGAAGGCAGTTGCCATTTTGTGAGTTTGGGCCGTACACACTTCACCCGAGATGGCGGCGACCATTACAGAATCTCTTGAGGCGGCGGTGACCGCTGCTGAAACTCCCAAGGAGGCCGTCTCTGAACCCTTAAGGCCCAGGTATACTTCACTTTCCACGTTCCGTTCCGTCTAGCGTACAGCAGCGTCCACACAGTGTTCAAAGTATACTCAACCAGGGATGAGTGCGGACATTTAGTCATGGTTGGCATCTACTCAGCCATGGAGGTCTCAAACTCCATCTGATCCAGAGTGGTGGTCTCCTGCCTCGTCTGCTCCATCTTGGGGGTCTTCATTGCTGCTTTGGAGGTCTCCGTCCTGGTCTCCAGCCCCACCTTGGCAGCCTGATCTGTCGGCTCTGCCCTGGTCTTCAGCTCCACCCCGGACGCCTGATCCGCAGGCTCCGCCCTGGTTTCCAGCTCCACCGGCTCTGCCCTGGTCAACTGTTCCACCCCAGCCGCCTTATGCTTTGGCTCCTCCCTGGTTTCCAGCTCCACCGGCTCTGGCCTGGTCAACTGCTCCGCCCTTGCCACCGGCTCTGCCTGCTCCCCCCCGGCCGCCTTATCCTTCGGCTCCTCCCTGGTTTCCAGCTCCGCCAGCTCATCCCTGGTCACTTACACCACCACAGTCTCCAGGCCCTCTTCCACTCCATGGGTCTGGACCATTATACCTCCCCCTGTTCTGCCTCTGCTCCATCACCCTCCTGGAGTTTTTTTTTATGTGTTTTCTGTTTCGTGAACTTTTGTCCTGTTTTGTTAACTTTGTTTTGTTTTGTTTTGTTTTGTTTTGTTTCTTAGCTGGGGGGCTATTTTACATGTTCTGTGTGTCTTGTCTGGACTTTTCTGTTTAAGTGTCCCTGTGCTCTGTTTGTAGTCAGTTTGTAGTACATTCCTTGGTTCCCCTTGATTAATCTCCCCAGAGGTCTTGTTATCTTGTTAAGCTTGTTAGTCCCCTGTGTGTATATGTCCTTCTGTTTCACTTGTCCTTTATCAGTTATGGTTTCCTGTAATGTTATTGTTCCCTTGTGCTTTTCTTGTTTTGCTTTTGTTTGGTTTCATTTATTAAATACCCTGTGCCCAGATCCATGTCTCTGCCTGCACGTTACAATAACAGAGCCACTGGTGAGGGTTTGTAGGTTACCTGGATAGGACAAATGACTGCACACTCACTTGCAAATAAAACTACTTTAATTCAATATTGAATTGAATTAAAATATATTTAATCTAATTAAATAAAGTAGTTTTATTTGCAAGTGAGTGTGTCTTCTCCATGCAACTTTGGTGTCTCCTGACCTGTACCTCGAATGGTGTGCGTGTGCTTGTTTATATCATTAAGGAAGAGGGTTTGAAGGTTAGATCCATTAAAAATTAAAAATTAGAAATTAGCATTGTTAGCATCTGTTGTTGTTCAGCTACTACCCAACTACTCCGTGTTGTTAACTAAAACTTTTACTATTAAAAATCATTATGTTAAAGGAATAGTTCACCCAAAAATGATAATTTGCTGAAAATGTTCTCACCTTCACTGGAGAAAGCATTATTATGAATAGAGGACTTGTATTTTAGCTGGGAAAAAAATAGTTTGAAATTAAAAACGTCTTAATAATAGATTTGTTTCTTACAAACATAGCTTTTCACTTCACTAGACGTTAATTTATGGACTGGAGTCATGTGGATTACTTTTGGATTATTGTGATGTTTTTATCAGCTGTTTTGACTCTCATTCTGACAGCACCCATTCACTGCAGAGAATAAGTGAGTAAATTTTTAGCAAATTTTCATATTTGGGTCAACTATTCCTTAAACTGAAATAAAGTGGAAATAATAAATAGGCCTACATATTAGATGAAAAACATAAAAAATGACATAATGATTGGGTGCTAACTGGCACCACAGCAACTTGTTCAGTCCCAGCAATTTATGTTTCTAGCTTAAAATTGTTTTTGTTTTTTTTACTTGAAGAAATATGCTTTTTGGGTCCAAATGGTGTAGTTACCGCATCTACCAGCAGGGGCTAATGCAGCAATTAAGAAGAACATTGTTTTTCTTTGGAATAACATGCACTGATGAATTGTGCACAATAAAAGCAAGAAAGTGTTTTAAGTCATGGCCAGTTATGTTTTAATGTTGACGTTAAATTAAGCTATTAGGTTTTGAAAGAATCAACAATCGAAAATCTTTTACGGAAGAGACCTCAATTAATTCAAGAACTGTTTATACTGCCATTCTTATGTAAAATCCTTCAACCTTCCTTTGGAAGCAGAGTTTATACAGGCTTTCAAACATTTGGTCCCATCCTCAGCCCGTAAACAAAATAATGAGGAAATATGACTTTGAATTCCTCTCAATCATCCCTCTTTTCTGGAGGTTTATACAAATCCAAACAGTCCAGGGAGGGACTGAGAAAAAGAAGAACTAGTGACTTTCTTTTACAATATTTCTCAATATTTTACTGTAAACTGAAGCGGGTTACAGAAGAGGTTGTGAAGATCTTGAGATGCCTGTGGCCTGCTTGGGCTTTGAGAAGTAAATGAAATGTGAATTGACTGTAAAACGATGACAAAGCATTTTAAAATGACCATAATGTTGTCTGAATATAGCGGTTTGGCTTGTAAGTAAACTAATGTTGAAACAAAGTGTGTGTACCTGAATGATTTGAACATGAGATCACAATGAGCAGAAGCTAGAGGAATAAATAAACTACCAATTACTTCACTTAAAAAACAACAACAACAACAAAAACAGCTATTTTTCAACCAGAAGCAGACTCTGGCTTCTGGTTAGCATGTTGCTAAGCTAACAACATAATACTCTAGTAAGATGTATTGCACACAAGTTTTGGTTAATAAATTCCCTTTTTTTCCAAATAAAAGAAACTAATTAGAAAATTAGGTTAAATTTTTAAAATTTAATTTTGAGTACTGTGATTTCAGACGTGCTACTCTTTTCACATACTGCCTACAATATATTATAGAAGCATGCATATTTGAATTAAGCCGTGGTCACTTGTTTGGTTGCTGCATGAATTAGTGATTAGAACAAATCATTTGAGTGAATTAATTAATGACTCGCTCTTAAACAGAGCAGTTTGTTTGGCTCCTGAATGAATATGTGTCTTTGAATGAATCAGTTGAGTGAATGATTCAGCGACTCATTCGTTAATCGTCACAAGTTTCGTTCCTGAATGAATCTGCATTTTTTTTTTTTTTATCAATTGGGCGAATGATTCAGTGACTCATTCATAAACAGCCACAAGTTTCGTTCCTGAATGAATCTGCGTTGTGAATGATTTAGTTCAGCAAATGATTGACTAATTCATTCCTGAAGGATTTTGCATTTTTGAATAAATCAGTTGAGTGAAAGATTCAATTACTCATTCATAAACAGCCATAAGTTTTATACTTGAATGAATCTGCAATTTTGAATGAATCAGTTGAGCGAATGATTCAGTGACTAATTCATATCAGTCGTAAGTTTAGTTTCTGAATGAATCAGTGTTTTGACAGTCACTTGTCACAGTCTACTGGAATGATGATGAAACCTGTAGGAAGAATCACTGAAAAATCCACCACTAATACATTTTGAATTAACTTTATTTCAGAGATCATCGTAATACATTCTAAACATTCTTTTGTGTTGAGAGTTCACATAAGTTTCCTTAAAATCCTGTCTATATAACAAAATACATTAGATTTTGGAACAAAACAGAGTGTCCAGGTTTATAATTTGCTGTGTATCAAAAATAATTATCACACACAAACATCCCCAAAGGGTTAACAAGCTTTCATCAGCACATTGTTTACATGGGTATTTACGTGTATGACTGATTTACTAGAGGTTTTACTTTGTTTGCATTGTCAGACACTCCTCTAAGTTCTTAAGATTGTCTTTCAGACCATTAAATTAAACATTGATGCAAATGAAACAAGCGAAACGAGTGCGAGTGAATTATTTCATCACCACATGAAATAACAAACTGGTCGGCGTGCTCTGCTAGCAGAGGAAAATAAGCATGTTTAGAGTCGCACGGCCGGTTGAAAACGGTGAGGAGTAGGAAACGAAAGCGGAATCACAGCCTGCCATGTTTATGCATTTACGTGGGGATAATTAGTCCATGGGGCGACATTTCCCGACACAAAAATGCAGAGCGGGATGATCCACCAGGGATAATGTGGGAGCATCCACAGACCGGTTTTAAATGTCAGTGTGTGTGCGTTTGTATGTGTTGGAGTGTAAGATGAAGCACCGATACAAACCCACGACAAGTCTTTGACCTACATGGGTGTGACCACAGAACGCAAACATCAGATAAAGTCACGTTAAAACAACAAACAAGACACTTTGAAGAAGACATCACAGTTTGTAATTGCTTTTCATGGCCTGAACGTCCCAAACGTGATTGAAAATTTACCGCCTGTACTTTTTTTCCTGTTGAAAATAGACAGGTTGAACTTTTCACCTGCACGGCTTCCTCTCCAAACCAACAACGGACAATCCCAATGGATCCAAATTTCATATGTTGAAAGAACGAGTGAGTGTAATTGAGTGTGTGAGACTTATAAACGGCCCATTCCAAACTTTCCACAGGGAAAAGTCCGCAAGATGAGGCCCGCTTCCTCTTTGCCCCCATTCAAGTTGCGCACAGACCCCTCGACCTCCCGCCATCCCGACCTTTGGCCTCCCACGTCCGGCGCTTTCAAAATGCCATGAAGAGGAAAGTAGAGCAAAGGAGACGGAAAGACAGGAGAACGAGCACAAGGAAGAAAGAGAGCAGAGGGAAAACTCTCCTTTCTTACATCACCGATCATCTCCCGCCATCGGCCCACTGCCACCCTTCCCATAAGCCCCCACCCCTGTGTTTAAATCCAAGAAGAGGCAAGGACGAGTCTGATACACCGGCGCTTTCATTTTTTGAGTGATGATGAATTGCTGCCGCCGTGCTAGACCGGAGCAGGGGAAGGATGCGGCGGATGCCGGGCGAGAGACTCTCCATGCCTGCCTGTGTTTAAAAATGATTGATTAAACTGACATCGGCGCAGGAGTGCAGAGCCGCTCTATTTTTCTCCCTCATTATGTAAGACAATATTTCAAATCAAGAGAGCACTTGAAGAGGACAGCGCAGGCCCCCAGACAGGACACCCTTCAGATAAAGTTTACAGCCAAATAAAAAAACATGAAAGAATATATCTATGGGCCTTTTTTAGTTGTTATTTTTGGGCATTTGGCATAACAAAAAACTGCAGACTGATCGTTTATGTGTTTAAAATTATCCTTTCATTCTTGATGTGTATGCTTTGGCTTTGCACATGGAAATGTACAGAGTTTAATTTTCTTGGACTTAAAATTATTGTAAAATAAATGAAAACACAAGCCGTTTTTGCTATGGAAAAAAATCGAGGGATTTCACTTTTTGACTGCTTCCAAGGGAGAATGATTTCTGTTCAAAATAAATTATTTAGACTGGCATTTTTTTTATCGTACTCTAGTCATTGCTCTTAAAAAAGAAGAGAAAATCATAATTGGGGGTTGAATACAATTTTAAAACTGTCCCTATATTATTATTATTATTATTTAGATTTAAGTTAAAAATTGTGTGTATTTGAAAAAAGGTGAATATTTCAATTAGGGATTGAATTATTTTTTTAAATAATAAAATTCAATAATAATAAAAAAAAAAAAAAACATTCAACCCCTAATTGAAATATTCAAATTTTTTCAAATACACACAATTTAAGTTATATTTGAAAAAAAAGGTGAATATTTCAATTAGGGGTTGAATAGGGGTTTTTCAACATCATCATCAATTTGTTGCATCATCATCATCATTATTATTATTATTATTATTATTATTATTATTATTATTTGCTTTATTTATGTATACACTGGGTGTATATGTGGAAAATGTGCATATTTAAATCAATCAGCAAATATTGACAATATTGGATACCACAATATTAGTAACGTATTGAGATGGAGATTCATATTGAATCATATTTAAAATATTATGGCAAAAAATCTATATGTTAAATACTGTATATATAAACCTCTGGGATTATACTGAAAACCTCATTTAAAAATATGATTTAAGCTTGTAAATAACCTTGAAGTTTTTGGATTTTCAAAGAAATTTAAACAAAGAAACATCATGATGTAAAATGATGATATTTATTATAATAATCTCTCTGTCTCTTTTATACATGATATATTTATAAAAACTATAACATCCTTCATTTCATTAGTAATATATAATAAATCCTGGTTACTGATCTTTTACTGATCTGGTTACTGTCGAATTCTCATTAAACTGTTCAAATATATGCTTTGAATGTAATGTAAGTTGCATGTTTGCCGTATGTATTTAATCCTGAGATCATAAAATCTTTCATTTTATCAGCAAAACATAATATGAATCCCATTTACTGACTATTTTTGGTTTTTAGCTAACAACAACAACAAGGTCATGGGTTTGATTCCCTCTATATATTCTTGTATACAAAGACCATAACGTCCTTCTTTATTTCATCAGTAAAAAATAATAATGCCATTTTTTTTATATAAATTGTGTTGTGTTTCTACAGCTCAGAAAGGTTGCGGCTGATGCAGAGAGCAAAGCAGAAACAGAGCGTCTCCATTGTGTGTAAAACTCTGATCTGACGCAGACATCAAACTGAGAGATGGAGTGACACGTTTGTGGTAGTTCAAAGTAATGACTGATGTGCAGCATGGCAGACAGACATCTGACACATACACACACACACACACACACACACAAACACACAAAGAGAAGGGCTTCTGGGCAAAGCGAGAGAGCCTTTCACTCAGGAACATTAATCCAGTTCTCAGTGCTTTCTACATTGTTTCAGACCAAATCTATACTTATGTTAATTGATTGAGTCTGTGCTAATAATATACATTTTAAAATGAAGAAACAAGGCAATGTGAGTCCACTTAAGGTGTCTGTGGTGTAACCAGGCAATGCTACCAAACAGCACCATCTAGCAGCTCTGAGATGCCTAAAAGTGTCAAAATCCTCTGCAACAACAGCTACTGCTAGAACATTTGAATAAATTGTTTAGCTCAAACAGAAAAACAGCATTTTAATGTTTGTAGGTGGGATATTTATTCAACTAATATTTAATTGGATACAAACTATGTATGTTTATGTACCATGACAATCTAGTTCCTGCATCTCAAACAATGAGCATGGTGCTACCAACAACAAGGTCATGGGTTTGATTCCCAGGCAATTCATGAACTGATAAAATGCATACATTTTAAAAATGTATATTTTAAGCATTTATGTACATTAGCACAAGTCCTTATATCAAAAAGTTTTTAGGATTAATTAATCAAATAATTCAAGCATGTCCAAACTTTTAACCAGTAGGGTATTTTGGAATAAATTAATTGATCCCTAATATAGAGTGCACCAGTTTGACTAAAGCTCCACGTCTCTTGGCAATGTTATGCAATTATTAGAATACAGACTGAGCACATGAGGACAGATCACATGTATCGGACGGGCCATTGTGTTGTTTTCAGATCTGTTGCGCTCGTGCCTCTCACAGTGTCCAGAGTCAGAATTGAATCATGGGATGTGTGTAGAGTTCAAATGACTGGGGAGACTTGCGGCACTCAAAATCAGGAGGTGAAAAATGGCGTGGTTATTTGTACCTGACAGAAGTTAAGAGCCTCTCCCCGCGGCCCAGTCGCTCCCTGCTGACCGCAAGCCTGCCTTCTCCTCTAGCTGCAACTCACCTTGCGAGAGACACACACACACACTCACACACCATCCCAAAAGGTAAGATGGCCTACTATCAGTGGCGTGCTCTGCAAATACTAGGCCAGAGGTGCGCGGGTCTCAGAAAGGTCGAAGGATGTGCATTTATTCGTGTGGGGGGAGACGAATGTTTGTTTTGTTTTGTTTGTGTGTGTATGTTGGTGGATTTTCATATTAATCTCAGCGAATGACTGAATGGAGCCACTGACGTTACTAAGGGAACGTCTCGACACTGGATTAGCACATACTTTTTGAGTAAAATCAACAAAACAGGTCAGGAATGGGCTCATGTAAAGTCAACGTGGATTAAAAATAAATTAGAATGACTTTAAAAAATGCATAAGGTTAGGATAAACATCATAAGACTCTTTAAATACTCTGAGCGAGAAATTATGTTCTAGTTTTAATAGAATTTCAAGGGTTCTGAAGGATTGTTTTAGGTTTAGGCACCTTAAAGTCAGCATAAAATCAAAATGTACTTTTTAAATACATGTTAAGGGTCCCATCATTGCAAATTTTTCCATTGCACTTGGACTTGTAAAACATTTTACATGTACATAAAGTAAAATGGGCTGTAAATAGCCTTTCATGTTTACTTTATATAAAACCGAGGATCCTAACCAAGATTTAAACTGAAATTAATATCTACAGTATATTAGCTCAGTCTATGAGGTTAATCGATATTGTGGTCAAAATTACACACAAGCTGAATCACAAAAACTAAGAAATACAATTTCCGTAATGTTTGCGTGACATCAAACAAAAAAAAAATATTACTGTTCAAACCAAACAGGTTTCCCTCAAACACAACCCCAATCCGCCATTGGTTGAACAAACAAATAGCCCCACCCCAAACTCACGCCATTGATTGAGCCAGTGTTGCTACGTTGGGCTGGTCACGTTTCCCATTTAATGCATAAATATTCATAAGAATAAATATTTAAATAAATACAGTATATAAGATTATTTGTACGAATTTCATAAGCAAACATATTCCAAAATATGAGAATATTTGAATCAGGAAGTTAAATGTGAATCATGCATAAGCTTTAATGATTATTTTATCAGTATAAACCCTGAAAAATTGTTGACCCAAGATCAGCATCCCTAATCTAGATTGTAAACCAAACTAAAATTAATCTATATAATCTTTAAATATTTGTTCAATTTATGAGATTCATTGACATTGTGGTCAACATTATGCAAGATTTAAAAGTGTAATTTCTAGAATGTTTGCGACACCAAACAAAAAAATGACTGTTCAAACCAAACCGGTTTCCCGAACACGCCCCCGTCTGCCATTGGTCAAACAAACAAATAGCCCCGCCCCAAATTTACGCCATTGTTTCAGGCAGTGTTGCTGGGCTGTGGGGTAGAGTCTGGAGCAACTTTACCACTCACAAGGTGAAGGTTGTTGGGCTGGTCACGATTCCCATTTAATGCATAAATATTCAAAAGAATAAATATAAAAAATATATACAGTACATAAGATTATCTGCCAGGGTTTCATAAGCAAACATATTCCAAAATATGAGAATATTTGAATCAGCAAATAAAATGTAAATCATAAATGAGCTTTAAATGATCATTTTTATCAGTATAAACATTGAAAAATTGTTGACCCAGGATCAGCATCCTTAATAAAGATTGTAAACCGAACTAAAATTAATCTATACAGTCTAGTTCAATTTATGAGGTTAATTGACATTGTGGTCAAAATTTAGCAAAGTTGAATCACAAAAACTAAGAAATAAGATTTAAAAGTCTAATTTATGCTAAATTTGCCACACCAAAAAAAAAAAAAGTTTCCTAAAATACCTCCCATCTCCCATTGGTCGAACAAACAAGTAGCTCCACCCCAAACTCACGTCATTGGTTCAGCCAGTTTTACACTGTGCTGGTCACGATTCCCATTTAATGCATAAGTATTCTTAAGAATATATATTAAAATATATACAGTATATAAAATTATCTGCAGTAGTTTCGTAAACCAACATATTCCAAATTTTGAGAATATTTGAATCAGTAAATCAAATGTGACCCATATATGAGTTTTAAATGATCATTTTTATCAGTATAAACATTGAAAAATTGATCAGCATCTCTAATCAAAATTGTAAACCAAACTGAAATTAATCTATACAATCTAGTTCAATTTATGAGGTTCATTGACATTATGGTCAAAATTACGCAAAGTTGAATCACAAAAACTAAGAAAAAAATGTACAAGTGTAATTTCTGCACTGTATGCGACACCCAGGGTTACCAGGTTTTCACTACAAAACCTGCCCAATTGCTACTCAAAACTAGCCCAAATCTAGCCCAGTCATGTTTCGAGGGGGGTCCCCCGGTAAAAATCGTGTTCCGGTGGGTAAAATACGTGTTTTTTTGGTGGGGTTTCCCTGGTAAAGTTTGCGTTTTAGGGGCTAAATATCATGTTATTGGCGTCGCTTAAACCCGCGGACATGAAAAACAACCCGTGGCAACAGTGCTAAAGTAGCCCAACACTGGCGACACCAAAAAAAGAAAAAACTGTTCAAACCAAACAGGTTTCCCAAACACCCCCTCCCCTCTGCCATTGGTTGAAAAACAAATAGCCCCGCCCCAAACTCACACCATTGGTTGAGCCAGTGTTGCTATACCGGGCTGATCAGGATTCCCAAACATGTAGGGAGACAGTGTTTACATTTGGAGTAGAAAATAGTATTATCGACTAAACCAAAGTGTAAACAAACAAAATGTCCAGAAAGCTTGAACCAACACAAAACGTGCTTTCATCTATCTACATTTCTTCAGGATATCAGGGTGTTTATGTCAGGAATAAAGGGGAGGCACGTGCCGTCTTCTTCATGATTCTTGACAAATTCGAGCCATCACACATTAGCGACCAGTCTCTGAAGCTGGGCGGGCTACTAATTTATCCTTTAGCTCTATGGAGCTGTATTTCACAACACTCAGGAAGACAAATGTCAGAACACATGTTGCCAGACTGGGGCTTTGAGCACAAGATTCCTTTAATTGGGTGAACAGGGACCGGGTCCAATCCCAGGCACCCTCGGCGTCTTCTTCTGCACCCTCCTCCTCTATCCTCTTTTTCTTTATACATGTTAACAAAAGGCAGGAAGATGAAAAAGACAACATCTTTCCCATCCCTTGCTTTGTGCCATTATAGAACAGAAGCGCTGAGGGTAAAGAGGTACGATGCTGAGCTTCAAGGAGCCGAGCTTTATATAACTTCCTTTTGAGTTTTCGACTTGTTTCATGTTTATTTCACTTTGTCTTTTCCGTAGCCTCACAGTCGTGATTGACACCGGCTTCCTGCTCGCTGTAATAACAATTATTCATTATAGACACTCGCAGCGATCCCACTGATAGCTCCTGGATATATTTGAGTTTAGGAAGATGTGTTTAAGAAGAAAAAAAGCCAAAGCTCTTCCGAAGATCTGTTCATCATCAGCGTTGTGATCTGATGCCTGCCCGTTTTCACCCTTGCGCCTCGGTTAACTGGTGAACTTTTTTAGCTTTTTAGAAGAGGGAATAAAGATCACGTAAGAGAGAGTCTCAGTTTGCAAAAGATGACAGAGAGCAAATGAACGTGAAGCTCAAACTGACTATGTTACTGCACTGCAAAAAAAAAAAAGTTTTATTTGTTGTTTATAAAATGTTTTATTTGAAATAAAATATTAAAATAATTAAAATTTTAATTAACAGTAATAGTAAATATACATAATTACATAGATTATTTTTAATTACTTTCATAATTGATTTATAAATTAATTAAATAATAATATTAATGAATGATTATTACAATACAACTATAAAAATGAGAAAAGAAAAATAAAATTCAACAAATGATGGGGCAAGCTTTTACTGCAGTAAATATTTCTCAGATATAGATTTTGGTACTCTATTGGAAAGAAAGATTTAAATGCTTTTATTGAAAGTAAATTTATGTACATAATGAAATAATACATTTTCAAAATGTATTACTTACTGAAATAATGCATTAATAAATTAATAATAAACGTATAATTACCATATGTTATATATAATAAAATATATTTTATAATAAATAAATGATTAATTTGTATTAATTTTATGATTGCTAAATGAATACATTAAGTAGTTAATTAATATTACACTTACAAATTTAAATAATCAAAATAAAATTAATTCAAGAAATAGGGAAGTTTGGGACAAGCTGTCACACTTTTTTGCCAGTAAATAGTAGGGTAAAGTAGATTTATTTCTTAAAGACCATTACTATATACTTCATACCTTAAAATCTTGGTATATATATATATATCTATATATATATATATACAGTCATGGCCAAAAATATCGGCACCCTTGGTAAATATGATCAAAGAAGGCTGTGAAAATTAATCTGCATTGTTAATCCTTTTTATTTTTTTAAAAATCACAAAAATCTAACTTTTCATTGGATAATAAGAATTTAAAATGGGGGGAAATATCATTATGAAATAAATGTTTTTCTCAATACACATTGGACACAATTATTGGCTCCCCTAGAAATTCTTATGAGTAAAATATCTCTGAAGTATATTCCCATTCATATTCACAATTTTGAGTACTCCAGGGTGATTATGAACATGAAATTATCTGTTTCACAGAAATATAAATAGGAGGGAAAACAAAGCCCAAATTCCCTTAATCATCCATCACAATGTGAAAAAACAAATATATGTCTGATGTACAGCAAAAGATAATTGAGCTTCACAAATTAGTGAAAAGAGCTACAGTAGTGAAAATTCCTATTTTCACCATCAGGGCAATAATTAATAATTTCCAATCATTTACATTTACATTTATCTGACGCTTTTATCCAAAGCGACTTACAATCGCTATATATGTCAGAGGCCGCACGCCTCTGGAGCAACTAGGGGTTAAGTGTCTTGCTCAGGGACACATTGGTGTCTCACAGTGGATTCGAACCCAGGTCTCTCACACCAAAGGCATGTGTCTTATCCACTGCGCCATCACCACCCCAATCAACATAAAATGTTACGAAACTGCCTGGAAGAGGACGTGTGT